>NW_026635738.1:530000-1230929 GCF_028554395.1 Pezoporus wallicus
TTTATTTACTTTCTGGAGCATTTTGATGATGTAAATACAGTCCTAAGTAGCTACACTGTTGTCAGATAATCATAATTGCAGCAAAAATGCAAATATATTTGTTTAGACTCCTGCTGCAAGCTCGGAGCAGTTCTGAAGCCTGTCTGAAGCCTCCCTGTGCTCTCATGAGCTAATTCATTACCGTATGAGCCACTGAGAAAAATGCTTAATGGGCAACTGCATTCAGCTGCACAGATGTCAAGCTCAGGAAGCACTCAGAGAGATGGCTCATGCTAAGGACAGCAGTTGGTGCCATCCACACTACTGCTGTGTATGACACCCAGCCCTTCCCCCTGTTTCACGTGGTAGGAAGTCTGCCGCAATGCAGCTCAGGACACACACACCAGCTTCAGCTTTTGGCAAGACAAATGGTACAGATGTTAGCTAGCAGTGACAGATTACCCAGCCAAATGCCCAGGACACTCCCTGGCTTGATAACAAACCAGAAAGCCTTCACGTGCAAAGAGATGCCCTTACCAGGGGTGTATCGGGCATCAGAACTTCCCCATCCTCCACCCAGGCGAAGGGAATTATCCCAAGTGGACAACGGTGGTTTCTGGCCTGTTAGCCCTGGAGGCGGGCGGGACGGAGCAGTGATGCTTTTAGGTGGCAAAGGGACCTTCCACAGCTCATGAGCCAGAGAGGTGTTAGTGACTGATCCAGGAGACCATGTTGATTTGGAATCACTGTTTCTGGCTACTAAAAGGCAAATGAAGACAACCACGATCACAACACTGCTGGAACCACCACCCTGCTACTGACAAAAGCTCCTAAATGAGAGTAAAGTCAAAAGAACTACTTTGAACACTAGTGAAATTACTGCTGAGATGAGAGCTCAGGACTACGTCTTATTAACATCCAGTGTGGGGACACTGAGGCACATGAAGGGGAAGAAACACCAGCTCAGAGCAACATAAGCAGACATCACCTGAAGTGCTTTGTGCTGTACTGCTGAGGGAAACATTGTAGTTGGAGGCACGAATGGATGACCAGGCACTAGTTGAAGGCAGCGTGGTGTTCAAAGATGAGGATGACCCTACAGAAAAGAGAGAAGCCAGTCACAGTACAGTCCATCACCAATGCAATACTTACAAGGTATGACTTGTACTCCAGACTGAACACGTCTGCGGGCAGACCAGGAACCTCCTCCACTGCTCCATCCCCATCCTGCACCCAAACGCTGTGGTGACAGGCACGCTCAGCAGCACTCTGCAAGCAGAGCCTGTCCTTACTGCAGTGGCTGGACTGCCAGGTTTTGCTCGCCTACTTCCAACCCCACAGCCTCTCTGTGCAAGATTACATCAGAATCGCACATTTAATGAATGACAAATTGCTGATTACACTCAGCAGCATCCACTCACTGCCCACATTCTTGGAGTATCTGCTGCATTGCATCAAGTAGCAGTGCTTGAGCCAAAGATGAGCTTTTCAGCCCCGAAATCCACAATACAGAAGATAAACAAGGAGATGAGCAAGCAGCAAACCCATCTCCAAGTAAACAGTCCCTCTCTGCGCCCGAAGCAAGCTGAGTACAGGATGGAGGAGGCAGCACTGAACCTACCACTGTTCCTGTCCCTGAGGTGGTCAACTTCCCGCACAGTATTAATTGACAGATTGTTTATGACACTGCCAGGAGTGACGTAAGGGTCAGTTTCAGGGTCGATGTTTGGATAACCTTTCCATGGCTCACCAGGCCGAAACTCTAGGAACGGACACACAGAAGAGAAGCTTATTTGGATTCGCTGTTTTACAACAGGAAACATCTGCCTAAACAACACATCTCCTAAGGACTGAAAAGCCCAAACATTGAAGCGTTTCGTTTACTTAATCTGCTCTTTTCTTTTCACTTCACTCACTTCATTTCTAGTTTTTCTGGTCCCATCTCACCAGGGTACAATCTGGTGCTCAGAGCCCCATGTGAGGACACATACCTGGTGTGAGGACACCTACCTGGAGGCCAGTTAACACTGCTAGAGCCGTTAGGCGATTTGGCACGGGGCCAGCCATCCCCAATGGATCCAGGGGGACTGGCTGGTGAATTACTGCTGTTCATAAAGTCATATGGAACAAACGGAGACTCTTCCAGCCTGAAACCACTTGAAATAGCACCTAGTAATAAAGAAGGACGTATTTTTCAAAGCCAATTCTTGTATTTTCTCTCTCTATGTAAGAACATACCCCTGTAAAGCATTCATGAAATATACAGCAGCAGACTGTCCTCTGGTGATGTCAAGTTACATAGGAAGTCATACAGGAGTATATGATCTAAAATGAAATGCCTCTGAATAATTCAGGAGAAAAATGTAAGAATCACGAAATCATTTCCTTCAAATAGGACACTTAAATTTAATAAGGAAAACATTAATTCAAGAGGGCAAGAGCTTTCTGTGAGACCGAACTGGTTAGCAGGGGTAGTGAACAGAATCACAGAATATTCTGTGACGGGAGGGCTCCTGGAAGAAGCATCTAACCAAATCTGAAGGATCTTGAGCTACTGCAAAGTTCTCAACTCCTACTCATATTCCTGGCAGGGCAAAACAGCAAATGTAGAAATCACTGGAGGCAGAGGAATGAATGGAAGCGGAGCACAGCATCAAACAGAGCCTGTACAAGTCTTGCAAGGACAAGCTGAAAAGTTATTAGGCAGCAGAGCCAAAGACATTCTACGGTTCTGAGGGAACAGAGGACTTTTACCAGGGATTTGATGTGATACGGAGCTCAAACAATCAAACTCCTGATGCCATTCAGAAAACATCACCCCCAGCTAAAGTAACACAGCACTGACTGCTGTGGGTAACAATCAGACGAGGTTCAGAAGCGCGGTGGCAGGACACCTCCACTAGACACATAAGGCAGCAAGTCATTTCACAGTAGTAAAGCAGCTGACAAGTCTATAAATACCCCAACAATCTCGAGACTGGAAAGTAAGAGGAGACTGGAGACATCTTATAGCTATCTTTAGACACAGAACCTTTGTGCTATAGACTCACATTTTAACTGGATGAGATTTCAAGCAACTGAAACAGTTTAAATGTCATATGAATCCTGATTACTGGGATGAAATAAGACGTAACCAAGTCCTCTGCCTCCTCCAACACCGAGTACAGCATTGGTACTTGTCTACCCTTCTAAGCTCTCCCTGGTTTTAGAATGCAAATGTACACATTCACAAGCAGAACGTGTCATCAGAAATGTCAGACGTGACCAGAGTTAAATCCCCATAAACCCTCTTTAGGCCAGCAGGGTCAGGGGAACCAAACTAGAAATCTGCAGCTTTTGGTTCCAGAAGACATGAAGCATTCCAGTCTAGATCAAGGTAAAGCCAGGAGTAGCACTCACGCTTAAAGACAAGTCTGGTTGGAAAGGGCATTCTGTACCTTTCTACTAAATCCCATCACAACATCATTTCTGTAGGTAAAATCACTCAGGCAGCTCTGGGCTGCTGGGGGAGACGAGCAGCACGTTTGGCACAGACAGCACAACACAAATTCTGACAGCTACGAGCAACACAGTAGTTACACCTCCAGACCTAACCGCAGCAAACCTGCCTGTGAGAGCCAGAAGGTGAAAGCAGGCTCTGAGGTGTGAAACACATACCATGTTTGCTGGAGTTTTGATCCAAGGATGTGTTCACAGAAATGCTGTCGACTGTAGTCCATTTCCTCAAGCGAGATTGTGGCTCTTTAATACTGCTCATATCCATGTTTACATTCAAGTTTGAGTTCATTCCTAGAAACACATATAACTTATGAAATACAGGCTGAATGTTTTTCTTCTGCTAACTACCCCTGTTGTCCTAGTGAGCGTTTAAGAGCATGTTACTATGGTTCTTTCACGCTTCCAAGTCTCTGTTTTTGAGAAACATTCTAGCATTTAACACAGTGAACTTACTCCAGACAGAAGCTAAGCTAAGCTAAGCAATGCAAAGCACCCAAAGTTCTCAGCTGATGTCTTCATGCAAAAAGGGCAGTGGAAGAAGCCATTGGGAAGTCAGAGAAGCTCAAATACCAGCACAGCAGCAGCACAGCTGATCTCATCTGGATGGAGCAGAGGTACTGCCCTTTGGGGAGCTACACTCAGCTAGAAAGGACACCTGTCTCACCAGGGGTCTGCACTCATCCCTGTTCAGCAGAAGTTACGTCCTGGTGTCTGCAGTTACAACCTCACTCCTGTTCTTGCCCGGGCTGTTCCAGGACACCTCGCCAGCCTCAGACCACACAAGCAACACCATCCCCTCTCCATTTAACCTCCTCACATTGAGCAGTGAAACCTCGGTAAGAAGAAACCAAACACAACCTGTCTTTGCCTGTTCTAAGCTGTTGTCTCCATTTCAAAACATTTATCTGCCAGGGAATCAACACAATGCCAACCCAAATGAAAGCCAATACCTGTGAGCACCAGCTGTTCTGGGCTTGGACAACTATGCCCATGCTCTGGAGTTTGGCATGCCTGCTCCCTTTCCAGGTCAGGAAGGATCCTTCATTCCCAACCATACCTGGTTACCTTTCCAGCCCTTCAGATCTGTTTACTCCAGCTCTGAAAATAAACCACTACAACATTTTAGCTCAGGGCCAGAGACACTCAGGCAACATCTCAAATCTCTACCAGAAACTCACTCATTCAACACTGAAAACCAGTGCTTAATCTTGCTCCTGAGGGGATGCTCATTGCCATAGAGGAGCTGGTTTGGTTTTTCATTCGTTTGGTTGGGATTTTTAGTTTAGGCATGAGCAGATGTGGATGCCAGAAAAGCAGCACCTCCAAAAGCCTCAGAGAAACTGTCTCATATACTGCAGGTTCCTGCAGCGTGGCAACGATTACGGTGAGAAAGCAGCTACTTAATAGTACACAACAATTCAACTTGAGAAATGAAACAGAAAGGAGCCTCATGCAGGCAGGAAGCCTGAACTTAAGACTGGCCATAAGCAAAACTCCAGTGCGGCACATGCAAGGCAAGAGCATGGCCTGCACCAACGCACTGCCTCCATCACGCTCCACCTGTAAGCACAAGGGTTTCAGCAGCAGTCTCTACCAAACAAACTGCTCTACGAAGGGCAATGAGAATGCAAAGGAAATCAGCCCAACAGAAATGACCAGATCAGGATAAAATAGAAGAAAAGCAAATTGGAGGAAATAAACTGGGATAAGGAACAGAGGTAAATGGTAAACAGCTGTAGTAAGCATAAAACAGCATTACAAAGGGACCTAAAGTAAGGAGAAAATATACAAGCCTGGAATTTCTGAAGTAGAAATTGGACAGAAGCCTGGAAATGTGGGGAGAAAGAAACAGGAGATGTTTGTATATATAAACCTTCAGACATTGTGCCTGAAATGAGACAACCATTCTTTAAAACTGAAGAGCTTAAACCTTTCTTCCCAGGACAAAACCACCACAGGGGAAATGAACATTTTGTTCTACCTATGCAATTCCAGATCCATCGAAATGTTTTTAAAATCCAAAGAAATGAGAGCACTTCAATGGATTCTTTGTATGGATTCCACTTCTAAAAGTCCTTTAGCTCCAGGAATTCTAAGTGCAAAAGGACTTTGTATCATCCTTGGGACCCAGAGGGTAAAAAGAAAGAAAAGGAGACAGACATTCTTTAAGAATGTACAGCATCTGCACTGACATACAATCACTTCAGGCAGTAAGTGTACTTGTGACATAAGTTCTTTGGTGAACAAAGATAACTGGATAAGCCCCAAAAGAATTACCGCTTCCGTGAGAACTGTAAGTGCTAACAGGATTACAGTCCCTGTTGTTTTCCCAGGCAAATGAAAAGGAAGGGAGGGTGTTCTGTAAGCATTTAACTGTATGATGTTAGTGTGGAGAAACCCACCTATGGGGAAGCTGCTGAATGCATTTATTGGCGATGGCCCTTTCTGCAGCTCAGGAGTAGCGTGGGGTATGACATTCTCAAGGAAGGATTTCATGGAGGGTTGATGGAGTGACTGCTGCTGAGAGGGTGGAGTCTGCTGCTTCATTAACAGGTTTGGATCAAGCTGACGGGACTGTTGCATCATCTGTTGCTGCATACTAAGAGATCGACCCTTAAAAAAAACAGAGCAGTTACAATATAAATGGGCAAAAAGCTTTTTCACATCTAAAGAAAGATCAGGAAAGGCATCTCTGTGCTCTGTGCACCTACGCACAGCAGAGCCCAGCCTTAAGCTAAGCCTTTTTTTTTAGAGCTTGTCAAAACTCCATTCACTCTTGCACACTTCAATGGCATTTCTAACAAGAAAGGCAGCTCAGACAATGAACAGGTTTTAAAGCTAGCTTGAGAAGTGAATAATAAAGGGGTTCGTTACCTGCTGCTCCTGCTGTTGACGACCACCAGAAGGCATGCTTCTTTGATTCTGCGCTTTTTGCTGCTGAGCCAACAACCGCTAGGAGACAGTGTTTGGTGGTGGTGTTTGTGAGAATAGTTTAGAGCTGACGTGAAGTCTCTACTTAGACTTTCAAACAGAACCCAGCGACCAGCTCTGGTGGCTTACCTGTAACTGGGAGATCTGAGAAAGCTGGTTTAACTGGGACAGTTGATTCAACATGGCTACCTGTTGTGGGCCAAAAAGTGGGCTCAGGCCACCGCTGTTTGGTGCATACTTCAGTAATGATACTGGAACCTGCAAACCAGACCAGAATGAAGAGTGACCGACAGTAACGCGCTGCCAGTTACACTGGATGTAGGCTATTATAACCTCTGTCAACAGCTGCCTAGTTTCTGAAACACTCCCCAAGCCAAAAGCCCTTTCAAATACTGACAGAATAAACATCAGCAACACCCATAAACAAAACACAATTTTCTGAAGCAGCGTTTTGGTAGTTTACACCCAGAATGTTTTATGTACTTCATTACCTGAGGGGATAGTAATGGAGGAGGCACTTGAGCACGTGGATTAGGCTGAGATGAATTAAGAGGTTGTGCTGGAGGCTGCTGCATGCTCCTGGGCTGTGCTGCTAAATTACCAACACCAAACATACTGGGATTGCCATTCTGCGGGAAGGAAGGACAGTGAGTGACAGCAAACCTCTTCTGCTGCTCCTCCCACCCCTATGCATTTGAATTACAAATTAAGTACAGATCAATCACATAGGTAGGATGTTATATCAAAAGGCATTAAATGCTGTCAAGTAACATGCCAAGGATACGCACACAGCCTTACCTGTCTAACAGAATTCAAGTTTTGCATACCCAGCCCTGCTAGGGAGCCAAGGGCTTGGTTAGGTAGTGCATTATTTGAAGGGGGAAGCTTCATGTTTTGATTGGACATAAACTGCATGTTTTGGGACTCGTCTGCTACAATGCCATCCTGATGGGACAGACAAACCGATGCGCAACACCCAGCCAGCAAGCAAGCAGAAGGGAGAAACCATTGGCAGGAACAGAAGGGAAGAGTCACAGACAGTCCAGCACCAGCAGGAAATAGGCAGAAAACAAAAGAGATCAGGTTAGTTAGTCATTTGCACTGCAAAGGGGCTACAGAAACTGCTTAGTATTACATATCAGTAAGTTAAAAAGAACAAACATCTCTTACGGATTAACAAGAAAGCCCCGGTTTTCCCCTCCACTAAATGCAGAAAGCTAAAGAACACACAGAGTCAAAGAAGTTTAAAGTGTCCACCAGCAGGACACCTACTGACCTTATCAAAGTAAGGACCGCGATCCATGGAAGACTCTTTGGAAATCTGAGGACGAGAACCAGGGCCTTTTCCAACCACACGGTTGTAATCTCCCACACTGAGGCCGTGCTTATCCATCTCCATCCGCTTATCTGGCAATAACCCTGGGAAAAGGTGAGAGAGGTGACTGCAGTATTCCAGACACCAGCAACCAGCCTGTGCTTCTGAAGAGCTGCACTGATGCTGCTCTCAAGCTAGAGACTAATGAAAGAAAACACCAGTTTAGCTTTGAACTCTCTGGGCTTTAGTGAAAAGGGAAAGGAAACACTATGGATCAATGGGTATAGACAATTGAGAACTTGGCATCAGCACGGCGTCAGCAGGTTTTGCTGGACTCCACAAAAATGTTGCTCTCAGTTCTTAAAACCAAGAAAGTTTAATTGTTCTAACTGGAGTTTCCAGTTGTGAATGCCACGTGTCTGGTTTGGAAGCACAAAGCACTGTCTTGGCTTTGAAGCAGTAGCTTTATCACATCCCTACATCCGTCCAGTATTTCAGAAGCCCTTTAATTTGATTCAGTTAAGAAAAAACCCTATTAGCTAAAACCCAACCAAACAAAAACCTTCACAAATGTACAGTATTTGTGTTTATTAAAAGCAAATATGAAGTTATCTTCTCATGAATTCTAGGCAAGCTACAAGATCAAAATGTAAGCAGTAAAAAAGGGTCCATTTAATCCTTCACTGCATTCAGTGCAAGAGAATTACTTCCAAAACTGATGTTTTAAACTCAAAACTGAAAAAAGAAATAATTTAAATATGGGGCTTCCCCTTAATATTCAAATCTAAAATTCAAAGAACAATCTCTTACACAATTAGACTGTGAACCTAAAAGTGAAAATACCCAGTTTGATACTGGAATAAGAAGACTGCAACTCCACTAAACAGTAGAGTGCCACAGATACTTTTAAATAAGAATTCTATCATTATAGTATCAGTGTATTACAGAATTATGCTGGCTTTTATTTGCTGGAGGAATCATAACTGGCTTCAAATAAAACCAGAACTGCTCCCAAGTCGTTTCACACTCAGGTTTAAACGCCTCTGAAATAACTGCTCAGTATTAATTTAGTTCCTAGAACTGAGAATGTGTTTCCAAGAATGAACCACAATGAGGGACTGTGGGATTCAGAACGTGTCTGTGTGAAGGATGTATCCTGAGGGCAAGCCAGATACTTACATTGCAAGAAGCAAAATCACCACACCCTGAAAACACTCTTTTAAGTCAGCTCAGCTTGATTTATGGGGAATATCACTAGAGCAACCAGGTGATTCATGTGTGTAGCATTACTCACATACACACAGGTTTTTTCTTTACAAGGGTATTCCTCTTCTTTAGGGAAGCATATTTAACTATATATAGCTGTAGCTATATATATGATATATACAGTTTTTGAAAAGTAATTTACAGAAGGATATAAACTAAAAGAGAGACTGGGAAGGAAAGCAGTAAAAGCCAGGCTGGCTCTCCTAGCCTTACCTCCAGACATGTCCATCTTATTGCTCTGTATGGTTTCTTCTGGTGATTCTCTCTGAAGTAATAAAATGAAACATAATTATTTAGTAGTATTTTTAAAAGCTAACCCAAAGACATTCCTATAATACTATTTATATTCAAACCTGCAAGGGGAAAAAAAGAGACAAATCGGATGCTTTTTAAACCCCTTAGTTGGTACCCAACTGAAAACAGGTATTGCACCGAAATACGTGTGTAAGGTTAAGTAAAACCCCAGAGTACCAGGTGAACACCAGGGTGGTATTCACAAAACCACTTCTCACCAATCAATTGGCATTTTTGTAATGAAGATTCAAAGCAAATGGGTGGGTGACAGAGGGGAGACAAAGAGAAGTAAAGAGAAAAGCACTATGAAACAAACCCCAGTCAACTGAGCGTGTTACTCCCTGTGCATTACAGTCAGCACAGTAAGAAGGCAATAGAGCCAGGTGAAGGCAATAGAGCCAGGTAAAGGCAAATACTTACTGAAAAAGTGAGATTTGTGAATTGCTTAATGAATGGATTGATCCATGTTTCATCTTGCTTATTTCCACCTTTCATTATTCCCTTAAAAACAGAAAGGAATTCCCGTGATGCTCAGAAGACGTTTACCACCTACTGCTAAAATGACATCACAGAATGATATGAATGAAGATTAAAGCTTAATGGCCCCTCTCAGGGCAGCATTGTTCTGGCTCAGCTTTTAGATCTGCCAACAGTGCAGAAAGCTCAACCCAGGCGCCTCATTACCTTCGTGGGCATTTTCTTCATGTACGGTGGCCAATTTAAAGATGAGTTAGCTTCTTGTGAAGAACTGCTGTTCCACATTCCAATCTCCACATCCTCCTCTTCCTCCCAGCTGGTCTGACGACTGCCTGTCAATGGCATATCATCTCCACACCAACTATCTTGCATAGATTTAGGCCCTGGTTGTGAAAAAAACCCCAGCACTTCAGCATTTCAGTAGCAACTGACTGCCCTCAACACAGACCTTAGCTTGGTCCTTACTTCAAGATCGTAAGCCCTCAGAAACATAAAGCTTCTGCAGAGCTGCTTCCCCATCCCCATCCCCTTTCCTCAGAGATGACACAAGAAGCACTCACCGGGTTTATTTGAAGCCTGTTGACCAAGAGAAGTGTTTCCCCAGCCAGAGGTGCCTGCTGCATCGCTGATGGGCTCTCCCCAGCTAGTACCAGTATCCATGGGCTTACCCCACGCTGAAGTTCCATTATCTACAGTAGTGGCTGGAGTAGAAGGCTCTCCCCAACCTTTTTAAAGCAGTACGAGTTACTGGCATGTTTTTAAACAGGATTATAAAAGCTACCTAAAGAAACTCAAGTGGTTTGCTTTTCTAGAGCCGTAACACACAATAAAAAGCGTATTAGTGCACATACACATATTACAACTGTCAGCTGTTCAAAAATAATCATAAAAATACAAATTTCTTATGTAAAACATTCCATTTTGGTAATAGACATGTCCGAGATGTTAAGTTCCTAAGAACTGCTCATTATATTTAAGCTACTCCTCTCCACATTTGAGAGCACAAAATACTTCATAAGCACCACACAAGCTCATCTACAAGTATTATTCACTGCTCCCAAAACTACAAGATCAGAAAGTCTGATCTCGAGTCCATATAAACCAACCTCCTTCATTCTGTCCCTTTTGGAGGGGGCTCTTTGGTAACGTTTTAACAGGTTTAGAAGCAAATGAAGAAAAATACTTTCATTCCTCAGATACTAGGAGGTATTTCCTCTGTTTCCACATCCCAGAATTCAAGTAGAGCCGGGTTACTTTAACTCCTCAAGCTATTTAAAACTAGATCTTCCAATCTGCATAAAAACACCCATGTCTACGAGCATTGCTGTTGGGTGTTTTTCCTAAATAAGAATGGTACTTCACCAGCACCCCCCTTTACCACTTTAAGCTAAAGTATTGTTATATGAAGCAAGAACAAAAGAAGCGGTTTACAGCTAGTAGAAAACAGGGCATAAAACCAAGCCTTACCAGAACCCGAACTGCTCTCCTTGCTAGACATGGCACTTGAAGACAGTAGCTGCTGATGTACCTGTGCTTGCTGGTCTGAACTGCTGCTACTGTTTGGGACATTTTTATTCCACATATTCACATTTTTGTAGTTGTACTTGCTCGGATCCCCCCAAGCAGAAGTTCCATCATCAATCTCCATTTTACGGCGTATTGATTCAGGGGATGGCTCCTCCCAGCCCGTGGGCTCTTCCTCCTTTGCCGGCGCTGGCATCGGCCCCCCCAGCCAGCCCGAGCCGGGGGGCTTGTTCGGGGCAGACGGGGCTCCCCAAGAGCCAACATCTTGTTTGTTCCACTCTGGAGAGTTGATCGGCTTGGATGAATCCCCCCAAACTTGAGGCTGATTGGATTTAGGAGGGTCTCCCCAGCCTTGGTTCTGATTAGGCTTTGCAGGCTCATCCCATCCTGAAGAAGTATTTGGGTTTGTATTATTACCTCCCCAGGAAACAGAATTTGATTTACCTGGCTCGTTCCAACCAGATACTGATCTGTCACTGTTGCTACCTCCTGAACTGGATTTCTTAGCTTCACCCCAATGGTTACTTCTTGAGTTTTCACCCCAGCTATCACTGGCAGAAACTGCCCAACCCTGGCTGGCCTTCTGTCCATCCGCCCATCCCTGTTTGATCTTCTGTGCGTCATTCCAAGATGACTTTTCCTCTTTGCCACTTCCCCATGATTGATTGCTCTTGACCATTACTGTAGCAGCAGAATCTTCTTCCCACCCCCCTTGGCTGTTTGACCCTTTGGAGTCTCCCCACCTTGTAGCAGACTTTGGATCTCCCCACCCTGATACAGATGAGGTATCATTATTATTAGGGTTAGGTCTATCCACACACCCCCCTGAGCTGGAAGTCTGTGTCACAGAGCCCCCCCAGGCCTCTGTCCCATTGTCAGTTTTTCTTTCACCCCTCGGTGATGTTTCGGTATCCCAGGCAGTGTTCTGTTTGATTGGAGTCTGTCCCCAACCAGAGTTGGAAAGGACACGTGGATCTAAGTCAGTTCTGTTCACTATGCTTTGGAGTAACGCGTGCTGGTCAACTTTCCTTCTCTCCCGGTTCTGTCCTTCCGCAGTGGCTCGATCTTCATGGCACCCAGAGCTCTCGGCGCTGCCCTCGCTGTCTGCTGTACCTGCTTTGGTCCACGCGCTGTTCTGCTCCGTGAGCTGAGGAGCAGCAGGACTCTGGCTGCTGAGGTCCTCCTCCTCTGCAGACTTCCATCCGTTTGTAAACTTCCTGCCGTTGCCATTCACGCTTTCATTGGAATGCTGATTACTGGGCAGTTTACTCCATTCCCCATTTGAAATGTTAGTGCCAGTGTTTTGTGCAGGGTTCCCCCATCCTCTTCTATTCCCGCCAGCACTCGCACCATTCCCACTTCCCCATGGCATGTTCTGGGAGTTGACTGTCCCTGCCTCCCACACCCCTCCTCCTTTATTCCCATTGATTTGAAAGTTAGTGCTGCCAGGCCCACTAATGCCTGGCTGCATTAGAGTTGCATTCACAGTGTCACCATTAGCTTGGCTGTTTGGGCCTGAACATTTGTCTCCAGAGTAATTAGAACCATAGGCACCCCATGTAGTACCATAAGATCCACCATTTTTCGCCTCACCATTGCTAAGATGAGAAATGGAAGTGCCATTTGAAACTGGAGAGGCCTGAATCTGAGAATGATTCATTGTGCTCACGCGCCAGGCCCCATGCCCTGTATTATTAGGCAGTTCGTTAATCTGCACTGAACCAGCAGAGTTTGGTAAACTAGAGGTCATAAAGTTAGTAGTGTTATTTGGTCCATTCATTTCAGTGTTAAGGTTTTGAGGTTGCCCACTGAATGAAACATTCCTTGTACCATTTACTTCAGAATCACAACTTTCCTGAAGGCTTCCCCAGGAACCATGGGCTGAACCACCCACCTTAGAGTTAATACTCTGACTATTAGATATCTGACCTATGGTACTGCACTGAATACTTGTGCCAGGATTACCACTCCCTACAGACCCTTTCAGGGCATGTCCATTGTTCTCCAATACAGACCAGGCACCATGGTTGCCATTTGAATTCAAAGTGCTTGGATTTAACCCTCCATTTGATGAAGAGTTTATGGTGCCCCAAGCATTCATTCTATTGTTGCTACTTTCAGATTTGCTGTCAGGAGCATCCACAGAAACTTGACATGTGCTTATTATGGTTCCGTGGGATAAGCCCCACGGCCCATTAATACTTCCATTGCCCACATTATTGCTGTTGCTACCAACCACAAACTTATTCTGAGAACCATGTCCAATGCCATTCCGAATGCCATCGCTTTCTCCACCTGTGCTCCCTGAAGCCATTATCACGAGGTTCCTCTCTGACCCAGAGCTAGAGGCAGAGTCAGTGTCCATACATTCTGATGTCAGCTCCGGGTCACTGCCAGTGATTGATGGCCACGCTTCTTTGTCAGAGCCGTCTACAATAACTTTATCCCAGTTTGTGCTGGAGTCACTATTTGAAGAGACTGGTCCCCAGTGAGAATTTTCATAATGGGATCCTAGACCACTGTGGTTCAGATCTAAAGGGAAGAGGGAAAGTCCAAGAGCATCATTGTAAATTTAGTATTATTACTTCATTAAAGCAGAAGAGGAAAATGAACACATAAAGATGCTAAGCCAAGAATCCTTTTGCATATTTGAACACTCAAGTCCTGAAGAAGACAGAGAAAGCTTCCGGGTAAGTACAGGTGCTCAGAACACTGCCCCACACACAACCTAGAACACTTCTCGCCAGCAGGCAAAGCGGCACTCACAAGAGCACAAAGCAGCACTCCTGAAGGTACAGGTCGTCTTGTCCCAGAGAAACAGCCGGGGTATTCAAATACTCTGGATTTAAAGTATTTTCTAGAAACATGTCCATATTAAACCCTAAATACTACATAAAAATCAAAGACATTTGGAAAGGCAGAAATCTGAACAGGATATTACACTGACCTAGCAGCGCCAATTGCTGTGTGACGGGAGCTAGAGAAACACCTTCCCACCCCATTAAGACATCATAGAAGGATTCTTAAGTTATTGAGGAGATTTTCTTTTATCCAACAACCCATATAAACCTCACAAGACCAGGCTAAAGTTCTGCCCTGCAGAAGCTCAGATTAAGTGGCTGAACTGATACTTCTCACTTATCTAAGAATCACTGCTGCTATTTCACTAGATAGGCTGATGTGGGAATCAGGAAGACACAGACCCTAATTCATTTACACACTTTGCATGGTAAATATAGGCACCATGGAGTATTTGGTGCAAAACAAGCACCATCAATTCTCATCTCAGGTGTCCAACGCTTCAGGCAAAGCCCTCCCCCATGACTGCTCAATCAAAGCATCAGCAGAAGATGGAACTATGGAAGCGTGAAGCGTGTGGAACACAGTGATGAAGCTGGCAAAGGAACACAAGTACAAAGGCCACTGGAGCTTTTTACTTTGTATTTGCCTGCACTGAGAGAATAAGCACACTGGTGCACGGTCAGTGGCTGCGTGTGCAGCAGCTTCTCTGCACATGAAAACATTTAGTTGGGTTTTTTTAAGTAAACAACACTTCTTTGTAATATTCCCTTGTTTGCCTTTACTTGGGCTATTCAAAACGTACGTAACCCTGGGAGAGCTGGGAGACATTCCTTCAGCTGAACATAACCCCAGACCTGCCTGTTAATGTGTTACTAGAAAAACCACTGCGGTATCTGAGCAAAATCCAGCAAACCCCAGGATCTCCAATCTCACACTGGTGTTTAAAGAAAAGAAGTCATTTAACCTGTATTAAAAGACTAACCAAAGATAAGAGTTGTCTGCACTCTCACGAAGGAGAGAATCAACAGCACCAAAAGCCGCACTAATGAAACATCTGGATTGAAAAACATCATTTCAGTAACAGATCAACTGCAAAAGCAACACTGAAGTGCACAGCTGCGAACAGCCCAAATTCAACATGGGGAAAGAGACAAGGGTTATGAGTACAGAACAGAGTGAAACAGCAAACAAACCTTCACTGCACAACAGAAGCCCTGTATTTAAAAAGTTCTATTATCCTAATTTAGATGTGATGCAGTTTGTAAGGAGCCAATGCACAGAGAGCAGGTAATGACTGATTTCCAGCCATGCAGAATGTGATCCCACTGCATGCAGAACTACCCTGACTGACAGTTTTTCCTCGACATAAACGTGTGTTAGTGCTTTCTAGTGGGAACCACTGTTCTGGAATCTCCCTGCTGGAATCTCCACCCCCATGAACGTCTGAGATTAAGAATACAAATACTGAGTAAGCAGGAGATTATCTCTGGTGTTGTGTGTCTGGCAGATACCACAAAACCACCCTAAACATTGAGAAATCCCAGCTGACAACATACTGCTCTTGGTGACAAGCAAACCCAGCCAAGAGCAGCCCAGGCCTGCGCTTCTCCCCAGGACTATTCAGAAGTTGCAGGTGAACTTTTGCTGCTTGAATCCTGGACATAAATGAACTACATAAACCTGAGCTTCTTACAATCCAGTTTGTGCCTTACTAAAGCGCTCCAAACTCAGGAATGAGCAACTGTAGCTGTTGGCCTCTGCAGTGGTTTCCTAACTGAAGCAAAGGACAGGAGAGCTGCCAGGGCAAGGGCACAGCATCCTGCTGCACCCAACCCTGCTCCCAGAGAGAGACCATCCTGCACAAGCTTTGCCTCTCCTCTCCCTGACACAGGGGAAGAGGGAGGATGAGGAGAGGAGGTTTAACACCTTCCCTTGAGAGCAGGCTTTGAGGAAAATGTGAAGGATGAAAACTTCAAGGAAAAAACAGAAAAGATGCAATGTGAAATGTTCTCCCAAGCCCTGCACCTGCTGCAGCCTTATGGGGACATGAACTAGAGCCACTACAGCCCCACAGCACTACCTGTGCTACTCAAGGCTTGTCAGACCTGCCTGGGAATACTGTGTTCAGTTTTGGACCTTGCTATACAGAAGAGTTGTGGACAGGCTGGAGAGGAACCAGAGAAGGGCCACAACGATGATCCAAGGACTGGGAAGACACATGAGTAAAAGCTGGGAGAGCTGGGACTGCTCAGCCTGGAGAACAGAAGGCTCAAGGGAAACCTAAGCCTCATGTTTGTGTTTAAAGGGTGGCTATCCCTTTTTACAAGGGGTCACATGGAAAGATATGGAGTGATGGGTACAAGTTACTCCTGGGGAGAGTCTGACAGGACCAAGAGCAAGAGGTTTTACAACAAGAACAACCAGCCATTGACTAATCTCCCCAGGGAAGTGTGCATTCCCCAGCGCTGGACACTGTTAAGAATCAGCTGGACAGGGTGCTGGGACATCTAGTCTAGGTCATGCTGTGCTTTGAAAGGTTGGAGCAGATGATTCCTGAGGACCCCTCAGAACCCTGGGATTCAGTGGTTTCCTGTGCATGTCCCCATGTCCTCACATAGCACATTTACTCCAAAATATACTTAAAAAATGAACAGCCAGTGTTCTTCACAACGACAAAGAGCAGCAGGGAACATGCAGAGCTGCAGGTGCTACCACAGTGTAAACTCAGCATTCAAACCAGAAAGGCCCAGACATGATTTCCTCCGCAGTGCTATGCAATGTCTCTAATCTAAAGCACAGGCTTGCACAGATTATTCAGTTTAATACCACAAAGAGGCAATTCAACATGTAAGCAGAAAGGTAAAAAACAGAAGACACTTAGTATTTTAAAGCTGAGATGCCACACAGTCAAAACATCCGTTCTGGTATGAATTCTGATGTTATTTTAGACAATGAAAAGGTTTAAGCAAATGTAGGATGCAATGGCACAGGGAAGCTATGTGTCAGACATTCACACAGCACATGCTATTGGAAAACAGAAGCCAAAGAAAAGAAACATGAATAAAACACTCGGACAAGACTGTGTGACGCATGTAACTACTACAAAGACATGCAGTGCAAAGCAAAGGGGAGATATAAAGAGCTAACCTGACTGGTTAGGGGAGTGGCTCACCAAGTCCCGAATGGGAGGCATGCCTATGGAAAGAAAAGCAAGACAGTCACAGAAGTGTTACTCTGGTAAAGTACCAACAGCCCCCAGAGCACTCGTTGCTCTAACCCCATCCGTTAGTACCCCTTCCTCAGGAGAGGTTCAGCTGAGGAGCCACGTAGAGTCCAACTCCGGTTTAACACCAGTGTGTGCACAACAAACTTTCCTCCAGCCCTCTCTCATAGCTTCTTCCTCCTAAGAGTCCCATAGGCACTGTATGAAATCAAAGCGAATGTTTCCAATTCACAAGTCCTACAGTTGGAGACCATAACTGTTGTATTTAAGGCACTGCTTCCTAAATGAAGTCAGCCCCACCACTTCTAACTGCAGATCCCTGACCAAGGAAAAACCCTCAACTTCCAGGAAGAACCTTCTGTTCCCCAGGGCTTTGTCTGTAACATCGTTTTGCAGCTCTGCTGAGATGCACATGGACAAAGTGAGACCCACTCGCGCCAGAGCAGGACTCAGAGCGACTGGACTAACGCCAGGAGCCCGGCGCTGCTCTCCCGCTCTGCTCTGTCCCACAGTTGTAAGCAATTACTGCTGGCAAGTATTTCAGTTCAGTGCATAAATCATTTCATTGTGGAACAACCACCTGGCCAGCCCCATGTGTTACAAAGCAGAGGCAAACATGCCGAGGCAGCATTCAAGACCTTCTTTTCATGTGAAGTTTACATACGGGGGGGAAATATCAGCAAAGCAAACATCTGAACTGGGTATGAAAACGTTCTGATCAAGAGCCACTTATGTAGATTTCTTAGAATAACCACCTTGGTACAGACTATCTTTTTCACAAGTACTGCACGCCATGGGCTTCACTTGCATGTCTTTATTAAAGAAATAGGCCAGATGGCCTAGGAACAGCAGAAAAGAACAACTCACAGGACTACCCCTTCTTCAGCTTTCCTTCTAAACAAAGGGGGCTCATTTTCAGAAGAGATGATCGTCCACACAAAACACATGCGGACCATTGATACAGTTAAAAACTTCTCCAATACCAAACACTTAAAACACTTAGTGTGGCACGGGCAGTTAAAAGAAGGCTCTAAGTTTAACAGTACTGGTGCTGCTGGCTTTCACAAAGCACCTACCAAGCAGTTACCACCCCAGCTGGAACTGGGGATCAATCCTACCCCAGGGTATGCCAGGGAATAACAGATCAAATTCCTGCAGCCATTACAAAGTCCTGCAACTCTGACTGCAACACTTGAAGCTACAGTTTTCCTTTTAGCCCTAAAATACAGATCAATCCCAATATCCATTAAACAATGCTTTAAAAATAAAGAACATAATCTTCAAAGATATTGTGTTAAGGTATAAAATTTGTCAACCCAAATGGCCTATACATGGATATTCTTTCAATAGGAAGGGATCTACAGACATGCCAAATTTCATGAGATTTTGAGTTTTGGAGGTAACACAGAGAGCACCCAGAAGCTGTCATTGGAGGCTAAAAGAGGAACTAGAGAGTGAGACTGGGGCAGGCAAATGTCAGTGGTATTTCCTTTCAGATACCGAGGTGCCAGAAGGCATTAAGCCACTCACATGCTGCTGGACTACAGCCACCTCCGTGTTACAGAAGCCTGAAACCACCGCAAAAATCCAGCACTGAAAAGCACTTTCCTTTACATTATCACCTTCCCTACATTTCTTAAAGCACGTGACAAACAGGGAACTCCTGGTTATTAGAAAGAGCTCTTCCAAGCATACAGACACAGGCACCAAGGCAGGAGGCCTTGGCTGCACAACCCCATTTGTCCGATCCTGGTCCCCCGGAGCACAGCACCAAGCTAACGAAGACCCAATAGGATGCTGCAGATAATACAAACATTTTCTTAAGGTGGGAAAGGGCTTTGGCCAAACTTTCTCTCCCTAAAGGCTCCCAGAACCTTTCTGTTATCAGCCTGACTTGTGGACATGTTATTCAAACAACTAGTCTGTTCTTCCAACCACAGAACTACTCCAGGAAAGGAGGTCCCCACACACTCGCTGTGGCGCTATGGCACAGGGACACGTTGGCATCTCCCAGCCTAAAAGGCCCCCCAGCCACAGCAGCACAAAATCAAGCAAAACTGGGAAGAATGTGATACACAAACGGGAAGCCAACTGATTCACTATTGGGCTGGTGTTCACAGCAGAAGAGAAATGAAGAACACTATGCTCAAAGGGATCCTCTGGATACAATGAGGTGGTTTAACAGGTTGTATAAAGAGTAATAATTCTTGAGTTAGTTTACCTGTGAGGTTTTATCTAAATCACTACTGGCTACCATATAACTTGACCAGTAGGGGATACATGTTGGAGAAAAAGTTGCATCTTAGAAGCAAGCAAGTATACAAAAGGTTACTTTAAACCTTTATACAGGTGAACTAAAACCCCAAACATTAACTAAAAAATGACTTCTTGGAGTGGTAAAGAGCTCTCCCAGGATGTGACAAAAATAATACTGGAAAGTAATATCCAGCATTCCTCAGGGGGCACAGGGATAAGCTGCTTCCAACGCTCTGTTTACTTTCAGTTTAAATGTGCTTCTTCAAGATTAAGTAATCAGAACAGCTCAAAATTGAACTACAATTTGAAATATCACAGCTATATTCCAGAAACCTTTTTTAGCTGAAGGGACCAGGAGTCACGTCCCTTGTGGTGCACAGAACACCAGTTCTGAGAAACAAACCTTGAGTGTGGAAGAAACTATTTGTGGGAAGACGTTCCATCAACATGCAAGTGTAAAAATAAGAAGGTATTTGCCCACCATATAAAGTGTTGGCATTAATACCAAATCCCTTTGAAAACCTACATCCCTATGAGGAAAGTTACTTTTTTATCCAGCCTAAATGAGACTGCCCTTATTGCCTCCCCAAATTGTCTGAGCTGCAGGACAGTACACTGACTGAACAGCAAATTACGCACATGTAACAGGTAAGCTTACTACTCTTAGAAGGGTATTTGAAGAGAAAGTGTAACAAGCCAACATAACAAAGGATAACTCAAATAGTAAAAGGTAAAGGTTGATCCATTTGCTAAGTCAACCAAGCTTTACATAGATGAACAAAGACAAACTCTGACCTAGCAGCAAAAAGCAACTCTCATATTCCAACCAAGCTGCATCCTGTCTGTCTTGCTAGATATGAAGAAGAAAAAAAACCCCAAAGTCTAGAGATGCTGTTCAGAACTATGTGAATGACACTTTCTTGGGAGATCCGTGTATCAAAACTGGATGCAGAAAGTGATGCTTCATACCACGACCATGCTTGCATCAATCATTAGGATAAAGACTGGAAACTCAGAGCAGAGCAGTGGTCACATTGGCTCCTGTTCAGAACCAGACAAATCCACTGTGCACCACTGGCAACAAGAAGCAACTATGATGTCTCAGGTTTCTATCTGTAACTTGCACACGGATGGCCCAAAGCATCCTGCAGCGTTTAATATTAAACTACGACACAGGACAATCTCTCATCATGCCACAGCTTACATGGGAGGTTTAAACGTTAGCTCAAGTATTTCACTGACAATTGAACTGAAACTGTTTGAGTTCAAAGGGCCACATGGCACCTGCCCTCACCTGGCTGTTTTTTGCTGCTGTTCGGCACCTCTCCGTTGGTCACTGGTTGTTTGTTTGTGACAGTGCTGCCTCCTGACTGGCCGTTCAATACTTTAGGAGTAGATCCCAGGTTTGCAGCTATCACTGGTAACTGCTGACCTCGTTTCAGAAGCTGTTTCTGTTCCTGGTGTCGAAATCGCGGTGGTACTTCACGAGGAGGGTATCGAGGCAAGGGCTGCTGCTGCTGGCTGCTGGCTGGGGCCCGCTTGGCATTATTATTAGTGCTGGTTGCTGGGGAAGTGCCGCTGGAGGTGACAGGCTGAGGCTGGCTTACACTGGTCTTGGTTTGTTCTGGCACTGCCCCCACCCCCAGAAAGAGAGAAAGTTGGACAAAGTTATTCATAAGAACAGCAACTCCAATTGAAGACTAAGCCAATATTCTTACACATCTGCATGTTGCATGTAACGGCAGCATTTCTTCTCGTGCCAGTGGTAACTCATTCCCCATTAACAGCTCAATTATCCCATAACCACACAGCTTTAATAGCACAGATTGGGAAGGAGAAATATATCTTACTATCACTCCTAACAAAGTTATCTTGGCTAAAGTATGCTACTACTAACAAAGTCTTTCTACAGGGCTTTCTGACAAATCAGCTTATTTAAGCATTTAAACTATTTTAATAAATACTTAAGTACTAAACCCCCCCAAATCTTACCCCAATGGGAAATTTAAGTGTTATACTGAGAAAAATGTTCTGGTTTTGTCCCAGAAGTAAAAGAGGTGAACAGGGCACACAGAACACCACTGGGACTTGCCTGCTCCAGCAGCCCTAGAATCCCAAGGGAAATGTGTTGGTGCCCTGAGGTCAAGCTGCTCCAGCAGGAGCAGCTAACAGCACCGGTACCCCACACAGCCTGGCAGGACTGTGCCAGTGGGCAACTGCAGCTCCAGTCTTGGCAGCATGGCCCCTTCAAGGCCAGATGAAGGTCAAACAGCTGGCAGAGGGCAGCTGGGAGGGAGCACACCAAACCCTGATGCTGGATGAAGGGAAAACCACATCATCCTCCACCCAGCACCTCCGCCCAGCCAGTACATTGGTGGTGAGCATATGGTGTCCAGGTGTAAGTAATGTCACAGGTAAGTGTACTTTCTGTCTTACGCTTACCTGTACTTCCTGTCACAGGTAAGTGCACTTCCAACCCCTCACACTACTGACATGTCAATGTACTCTCCAGATTTCTTCATGAGATATCCACATAATGTGTATACATTCACTGTGGAACTCCCTGAGATAGCACAAGACTCGATCACGACCTCCCTCAGCACTGACCGGCCTGTGTGGTCGTCACCATCTCTGCTCAGAGCTTCACAAGGTCTGAGTGGCTGAAGGCAAACAGTTTAATCCATGTGGCATTCCTGCTGCTAACAGTGAGGGACAGCTCGGTGAGGACAGCTTCTCCAGTGACAAACACACGGCTGGATTTACTTCAAGAATAGCTCTGCACATTGGCATCATCTAAACATACACAACTTGAGGCTGAAGAGCAGCATCCTCCAACCATCTCCCCGCTGTCTTCCTTCAACAACTCCCTGGCATGGCAGCAGCAGGAACACTGTTACCACATGACCGTGTTTAATTTGGTTAAAGACCATTTTCTCATTCACTTTCAAGAACAGACTTGTGTGAATACAACATAAAAAATAAATGAAAACAAGCTCTTCAGGCTTTTAAATCCACTTGAACACTGACAGTGCTATTTATGACTACCGTTTCTTTTTGTTTCTCCTATAATACACAGTAACATGCTCTGAAAAACACAAGCACAAAGGCCTTCAGAATAAAATGTCCCCTCAGAGGCAGCACCTTCAGGTGCTCACCACCACACTGGCTCCACAGCAGCGACCCTGCTCCTCTATTTCACAGCTGACTGGAGCAGGACAGAATTAAGGAGAGGAATGGCCAGGACACAGGTTGATTTAATGTCCACAGGGAACAGGAGGTGTTCAAATGCCATTAGATACATGGGCAAGTTGATAGAAATCACCAGCACCGTATCAGATGCCACCAGTTTAAGCTGTTGCCTGTATTAAGAGTAGGTAACTGATTCCTTGCACAGTGTTTTGATGCATGTAATGCAGCAACAGATAATGATCAAAACCAGGTTTCACAAAGTAGTCCTGAACAAAGCTCTCCCATTGATTCCTTTTAAAATGCCCTGTGTCAAAAATCATTAAAATGAGTGAAAGTGACTGAACCTTGGCGGGGAGGAGCGCTATTTCAGCAGCTAGCGAAGAATTTGTCACCACTTCAATGCACGAGCTCTTATAGCACATTTCTGTGGTCTGGGTACTGCAACAAGCTTTGGAACTTAAAAAACCAACAGAAAACCACCAAAATTCTTCACATACCCCTATCTGTGCCACTGCAGCCCAAATCTTGCTGCTCTGACCCATCAAAGTGCCTCCTGCTGCCACCCATCCACACCAACAGCTCTGCACAGCGAGGGGTGCCGACAAGGACAACCGCTGCCTGCAGCCAGGACACCCCTATCAAGCAATGGCACCAGGGAGGGACACAAACCCCTCTGCACGCTGGACCTGAGCTTTCTCATTAATGTCAGCTTAGGTGGAGAGTACCCCCAGCTTGAGGGGATTTTCTGATACAACCCACATCACCCCTGAACAGGCCACGGAGGAGACTCAGTTTTCCTGCACTCCCCCTTCATTCTGTGCAACTGCTCCTTTGGATCAAGTAAAATCATTTCTATGTGACATTCCATGAGACACCCCAACCCAGCTGCCAGCAGCGCTTACGGCAACACAGCAACATTAATACTTCCATAATTAAAGCTGCTTTAAGACAAAGTGTGTATTATAACAGAATCCAACTTGCAGGTAACCGAATCGCCCTCGACCATAAACACACCATGTCCTGCCCAGCCAGCCCCTGGGCTATGACACAAACAGCTCAAGAAATCTGTGTTTCTCATGTATTCTGTGCATTCATTTCCTTAGCAAACATGGCCATAAAGCCAGCAAACTGAATGGAAATCTACCCTGCAAAAGCTGGACTAAAGAATCAACAGTTTACATTCATATGCTAATTTCAAACTGGAATTAACCCAAAGTGCAACATGGATTAACTGCAGTTTCCCATCGCTTCCCCAAGTACCCTAGACTTCAGTTTTAAGCAATACAATTGCCCCTGTCCAACGTTTTCTGGTCCACACCTTCAGCAGACTAAATAATACATTAATATTCCAACATGGCTACGATAAATTCCAACAGCCCTTAATCCCTACCTTAACATTTCAGTTTGTCATAAACGAGTTGCTGGCTCGGTAAAGTTTGCTCTGCCCACCAGTATGCGATGTAGAATCACACCAGGGCAGAAAGCTCCCACTACCACCAGCACAGCTCATTTACCACCAGCGAGCTTACAGAAGCGAGCAGTAAAAAGGAGGTTTCCATAAAGCACAAACCTGCTGCAAGCCCGGAGCAGGGGATGGAGAGGTTACAGTGAACAGAGGGATTCCAAAGAGAGACGCTTCCAACTTGTGTTGCTTTCCCACTCGGCAGACTTCACCAGAAAATGGAGGAGAAGCATGGTGTCATTTTACTGCTCCTGGAGAGCCGCTGCCAGCTCCTCCTGAGCGGGGCCACGGCTCCCTCCAGCCCCAAAAATGGCAGCCCTGCCACTAACTTTAGTGCAGATGGAAACCAGCTTCTTGCTCGCACCGGCCCGGCGGGCAGAGATCAAATCCCTCCCGAAGCACACAAAGAGCAGCACCGAGCTGTCATTTAAGTGTTTCTTCTCGCTGCTGCCGGAGCTGACCTCTGAGAAATGTGTTGTGCGGCTCCCTGCCCGCGTGCCATGCCCCCGAGAGTTGTCAGTGCTGGAATGCTGAAGGGCAAGCGGAGGAAGCCTGGCGCTGGCGCTGACACACGTAAGATGTAGTGCTAGAATTTTCCTGGTGGAAAAATGGCCGCAGCTGTAAGCTGAGCGAGCCGAGCTGGAAAATATCCCACCGCTGCCAAGCCGTTAACCCCTGCGCCGCCGCGCCGAGGGGAGCCCCGGCTCTCCCAGCACAGTGCTCCTCACTGGGCATCGACGCCGTTCGCCTCCAGCATCGAAACGTTAACAGGCTTTCCGAGCTGGAAAAGCACAGGGAGGGAAGTGACAGAAAAAAACCCACAAAGACCAGAGGAGGCTGTGTTGGGGCAATGGTGCTTCCCAGCGAAGAAAACGAGTACCAAGTTTCCAAGGTGGGAAATATGAGTCAAAGATTTCAGCTCCACACCCAGCTATTTTTAAAAGCCCTTTCCGTTTCAGTGGTTGACTCAAAGTTGATTCTGCTCTGCAGCAGCAGCAGTGCTTTACGCCTCTGCCTTGACAAAGCAGAGCAATGCGGGGCTGAAGACTGACAGCAGTTTTCAGCTCCTGCTCGCACTGTTTCCCGACACGCAGCAGCACTGGGAACAGCTCACCACAACACTAGCACCTACACTGCCCTTTAGTTCCCACAAACTACTTTGCTAGGGTATTATGTATGTGCACTGAAGTGTGTGCAAAGAGACATTTCAGCTCCTGAGGACATCTCCTGCTGGAGAAGCACACTGATTGCTGAAGTGAGCACAACAAAACTCAAATGTTCTTAAGCAGCATTTACTCGAGTGCTTGGCTTCTCAGCAGCTACTTGTGGCCATGGTGCAGTTTGCAGAGCCCTGTTTTAGGAGGAATTCAGGATAAACTGATTGATTTGTCCATCTTTAACAGCGCTGACATTAAACACAGCAAAAATACCCTGCTGTGGTAGAAGGAATACCACAACACTTGTCAGTTCTGCAGTATTCTCCTCAAATAAGGCCTTCAAATGACGCTTATTTTTTCCCCAAACGCCTGGCAGTGGAGCACTTGGAGGGCACTTGTTGAGTGTGAATGTGTTGTGCCAGCTGCTGCACAAACGAACCTTCACTTGGCAACTAAGCTATACACTAACTCCTATGAACTGCCTCTTTTCCTTTAATACAGCCAGACATGTAAAACTAGACGGGTTGGACCATCTGAAATCCACAGGAATGACACACATGCATTTGTAATGACAACACTACAGTATTAAAACATTCCTTGTACCAGAAACATCTGCATCGGCATCATCTTCATTACTTCCGTCCCTAATCCTGAACGGGAAAAAATCAGCACTACTAACTTCCTCGGAAGGCAGTCTTAGTGCTTTACACGACCACAGGTAGCTACTTCAGCTGTTAAACAGCAACTTCTGCCTTCGCTAAAGCAACATTTTGGAGCCTCCCAAACTACGCTACCAACCACCCTTGCCACTTAACCAGCTCCTTCCTGAAAGGAGGAACGTAAGTGTGAATTATTTAGAGATCCCATACTCTGCTATTTTATCTTCAGCTCATGCACAGAATGAATTATTTAAGACATTAACGTGATGGAAACTTGGAAACTAATGAAACATTCATTTGCATCCTGAACACAAGCAGGCAGAACCAGCGATGCCATGAAAGCGCTTTGTGCAATGTAACCACGGATTTTGTTCCTAGAGAAACTGTTGCACAAAGTCCTCTATCTGAACCGCCTCATGCCTGCTCCGCTTCAGGACAGGCAGCGTGTGCGTGTGCCTGTGACAGCTCCACATTCCTGATGAACTTCCTGAAATACCCTGTTAATAATAAGAATGTAACACTGAAGCTAGAACTTAACAGTTCCTCAGTAACCATCAGGCTCCAAGGAGAAAATGAACAGAAGAACATAATAAAAAGACTGGCTGTCCTTCAAGAGAAGGCAGTTTTCACCCAACCAGGTACCTCAGGGCAGGATTTGTGCCCTCCTGCTATTTTGAGCCGTGCTGTGATGCCGGGATGCCAGCACAGCACAAGTCCATAGGTCAAATGTTCATTCAAAATGGACCTTATTATTTACACTCTGTTTCACCACTTTCTTCTTTGCTGTCTTTTCAGATATATTTTATTGCTTCAGAGTAAAACCAAACACTTTGACAATTCTTCATTTACATCTGGCATATTATCTCAGAAGCCTTATGGCAGGAACGTGCAGGGGAAAACAAACACTCAGCCTGTACCGCAAGTGTAATTCCATGCACTGTTTGAAAAAGGGTGCTTTAAAAAACAAGCAAAGCATATTTATTGATTACAATACACTTTCAGCAGTTTTATTAAGCACTCATACAAAGACACACACAGAATTCCCAGCTGGTCTCAGTGCCCGAAGCCAGGCTGGAAGGGCAGGACCCACACTCAGCCCTGTGAAACCCAGAGGACAGCTGCACATCTGGAACCTGGGCTCTCATCAGCAGCACTGGTGCAGCTCCCACTGCCTCAAGTGATCACTACTCACAGCAAAAGCACCATCCTCCTCCTCACAGAGCTCCCTGAGACACGAACCCAGGCTGGCCTCACTCCCTCCTCAGAGCCCGAAAACCTGCTGCTCCTACCCTTACCTATTTTCTTTTCCCATTTAAACAGGCACTAAAGTATACACTGCATTTAAATAAACGAGACAAAACCATGCCTCCTGATAGCTGTAATTGCGCTGCAGCCCTCAGCAGGAGCATCAGTGCATTTTGTATGTGAGGAACCTGCCTCCTCCATTCCAACCTCATGTGAACGAGGATGCTGCTTCAAAGGCACATTCCACAGTAATGGCCACTTCCATTTGTTTCTCTGCTCTTCCCAAGCACAGTATGTCCTCTACCATTTTACTACCTTCATGCCAGAACAGCACTTCAAACACCTTTTGATTTTCCAGCAGTAATTGCATCTCTGCCAAGCAGGGCTTCTGAGCTCCTGCTTCTACCACTGCTCCAGTGAGTAGTAAATTAAAGCCAATGTTCCCCGAAAACAGGGCTGCAGCAAGCACTCCACATGAACACCTAAGCAATTACTGTCCACTTCCCAACTAACAGGTTAAGAGCTAGAGTTAAAGAGCAAGTGAAAAGAATCCCTCTCCCCCTTCTCTGGAGGCTGGTTGGAATGGGGATCTGCATGAACCCCACAAACATTTAGAATAACTGTGGCATTCTCAGCCTGCCACCAAACATCAGAATTACAGCTTCCAGGTATGGCCATCGTGATCATTCTGGCAGGATGAACCCTCCACATGCAATAGTTAGTTATGGCCAGATATATCCATTACTTGTCTACCAAAAATGGGAAGGCAGAAAGCAAATAAAGAAAAGAACTCAAGGTATTATGTATATGCCTGGTGCTGTTTAAGTAACTGAGCATGGAAACCAGGAAGAACAGAAGAGTCCAATCCCTGGAACACCCCCTTGGTCATTACTGTTCTGTGGTCACTGTTTGAAACAGTACAACCAAAGTTTCAAGAAGCCCATCATTCAGTTGCGAGAAGAGCTTTCGGGTGACCCATCTGATTCAACATATTTAACAATGAAGGAATAACACAGAGAACAGAAATAACTGTAAAGTAACTTACCTTTGATTTTTTGTTCAATGGCCTAGAACAAGAAAAGAAAAGTGTCAGTGATGTGTGCAGATAAAACCCCTGCATGCACGTGCCGCTTCATAAAGCAACATTAGCTTCTGATTCCCCTCTTTTAACATGTTTTAGAGTTATTTAATTATCTACTTCAGAAGTGTCTCTAACCACACCATGCCTATTATTCTTCATGCTTAGAAAGCTGTTTAAATGTTACAGAAGACAAAATTAATTTGAAAGATAAGTACATGAAACAGACTGCATTAAACTTGCAAATGAAGATGTTTTGAGCGAGTTAAAAACTGTGCCTGGAAGCAAAGAACTGCCACCACTTTTATTGCAGAGGGAGGGACTAGACATGTAAAGAAGAAAGGAAATGCAAAGACTTTCCAAGTCATTTTCAAGACTCAACCGGCTACACCTATGATACTGCCAACATTAGAGAACTGTTTGACTAAAATTGCAATTAAAAATCACAGGATAAATACAGGGAGAGAAACACGTCTGGTATGGAAGCACACCTTAACTGCAAGGGTTTAACTATAAACCAGCAAAACTGAGTTCTCAAAAGCACAGCTCATAGTTCTCCCTACCTGCAACTAGAGTTTTCTTAATTATCACTATTAAAATGCACTATTGCCAAAGCACAACGAGATTTAATTGGATATGGTCACTCTGGTAGCCGTATACAGCCCATTTTAATTACGGTATCACATAAATTCATAGGAGGCAATAAATTTGCCGTAATACTTAAGCTATGATTGTCTATAATTGAAACCGTGAGGGGAATGGAGCACGTGTGTGTGCAATAGAGATTTACCGATCCACTGATCTAATCTGAGTCTTGGCCAGGTTCAGACACTAGCACTGGAAGGGCTGACTACCAAAACACTCACAACAGCTCTCCAGTGCCACAGCCTCACTTCTCCTATGGAAATCAAGAGAGCCTTAAGCCTTAACCCCCCCCCCCCCCCCCCCAGCTTCTTTAGCTGACAAAGGCAAGTGTACACACAGAAACTGTAGCTGTACTGTCCAGGAGTTCAAAATGTGGCCCCCTTGCTCCCACGAAACCCTGAGCAGAAGCTTTTCAGGTTTCTTATTTATGCTCTTTGCTAGAAACAGCTGCAAATGGAAACCCTGCAAAGCCTCTTCCGAAGAACTCCACTTACTGCAGCGCATCAGCCACTGAGCTAGGAAACCAAAGCAGGGCTAACGCTTGCACCAGGGTTATCAAGCCCCCCACCCCACTTCAGTTTCAGTTTTGCCAATTTTACCCTATTACGCTGCTTCCAACACCACTGCCAGTATCCCCACCTGCCAGAAGGCAGCTCCTGTGCTTGGGGCCTCATATAACGCACCACAACTCTTCATCACACTCTTTGCTCGACAGATCTGGTTCAAAACTGTATTTTGAAGGCTTGGGAAGTTGTGTATGCACTTCAGCTCCTGGGTGTTGCATGCACAGGAGCTGGCTTTGAACCAAGCGTCCAAACCCCATGTGCATACCGTCATAAAAACGAGACTGGATGTCCCACAGAAGCTGCTCGGCATCAGGATGCAAGCAGAGAGCATGCCTTCTCCAGTTCAACCATCACACCTCTGCGACTGCTGCTGCTGTTCTAGTATGCCTTTTAGATCAAATTATCACAAAACTACAGAATACATAAACCCAAGCATCAGCTTTCTCTTCCACAGCAAAATGACACGATGTCCCTTCAGTTCTTGCCATGCCCATGTGCGTGTTTAGAGCTTACCCTGGAGGGCTGGTAACCTCCTCCCCTCCTCAGCTCTGACTTAAGAGCCAATTCACTGACCCATGAACAGCAACATGAGACAACCTAGAACTTTTCAAACAATTTTTTGCTGTTTCTGACCCTCCACAGCACCCAGAGAGATGTGTGGAAGAGAAGAGGTCACATTCCAAAATACACCAGAACCTGGTCACAGTAAAATGCTTTAAAAGGCTTTGCTTGGGAGCCTGTGGTTGAGAACACAAACCAGGATGCTCTTAAGAGACACATCCAGCATTAGTCAGTGGAAATCAGAGGAAACTGCTAAGCAGGTTCCCTCTGCTCCCACCTGAAACGGACACGTTTACAAACACATTTACAAGCTCCTCTGAAGCTCAGGGTCAATATTAAGAATCAATGGCCATAATGAGTATCTTGACCGTAAACAGGACTCTGAATCATTCACTCTGAAGCGTTTCTGTGATGCTTCCATCCCAATACACCTCTGCTGTCAATATTTTCATTTTTATCCGCCTTCCTTCATACAAACTGTCTTATGACGCATGTTTCCATATGGAAGGATAAGAATATACAGTAAAGGAAGGATGCAGCTGAAAGTCACCATCTTAAAAAAGAGCTAATTTTATTCTACTAATAAATGCATTAACATTGAGGAAGTTTTTAAACATGAAACCACTTCAACTGGGAAATCAGGAAAGAGAATGCTCATCTCAGAACATTTAACCTCTGACAAAATGGATCACAAAGCCAATAAAGATGTTCAATGTATCAGTTACCACTAAGTAACTGACAGCACATTTAAAGCTTAGAACATTAAATTAAACAGAAAACACTTCTGAATAACCACAGCTGACCCAGCATTTACCAGTGATGAAACTAAAGTAACCCAGAAGCAGGGCGGTTACCTTTGAATGTCCAACATACCTTTTTTTGAGCAGCTTCCTTCTTCTTCTTGTCTTCTTTTCTCTTTTTCCTTTCTTCCATCAACTGTTCTTCCTCTTCTTGCACAAAATCCCTGAACCACACAGTTTGTAATTAACTTCCCCAAAATACAATCTGTACACACTTACATTCATTTTAGAACAATTATTTCACAGTGACACAAAAGGACAGGGGAATTCTACTTCTAATTGGATAATATTTCTATAGGGACTGTGCAAACCACAAGTGACACAACGTGAAGAGCAGCTGCAGTGTCAGGCTACATGTAAGAGCTTCTTTTTCCAAAAGTTACAATGAAGGCTCAGCCATAAATCCCATTCAAAAGGCAGCACAAATTCAGATGTAGGTTAATCCCTGCCTGCTATTGTGCATTGCCATGACTGAGCACACACGTCACGGCTCACCCCGTCAGGCAATGGGTTCCCTGCAACCACACAGACCCTTTGGTGCTGCCCCCACTGCCTGATCAGCTCCCTGATCCCAAACACCACCTCTGCCAAGCAACACCCCTTGTGTGCACTGTATGTGTGGCACTGTTGACATAAAGCACACATGAACTAGCTGGCACGTGAGCTGAAGAGCATGGGCACACCAGAGCTGTCAACAGCACAGCAATTCTGGAGCGTCTCAAACAAGTGACAAAACCATAACTTGACAGAAGTGAAAACAAACCCCATGGCATTAATCTGAATTCACTTAATACAAGGTTTTACATGCTAAAACGGAAGGTTTAGCAGCAACAGCACTCTGCGGATTGCACTGTTTAAAAACAGACTTCAGCCAAGGCAAGAGGAAAGGCAGGACATGGGGAGTATAAAAAGCAGGAAGAACTGCAGAGGTGCAAGCACACTTGAAGCCATTAGGGACTGCAGGGACCAAGATGTGACACAAATGTCAGGATAATGGAAACAAACTTTTCTTTAAGGCCATGCTTGGAGAGATGCAGGGATTCTTGATAAGAATGAGGACATGACCGACAGAACAGACCGTGGTCACGGGCAGGCACAAAAGCATCTGGGCTAATGGTGCAAAGAGCTCGTGGCAACATGAATGTGCAAGTGAAGATCAGTTGGTTGTGTTGTACATGAGACTAAAACCAACTGCTCACAGAAAGGATGATTCTGAAGTTTAGGAAGTAACAATAAAGCTGGATATAAACATCGAACAGTGGTGGCAGTTAGCTTTTGCTAGAGCACGGTAACAGGAAGACAACATACAGTTACTTAAGCGTTTGAGACTTGGAGAACAAAGCCTTCCTGTAGGCTAGAAAGCCTATCTGCAAGAAATTCTCTGCCCTTTCAGGGTCAGGAGTATTTCTGAGTTCAAAGCTCAGAAGCTGTTGCCCCACCAGTGCTGACCATACAGTCAGGTGATGAAATTTAAAGAACAGGTTGAAGATGTTTTTCAGACCTCTTTCTGCAGCGTACATCTAGGGTATAACACACATCCCTCCCATTTCTGAATCTCAACATGAGCTCCACTGCACATCCACCCTGGGCAAACTGCTTCTTCACACCAATCCTAATTTCTGTGATACTCTGAGTGGGATGTGGGAACAAACTCCATACGTCCTGAGTAAGTAAAGGAAGAAGACACCAAGTTCGCTCTTTGAATAACCTTCAAAGATCAGCACAAGTCCTCTCTTTTAAAGGAACATTTCACATGCAGCTGGTTTTCTCCCAATCTGTACACACTCTAACCCATCAGCTGCAGCTCAAGTAACAGGAGGTGCTCGGATTCAAAGGTGCTGTGGAGATCTCTGGGCAGCAAAACTGATCAGAGACATGGAGGTGATTTACTGTGGCAAAAGAAAAGGCCAAGAAACAACTGCTGGAAGGGAATGAACACCCCTGTTTGTGATGAGTGGTCCTGTCTGGTGCCTATCTCCAGAATTCAGCTCTGCACAAGAAAAGCACTGCTTTTATCTTTGCCAAGATATAGCTACATGTCAGAAGCAAAGCCAATTGAATACAGTAAAAACCAAGGCACTCTGCAAATATTAGGACTTTCATTACTTATTTAGCTATGTAAGTAATTGGTGAATTCTACTTTTAAGACAGCTCAAGTCCCTTTTAAAATGAGTGCAAGTGCAGGCATCACTCTGGTTTGGTTTTGCCCTTTCTCATTTTTAGTTTTTAAACCCACATGTGCCTCCCAGGTGCCTGGCTCCACTGGGACAAATCCAAGCCACCGCCTCCCTTTTTAATTAGACAGAAGCTTCTTTCAGCAAGTGCCTCCCACTGCAGTGGTGTCAGTGTAAGCGATACTCAACAGCAGCTCAGCAGGTCTCTCCCTTACAGCAGCTCAGCACACTCTGCACTCTGTCTAACACTGCCATGCCCTGGGAAGAGAACGTACCCCCTTCCTGCTGCCCACCTGAGCTCTCCCTTTAAACTTTGAGCCTGTTCTTTTGCCCATTGTGTGATTCTTCAGCATGAAAAGTGGTTCCCCTCCCGCTAAGGTCAATGCTGCAATAACGATACTTGTATTTGAATGTCAAGTCGTGGCCACTTGGCTATTATTAACAGTGGTTTCAAACAAGAAGAGCTGTGGCAGTATTTTCACATGACATTCACTGTGGAAGAAGAGAGCCAGCAACATGTAAATTATTTATAGGGCACAGAAACTTCTGAGACTATTACCGTGAGCACACCAGGAAAAAAAACTCAGGACTGCATTTTGGCTAAGTGACTGAAGCAGTTTTCTCCAATCTATTTTTATTACTGCTAATACTGCCAGACAGCAGCTATGCTTTATCTGGATGGCAAAAATCAATTTGTCTGGGGGGAGGAAAGTTTTGTATTCCCAAACCAAGTATTTCTTAATTAGAAATCTCTTTTGTGACTTCTCTCTGTAAACAGAGTCTTTGGAACACGGTTACGTGTGTCTGTAGAGCAACTCACACAAACAAGAATCAGTTTTCATCCGACCTGTTGAAAACTTTACTCTCATTGCAACTCCGATTTCATCCTCTACTGATTTCTTTTCCCAGTGCTCCCTTCTTTTGGAATAACACTGATCTCTTGTACATCCAGCATCCTTTTTCTCCTCTCCCACTCTTGGGGTGACTTTTGGCCCATCAGCCCATGCTATGTGTCACCAGATGCAGCCTGGCATCGCAGATGTTTACCAGAGGAACAGCTGCAGCGTACTCTGACCATGAGCAGTCAAATACCACCCGACTCCTTCACCCTGCATACCCAGAGCAGCAGAGCAAGGCTCCCAAGAGTTTCCACAGGTCAGATGCTGTCTTTTAAGATTCTCTAATACCAGAGAGCAAGCATTAGTTAGTTCTTTTTTAAAGGAATTACTGCCGATGTTTTTAGGTTTGCAAAAAAAAACAAACAACCCTAAAAATGTTATTTCTGAGCCCCCTCTATTTCAGTTGCACTGAAAGTCACAAACCATCACATACACTGTGGCTGTTTGGCATTTGATCACAGTTTTATCATCTGGCTGCAACTAGTCTCACTGGAAATGCAGTGCTGCATTTGCAATTAGGGCTCAGAAATTATTTCATGGACAACTAAGAGGTTACTCACATACCCACAGAACACAGTCACGGTTGGCCAGTTTCATTTAAAGCAACCCCTTGGATGCTTTACAAAGCTGAGGTAATGATTAGCCCGCAGTGACACGTGTGCTCTGTAAAGGTGATGCAGAAGCCAGCTTTGTCCATCCTGACACCTCCCCATGACATCCTCTTTCCCAAGGGGAGGGAGCATGCTGTGATCCAGCCATCGTTGTGCAGCATCAGCCTGTTCTGGCCACTCTCCTTCCTGGGGTCCCCCATCCCCAGGTCTCCTCAGCACTGGCAGGTGCATGTCTGACAGGAGGCAGTGTCCAGGGCCAGGCTGGATGGGCTTGGAGCAAGCTGCTCTAGTGGAATGTGTCCCTGCCCATGGCAGGGGGTTGGGAGTGGATGAGCTTTAAGGTCCCTTCAATCCAAACCATTCTACAAGCCTATGAGGTGTACCAATGCTGCAGGGTGGTACACTGCTTAGGACTGTGGATGGGAACAAAACTTCCAGGGGTCCTAATAACCTGAGAAGATTTCCAGGAGGTAAGAAAGCCACTGATGCTCTGCCTTGTGTTACAACTTTCCGTGTGTCACAGCCGAAACGAACATGAACTGAATACACGAACTGAAAAACCATTCCGTGTTTGAAGCAAGCTGTAGCACTTTCAAGAGCAAGCAGAATGCAAAGTAGCATTTCACAGGAAAAAAAAGTAACTCGTCAATCCTGCTGCAGCCACATCAACAAGATCAGGTTTTATTTTTGGAATACAGATGCTAACACTAACACACCACGGTCTCTGGAATATTCTAGCACAGCATCAGCTTTTTGTTCCCACACAGGAGCAATAAAACTCCTAAATGATGACACCGTGATCATTCTGTTTTCATGTGTTTAAGAAAAACAGCTTTCAGATTACAAAGCCACATTAGAACATATTGGAAACCTCTTGTGATGAGTATCAGGACCTTAGCAACACTTGAAAAACATTACCCACCTACAGTCCACGACATGTTTTTAAAAGTATTAGATGATCATTGTAATGTTAATTCTCAGTGACTGGAAAACAGAACTAACCCAACTGTACAGTTAAATAACAACAGTAACAGCCTTACTGCCCCTGCTCCTCACAGGAAACGGAATCTCTCCAGGAGGGCAGCCCTATTCCCACCACCCTCCCGCACAAACATAAACCTGAGATACAAATCCAGATTCACCTATTAAGTCATCACATCTGAAGCAGAGCTCCTGCATCGCCATCTCTGACAGCTGAAGGCGCACACTCCCTTTATTCTTGCTAACACATTAACACAGGCCCTCAACAGACAGCAAATGATGGTATTTATGCCTCAGATTCCAGCACCCATTAGAACACACCACAAACAAGCTACATTTTTAATGCTACTCCTTGAGAAACACAATGTTATGCAGTGTTTCCCATTTATCATCCCAGGCTTTAATAGCCACCTTTTCCCACTGTATTATTCTTTGTGTACAAACTATCAGCAGCTTCATGTTATTTTATAGCACGTAACAAGAAACACTGCAGGAATCTGGTCTCACAGTAACAAGACAAAGCCAGAAAACGAGCAAGTTCTTTTGCTGGGCTTTGCCCTACATAGGGGTAGGTTTAATCCACCCCCCTGTGTCAGAGGTGTCTGTCACAGCACTCTCAGTCCATCAGCTGGCCAAATGAAAAGAAACAACTGAGAACTGAATTTGGATTTATAAGATGAAGATATGAACAGACCTCTGTTATCGCCCATCAGTCACCCAACTTTCACTAAAACACAGGTACAGGGAGTTTCCTTTTCCTCCTGTATAGCTGAATCGGCTTGCTCAAGGTTAAATGGCCTTAGCAGAAATGCAAACCCTATTTTTCATTTTAGACCAGCTGGAAATTAAATACCTCATCATAAGAAATGCACATCTGAGGCTGGAGCAGAGGCCTGGGCTTTAAACAGCTTAACTTGAAAAGGGCTTTATGTCCAAGTGACACCGAATAAAAACGGATCTAGATCTCAGGAGAGGCTGCACATCAATGGCTCTGAGAGGATACAAGCAGAACCTGCCAGAATGTGCCTCACTTCAAACAGAAGGAGCATCAGATAAATATTGTTATTTACTGAAAAATACCTTTTCTTTGGGTGTGCACCTCAGCAATATTCTTGTTTGTGTACGTGGAAAAAAAACCAAGCTACCAAAACACCTTCCTCAACTAACCCATTAAAGTAAGCACTTTTTCGTCTTCTAGAACAGTATGACTCTGGCAGGACAGAGTGATCTTGGTGATCTTTGACAGCAAGTCTCCCCCTTCATCACCATCACAATTGTGTGCCATTAAACAAGAGCAACCACATTCTGACTTCCACAGCCAGCACTCCTTCAGCTCTCCTCACTCCTTCTGTGTCTCAGGTTTTGATGATGCTAGTTTTATGTACAGCTTGCCTTGTTACTTGGCTTGTGAACTGGAAAAAAGCTGTAACCTCACTGTGTAAACATTTCAAGTAATATTTACAGCAAATCATATTTCACTTACTGATTCTTGGAAAAAAAGTTCTATTCATCTTTAATTTCAAAAGCTCCAGCTCGGCACTGCAAAAATACCTGGGCTGAACTAGACATATTTAATCTCTATTCCTACATTAAGGAGTAGGAGAATCCAGGATACCCTTATTTTCCTCGAAGACATGCTGAAGATGTGATAATTACTGTCTGTGCAGCATGTTATCTTCTGTTATAATATACAAAAGGGAAACATGTTATGCCACAATAAAATTGCAATTCCAGTCACCTCGCTGAGGAAATTACAGTTATGAGCAGGATTCTGACACAAACTAAGCCCTAAGACACGGCACTGCATTATTACAACCTGAACTCAATATTCACCTCTGAGTGAAAGCGCGTGAGTTGCACACGGCAAACTCCAGCACCAAAATAAACCAGGCTGCCATTCACTGTGAACACATTACCTGGTGTTCCCCAAACCAGAACCACCCACACAACAGCACTGTGCTTTCTGCATTCTGCAGGCTGGCACTAACTGCTAGCTCTGCCCTCCACAAACGCTGCTCAAGCTGCCGGCAGCATTCCAGATGCTCACGCCCAGCAAACCCCCTCCAAACCCACACCACCCCACAAGATGATGCTAGCACGGTTTAAAGATGCTGCTTCCATCCCAACAAGTGCTTTTAGAAGCCTTGAGGCTGTGAAGCAATTCTCCCAGAAGTATGTCTGCAGTGGGTCTCCTCTGAAGCACCCCGAAGGCTGCAGACATGCAGGGGTCTGGTGTCATTGCAATGTCCCTGCATGCCGAGCAGAGAAGGACCACTGGTCATGGGTCTCACAGGGGAACTGCTTTGCCGTGGGCAAAGAGCAGCGAAATCGCCAGCCTCTCAGCAGCCCTTATTCTAACTGAACCTGAAAAGATAACTACCAGGTTTTACCTTCTGCCTGGATACTACATGGAGTAAGCATAAAAGTAAGAATCAGAAGTGATTATACGCTGGGACTTTTGAAAGCACTCTAAAAGCTTCTAGTGTCAAATATAAACCAGGAATTTTGGGGGAAACAAACAAATTCTTTCCCCCATTTGCTGCTCTTTTTGTTACACATGAACTTGCCGTGCTACAGGTGCAACACTGCCAGATAGCTGCATTTAAGTGTCTGGCATTGAAAGATCCCTCACAGTTCTGCAAAGACAGTAAAGACGGAGGGATGGATGCACACATGCTGCTACCTAGTCAACCTGTGTGTGACATTCCACACTGACTGTCAAACATTGCTGAGGCTTTATGTTTTGATAATATTTCTGTATTCTGACCTGCAAGTTCCCTAATCTTTATTTTTTAAATTATGCAATTACACACATGCCAATAAAAATTATTTTTTAACCCCCCAACAGCTTTTCTGCTAAACCATCATTATATAAGAATTAACTGTAAAATGTGGATTTTGATTAAAAATGGAACCTCTAAGTCCTCTGCCAATGCTTCCCACAAAACAGCAAACAGAGCAAGTTGATGGAATAGAAACCAGTGCTTTGAAGTTAACAAAGAAACAAAACCAACAAACCCCACCAGTGCCTTAAATGGAAAGGCTCTGGCAACCAAAACCACTCAGTGTTTAACACAGGAGCAAAGGAAGCCTCAGGCACCAATAACAAAACAAAACCACTTTACACAAGTGCCTGTGTTGTTCTTTCCAGCTATTAACACATAGAAGAGGTGCTGCCAAGCTAAAAATTGAAACAATTACTCCAGTGAATAATTAATTCATGTTTGTCAGCTACTTTCTGCTCTGCTTTTTGTACCTCAGTCTTTAAATTATCACCCTAAAAGTGATCGAATTCTACCTACCAGATCTCCCTCTACCAATTGCTTGAACACACTCACCTCTCCCACTCTGCTAATACAGGAGCTGCTCACCAGAACTAACTCCAAACTACAAGCACTGTAAATGCATCCTAGCTCTGGAGTAGCATTTGTGTTAGTTTCACCCTGAAGTTTCATCAAAGATGCTCACTGCCACACAAGCATACAAAAGACAAATCTAACAAATGGGGAACCGAAGGAGGCAGATTAAACTGCTGCTCCATAATCACACTGGTCACACTGGGTATCTGTAACAGATGCACAAACCCAAAGGAGTGTTCAAGTCCAGCATCTTAACCATAAGACCACCCATACTCCAGATTGCTTCAGTTTTATTAGCACCCTATCAAGTATATGGCACAACGGCCTTGCTGTAAGCCTAGGAAAACAGAAGGTAAAATGCAAGTTATCTGATGGGGACAACCTGATGATTTTGCATGAGCTGAAAAAGTGTGTGGAGAGGAGAAAGGAATGTTTGATTTTGCCCAAATATCTCTAAAACTCTTGAGAAGTATGAACAGATGCTGTCTTTGCAGTAAACTCTTCCCATTTGCTGAAGTCTTCCATAAGAAGTTTATTAGGAAAAAAAACCAACAGAAAACCAAGAGCTTAAATATCAACAGACACAACTCCATTTCTCACTGTTTCTCTATGCCTCTGTCACTGAGCCATCTCATTGGTTTCCTGCAGCCCACAAGGAAAGCCTCATGGAAATATGGTGGTTATTGAACATGGAAGAGTAAACCAAATAAATTGTACAGTAAGAACTTAGGAGATACATGGATGGAATCTAGAGGTAAGCATGATTTTAGGCAAAAAGCTTTCTCCCCCAGGACATGGGCAGCCTGCAACCAATGCAGATGGAACCTCTGAAGCAGAAACACAGGTGAATGAAAGCAGTGGGTGAACCTTCCCTATGATTTGCATGCGTGTGAAGTGAGAGTCAAAACCCTGGGTTTGGGGAAAAAAATATTGTAAACATACTTCAGATATTTACCTTCTCTCAGTTCCACATAAATGAGGCAGGAAAGCCCTGTTTACCAAACAGAAGTCAACAGTTAGGTCTAGAGTCAAAAGAACTAAATGGTGATTTTTACTGGTCCTGATTTTGACCAAATGTAGCTCTTGCATTTCTCCAGTCATTAACGGACAGCTCTGGTCCAGCAGGAGACTGAAGAGGCGACATTTAACTCTTAAACAGGACACAAGGCAGTGCGCAACAGATTTATCTGAATTACTGATGCAAATCATGCACTCCGCTCATTTCTGAGACCAGGAATATTTGCACAGGACCGGGCACGCAGGCATTTAAAAGAGAACACAGACCAAATGAAGATTCTTTTCCAAAAGGCCAAACAAGGCAAATTGCTAATCCCGAGTTTAAAGCAGTAATCACTGCAACTGGATAAGCAAGCTCTGGTAAAACCTAGAACACGTGTTCTATCGCAAACCCACAGTCCAGGCCAATATTCCCAGTAAGATAAAAGAAGGATATTTACTACCCATCAATTTATAAGCACAGACTCCAAAGGTGACTTCAGCATGTCCATGAAGCCACACCAACGTTCCCTGGAGCCTACAGTCTATATATAGACTCCGCAGTTTTAGATTAAGAACAACCGTAGCATGGGTCTATTTGCCTTTCCCAGGAAAAGCTATTTGCTCTCTCACGATTTGACTGGGTCACTGCAAATTTAATAAGATCGTAAATAATGACATTAGAGAAAGAATGAGGGCTATCTGCTGAGTTCTACAACTGGAACACTATTAATCAGGCTATCCAGAGCAGGCAGGCCACAGTTTTATCAGCCTGTGTGCTCACACGGTGGAAACTCCCTCCCTGAACATAAGCAGGTTTCTGAAAACAACCGGTGTATTAACGTTAACTTGAAGCTAGCTCTTTTAAACACATGAAACACCCACCTCTGTGTCAGAAAACACACAGACCATTCCAGAGCAGAGCTCAGTGAACCTTGCTCTGCCCCCATGCCCCAGCGAGCGCTGAGCTGCAGCAGTTCTGTGGGTCACTTTCTCTTCTGTCACTACCTGTCACGCCTGCCAGTGTGCCCAGAGGCCTCTTAAGGTCAGAAAACTGTGAAGAACTACCAACTTACTAAGACTTCACCCGACTATTGCTTTGTTAGCACTCTGTCCATCCCAAAATCGCTCCTGGCACCATGGCCACACCAAGTGCTTCCCAGCACACCAACCGTTCCATTTTCTATTTACACAGCATTTTGGTACCTTTTCAGGACAGATTCCTTCAAGAGCTGCAATTTAAAATCACTCTCTTCAAGTAAAACCCATTTACCAGTGACTTTGACATTGCATTTAAAAGCAATGTGCTCAGTGTACCTTAAAGATTGTAGGTATTTCAGCAACAAAATGGGGAAAACTAGTCATGCTTAAGCACAGTACCAAAACCAAGGAAGACACACACTGCCAGCAAGATAGAGGCAGTCAGTTTTCAGTGTAATCATGAATCAACCTGGACACTGGAGACTGATTAGACATGGTAAATAAGAAAAGGTGCCAGAACTGACTATTCTATCAGTTACACTTAGGTTTCAGCAGATTTCAAACAGCCCTGCTAGAAAGCCCTTTGAAGTTCAGCTGCAAAAGTCCCTTTAGGTCTGACTGAAAAAGAACACAAAAAGAACGTAGGACAGAAGTCAAACCCAAAGAATGCAACCAACGGGAAGAGGCAGGTATCTGCAAGGAAGGCACCGCACTAAAAACAAACGGTGCGCAGGAAGTAACTTCTGAAGCACCAAAGGCATGGATGCTACTGGCACAGAATTCCCAACAAAACTCTTACTCCTGAGCTGAGGAACTGAGAAAGGGAGCTGAACAGTCTGCAAAGTTCTCAAACAAGAGCTACGTGCTCATGGGAAACTCGCTGTGTTTAACTCCTCATGGAAAAAGAGGCAAAGAGCTAAGAGTTACACAGCAACATAGAGCTTATTTGAGCTTAAAGCAAGGTTCTTGCCAAAAGCAACTACTTTTGGCCTCCCAATAATATTTACCTGAACTTTATAGAAAAAAAAAACCCTAACCAAGCAAGCCTTTAATTGAATTCTCAGTTATTGCTGGGTGCCACATGTTAGGACAGAAAAGCAAGTAATTCTTCTCTTCAAAACCCTGCCCTATTAAAGAAACTCTGTTCTAGAGCCTGATATTGTTATTATGTAAAGAAGGCACGCTAAAAAGGTGTTTATAGAATTAAATAAATTGCAGGGATTTCTCTATGCAGCAGAAGACATTTTCAAATTCAGGGTGGTTTTTCTCCTTACAATTAACACGAGATTAAAGCTCCAGATTAAGCCCACAACGATTTCTAGCCCAAGGCCAATTCTTGTTCCAAACTGTAGGAGTGAATACAAATGAGCATCTTACCTGCTTAGTTTTCTTTCGACTTCTTTGGTAGCTTTGGCTTCCAATTCTCTGGAACAGAAAGCGGTGTCGGTTTCCATGTCAACAGCAATGCAGCACGAGGCAAAAAATAAACCAGGAGCGGGGTTAAGGTGCCCTCAGGGCTCCCAATGCGGGCTCCTCCGGAGCAAATGCACGCTGCCGAGGACCCCGGGGCTGCTCGCCCAGGGGCAGGGAGGCGATGGGGCACGGCCGGCAGCAGCCACCCATCCTGCGCTGCACACCCGAGCGCTCGGAGGAGAACAATTCTGCTGCATCACTTTACCCGAGAACTTGCCCGCCCTGCCCTGCCCCGCCACCACCGGCCACAAAGGGCTGCCCGCCCCGCGGAGCGAACAATGCCGAGCCCGGCGGGGCAAAGCTCGGCCCCGCGGGGAAGCCGCTGCCTCCGGCAGAGCTCCCCCCCCCCCCCGGCCCCAGCCCCTCCCGCCCGGGCGGGCTCCGTGCCCGCAGCCCCGCTCCAACCCGGGCGGCCGCGGCGCTCCCCCCGCCGCAGCAGGGCCGCCCCGAGGGGCTCCCCCCGCCGCCCGGCCCCTCCCCACCCGCCGGGTCCCCGCTGCGCCTCGCCTCGGCGGCCCCGCGGTACCTCATGTATGTAAAGTGCTCGGAGTCCGTCCCGGCGGGGCTGCGGCGCGGGCCCGGGCTGCCGCGGCGGCTCTATGCGGGCGGGGCCCGGCACTGCGGAGCGGGAGGGCCCGGCAGCTGCTGCAGCACCGCCGCCATTTCCTGCCTCCTCACCCGGCCCGGCCCGGCCCCGCCGCACAGGAACCGAAACCCCACCCCGGGCAGCGCTTCCGGGGCACCGCTCGCGCCCGACATGGCGCCGCGGCAACCGGCCCTAGCAACGGGGCGAGGCGCCGGGCCTGCCGCTGAGGCGGGACCGGGGAGGGACGAGCCCCGATCACCGCCACCGGGCCCGGCCCCGCCGAGCGCTGCTCTGGGAGGGTCTGTCCGGAGCCCGCAAGGGCCGCGGCGGCAGCGCCCGGGGACGGGGTGACCCCCGCGGGGCGGGCAGCGGCCGGTGCTGGAGCTCAGCGCAGCCGCGGGGCTCCTGCCGCCCGCTCCTCCAGCACTCCGCAGCGGGCACGGGCAGGGTGCGACACGCGCTTCTTTCCCTGCCTGAGCAGCTCTTTGAGGTGCCGCTGGTGCCCTGTGCCCAGCTGTGCGGGGTCAGTAACCGCAGTGATGGAGGACAAGTGGTAGAAGTGCGAGTAACCACCGCAGTCTGACAGAGCGGTCTCTGCGCCTTCCACCGGCTTTGTGGGGCGGAGGGAGGGGATGGAAAAGTATCCGGCGCTTGCAAACCGAGGTAGAAACTGATCTGTGAGAGCGCACGGCTATAATCCCCAGAGTACACAGAGGGAGGCTAACGTCAGGTCCATAGAACGGAGAGCGAGGGAGAGCTGAGCCGGGTCCGTGCCGCCGCGCTTGGCTTCAGCAGCAACATCCCAGAAATGAATTTGGAGAAGGCAAAGGACTGACAGGGAGTAATGGGGGGGAATTGAGAACCCCAATGTGAGGAAGTCACACGGTACAGAGTGGCAAGAAAGCGTGTTTTAAGTGCTTTTAACGTTTTAAAGTGTTATTACTGGCGCCAATAAGAAATGTAGAATAAGAAGCTTGCTTAGAATATTGCTTTGCAACTCTTGAGTGCATTTAACGTACGTGCATTCCAAAACATGATGGCTCGTTTCTGCTTCCGATTTCCAGTGCCTACAGCAAGATGCAGATGTGCAGCAAACTGATAGCGAGTGACTACAGGTAATGGGTTTCTGCTTAGAAATGGAGCTGAGAAGGAGTTTGTGTAGTACAAGTACACCGGTAGTGAGGGTGTATCACACTTGTAGCCACATCTCTGCCAAACAGCCTTAGACAGGCTGTTGAGCTGTACCAGTGTGGCTGTACGCTGTCTGTCCACAGGGCTGGGTTCCTCCGGTGCAGAGCTGTCACTGGGGTGGCTGTTACTGCACGGAGCTCTAAAGAGCTGGCTCAAAACACCCCAGCAGCCTGCACAGCTGCTGTCCAACGGGTTGATTGTTATTGGAGGTGCTACAGAGCTGCTCAGGAGTTTAATCTGCTTCTCACTATTTGCATGGAAATAAGCATCATCCTGTCTGCTGGATTGCAAGGGCTACTGAGGGAAGGGCGTTTGTTGGCATAGGGAAGTTCTTGGTCTCATTTTGCATCTGGCTTGCACATTATACCAAGTATTTTCCAGCCCAGTTTCAGTTGGCCTTTACCATTCCTGTTAAAGCTAGTTGAGAAATGAATGCTGTTCTGTTCACCTGCAAAATAAATGGATGCTCTGGACAAATGAGCAATCGTCTCTGGAAATCTGCTGCAATATCAACTGTCTTTCTGCCAACACGAATGGAGCAGGGCATTTTTCAGCTGAAGAGGATCCTGCATTATTAAAGATGAGCATTTATGACAACATAGCATAGCCAGTAAGGTGGTTTTGTCCCCTTCTTGGAGGCTTAATAGTACAGCATGCACTGCTGTGAGCCGAACATGGACATACTTAAAGTGATTGTATTATCTTTGATGTACTTAAAAGGGCACTGACAATTTGAAACTGGTTTCCCAGCTTCTATTAATAACTCAGAAGTTGATTTGGCCCTATTTATTTTTGTTCATATGAAAAAGTTGGGATTGCCATGTAATAGTGTGTAACTGAAAGTCATTATTTCCTGACGTGTGATTCAGCTTCCTGTTACCGTTTCATTCACAGCACTTCTCTTTTATCTGTCTTTAATGGCTTGATGTAGGAGGACTGCCGTTGAGTCTGTCCTCAGTTAAGAAGGCTAATAAATGTTATGTCATTTCGTTAACTGCATTATGCCACTGTCAATAAAATTCATAGTCAAGGTCTGTAGCTTTCTTTATTGTTTTAGATTGTTCTCTAATTTTATTTATGCACATGCCCCTAGCAAGTAGACCGCAGCACTGATTGCTTCCATTCTGCCTTGTAAATACTACAGCTGGCTGTGCACTGTCAGCAGATCCTTTGCATTTACCAGCCCTCTGCTACTTACCCCACCACCTCCTTGCATTCGAGTGGCTCCAAAGCACTGTGGTCATACGTGAAATTAGGGATAATGAAACCACTATTCAAGGGCGAACAACCTGCAGCTGCCAAGGATGGATCTGTGCAGTTACACTTCCACCACTTGGTAAACATGCCCTTCTGGGCAGTGATCCCCAAATGCCTTTACCCGGCAACAGCAGGCTCCATCTGCCCCCCGCCAGCCTGGCACGCACCCGGCTCCTCCCGCCTTCACATCCCCATTAGCTTTTTAATTAGGATTTCCACACAACCAGGGCGAGAGACGGCGCTGCGGGAGGCAGGAAAGGCGCTGACTGAGAACAGTTCAAACCGAGCTGGCGCCATTTCAGTGCTTCCCATCCCCTCCACCCTTCCCCTTCGCCTGCGGTTTGCTGTCAGGGCTCCACGCAAAATGAAGGCTTCAGCGTGGAGCTGCAAAGCCGACGCGATGTAAGACACTTCCTGCTTAATGTCTGGGCAAAATCGAGCAAGGCGCTGCCTTTTTTCAGGCGACCTGAGAAGAGCAGGCCTGGCAACATGAGGATTTGCTGTCAATAACCCTTTGCCGCTTGTTCCATTCAGCATCATTGCACAGAATGAAGACGCTGTCACGAGCAAAACAGATTGTTTTCAATATTGCACTTGACTCAAACAATCCAAATGAGCTGATGTGACAGACAAGGGAAAACAGTCTTCTCGCTAACACAGAGCTCTGTGTGCTCCTGGCTCGCAGGCTCATTTCCTTGTTCACTGTGGAGCCTTCATTTACAAGATTTAAAAATAGCCCAGGCGATGGGAAGAAGTGGCGATCTAAAGGTACAGAGCAGCAGTGCTTACTCAGGAAAACAGTGCCTGCTTAGGAGCTCAGTTAAGTCAACCAGATTCTTTGTTAGCGAGGAATATCTGGGTCTCTGTAAGGTGCTTCATTAGGAGGAAGAAACCCCAAATGACAAAGTTGGAAGTCACTAACAGACAGCATTTGGCTCGCCTTCCAAACAGAGCAAGGAAGCAGCAGCACCTTGTGCTAAGGCTTGTGATTAAACAGTGCCTACTCCACAGGCTGCGGCAGCAAACAGCCATTAGATCTGTGCTCAGGAGAAGCAGCAGCGCTGCCTTTCCTCCAGGCTCCCTTCCCAGCATTATCACCCTCACACAGAGTGATCCGAGCAGGGGACAGCAGGCACTTGACGTTATTAAATGAGAATTTAATCCTACCCTTTAAATCAGCAGAAAAGTAGAAAAGATAAAGACTTTCCCTGTGCTTTACAGCTAGTGCAACTTGCTTCCCCTGATCTGCGCTTGGGAAGGCTGCCAACTGCAAAATGGAATCGCTGAGCCTGGATTTCACTCTGCATCCAGCCAATTACGCCATCCACACATCCCCGGCCCCTCAAGTGGTGCAGTGCAAGAGACGTTTCCAATCTCCATTTATTTACCAGGTCTGCAGCGCACTCCAAAAGGAAACCACAGCGATGGGCTCACTGCGGCTTCCCCTTTCTGCCAGTCCCTGCGCTCTGTTAGCGGTACAGCCCAGTCCAAATGACTGGTGGGGCTGGTTCCAGAGTCACCCCTGGCTCTGAAGGGTCCCCTTGAGGTGCTGCCACCACAGCAGGTCCAGCCATGTGTCCCCTGGGCATTGCCTGCCACTGCATCCAGCTGAGCACGGAGCCTGCCGGGTCACCGTGTGCTGGTGTCCCTTTCGCAGGCATTGCTCTTTCTAGCATGTTTGTAGGTTTCAGGAGGTAGTGGGGCACTATTTGGAGAGCCCACAGAGCTACAAAGCACTGCCCTTCTTCACCACCAGCAGGAAGATGTGGATGACGCACGCAGGACCCTCCAGTCCCAATATTTGCCATGGACTCGTGCAAACGCTGATGTTCATGGAGGAAATGGCTTCCCTCACCTTCAACCCCCCAGCTACATCCAGGGCACAGCTCAGGCCCCTGATCTGGGCTGGTGAACTGGGGAGCAAATGAGCCACAGGAGAGGGATGGGAGCCGCAGTGGGCAGCTCCTGCCCTCTCCCTGAGGGATGCACACCCTGCCTGGCCATGGGCTGCTGTTTATGTACATCTTGTCTGTTCTCCATCACGTTTAACAGGGGTAAGCCTCTCTGTAATCAATGCTTATTGATTGTCTAACTCAACAGCCGCCCTTCCTCACACAGCACCAGATTAACAGATCTCACCTACTTCTATTGCACTTCTCACTGACAATAGCACAAACGATTTCCACTCTACCACGGACCGTTGCTTTTTGTGCCAGCAATTTTCTCTGGTTTAGGCTTCCGAAAGCAACTTGTCTGCAGCATTTCCTAATTACACAGGATAAAATGGGGCCAGGACACACTTTATCAGCAGCACCATAGACCACAGCATGAGCCCTGGCACTTGCTACCTCTGGGGACTGTCTCCAGGTAGGGAAGTGTCCCCATGCAAAGTCATGCCCGTGATGCCAGTCCATGCCTGGACTGTGGATCTCCAGTAGTGGATCTCCACTAAACCACAGTGATACACCTATGTATACACATGCATACTTTTGCCTGTATCTCTGCACACTGAAACAGATGTGTAATATCACATTTTCTATGCCTTGAACTCCACCAGAAACAAGGACAGACACTGCAATTAATGAATCACATCCTCCAGTGGGTTGTCCTCACCCTGTATCCATCAGCAGGAGCAGGAGCTGCAGGAGGGAAGTGGTTGCTCCAGTGGTCCAATATTCCAGGTTGCCCAGAGAAGCTGTGGCTGCCCCATCCCTGGCAGTGTTCAAGGCCAGGTTGGACACAGGGGCTTGGAGCAAGCTGCTCCAGTGGAAGGTGTCCCTGCCCGTGGTTGGAAATGGATGAGCCTGGATAGTGGGAGGTAGAATGTTCCCCCCCTGCTTGCTGCTGCCCCTCTGCAGCAGGCACAGCCCCATCCCTGCAGGCTCACAGGGTGAGCTGTGCTCTGTGGGGCTATTCCCTGGGTGCAGGTAAGAGCCAGCCCCAGCTCCGCTGAGCAACCGCGCCTTGGCTGTGAGCAAGACGGAAGGCAAAGAAACACGGTGTTCTCGGCTGATTGAATCACATCTATTTCTGAGCAGCTATTTCACCAAGAACACAAAGGCTGCTTTGAAATGGATGCCTGGCCTGGCCGCCTGCCAGCGCCGAGCAGGAGACAAAGCCTGGGAATACAAATGCAGAGCTGGAAGTGGTGAGCCGAGGATGCCGCTGCGGCAGGAGCGTGCGTTGCCATGGGGACACAGTGGAGAAAGGGCCCACACTGGGATGGACTGGGAGCCACTGGAGCCAAGAGACAGGGCCCCTGGTCCTCCAGTGCCCCCAGAGAGGGGGGTAACATCCAGGACCAGATGCCGGCTCTTGGTCATGCCAATGCCCAGTCCTGGGCTGTCCCGGTGGGTGAGGATGGAGAAGGGGGTTCTTGGAAAGCACACGGGCTTTAAACAGAAAGATAGGAACTTGGGGGTCCTCATATGGGTGCTGAGCACTGGGCTGGCCCCTGAGGTGCCCCATCACAGTCCTCATCCATGACCAGGCACAAGAACAGGGTGGCTCACCTGTGGATAGCTGGGTCATAAAAGATCAATGTCGGCTCTCACCTGGGCAGAGCAAAGACTCTCAGCTTGGAGGAAATCCTCTTTCTCCAGAGCCTGTGCAGCTCCCTGGGGTGATGTAGAACACAGAGAAGCCAGGCTGCAGTGAGGGAGAGCTGCAGTGGCAGCTCTCTGAAGATGAGAGCCTTAGGATGGGGCAGTGAGGGCAGGTGAGGCAGGAGAGGAGCCGTCCTGCCGGGAAGCCTGATCTCAGTGTCAGAGTGTGGGTGGAGGAGCTATGGGAAACAGGAGGTGAGCCGGTAACCACTGAGGACTGGGAGCAAATCTGATTTCATACAGATCCTTAGAAACGCAGGGGTTAGGCTCTGTCATAGCCATGGGTTAAATGGGGCACAGGGTGGACCCTTCCCCACGGTAACTCAGGAGTGAGTGGGAATATAAATCCCTGCGCTCTTAATAACTCCCAAGGCCCTTTGCAGCTTTGCAGAGCAGGCAAGGGAGAAACAAACCATCATCATTTAAGCAATGGGAGCACTCAGGTACTATGTGATAGCGGCTGTATAAATAGCTAGAGACAGATTAGACAGAACAGAGCACACTGTCAGCACATGGCAAAGAATAAACGAAGGATAAGAATCCCCAGGGAGGCACTTTTCTAATAAATGACATTTTGATCTATAGCTCTAACAACTCATCCCGAGCCATCATGTGCTGAATTAGGGAAAGGAAACCCCTAACCTGCCCTGTCAGTCCTGAGGAGGGTCAGAGAGGCATAAATATAGCTGCGTGCAGGGTAATGAAGACATTTACAGCGCTCACAGAGTGCCCGTTCTGCCAGAATCCCTTGTCAGCTTTACCTCTGATAAGAACAACCAGCTGGGGCTCTGTTTCCAGTATTGAACTGTTGATGCTCTGCAGCCCGGCCCCGTGCTCCCTCTATTCCTGCCTGTGGTCTCTGCAACACGTGGTGAAACAAGAGCAAAAGCATCCTGGGTGTCTTCACGGTTGTGATGAGCTCCTTAAGCAGGCTGACATCTCGAGACAGGTATTTTCCATTTAAATCAAGCCCACTGTCTCTGCAGAGGGGCTGAACATCACCATCGGATCCAGGAGCCATGCTAGACCAGGCTGCGATTGCGATGGCTCAAAAGGCCAAAGAGCCCCATCCCCACCAAACTAATGGGCAAACGCCTCCTTCCAGCCCTCTAACAGCAGCCTGTGATGGGCCACCTCTGGAACTCACTTGTGCTTGTGCAGCAATCAAAACTTGATTTATCTCACTTTAATTAAAGCTAAAAAATTCAGCAGCCTTCAACTTCCCTCATTGCTTTGCAGGGAATAAAAAAAAGCCAGGAGAATAAAAGGAGAGGTTGGAAAGAAAGGCCTTTGAAATAAACATGTGCTGGTTCCTTCCACTGCCTTCCATTTAATATATGTAGCCCTTTCCTTAAAAGAAATAATTACGTTTCAAAACCTCCTTTCCCCGTTCAGAGCGCTGCCTCTTTCCACATTAATGCTATTTGCATGCGCCATCTCCTCCTACCCTTCAATAATTTAAACCTTCATTTTTTATTCACTCAGTTGTCAGATTCATTTCCATATCATATATCTATATTTAACTGCGAGCTCGCTCGCCTCCTCTCTTTTTCCCAACAGGAAATAGATTTCCCTTCTAATTTAACAACGTCTCCGGAGCAGCTGGCTGTGAGAACATCACTTACACTTGTGTCAGTGAGCAGAGGTGCTGAGCTCTGCCTGGGTGAGAGGCAAAGGTGCTGACCAGGGCTCACAGCCCTTGTGGCCAAGCTGGTACCTTCATCTCCTCCATGCGGGAACTGGGTTAAAGCCACGTCCTCTCCATGTGTATGGAGAGAAAACCCCGTTGTTACCTTCCCGGACTGGGGCCAGGGCACCGCTCCAGGCTTCTGCTCGAATGTTTGCTGTGGTTTGGCAGCTCTGCCTTCATTAATAGCTCAATGCAATTAATGTGATTGCTGTTAACACTATTAATTGTTGGATTTGTGAGCCAGGAGCCTGCCCTTGTCCCAGGCCCCTCTCCAGCTTTCCTGCAGCCCCTTTAGGCACTGGAGCTGCTCTCAGGTCTCCCCTTCAGGAGCCTTCTCTTCTCCAGGCTGACCCAGCCCAGTTCTCAGCCTGGCTCCAGAGCAGAGCTGCTCCAGCCCCTGCAGCATCCTCAGGGGGCTGGATGGTGTCCCAAGCCATTACACACAGTGCATTAGGAAAAGGAAGCCTGTAACCTGCCCTGTCGGCCCTGAAGAGGGTCAGAGAGGCTGAAATACATATACCTATGGATGCTGGTACAAGTGAAAAGCAAAACCCCCTTCCCCTTGCCCAGATTTTGCTCTCAGACCACCCTGGCCTCACCCTGTCATCCTGACAGCATCACCCTGTCACCCTGTCACCCTGGCCTCACCCTGTCATCCTGACAGCATCACAGGCCCCTTAAACAACATCCCTTGGTGCCAGGATAAAAAGACACGTAGCAGTGTCTGATCTGTCCTGTAAGTGCAGTATCGTGGGAGCAAAGGGTTATGTTCCGCATGGAAAGGCTTAAGACCTGTGGAGAATAAACAGCATTAAAGGCAATTTGAAAGGGAGGAGATGATTGAGAAAGAGGTAAATCAAAGTGTCGGCCACTGAGAGGAGGCTCAGATCCCCCTCCCTCATTTTCCACATTGCCAGAAGAAGGAGTGAACTGATACCAGCCAGACGAGCCCTCTGGACCCGGTGCTTCAAGTTAAGGAGCTCTTCCCTGGAACGGAGCCTCCCAGCACCTACCCTTTGCCACAGCCTCTAGTGAGCAAAGCCACCACCATCTATCTCCATACCAGCAGAGGAGATGGCTCCTGTCGGATGCTCAGGGTTTACAGCCTGCCCTCGGTGCGGGGACATCCTCACCCCATCCAGCGGTGGGAAGAGCCTGGGGACCTGCAGCATCTCTGGATGGAGCCAGCTCAGCCTCTTCCCGACCCCACTGCAGCAGGCACAGAGTGGGGCTGCCCATGGCAAAGGGGCTGCAGGGCCCTGGAGCCACTGGCACTGTATGAGCTGGGATGGTTTGGGGTGGCTGCCTTCACAATGAGCACTGGCAGCTCACCCAGAGCATTCCTGCATCCCCCGGTGCTTCAGCATCAACCTGCAGCTGAGCCGGTGTGTCTGCCTCGTTCAAACAGATCCTCTTGTTTCAGGAGGAAATTGCTTTTCCTGCCCCCAGGAACCTCTTTGCAGTCTTTGTCGGGAGACTTCAGATGGACTTCAGCGTGTTATTAAAATTCTCCTTCATAATTGCCCTGTGCAGGGCTGTGGGGTGCAGGAGGTGCGGGATGGGTTCCATGGCTCCATCCCTCCATCCCTCCCCTGGTATCGAGCTTAAATTATCAGGGATTTTTTCATAAATTGAAGACTAATTTTCCCTTGGGACCAGATCATTAAATTACGGAATACAAATGACAACTCACAGCATCCGCGGGGGGGGGGCAGAGGGAACATTTGTTGGTATTTTGCCCTTTTTCCACTCCTGTCTGGCTGCGGCTGCAGCCGTGATGGGGCTCAGGAGAGGAGCCGGACACATCCATGGAGCTTGGAGGACCAACGACACCCCAGCCCATGGAGAAATGGGTCTGCAGCCCTTGAAGGAGGCAGCAGAGGGGGATGAGACCCCTCCATCCTCTCATGCCAGTGGTCAGAGCTTTGCTTCCCCAGCCACTACTGCGGACAGCATAGGGCTCCTTCACCCTGTGCGGCGCCCATCACCCCTCCTCAGGCCTGTCCTGCAGCGTGGCAGGGACCATCGCCCTGGCAACGGCGCTGGCAGGAGATGCGGTGCATCACAGCGGTACTAAAGAGCAGTCCCACTTGATGGCTGTATTTTTCCAGTCGAGCTCAGTTTCTGTGGAGCAACGAGGCTCAATAGATCTGGGAGCGTGGAGCTGCCTCCGGAGGGGGGCCACACTCGGGAGCATTGTGTCTGGGGGGCTCGGAGTGAGGAAAGGCAGATTTCTGTATTGCTTTGATCATGCATAATTTAAATATTCAAACGACTCTGGGATCCACTGAATTATACATGAGCTGCTCAGGCAGCAGTTTTGTACCTCCTGGAGACAGTCAGGGGGTTTCTCTCCCTTCAAAACCTTCTCTAATCTTAAAAAACCCAAAGCAATCCCAACCCAAATCCCCTCGAGAGCAGCCCCATGGCTGGTAATGCCACTGAGTTAATGACTGAGTGACTTGGTGAACACGGTTTGCTGTTGGCTGTAACTGGATGCGTTTTATAGTGGTGCTTAGGTCAGTCTAGCACAGTGAGCAGGCCCCTGTGAGCCTTGGCCCCGCTGGGGTGCTCCTGCATTGATCAGGGCTGTGGATCCCCCTCCAAGTGAGCCCTGGCTCATCAACCTCACGCTGTTGGGATCATCCTGGATAAAGGCTCATGGAGTACTGGTCACGCAAGAGGCTGAGCCCCTGCCCTTCACAGTGAGGCTAGAGAGCCCAAACCAAAGGCGGTTCTGTCCCAGCCAGTGATCATGAAAGCAAAACCTATTCTGGAAGCGTAGCCACACACTCAGGGAAAGGAGCCTCCAGTGGAGCCTCCTTCCCGGTCCCATTTTCCATGGCACTTTAAACCCCACATGTGGGACATGCTGTGCACATCTGGCCCCCAGACAGCATCTCGTATCCATGAGCAGCCAAGGGCCAGATGTTGTGGGATGGAGGGAGCCCGCCAGATGTTGCAGTGCAGATCACTGATGGCTGCCAGCGCAGCGCCATGGTGCTGCTGAGAGGCAGAGCATTACCTTCCATGGATGCGGAAGGGAGAGCTCTGGGATCCTGCCAGCGGCCAGGCCCCAGCCTCTGCTTCTGCTCCAGCCCCGAGCTGGGGGCACTCATGGGAGGCAGCAAATGAAACCCCCCCAGAGAACCAGGACTCGAGAGCTTTGCTCTTTCCCGGCAGGCGCTGACACACAGATGCTGGACCAGACATGTGCTTTTCTTTTGCACCTTGTTTCTCTCTCACAGGTCCCACCTGGTTCATCACTCGCCGTGCAGCTGGTTCCTGGGGTTGCCGCATGGAAGTGGCTCCAGGTCCTGTTCAGCTGGGACTGAACTGGGATGTGTGTTCACTGGGGTGGGGAACACAAGGTGCACAGCCCAACGAGCCCAAAACTGCCCCTACCAGGGGTTAAGATGCACTGATTAAAGCCCATTGAAGAAACACAGGCTGGCCTGTCCCTTGCTTCCATCAGATCCAGTGATGAAGCTCCCTGGCAGGGATGAAGCCAGGCAGTGCTCTCTGTGTCACTCAGGATCTTTGTTTCCAGGGGGAACATTTCCCAGCCCCAGAAAGTTCCTTGGGGAGCAAGAGAGAGTCGGGAAGAGAAGCAGGGATACAACAGCCCTGTTTGCAGCCTCTCCTTCCTTAGCTCGTTCTTCATTATCCTTCCCTACCCTTTTAATTTCTCCCTAAACTCAACCAGCTATTGCTGTTCAAACTGAAATAATTAATTGGAACAAAATTGCCACTGTAGGAGAAAAGAATGATTAAACCTATCCAGCGGACAATGGGGCAATCACAGCCTAAGCATCTAATTACAGGGTTAGAGAGCGTGGATGCGGGGATAATAACGGCGCCTTGTGTAAACTGTGTGGCTGGATGAGCGGGGAGGAGGGCCCAGCTTGCCTTCACTGCAGGTTTAATGCCTCATTCCTAGAGTAAAGACACGAATGCAAGAGGAAAAGATCATCAGGGACACAAAGGTCTGTGGGAGAAACAGGAGCAGCGGGAGCACACACAGCTCCACGTCTGCTGTATGGGTGGGAGATGCTCAAGGTGTGAGCCCCCTGTGAGCAGATGGGCACCGAGCACAATACTGGTGTGTCATTAAAGCACACCACACACGTGTGTGCACACCTGTATCCATCATGCGTTAAGAGATGCCACCAGGAATCACACCGTCAGGAGGCCCAGAAGGAGCACAGCATCCCGGTGACCCCACCGGCATCGCGTCAGGGCCTGTGCCAAAAGGGCCATGACCGGGGGACCCTGCAAAGCCTGGGGGCAGCCCCACAGCTGCAGAGCTGCAGGAGGGAGGGACCCTGCAGATGCTGCATTAGCCCCATCCACAGCAGTGAGGTTTTGCCCTCCCTGGTAATGCAGCCCATGCACTTCTGGAAGCACCCCTGAGATCCCACCACGAGAAGCATCACCAGGGAGGCCCCCCCAAGCTGCCTTCCTTTCTTCAGTTACAGCTGTTGTAAGCATTTCCAACCTGCCTGGTTTGGGTCCCATAGGCACAGACACATATGCCTACTGATTCTGTATCCTGCTGTTTGGGTGACCCAGGATCAGCCAGAGGTGGGGCAAAGCGGGACCACAGCAGCTGGAAATGCTGTGGCACATGAAGACATTGAGGAACAAACAAGTGATGCTCTGGGATATTCCCTGCTGCCTCTGCAGCAGCGGGTGCCGGTTGGCTAACCCTAACCCTAACCCTAACCCTAACCCTAACCCTAACCCTAGCCCTAACCCTAACCCTAACCCTAACCCTGCCCAGCAGGGCAGCCGGACAGCACTGGGGCAGGGGAGCAGGAGGAAGCATTGCAATGGGACTTACATGGATTTATGGACATGGAACAAACAGAGCCATGACAGAAGGGAAGAGCAACACCTGCGATATCCCATGGGGGACGGATGCACACCTCAGTCTTGGCCTGCAGGCATAGCCAAGCCCTGCACTCTTCCTGACATCCCCATGGTTTACATCTCCACATTGAACCCAGAACATCAGAGGCCACTTCCTCCCACACCCATGAAACGTGGGGCAGTTGCGAGCTCCAGAAGCCACCTCGCTGGCCCAAAGTGCCACCAACCATCTCAAGGGGGTCAAAGCAGCAGGGAAACCAAAGAGAGACCCTTTGTTCGGAGCTGCTCCCGCGGGAGCTCAGTGACCAGCGATGCTCCCCCTCCTCGCTAACGTTAAAGTGCATTTAGCAGCCACGCAGAGGCCTGTGGCTGCCCTCAATAAAGACATTTTTCATCTCCCCAGGCTCAATGAGGGCGAGTTTAAAGTGGTGTGAAATTGCAAACGATCACGGGGCGGTGGTGGCCGAGGCTTCCCCAGGTATCCGGCAAATGGGCTCCAGCTGCCCAGAGCGCATAAATCCTGAGCAGCTCCGAGTCACCTGCAGTAAGAGTTCATTTTCTCATCTGATCTTGGCTGCGACCGGAGCCTCTAAAAGGCATTTCCAGCAATGGGTTTGCCCAGCGCTGACCCTGCTCCATTTCCCCACCGTGCCGGTGGCTGTGGTTGGTGCCACCGCGGGGCTCACAGGCTTCCTGCACCAGTACAGGGCATGGGTGTGCTGGTCACAGCATGGGACCGGTGCTGGTGGCTTCTGGCAGCACCAGGCGATCCCTCCATCGCACACCAGCTGCACCCTTGCTGCCATCGCGGTACAGCCACACTCAGGTGCGTCTCTGTGCAGCAGCACACGGTAGCAAACCTTTCCTAGCATGCAAATAGCGTGTGCCCCATCCCCAGAGCTGCTGGCAGGGTCTCTTCCCATCTCCCATGCAGGATCCCAGCTGATGCATGCATTTGCCTGCACAGCATCCCTGGCCTGACGGCACAGCCTGAACAACGGAGCTCAGAGAGCGGCGCTTCCCAAGATCCCTAAGCGGGATCCCATGCTCCAGGCTGGGTGCCAGCTCCAGCCATTGCCATAACTAAACCAGGGTCCCACACAGCTGGACAGGCGCTGCTGAGCCCTGTGTGTCTGTGCTGCTCTGGTGTGGTCTAAGCCCAGCTGGTAACTCAGAACCACGCAGCCGCTCGCTCAGTCCCCCTCAAAGCGTTGCTGAGAGGACAGGACAAGACCCCATCCCCATCACCAACATGACCGTTTGTGGGACTAAACTACATGAAAAGGCAAAGAAACAAACCCCTGCAGTCAGACTCATGACAAGGAAAAGGAAAGGCCAGTGTACAGGCAACCAAGCAGTGACCGTCCGGGAAGAGAGAGCAGCTGCCTTACTGTTCAAAGTCTTCTTGCACCAGAGGGTGGAAGTTCTCTTCTTGGCACTCAGAGGACGATGACTCTTCTTCGACCTTTGTGGAAGCAAAAGACAGGAGAGGTTTCAGCTCTGCTGCGATGCTGGGAGCCAGCTCCGAGAGCGAGGGGCAGGAAACAGGCACAGGGACCCTTGGGATGCAGCAGAGTTTGGTGATGCTGAGCTGGGGACCACAGACTTCCCTGGTCCCAGAGCCGCTGTGACACAGAGAGGGACACAGGCCATGGGCTGCCAGGGGGGATGAGACCCCGATGCTGAGTGAATGCACCCAGCTCCTGCTTCTGCTTTTCTGTGAGTGCTTTCACCCCGCAGCAAACGCTTTGCCCTGTGTTCACACCGTGCAGACTGGCACCAGCTCATCGGGGTATCGCCTACGGCAGGTTAAAACCACGCTGTGAACCCAGGACCTGCAGGTGTCAGAAGCTGGTGGCACAAGACCACTCTTGGCACCGTTTGATTCTACACTTCGGGCTTGTGAAAGGAGAATAAAAATGAGTTAGAGCAGCCCTGGTGACACACTTTCTGAGCAGCTCAGGCGAGGCTCTGAGTTATTTTAAGTGCAATTCATCCTTGCAGTGCTAAAAGTGAGGCCAGCGCGGTGCTGGGCTTGGAGATGCCACTGGAAGCAAACCAGGGCAGTGCGGGCAGCCCCAGGGCAGGAACCCCACCAGGGCCCCTTCAGCATCTCCCTGCTCATCCTGCTGCTGCTCAGGGTTTGCCTGGTGCTGGTGCCAGGCGCACAGCTCTGGGCAACCCTCCCAGGACCGGCCATGGCCACAGCCAGCAGCATCCCCGCTTCCCTGTCCCGCTGCCTCGTGGCTCCCTGGCACGCCAAGGGCAGCGCATGGATTTGGGTTTTCCCCCTGAATGCTCCAGAAGAGAAGCAACGGGCCCGAGCCCAAGCTGCAGATTTTGCTGCCTCTCTGTGAGCCAGCCAAGAACAAACACAGCCACAGAACAGGCCTGCAACACTAACACATCCAGCCTAATTAATCACATTACTCATGAAAATATATTGGTATAATTAATAACACAAGGCATCTATATTGGCCTCTGTGGCGCAGCAAATTACGAGGCAGTGATACTTGGACGTGTTGACCTGCATTTCATACATAATCCATCAACCATTCCCGCCGGATCGGGTCTCCAGAGACACCACCAATACAGAAATGATAATTAAACAAAAGCAAGATGGACAGCAATAGTGGCACATTAATCATCCCCATATTGTGGGGAAGGGATGGGTCACCCTGGGGTTGCCCTGCATGCTCTTACACTTTGTGCAGGGTTTGGGGGTTTAACAGGTCTGGAAGGGGATCTGTTGGCTACGGGTGAGAACAGGTTATGGTTTGGTGAGTACCGCAGTGTGCTGATCCGCGAGCAGGGATGCAGGGATGCTGGGGAAGGTGCCTGGGTGAGGGCTGGAGGCTGATGTGTCACAAGGAGGTGATGGGGGCACACAGGTCTGTACAGGGATAGCACAGGGCCCCCAAGGCTGTACCTGGGCTGAGAGGGCTCCCATCAAAGCTTCACCTATAGAATAGTTTAATCATGTCTGTCATGAGTCATCTTTGTTGGAGCCCTCATTTGGAGGCCATTTAACGGGGATTAGAGGAAATCTCCTCTCTTTATTCCTGTACAATAGTGATTCACTTTCAGGCATTTTCATATTGATGGAAAGAAGCAAAATGAACTCATGACCACAAAACCAGTGCCCTCACCATGAACCAGGCCTCAAAGCCAGCATTAGAGAAGGAATTATGGGATGGCACCGGGGGTGCTCATTGAAACACAGAGAAGACAGTAAACATGTTGTTTAAAAAAATCCGATCGACAGGAAGATATTAAACACCACAATTCAGGATGAACCCAATGCAGCTACTGCAAAACCCATCCAACGCTTTGAATTACACAGGAAAGCCTTTATCTGGAGGTGTAATTTGTGGGGTTCCAACAAGTGGGAAGCTCGGCAGAGGAATCCTTGCCCTGAGGAGGGGATGAAGCATGTGGGCACTGTGTTTATATAATCTAATCTGTCTAATACAAACTAATTCAACGTAACTCATAACAGAATGTTCAGAAGCAAACCAGGTACTCACAAAGCCTGCAGGCCATCAGGAGACAGACGGTGGGAGCCAGGGTAAAAGGCATTGAACCATCCAGAATAGTTCATTTTCTTGCTCTTTAGCACTGTGCAGGCAGCTGCCTGCTGCTGTCCTGTGCCCTGCTCTCCTCATCCTCATCTCCACATCAGTCATTTCTGCCCTCCAAAGCCAGCCGGGCTCTGCCTGCACCCAGCAACCCGACCCATGGCATCCCCCTGCCTCCTCCCTACAGCCAAAGACACCCCCCCCGACACAAGCACCCTATTGACAGAGCCGCTGCCATAACGTGTGCTTGCCCCTTTGCCCCTCGCCCCGGTGCTCTCGGGACCCCCCAGCCCCGGCCGAGTTTGCGCCGGCACCTCCAGCAGGGCAGAGGCGCGGTTGCAGCCGGTGACCCCTTCCCTTCCTCCGGCAGAAAGGAGCCTGCAGCCCTGCCCGGAGCGGACCCTGCCTTAGGAGCCTCATCCATCGTTACCAGAGCGCTGGGTTGGGCTGGGACGTTACTCACCCGTCAGCGCGAAGGGCTCCCCGCGGGAGCGCTCCTCCAGCGAGCACCGCAGGCTTTGTGGGAAGAGAGACGGGCAAATGAAACCCGCACCCTCCGCCTCGGCAGCATCCCGCACCCTCCGCCCCGGCAGCATCCCTCACCCTCCGCCTCGGCAGCATCCCGCACCCTCCGCCCCGGCAGCATCCCTCACCCTCCGCCTCGGCAGCATCCCGCACCCTCTGCCTCGGCAGCATCCCGCACCCTCCGCCCCGGCAGCATTCCTCACCCTCCGCCCCGGCAGCATCCCGCACCCTCCGCCTCGGCAGCATCCCGCACCCTCCGCCCCGGCAGCATTCCTCACCCTCCGCCCCGGCAGCAGCATCCCGCACCCTCCGCCTCGGCAGCATCCCGCACCCTCCGCCCCGGCAGCATCCCGCACCCTCCGCCCCGGCAGCATCCCGCACCCTCCGCCCCGGCAGCATCCCGCACCCTCCGCCTCGGCAGCATCCCGCACCCTCCGCCTCGGCAGCATCCCGCACCCTCCGCCCCGGCAGCATCCCGCACCCTCCGCCCCGGCAGCATCCCGCACCCTCCGCCCCGGCAGCATCCCGCACCCCGCAGCGCCCGCGTCCCGCGCTCCATACTGACCTTGCCTGGGCTCCGCTCCAGGTGCCGGCGGCGCGGCGCGGAGCGAGGGGCGCATGGCTCAGCGGTGCCGCTGCTTCCCGGCGCTGATGGCGAGGGCGGTGATGGGGGTCCCCGGCAGCCCCGCGGCTCCCCACGCTGCCGGCAGCGGCTCTGCCGTCGCCCATCCCGGCCGGCCCGGCCCGCCGCTCGCCGGACGGCCCCTGAATAGGAGCGGATCAAACCCCATGTGGGCAAAGCCCGTCCGTGGTCCTGTTAGAGGAGCCTGCGTTCTGACTCCGGTTTTGGATTTAGCATCTACCGAGACAAGTCCTCGGTGCGTTCTGTGCTAAATAACTAAGGTTAATTTGATTTGATGCACCACTTCATTATCATAAACAGCTCACAGTATGTCGGTCCCCTGTAATTACAGTTCCTCCAGCCGGCATTCTATTCATTTTCCATCGCTGACGGTGCTTCCCTAGGATCACCTCGCAGCCAAGCACTTCTGCCTGAACTTCCCTCTGCAGTAATTAGGTGTCATTTATTCTGTAGCTGACGGTTACACTAATTCACAAAAATAGGGGCAGGGATGTCGGATTTACTTTTCATTACAGCCACATTTGCCTCTGTGGCTGCATGTGCAGGGGGGCAAGGGGGAGGAGAAGGGATGCTCAGAAGGAAAGATGCTGCTGGTGAGGGGATGCTGTGGTCACCCAGCCCTGCACTCATCCCACCAAGGCTTCCCAGCCAGCTTCCCTATACATGGGCCCACATCCCAGGAGGGCTCTGCTGGGGAGCATGAGTGGCCCCAGTGCCCCTAACACAGCACCTCCAGTGCTAACTGCATGAGATGAGCACCAGACCCTGCCATGGGGAGCCAGCATGGAGCACGGGGGTGTTGGACCATTATAGCTCAGCTGAGTTATCACCCCCCAACTGCAGCACGAGCCTTCCCAACACACAGTGACTGACGAGGGTTTCCTCATTGTCTCACACTTAATTACATCCCTGTTTGGAGGTGCGGTGCTGGAGATGCTCGCTGCTGATTGTGCTTGACAAACAGCTCTGGTGTCTGGTGTCTTCCTCATTTGCAGCTGCAGAAACCCGGCCGTGTTGGCTCATCCCACAGCCAGAAAAACGTGGTTGGTGCGGCAAATCCCACAGCACCACATGGTCCAAACCTCATCAGCCACCGGGACATGAGGAGTTTGGATAAACTCGGATTAACGGCACGGGAAAAAGGAAAAGCAGGACATGGGGGCTGTGGGTGGAGTTGGGGATGCCATGAACTGCCCAGCCCGAAGATGGCAAAGGTTAGGGAACCCCAATGATAGAGCAGCAGCCCTGCCCTGGGATGAGTAACGCTGCTCCCAAGGCCAACACTGGAAAGTGGTACATGGCATGCAAGAATAACCAGTATGTGACAGGAATATCCAGTACACAAGAGGAATAGCTGGGTTATGACAGGAGTACCCAGTATGCAGGCACCACACCCAGTCCATGAGAGGAATACCCAGTATAGAAGAAGAATACCCAGTGCACACAAGAGAAATACCCCGTATATGACAGGAATACCCAGTGTACAAGAGAAATACCTGGTATATGACAGGAATACCCAGTGCACAGGCAGCACACCCAGTCCATGAGGGGAATACCTCAGGAGAGCCTTGAGACCTGCCCCCAGGCTGCTCCTGCTGGCTCCTGCTGCTCCTGCTGCTCGGGACAGCCAGTGGTGGCCTCAGAGACATCCTGGTACTTGACTGCAGCTTGTGGGTTCCATGAAGCCAACCCCAGCCTGGCTGCCCATCACCGCAGCGCTGTGCCGGGCTCCATCCCTCCTCACCGGGCTGTGCTCCATGGTGTGATGCTAATTGAAACCCTTTGGCGTCAGTGCTGGATGTGGGATCAGGGCACCCGCCTGGAGCGATGTCAAATCTCTGCTGTTAAAAGCTGCTTCAGGCTTCCTCTGGAAGGGTTTGCTGAGCTCTGAGCCCAGGGGACAGCCCTTGATTACTGCTGGGACCAGGGCAATTGCTCCAGAACTGAGCAAATCCCTTATGGGGTGGTTGGCCTATTAAAACATCAACACGTCCCTCACTCGGCTGCTGATCTGGCTCCTGCCCCTCTTGCACCGTGCTGGGCTTGGGAATTCACTAGCATTTTATTTGGTTCAGAGCTACATTTGAAGGGGAATACCCCCAAAGCTCTCACTTTCCAGAGCCCAGGTTACAGAGGGAGCCCCTGGCTCCCCCACACTCATTGAACCTGGTTTTCATGTTGGATTTTGTCTTCCTCCCTGCATGGTCTAAACACAGGCCCCAACTGCAGGTTGTGAATTTGCAGAGATGCTTCGGAGCCCCAAGGCTCCCATCTAGCTCTTGCCATCAGAATCTCCAGCTGCCCTGCGAGCGCCAGTGCTTGCGGTGGGGATGCTGATGGCCCAGCAGAGCTGCTCCTCTGAAAGCATCACATCCAGAGAATGAATGGGCTGGTGCAGCTGTGGGCACCCCATGGTGACAGCGCAGCCAGGGGAGGCAGAAAGGGCTTCCCAGGGAGAGGGGGCATTCCTTCCTGTCTGTCAAGACCCAGGAAAGATGGGGAACGTACAAGGGATGGGAATTCATGCCTTAACCCTCTGCGGTTGCACTCTCCCCTTCTTTAAATGCCTTTTGGTGAGTGATTTCCTGCGTCTGATATTTTATTAACATGTCTTTCGTGGCATTTCCAGGTACTTACCAATCAAACCCCAGAGCTCTGTGTCCTGTGCTGCTGCTCTGACAGGGAACCCGGGGACCAGGTGGAGTGGATGGGGATGCCCAAGATGAGGGTCTGAATGCAGCAGGTCCCAGTGGGAAGCTGGGGAGACAGGACATGGGGCTGGTCTGCAGCTCCGGAGGGGCAGTGAGGGGCCTGGCATGGATGTGGGGCAGGGCTATGGGGCCTAAACAAGACAAGTGCCTGGAGGGGCTGGGGCCCAGCAGCAGGGGGCATTGCTGTGGGAACTTTGGGCGGTGGTGAAGCTCAGCACCATGGGGACCCTCCAATAATGGGAGCACGAGTGGGCTTTGCCCACATGGGTTTTAACCCATCCCCACACCATTGGCACACGTACATCCCAGCAGGAAATGGATCCCTGGGGGTTAATCCAGCGCAGAAGAAGGCTGGGCACAAACCTGCACAAGCAGAGGCAAACAGAATACCTCAAAGATCTTCTTACACAGCACAATGCACCGTGAACAGCTGGGGACGATGCACAGCCAGGGTGGATGGGTCCGGGTGTGAGGAATGACAATGGGCACTGGGCTCGTGTGGTTGAGAGGAGCAGGAGCAGAGATAAAGCCACAGTCCCAGAGGTGCCGGGCAGACCCGCAGGGGTGAAATCACCTTTGGAGCTCCCTGCTCCTCTCTCCACAGCTCCTCCTGTGGCTGGGGTCCTCCTTACCCTGGCTTGGGCTCCCAAGCCCCACCAGCTTCCCAGGGGCTGCATGCAGCAAACTCCCCATTTCCCTTCTCCATCAGCAGCCCTTTGTTAACAGCCTCAGCAAATCCACCCCATCGCAACTCCCATTCGTAACTCCCTGATGTCGGCTCCAGCCAAATCCCATCGGCTCTTGCCGGACCCAGGGCCGGACATACCCAGACACATCAGCTGAAGGGCAACCACACCGTGTCCTCTCTCATGGTGGCAGCAGCCCCATGGTCCTGGCATTGCCCCGAGGACGCTGCTCGCTGCAGGCGCTCACAGCCCTGTGCCACCAGACAGCGTGAAAGGCACCGCCAGCCCTGCCGCGCACAGCCCGTGCAGCTCACAGGGGTCAGCTCTCCTCACTGCCTGTCCCCTTTGTACCACGGGGAGCATCCACCCGCGCAGGCTGGGATGGGAACAGAGCCGCTTCCCATGGAGCTGCTACGGAGCCAAGGAAAACCGAATCAGAATAAAGTGTGTGAGCAAACGGCTGTGGGGGAGCAGAAGGGGGCCGGGCTCGGGGTCACTGCCCTGGTCGTGGGCACACGCGGCTCCGAGCCCAGCCAGCCACACCAGCAGCAGAGGAAGATGATTGCGACGCCGCTTCCCCCCGACCGCATCAAACCAGGCTCAGGCTGGGGCGAGCAGCGAATGTGGCAAAGGGCAGGGCAGGGCAGGCGCTGGGCCAAGGGAACGCTCACACGGCTCATTTCCCACATGGCAAATCCCGACTGCAAACAGGAGCCCGCGTGGGCCGGAGCCGCCGCAGCGCGTTCCGTGTGAGCCCAGGGGAGCCGGCAGGACGCGGGTGATTGGCAGCTGCGTTCAGCAACACGCAGAACCCCCTTTTCCTGTTGTTCCTGCAGCATCCCTGAAGCCGTCTCTGAAGCATATGGCTCCCTTCAGCGGCACAAAGGGGCTAACGACGGCCCGGGAATGCCCCGAGTGTTAAACAAGGGACGGCCGCGGCTGCCGTGCTGCACCAGAGCAGCGATTCCTGCTCGGTGTCAGCTCAAGGACAAAATAAACCCAACCGGTACTGGTGCTGCAGTGCTGAGCCTGCTGCATTGTCTGCCCCAGAGCCCCGGCCCCTTCACTTCCCTGCCCCGAACAATGCCCCAGGACAAAGGCTGCTCCTGAGAGGGGCAGTGACGGCCCCGCGCCCCGCAGCGCCGCACGCAGCTGCCCCAGACACCGCTTCACCCGGCCCTCCGTTCCCATGGTCTCCAGGGAGATGGCGATGGAGCTGCATCCTAATGACGGCCGGCACCGCACCGCATCGCATAGCACCGCATCACCCACCGAGCGGCTCCCTCTGGACCCTTCCAGGCTGGGGCTGCCCGGCACCGGCACTTCTGCCTTTATGGATTCAACTCCAGCTCCTGCACAGCTCCACCCCTGAGCAGGACATCACAGGGGGTGCTGAGGCACCAGTGGAGCACCGAAACAGAACCCACATTGTGCAAGAGCCACCACTTCAGGACCAGCATCCTATCACCGGCGCTGCGAGCATTCGGAACCAACCCCCCCTGGGACGTGGATGGAAAGGGGAACAGCCCCCCCAAAGCCACCCCACTCAAGACACGTCCCTGTTGAAACCCTGGCGTGGAGGCAGGAGGAGCCGGCAGCCACGGCGCACCCCGAACCCGCCAGCTAGGAGCCCTTTTTGCAGCATCCCAATGCTCACAGGGATGCACCAGTGAGAGGATGGAGACGCCAACACCCACCACGAGCCCACAGCAGCCTCGATGGCCCAGCTCTGCCCCGAGCCCCCGTGGCATCACATCCACTGGGGCTGGTGAGGCTGCAGCCAGCGCACTAATGAGCTGCTGCCAGTTAATTGCTGGCAGGAGCCATTAACTCACCGAGCGCGGAGCTGTGGTGCCAAACGGGAGGGCAGGGCAGGGCTTGGCAGCGCCGTGCTGGCACCCAGCTCCCTAGGGCCGGGCAGGTGAAGGCAGGAGCCAGACCTGCTTTACACTTCTGTGTTCAAATGCTTCTCTCTTTAGGGTCACAGGCTGCCGTGAGCACCATCACCGGATGAGCAAACCTGACGTGGTGCCACCACGACCCAGTTTTTGCTCTGGACCCTAAAAGCTGAAGCTGTATAAAAACCGCAATTAGTGAGGGGTTAATGAAGCAACGAGCTCCTGGCGCCGGCTGCCAACCTCTCGAACCCAGGAACTTCAGGGGAAGGAGCGGGAAGAGGAGACGGGAGCCAAATGCCAGGGTTTCCATGAGGATTTAATCCCCATCAGCGCCCGCGCAGGCACCCACCGTTGTCAATAACCTCATTGATGCCTCTGCTGCCGTTCCCTGTGCGCGGCTCCCTCCAGCTGTGACCTGTCCCTGCGGAGCGGGGGAAGCACAACTCGGTGAGGGTCCATCCATCCCTGCTGCAGCGCCCGGACAAAGCCCAGGCTGGTCCCGCAGCCTGATGGCACTGCTGCTCCTGCCACCCCTAGAGAAACCCTTATATACATATATTAGAGTGTGTATATACACACACACTATATATAATATAAATACATATATTCATATCGATAAATATAAAATACATATACATATAAACCTTGCATCTTCCCAGCCAGAATTAGCAGCAGGAAGCTTCGGGAGTCTGCCCCTGCCGTATCAAGAGCAGAATTTTGCCCTGTTGGAACTTATTTTCAAGCAGAAATGAGCACACCACATTGCTGGGATTCCACAATAAACATCTCCCCTCCCAGTGCTGGCAGGATGCTACGGGCAAGGACAGCAACAGCCACGACATCTGCAGGGAGCACTGGTAACGGGATGTGACGCTGGGTGAAAGGAGCAGGTTACAAACCAGCCTCAGCCCCTCCAGCTGTGTGCATGCAGATGGACAGAGCCGGTAAATGACAGGGAACTTCCCCTATGGAGCTGGAGCAGCGCAGCAGAACCAGCGGCCTGGCCCCTGCAGTGGGGGTGTGGGTTCGGGCCCTGGGGCCCCGGTCTCCTCCTTCCCTCACCATCAGTTTCAGCACAATTCACTGGATCCCCATCCCGCTGCTTGCATCCAGCACAAGCGCCGCAGCCTCATTGGCATTCCCAGCACACGGCAGCCGCGGGGAGTGGGCGCCTGAGGCTGTGCTGGGCTCCGGGAGCTGCGGAGAGCGGGGAAGGAGGAACCCAAACCCGGGTTCCGGTCGGTGCTGGATCAGCTGCATGGGGCAGGGCAGCGGCTGCAGCTCCCGGCACAGGCACAAGGGTGGGCATCGCGCCGGGGCCGTGCCGGCGCCTCGTGCACTCGGTGATGCCTCATCTCCATCACTGGGATGTGCTCAGCTCCGTTGGTTGATCCAGGAGGTTCCTGCAGCATCGCCAGGGCTCTGGTGGGAGAGGAGCCGGATCAGCCGGTGGGGGGGGATCAGTGCCATGTCCTCTGGGGAGCCAAAAGGGGTGGGAAACCACCAGGATCAGGCAACTTGGAGCTCTCTGCGGTGCCAGCCCGGCTGAGTGCTGCTGTGCATGGCCCAGCCCCAGGGATAGCATCTAATGCCACACACACCGGGTCACCTCTGACCCCCAGACACAGACACGTACCCACCAAAGCACATGGGGACACAGCTCTACAGGGACAGGGTCCTTCCCGCATAGGGATGAGTATGGCCATCAGCCCCAGGACCCCACGGGGCTGTCACCCAGTGGCTGATCCTGGGTCCCTCCCAAAGACTCCTTTGTCACCAAAAGGGTGACCAGTAGCCATAGCTCCCCCCAAGAGCAGCTCATTCCTCACACTCCTGCTCAGGGTCAGGATGCTCCTGTCCCCACGTCCTCTCATCCCACCAATACGTGGAAGGAACTCAGCTGTGGGAGGGCTGGTCTGGTCTCAGGATCGGGTGGGAAGGAGATGCACCCACACCCAGCGTGATGGGAGCACTAGGGCAGCAAAATGGTCCTCAAATGACTCTGGTCCAGGATCACAGGCCCCATACCTGTGGCTGCTGCTGGGACACGCAGGACGTGGTGGAGGCAACCAAACCCCAGCCCTCTGTGCCCTGGCTGCGGCCTCTGCCCCACACCGGCTGCTTCACCCATGTCCTGTGCCACAGCCTGGCCTTGTGCTGCAGACCCTGAGCCCCCTGGGACCCCGCTCTGCAGCAGGGAGAGGGCAGGGGCACAGTTGGGGAGCAGCGATGCCCACGTCCGTGCACGCTGCGGGCAGGGCACCAGCAGCGATGCTCCAAGACATGAGCCAGGCAGGGACGATGCCAGGATGCAGCCGAGCAGGGAATGGCAGGGACAGGCAGGGATGATGGGATGTCACCTACCTGCTGCGCCGGCAGGAGGGCACGGAGCGGAGCGAGCCCCTGCTCCCCACGTGCTCTGTGCCTGCTCGAGGCCAGCCAGGACCTGGCTCATCAGTGGAGGTGACAGGAGGCGGCCGGTGGCAGCACGCTCAGGAGCTCCGCTTCCATCTCGGCTCCACGCGTGGCTCCGGCACTGCCGTGTCCTGTCCTTGCGGCACAGAGCGGTGCCATGGGGCCAAACGCCACGAGATCCCGTGGGGAGGGCACAGCCGAGACCCACCAGGGCGTTAACTGCTCTGTGCCTGGGGCTGGCACGTGTGACCCTGCTCCTGGTGTCCCACGGTGGGGTCAGCAGGACACGGAGTGATGCTGGTCCTTGAGGATACGGATGCGGATGCTCAGGGGACTCAGTCTCTGCCTCCATGCTTGTGGATGCTGTGCTCTGCAGGGATTCCCAGCTCTCCTATGAGGCCATCCAGGCACACAGGGGTCCCAAGCACCAGGGGATGCCCAAGCATCCTGTCCCCAGAGCATCCCCCAGACACAGGGGAGGTTATCCAATGGATACGTGAACCAGTCGTGTTTTCATACACCCCAATGTGCCCAAATAAGAGCAGGAGCAAAGGAGGACCCAGAGGGTTTGAACCCAGCCCACAGGGGTGTCCCCAAGCCCCAGGCAGCAGCTGAAGGGCAGGTACCCCCCTGCTCCCCCTCACCTTCACGTGGCTCATGCCCTGTGCATGGGGCCAGCCGAGCTGCTGCCCCAGATGTGTTCAGAGCAATTCCAGCTCCAGAAGCCCAGGAGGAGCGAAGGGTTCAGCACAGAGGGAACACCGGTGTGATCCCAGGGAAGGGGCAGTGCCAGCAGCAATGCCAGTGTGCCAAGCCCCACTGTGCACTGCGCTGGCAGGGACACATCCCCCTACACCCGGTTGCTCCAAGCCCTGTCCACCCTGGCCTTGAAATAGCAGGACCCCCTTCTCCTGCCCCACCGAGGCCACACACGGGTCTGTCCAGCGAGAGACCCCCCTCACCACTCCACTGCATCCCCAGCCACGTCCTGCTCCTCCTGCCCACACCTCCCATGGATGGCTCAGGCCCACGGATCTGCTGCAGCCCAAAGGACCACTGCGTGCAATTCAAGCGTGCATCCAGCTCATTACCGATACCAACGCAGGCTTCCAGCGGAGCTCTGCTGAGCGCAGCAAAGCCGAACGCTTTGTGTCCATCAGCTCTGTCAAAGAGGAACAGCCGGATTTGTCCGAGCACGACACCAAAGCCCAGCACCCCCCCTCTGGGCTGCAGCCCCGCTCACCGCCACCAGCTCCGCAGCCGGGTCCCAGGGGATCCAATTACCCGCAGAGCAAACCCCGGGGCACCCGGCTGACGGCAACCATGAGTGCAAGACCTGCACTGATCATTAAAGAAACTGCAATAGGGCCCGGGGACAGGGCCGTGGCGCTCCCAGCGCAGGACTGCTCGCACGCTGCAGGGGATGCAGGGCGCACAGGGGCAGGGCTCAGCGATGGGAAAGCCCAAACCCTTCCAACCTGCGGCTTCCCTTCAGCCTTCCCCAGCTGCCCAGGCCCTCCCAGGCACAGACGCATGCGGAAGGGCCCCATTGTCAAAGAAAGATCCCAAACACAACCCTGGCCCCTCCTGGATGCCGAATGGAGCGCAGGGTTTCACGTGCTCAGTCTGGGGCTGTCCCACTGCCATGCCGGGGGCACGGTGGGGAGATCCCGACATCCCCGTGGAGCATCCCTGCTTTGCTCCATCCCAAACTGCGGACGGCAAAGCATCAGCAGTAGGTGGAAAGAGGCAGCTCTTGAGGGCTGGTACATCCAGCTCCAGAGAAGAGTTGGATGTTGTCTAACTGGGATTAGAAACAAAGGAAAAGAGAAGAAAAGCCCAGCCCAGCATCACATTAACCACTGTGGGACTGGGGAGGCCGAGTCCATCCTCCAACTGGTCCCGAGCTTCACTGTGTGCTCTTGGAGCTCATCACTGCTGAACCTGGGCAGGGTCCGGCTGCGCTGCCCATCGCTGCAGTGGCTGGGGGTGACAGGGATGCTCCCGAGCACGCAGAGCCCCAGAGCTCCCACTACCGAGCGCTGCTCCCGTTTGGATTAGGGAAGCTCCTTCCCCCTGCATCCATGACCCCCCCCCCAGCAGGACTCCCCAGAGCCCCCGGCCTTGATTAGCTCTTCCTTCTAATTAGCTGCATCCGGAGGTGCTGCCTCCCTCAACCTTGGGCTGCCTTCACTTCCTCTGCCTGACCCCACAGGCAGCGGCTGCCTCCCCTGACAGGGCTGTGCCCGAAGGTCCCTCCTCATCAGCAACCAAGGCTGCAACTGCCGCAGCCCTGGAAGGTACCAGGGTTACCAAGGTGCCTCCATTCCCCCTTCCACAACACCCAGTATTTGGTCACTGATGATGAGCAAGGTTGGCTCTCAGTGTGGAGACTGCTACACAGACAGGATGGGATTGCACCCAACACCTTTTGCTGCTGAAGCAAGCCTAAAAGGTGCTGAAGAGCAGACAGTGGTGCCTTGGCTGTGGTGACCTACCCGTAGGTGACATGGCACAGGGACCGAGAGGCACTGTGGTTCTGTGATTTCTTTCTCAGTGACTCTGCCAGTCACAGACTCAAAGTACCTGTTTCATCCTTTGTTTTGGGGCACATGAGATGCCCATCGCACTTGTCTCCATCACCTGTAAGGAAGGAACCCCCACATGTCCTACAGCATCTCTAACACCACTTCCTTCACAATCCAACCAACGTGAACCCTTTGTGATCACTCCTACAAAACCAGCTTTGAATCAGAAAAAGCCATTGGCAGAAGCTGTCCAGAATCCAGCTCCAGACAACCCAGCTCCCCAAGCCTGGCTGAACCCTGGACCTGCTGGTGCTCCCCTGCCCTCTGCACAGCACCGAGGAAAGGAAAATACCAGGAACACTTCTACTTGAACCACAAACATCTTGATCAGCATCACAAGAGACAGCAGAGCACAGCGTGTGTGTAAATGTTTGCTGGGAGCAACAGCAGCTTTCTGAGCGAGCTGAACACTGCTGAGATGCTGGAAATAAGCAGAAGTCAGCCTCCGAAGGACAAACCAGACTGGTTTGGGTTGGAAGAGACCTTAGGGACCATCTGGTTCCAAACCTGCCACGGGCAGGGACGCCTTCCATTAGACCAGGCTGCTTCTGCAGCTCCCATTTGCACTGGAGATGCTCACCCGCTCTGCAGGCTGCTGCCACATCAGACTAGGAACAAGCAGACAACCACACACCCACTCCTGATGGCTTCATTTATAGAGCACCTTAGGGTAGATTTCTACGTTTACTATTTCATTCTCTGATCCTCCCCCTCTCCAAGGTGTTTCTGGTGACTGCCAGGTATTTGCAGACCTACTGCTCGATATCCCGGAGCAAACTGCAGTCACCTTTGCTGCACACTGGCTTACACACCCTGAAGAACTCCAGCCAGCGCGACAAGGTGAGGTGAGGGTCTGAAGTAACAGCAGTTACCATTTAAACTACAGTCTGGGACCACGCATACCGTGTACAAGAGAGCTCCAAGCCTGCCTGGCGCACAGAAACAGTGCAGCCTCGAGCAGCACCTCCCTGTACCACCTCAGACCACAGGAGCCAGCATCCTACCACCCACTTCAGAGCCAAACCCGCGGGTACGCCGCGGTTCGCCGCCAGCCACCAGCAAAGCCTTCCTCAGAGCAATCCCTGCCGCTGCTCTCTCCCTGCCCGTGCCCAGCTCTCACTGCGAGTCTCATCACAGGGGATAGTTTACTGAAAACCTTTTATTGTAATCAAAAAGTGACAGAACAGGGCTGCGATGCTCTCTGCAAACCATCCCGCCGGGCCCGGGCCCGGGCCCCTCCGCCCGGCGATAAAACCCAACCCAGATGTGAAAGTCTTCACAGTACAGGGAACTCGCCCAAAGCAACCGCCAGTGGTGAAAAAGAAGATGCCCCAGCAAAACCTTTCATGTTACATGGTCACAACTCACAATTCTGTACAAAATGTTCACTTTTTATAAAGCTCTGATGTAAAAATCAAATAATCAAGCAGCAATAGTTTAAGTGCAGCACAGGGTCTTCCATGTCATTATTTACAACGCTTGAATTCGTTTACATTTTAACAAAATTTAATACAGATGACTTAGGAATTAAGTCATTTTTTATCATCTGTCATCCTATGTCGTGACAGATTTCACTTTTTGGTCATCTTTCTCTTTATCTTTGCTCTTCTTCGATTTCTTCTTCTTGTGTTTGTGTTTTTGGCTCTTTTCCAATTCGGTTTCGTTGCCGAGGTGTTTCTTATGCTTCTTGTGTTTCTTATGCTTCTTGTGCTTCTTCTTCTCTTTCTTCTTCTTCTTCTTCTTGCTGTCCTGGCTCTCCCCGGAGCTGGCACTGCTGCTGTGGCTCCGAGTCTGACTCTCGGACGGGCTGTGGCTGCGGCTGCGGCTGACGCTGGGGCTGCTCTGACTTTGACTCCTGCTGGCTTCAGGCTGCTCAGCTGCGGGAGGAGCGGCCGCATCCTCCTTCACCTTCTCAACAGCCTTTTCTTTGGGCTCTTTTGGGTTCTTCACTGCAGCTTCCTCCTCTTTAGCAGACACGTTACTCTCACTGTCACTCTCGTTGTAGTCCGGGACGAACGCCGCCTCGTCAGTCTCTCGGGTCAGATCAGAGGAGAGCCGTGAGGAGCTGCTGACCTGAGGCTTGGGCTTGACAACGCCTTTATCGTTCTGTCCAGCCACGTTCTCTTTCTCATTCTTTGCCTCAGGTGATTCTTGTTTCACAGGTGGTTTGGTAACACTTGGCTCTTTCTCTTTATTGCTCTTTATTTCTGGGACGTGCTTCTCTTTCTCCTTCTCTTTCTCCTTTTCCTTTTCTTTCTCCTTTTCTTTTTCTTTCTCCTTTTCTTTTTCTTTCTCCTTTTCTTTTTCCTTTTCCTTTTCTTTTTCTTTCTCCTTTTCCTTTTCTTTTTCCTTTTCTTTTTCTTTTTCCTTTTCCTTTTCCTTTTCTTTTTCCTTTTCCTTCTCTTTCTCCTTCTCTTTCACTGAATTTTTATCCAGAGGTTTGTGTTCCTCTGATGTACGCTTGGACTCGTGAGCAGCTTTGTGCTCAGACTGCTTCCGCTCACGTGAGGGACTATAGCTGCTCCTTTTGGCCTCTCCAGTGCCCTTTTTGGACGGCTCTGCTCGCTCCTCTCTCGGTTTACTCTTCTGCGTGGATGCAGAGTCTCTGTTTCGAGAGGGGGAGTCTTTTCTCCTCGCTAGTTCACTCTTTTCATCTCTGCGTTTGGAACTAGAATGATCTCTGCTGCCATCATGCTCAGATTTCTTGTCTCGGTTGGGAGTGAAGTCCTTGGCAGTGGATCCACGGCCAGGATCGTGCTTCTCAGATCTGCCCTCCTTGGAAGACTGAGAAATGGTTTTTCCATTTCCTTGCTCAGCTGCACGCTCCGAGTGGTCTTTTTCTGGCTGAGCACTGCTCTTTCTCTTCTCCAAAGTGTCCTTGTCTGATAACGAATGATCCCGCTCTTTGGCTTTGCCTTTTTCGCTCGACACAGAACTTTTTGAGCTCTTGGCATCATGCTGGGAGCTTTCATAATTCGCCTCTTTTGTAGATTTCTGTGCTTTCTCCAAAGGCTCTGTCTCTTTTTCACTGTGTTTTATGGGGTTTGCTGGCTTAGCACTCACATTTTTTATAACACTAGCAGGTTTTCCTATGCTTGTGGGCACCTGGGTAGATTTAATGTCTTCCTCTTCAGACTCAAAGTCATCTTTATCCCACTTTGACTGAGGGACCTGGATCATAATAATGACATCTTCAGCAGGGGCTGTTATATCATTATTATACTCCTCCATGGTCTTAATGACAGTTCGTTTGGTATCTGTCTTTTCTTCAGGCTTTCTGACGGGGCTTCCTCCAGTGGAACTAGTGCTAAGAGGAAAAAAGCAGGTATTAGTACCGGGTGAGATACACACACCACCATCTATGTGGCACTGTACAAACAGCTTTTGTTTGAGCTCTCAATCTTCAGCATTTTTCCAAAAGATGTTCTATAAAACATCTCAGTGAGTGAGGATCTTGGTGAATCTACTGGCTAAGAGTATGAGCAATCAGGTCATTCAGCATCCTGCCCCTGTACATCTAATTAACAAAGACACAAGATCATCAGCTGGGGGGACTGTCTGATCTGGTAATTCCTTCATGTCCTATTTCTACCAAAGGCAGATAAATCAGATCTTCATTCTTGTTTCAGTATCTAATTAAGCAATTATGGAGAGGTGACTATAGAGAACCAAAGCTCTGTCCTCATGCGCCAGTGCTCTTTACAGGACCTTGAAACGTTTAAAATGCACAATACTGCCTGGCACAGACACATCTGTTTTCCTTGCCTTTTGAAATAAGCTGGGCTTGAAGGAAAACAGAGGGGACACCTCAGTCAACATGTGATGAATAAGAGGGGGAAAGAAAGTCCTAGAAGTCAGGGTCAAACACATCCCCAGTGAATTAATCTTACCAGCTTTCCACTTCTTCAATAAAACTTGATTTTGATCCAAGAATAGCTTGAGAGGAAGGATTATTCACTCATTCAGCATGGATTTAGCTGCTAGTTCAGTAGTCACTGTACACAACCATGCACATTTTGGGAGCGGAGGAAGAAAGAAAGAATAGGAAAAGGAACACGGAAGTACCTGGTGTAGTCTACAAGAGTAGAACTAGATGCATCAGCTGCTGTTACTTTTCTCCTCACTTTCCCCTTGGTTTTCTCTTGTTTCACTTTGCTGCTGCTCGGCTCAGGTTTCTCCACAGGCTCTTTTGCAGGTGGCACATTCTCTCCACTCACAATCTTCTTCCCGGTTTCTCGGTTCAGTTTAATCTTTTTGGCAGGGTTGTTGAGAAAAGCAGATTTGTCCTTGTCTGGAGTTTTCTCTCCTTTCTCACCATCGGGCTCGGCCTTCCCCTTTGGCGACGTTTTCGATTCTGCAGTTTCTGGTTTTGAGGCCTTTGTGGAAGCGGCTTCATGCTCTTTGTCAACCTTTTCCTCTGCTTTTCTTTTTCTTTTTTCAGGTTTTGCATCAGAGGGTTTGCCTTTTTCTGCAGGTTTTTTTGTCTTCTCCTCTTTGGTGGAGGGCTTCTCCGACTTGGCTTCTTTTGGATGGTCTTTCTTTGCCTTCTCCTCCTTGGCTGGTCTGGTTTCTGGGTGATCTTTCGCCCCTTTAGGGTGAACTTTCCGTGGGGTACCAAGAGCCTTCTCGTCCTTTTGAGAGGAAGATGCTTTAACACTGTCTGTCTTTGGCAACTCCTCCTTCACCTTCTTCACGGGAGGTTCTGTTCGAGGAGATTTTTCCCGGTCAGGGTCCACCTTCTCTTGGGAAGCTTTGCCTGGCTTCGCTGCGCTGTCCTTCTTAGGAGGAACGGCCGCATCTGCTTTCCGCTTTGTCTTGTCAGTCTTTGCTTTCGGTTTATCCTTCTCTTTTTTCTCCTTTTCAGACACAGGCTTGAAAGCAATGGAATCCGCTTCCATGGGCTCATCTCTCACAGGAGTGGCATCGTCTCTGCTTGGAAGTATGAACAGGGAATCTGTTTTAACATCTTCTGTTGCAACTGCCTCTCTTGGTTTTCTTGTACTTTCCAACATCTCAGTACTAGCAAATCCTTCATTCTCATCTCCCTTCCTTCTCTTCCGGTGTTTTTTATGCTTATTTCCCTTGCCATCTCCCAGTGGATTTTCTACCTCCTTCTCTTTTGATTTTGTAGGATCTTTGACACCATGGCTCTCTCTTCCGGAGGGCTTTTCGGGATAATTTCCAGCTATACTACGATTGCGGTGGCTCTGCCCACCAGGATAATCCTCCCTACGCCCCCGAGCATAGGGAGAGTTCTCCCTCCTGGCCCCGGGGGCACCAAACCTCTCTGGAGAAAAGTTTTCCCTGCTGACAGGAGGCCGAGGTTGAGCACCAACAGCGTAGCCCTTGTAAAACTTCTCGTACCACTCTCTGTAGTTCCTTTCCCATTCTCTGTATCTTTCCTTCTCAAACGGGTCTCTGAAGTCCACAGATCTGCCATAATACGCTTTCATATCGTATGGTGGAACTTCTCTGTATCTGTTAAAATACTCCCTTTCTCCCTCCCCCTGAGGTACAGTTCGTTTAGTGGGAGACTGGCCTCGAAACACTGGAGACCTCGATCGTGAGTGGTACCTTCTGTACGGGGGTGACCTTGACCTGGAGCGGTGGTACCCGTGTGACCGGGATCGAGACCGATAGTTCCGACTCTTCCCTTTGCCCCTCCTCTGGTACGGTGGAGATCGCGAGTAGGAACGAGAGTGAGAACGGCTGAACGAGCGGGAGTAGGAGCGAGAGCGGGAAGAACCTGATCTTGACTTGGAGTAGGTGTAGGAGCTCCTAGAGTAAGATGAAGCACTATAGGGAGACTTGGACCTTAAAAGAAAACACAACACAAGAAAATAAATGAAGTTAATTCAAACCAGTTGTGCTCCCCTGGTTTTTATTTCCCAAATTTGGTCTGGGTTTTTTCTCTTCAAATGCTTATGTCAAAGCTTCTTTCAGCTGCTGACATAATGCTACTGCAAACTGAAAAACTTGATAACATGTAAGGTTTCTGCTTACAAGACAGAACAGCTGCTGCTTTGTTAGTGTAAAACATACAGGAAGGGTAAGTCTATTTCCACTCACTTCTATCACAGGAGCTACCAGCGCTAGGGACTGATTTAAGGTGGTGTGTACTGGCCTCTACTGGTACGCGAACACGCACATTTTCCACTACTCGGCTACTACATGCAATGCAAATCATTTTTGCTGCAGTAAAATGCAAAAAGAGCAAGTCTTAATGGCTACAGTGCAGTATCAAACACCCAGAAAACACAGTTTAGCCTGCAGACAGCAAAGCTCAGTGTTAAAGGCCAGCTCAGTCTGTTCAACCTCACTGCTTACTTGTCAGTTAGTGCTGCGATCTTACATACAGGACTACTTAATCCACACCTCCAGCCAGATCTCCTGAAGACTTTTGCACATCTCCCACTCTAACCGAGGTTAGCGACCACATTGCGAGAAAAATCCTATCTAAAAGCTTCTAAACTCAGCCTCTAGCAACATGACTCAGTGCCTAGGAAAGATACTGACAGCATTAATAATGGAGAGCTATTCAGACTCCTGCCCAAGTCACTCTGGAGACAGAACACATCAGCTGCCCTCAGTGTTTCCATCACAAGTTTTTCTTTATATTTCTTAAGAGCCATTTCACATCATTCCACATTTGTTCATTATCATCATTCCTCATCTCCAAGTCCTTCACCAAGATTTCTCTATAAGCACGTCTGATCTTTTAAATCCAAAGAAAAATTTAACATTGTCAACAAACCACCAGCCTGCAGTCCAGGTTAACATCTCTCCGGGTTGCCACATGAGATAAACAGAGGAAATGAAGACAATTTCTCTCACTTATCTCCTCCAAAGTGCTTTGAGGTAACGGTTATAATCAGAGTAGGGAGACACAGAGAATCCAGTCATTATCCCTGTCCAGTCTCTGGCCTCCTCACGCTGTCCGGAGGGCAAGGATGTCACTGCAGAGACACTGTATAAGAGAGCCCTGCTCCTTGACAGCTACTGCTCAATTCTAACTATCAGTCCACTAATCACTGCCGTAACCTAGTAAGCTAAGCGAGCTAGTAACCTGCACATGGAACTCCTATCCCTGCTAATCCCCTGAATCATCCAATCCATCTAACGACAGAGGTGGAGTGAACTCCTCCTGATTCTTCTAGACAATCTGCTTCTCCATTACGGACATGTAAAGCAGTTACCTGGAAAACGAACGCCTACGCTCCTTTTGAATCTTTTTATATTCCATCAATTCCTTAGCAAAATCATTTGTAAACTCATCAAGTTTGGACTTTTTCTTTTCCCTGTTAAAATAAGTTTGACCTTTATTACAATTATAGTTTGACCTTTATTACAAAAAGACATCAAGAAACAAAACATGGCCAATATGAGAAAATGTATACTGCATGCAACGCAACAGGTGAACATCCTATTCAAGCAAAACCAGTTGAGAATTCCTACACGTTTTAGGGAAAGTTTTAGAATTACATTTGTCTGGTTTAGCTTTGCATGTTTACCATCTGCAATGGAAAAGTATACTGGAAGAAACACTATGTCATTTTTTCTTATCTCAGATGCACTTTAGTGTAACTGTGGTCCGATACGCTACCGAAATACAACGAGAAAAAGCAATGCAACATCAGCGAGCCAAATACTTACTCCTCTTTAAGTCTCCGTTGCTCTCTGTAAAACTCCTCCCTAGATAAGGGAGGTGCTTGTGTCGTTGGAATGGTATTGGAATGAGCCGTTGGTACTGCTGTTGGTACCCATGCTGATGACATGTTTGCAGGAGCTGGGGGATATCCTGGAGGGGGGACAGTGTACCCAGCGGATGGAGGCTGCCCAGGTGGAAACTGAGGAGGAAACTGTGGTGGTGGTACCCCAGGAGGAAGAGGAAGTGCATGTGGTGGTGGAGGATACAAGGGAGGTGGAGGCACAGGCACAAAGACTGGTGCTGATGCTGGTAGTGATGGGGCCTGAGTCCTTTGGGCACGGTCACCATGCAGGCGTCCTCGATTTGAACTTCTAAAGAAATCCAAAAACTCATGTCACTGTTTGTCACACCCTGCCCTGGTTTCAAAGAGGAAAGCGAATGAAGCGGGAGCATGGTGGCGAGCACTTCTTGCTCTCAACTGATGCATTTGTCTCCCTGTTTTCTGTTCATTTGAGACCACAGCTATTTCTTGATCCTCATACTTGCCTTCCACATCCTCACCCCCAGCAGCTCCCTCAGTCTTCTCTCCTTACACTCAGCCTTCTGACTGGGGATGGTGCTGCCCATGCTTAAGAGACTCCCATCTCCCACGCACCCAGTGCCCACTGCTCCTCTGGCACTCCTTGAGGCACTTCACACTTCTGATCTTCACAGTACTGCACAAACATAAACTGATCTTCTCTCAAACTTCTTCTAACTTCTCCCACCTACGCTTCCTACAGTGTTGCCTCGTGGTGATGAATTTGGCCTGTTCTTGCACCTGAACTCTTATTTTCTTGTTTACTAAATATGAGATTTTAGGCAATCTGTGGAATGGATCCTGAGTTTTGTTTGGATTGATCTTAAGACTCTATAAATGCAATGCACCCTTACAATCCATCTGTAACAATATATATATGTATGCACACCAAAAGGACTAACTTGACACTGCAATAGCATATAGTACAGATCCCCCTCTCTGCAACTGAGAGGGGGCAGCCTGGCTGTTTGAGATGACTAAATCAGAGAAATTGAAAACACTGTTGATTCTTCCAATCATTTGCTCAGTCAGCATCAACTAAGTTGCTGAAGAATGTTGGAGGCTGATTTCTATTAGGCTATCAATTTCTTCAGCCCTATTCAGCCAGTGATCAAACAGGTGGCCTTCCATTGATCTTTACATTAGACTTGATTTTTATATGCAATTATGGTTTCCTCAAAGAGAGTTCATTTTTCAGAGTCCTCTCTTCAATTATGGACTGGAGTTTCATGTTACACGATCTTTCTGCACGCACAGATCCCCTTTGTTAAAGGTAATTCAAATTAAGCCATTGAAAAAGTAATTACCACTTGTATTCTGCACAGCTCTCTGTGTGTAGTTTCATTATAAATCAGCAGATGTGTAAGTTACATGGTACAGCCTAATTTAACAGCTTACAAGTAGTAGCAGTATATAGAATTTGTGTAGGACACTTACAGTTCCCAGCCTGGTCTGCCGCCTGCTGAGCGAATGGCTCCAGCTCTCATGGGATGACCTTTGGGAGTGGAAAGAAGAAAAAGAAAAACCTCTCAACCATTCAGTTTATCTAAATATGGTATTTCAGAAGAAATTCTGAAGTTATCGTTACTTACCAGTTGTGGGTATTGATTGTCCTTGAGGGCCCAGAAGACTTGGTAATGCTGGCTGTCTTAGTACAGGAACTTGATAGCCCTTGGAAAGAAAAGCAAACAGTTAGGAAATGAGCTCTACTGAAGCCCAACAACCACTGCTTATGTTGAAATAAAATTTACCTTCTCTTCCAACAGACTGGTGATTGACAGGGGGGAAGATTTAGAAAGCTCAGCAGCAGTCACCAGAGCAGCAGGAGGTATAACAGTATCATCACTACAAAACAACAGATTAGGTTATTCAAACAGTGTTTTGAAGTGCTACTGGAAATACAAAGCCCAGGTGAGGAAAGGCTGGCTGCTGTAAATAGAGAAAAAAGCAGAATATAATCTTCCCCAGATTGACAATTGTGAGGTTGGCAGATTCCAAAGGAAGCACTGACGAGAGATCAGTTTGGGCTCCTGGTATTCAAAGAGCTCACTCAAAAAACGTCTTATAAAGCAGGCTGAACGTGAACGGATCAGAGTTTTGGAAGATGCAGGAACTGAAATGCTATTAAGAAATGTGCATGTGCTAGTTCAGAGGCTGCCTTAGAGGTCCTGCTGAACTGTGACCCTCAGTGCTGAGCTGAGCCTGGCAGTCTTGTAGACAGAGCAGCTATTTGCATGCAGGGCATAAAGCTGGAAGGATGTAAGCCTTGAACTATAGCCCAGATCTTTAATGCATTTTCATGACTTCACTGGGTTGCAAAATTAGACTGTCGTGTTTACAAATACGTCAAATCTATAGTGTTTCAGTTTCATTATATATCACTGACTACACTCTGTATGACTGAGGATGACTCTAACTTATCCTATTAGCGATGAAATATACTGTAGAAAAAAGCAATGTGAAAACACCCGGTCAATTTTACCTATAATCCTGCTTTTACACTTCATGAAAGTATTTCCCCAGTACTAAAGAGAAATTGATGCACTCAAGGTTTGGCATAACTCCTTTAGGAATTGCTAGCCACTTAAAATCAAAGGCTCCTGGGGAGCAAAAGGCTCCGCTCCTCCTCCAGGGTAAACCTGTACTGAATGACTGTAAGGGAACCAAACGGAAATACTTCTGAGGAAATTCTTGCATGAGGCACAGATGAACTTATCAAAGTAAAAACAAAAGAAAGGACTTCCACAGTTACCTGGAACTGTCCCTAATTACACACAAATCACTAGCTGAGAACTCAAGAATCTGACTCCAGCATTTTGGTGTCTTTGATATTCATCTTGTCTACAGATTTACTCACCGGAAAGGTCCATCTGGCTTTTCACCACGGAGGGACAGGGACACTGCTGGAGGGAGATCAGAGACAACAACAGAAGATGGATTTACAGGCAGCCCAGCTGCCATGGATGATGGACCTGGAGCCAAAGATGACAGAGCAGAACGAGAAGCCAGAGAAGCTAATGGAATCATCAGCGGTTCCGGTCTCGTTGGCCGGAGCAGAGGCTGCAGGTTGCGTGTTATTGTTTGCCTCATGAGAGGTGGTGGAGGTGGTGGTGGTGGCGGCAGCTGCTGCTGCTGCTGTTGCTGCTGCTGCTGTTGCTGCTGAATTTGCTTACGGAGCCTTTTTGTGTAACCGGTTTCATTTTTGAAGTTGTTCACAGCCTAAAGGCAGAAGAACATTTACAACAAGGTACAATGAAACTTCAGCAGATGGAGGAACAAACCCTCCACAGGGTACAATTACTTGTGTATTCCTGTAAATGCCGTCCATCTTGAACTAAATCAACACACAGCTGTATGAACACAGCACACGGAACACTGATGTTAATGACTGGTAACTCAAGAGCGTCTGTATTTCAAGCACTTCAATGTTAACACCAAATGTGAAAGGCAATGCTGTTAAACAACAGCATGACCTCAATTTGCCAAAGTGTCTCTAATGAGTTGCCAGCTCCTGTTAACAACAGACAAGGTATCTGAACAGTAAATGTAGCCTTGTTCAATTTACCCTTAAGGAGATACAAATTGATATTTTCTTCCCTTTCTGCTTGTTACAAATAGACTTCCCTCACAGTTTACACAGAAACAGTTGTTACCTGGCGTAGGAACTTGTTGGCAATTAAAGCGTCAGGAGAAACATCTGTCTGATGACACGTTGGGCACGTATGCTCCTCAGACTCCAGTAATGCTGTTCTAATACCTGTGAAATGAGAATAACCAAAACCGGTTTTAGCCAAACTAAGGAAATACTTGGGGTTCTAACAAATTCTAAAAACACTTCAATGTCAACCTTCAGGTAAATAAATAAAACACATCTCAAAAAACCACTGGCAGGCCTGAGTTCTGAAGGTTTTAACCACCACTCCCATGGAGAAGAACGTGGATTAAATGCCAAAATGTCTGTGTGTTGCAGACCCATGTAAGTCACCAGACTTGGCTGTATAATCGTGAGTGAGCAAGGGTTGTGGACAAACTCAGTGTATTTGATATCTAATACTGTAATCACCTTCACAGTTATCCCTCTTCTCATACTTGCTCTTCCATGCGTAAAGAAGACTTAACTAGATACATAAGGGAAAAAAGCTTTCTGCCATTTCTTCCCCCACCCCCCCCCCTTATACTCATATATTCCTGTTCAAAGTATACTCAAGTATTAAATAGAACTAGTAATAATTTCCTTATTTCCCATTTCTGCTTTCAGCAGATTAGATCTGACATTTCATATTAACACACACGTACATTCATCACAATAACTGTTTCCACAGCAGGGAATAACAACTGCATCCGTCATGATATCTTTACAAATGAGACATAACAGCTCATCTGGAATAGGATCGTCTTCTTCTGAGGAGGAGGATGGCTCCTCTGGCAAAAAAGGAGGCTTTTCCTTCTTTCCTATAGCATAAGCTTCCCTGGAGGAAGGGTGGGGAAAGAAGAAGAAAAAAGTTAAAGGGAAACTTTTCCAAGCTTTGCATTTTACCAAAGGAAGGTAACAGATGGAATCCTCACTCCACATCAGCCTTCTGAAACACAGGCATTTAGTTTCAACCGATTTTCTACAGCCACACCACTACAATAGGGAGGGGAAACAATCTTCCTTCTGCAGAACTCTCCCACTCATTGGATCAAGAAATTAGCCCAGACTAGAAAAATATTTGACAGCTAGAAATCAGATGAAATGAATCCCATCTCTCCTTCGCCAGAGGGCGAATGTAAATTGCAGGCTCAGGATAAAGCTAGTCTCCAAGTAATTGCATTTGATAAAGGAAAGAAGTCAATGTTACAGCTTCTACAAAAGGAGATCCATGACAGAAAAACTGACGTGCCACCAAGTGCATTTTAAAGCAGCCACCCTCATCAGCACACGCAGTATTTTCTCAGCTTATAGCAACAGTGGAACTTCAGTCTGTTTCACACTACGATTTTAAGGTTGAGATACAATGACAATGACAGCTCCCCCTTCACTAGAGATGCTGGCCAACTTGGTCGCAGTGCTACTCAGGCAGGTACATACGGTTTCTCTCACTGCCTTTGTGGTCAGGAATTCCCAATGGATTCCATACTTACGCATCAATGGTTGGTATGGCGTATTTTCCAGTGTTTGTGAGCATGGCACCCTTGGTGTTGGGATCTTTCACCTCCATCATGAAACTCCTTGGAATTCCTGTGCTCTTTTTAATTCTGGGAACAGACTCAAAGTTTTTGTCCTGTTAAGAAAAGAAATGCACATTCCTCATCTCAAACACACTCTTCAAATGAGACTGCAATTACCATTTTAAGCAGCAAAAACCTTTAATCCTCTCCTTTTACCTAGCATAAGAGCTGCTGAACTAAAACACTTATTACCCTAAATGTGCATGGCCAGGATGTTCCAAAGGCTTGAGCAGAGTTTTGAGCTCAGCAGATATTCCTGGCTTAACCTCAGGTTCCTTAAGGGTGAAACATGCCTTAGCTCACCATCCCCTGGGAGAAGAGACACAAACCTGCTCCTCCTCCAAATTCCAAGAGAGAGCTTAAGTCAAGGCTCTGGATCAGCCACTGGAGAAACTTCTATTCACCAGCTATAGATGAAGGCTGACTTCACACCTCATGCATATACATTCAGTGACAAATATTAAATGTATAAACACTCAACCAGAGACTTGGGTAAGCAAAACAAAACATTTAACACATGGGGTCAACGGAACCATCTTTTTACACAGAATACTAAAAATTGTCAACTTTCATGAAAAGAAAGAGTTAAAAAAGAGAAAAATTCCCAGTAATATCAAAATACATCAAAATACACCTGAAAGTTCACAGAGAAAGATCCGGACACATTTAATGCCTATGACCTAGAAAGAAGCAATTCTTAACATGAGCATGCCTGGATTTGTTACCAGCTGCCAAGGCAACAAAATGCAACCCTCAGCAAGAGCACAAGCCCCCCCTCCCCAACCTTACCCCATTTGTTGGGCAGTTCTTTATATAGTGGCCAGGTTTCCCACAGCGAAAGCAAGTGTATGATGGTGGAGGCGGACCCACGGGCTTCTTCATGTAACTAGAAGGTTTTGGGGAAAAAAAGAGAGAAGAGATGGGTGTGTGTTTGGTTAAAACCAATGTCTCCACTATTGTTACACAATCTTCAGAGAACACATTTGACATTCCGGACACTTACTTGACTGGATCATATTCATGGCCAGACTGTGTCATCATAGCTTTTATTTTATCTTCTTCGGAAGCATTGGCTTCAGCCAGATTGGCGGTCTGTTTAACAGGCAATTATTTGACACACACATTAGAAACACATTTAAGCCCACACAGCCAAAGACAACACCACTCATCCAATCCTGTAAAGAGCAGCACAACACTAGCTGAGCTTGCATGAAAACAGCTGCTTATATAAAATATATTTGTCCTGAAGATGTTCTGGGGAGTCCTTACGCCATTACATGATGTTTATGTGCCTGTCAGCCTACTTGAAAAGAGCATTGTTGGGCACTCAAACCTTAGGCTCTGTTTGTACCTGACATAAAGGCTTGTGTAACCAGTCCAGTTTTCTTCCACGTGGACTGAAGCAATGTGTAGAAAAAAAAATATATACACTATCCAGTGTTTTTAAACTGATTTTGAAGCTCCAGACTATTTGAAGGAGAAGATACACACTGTACAATTGATTAAGATGTATGCAAGTAGCATTATCTACATTTTGCAGCATTAAAAGGACACACAACTTAGGAGTTGGGGCAGTTGTTTTTGCTTGCTGAAATTCAGACATGGAAGCACTGAAATGAATCCAGCTCCTTCTGGTGCCTCAGACAGACACAAGGTTCTCTTCAGCAGAAACGTGACCATCATGTGCCGTGGGCAGCCCAAACTGCGTGTCCCCCCACTAACTTCTCCAGATTAAATGATTTAACTACAGTAAGAGCAACCTGCAGGCTCTTCCCAGTTGACTGTGTCCTTTTAATTTACAAATCATAATAGAAACCTTATGCAGAACTAGATCTTCAAATTACTGAAGCCAGCTGATTTAAGTAGCATTTGTTAAAGTATTTTTATTACACACTAGTCCAGATACAAGCAGGGTCTAAGGGAGTGACTGTAAATGATTTGGACCTTCAAACACCTACCACTCAGATCAAGCACTCATGGTTCTGGTTTTATATGCATTCATTCACAAAAGCAACCAACTAGTTTCAACTTTTTATTAAATGGTTGTTTCATATACACAGGAGTTTCCCAACAGTAACACAATCCAGATCAACAGCTGTGAAATCATTGCCATTAACACGTACAGAAAACTTTACAGGTATTTGACTAATTTGTTTGAACCCAAACGGTTTACAAAATACATCCAAAGCCCACAAAACATTACTAGGAATAGACCAAAATTCAAAGATGGCATTTAATACAGAGCAATAATAAACCAGAAAACTGTTAACACATTGCCTCCACGCTAAGGCAGCCTGGACTCAAGAGGTTAGAGGAAGTAACAGTTTTGAGCTGCTTTCTGATATGCCCCTGCATTTGCCTGACATCCTTAGTTTTCCTCCAAAGTTTATCTGCGTACACACCTGGACAGCTTGTCACATTTTAGAATAAAACCTCACATGAGTTTACAGAGCCGAGGACACGGTTAGGGACAGCACTAATGGAGACCAATTGCTTTTGGTGGCTACCTCCAGAACTATTTTGCTGGGCTGTTTTTTTTTGCCCAATGCACACAATTTGATTTCTGCAGTGGGGCAGGGAAGAAGTGACCGGGGGAAAAGATTCCTCTTTCTTGGAAATTAGCTCCAGCCTTTGTTTTGGGAAGAGACAACTAGCTCCTCTGCACTGGGCCCTGCCTTCTCTAAGCTTTGTCACTTCAAAGACTAGGAATTAAGCGGCTGGCACTATGCCTTTTCACCGAGTGCAGTCACTAGTGCTTTCCCAGACAAAGTTACACATTGTTGAGCAAAAAAAGCAAGCAGTTCCATCGCAAAACATGGCATTACAACAGTTCCAGAAGGTCACAGCTGCTAGTTTATGCCACACATACACATTGGTATATTCCTATGAACAATGAGGTACATTTACACAATTTACACAGTCTGCGTTCAAACAAATTAGATCGGGTTGTCCACTGTCTACTACAGCTTATGGAATTGTGCAGCATTCCAACAATGGCTCTGTAACTGGAATGACTAGGAATTCAGAAATAAGCCATGCAATTGTCCATGTTATTGTGGCTGTTGCAGCCCCCCTGCAATGTCCGGAACTTACAGCCAATTAAATTCTTCTGCAAAAATTGTGTTAGTTTCCAACGCAAAATAAACCAAAGGTATGAAAAACGGTAAAGAGCTTCTGAAGGGCTTCTTCTTTGTGTCTTGAGGATGAGTAACACTGCAACATTATGCTGAGGCTGATAAGGCACTCCCCTTCTATCTTCCCAAACTGGGAACTACTCTTTACAGGATAGTATCAAAATATACACACATTTTAAAGTTAAAATGAATACTTCAAATTATTAAGGATTAAGCTAAAGCTTTGTTCTGATTACAACAGTTATCCAGCTATAGAGCACAGCAGAGATTTAGAAATAAGAAACAAACACTTTTCTTTAAAGTATTTGACAAGAATATATATATATATACCTTAGTAAGCTGGGCCAGAGAAATAGATGCAGAAGAGTCATCAATCTGTTCACAAAAAATTAAACACATATTCAAGTTCTACAATCAAAACATGACAACAGTTAACCTCTACTGTAGTCTGAAAGGCTGCCCTACACCCACTGAGTGTTCCCTGAAGAGGCATTTCCAACCCAGCGTCAATTGTATTTGTTCAAAACAAAGTCCAAACATATGGCAGCTTAAGGGCTCCTATGTGGTTAATGGTAAGGAACTAAAATAACCAAGCCCACCTGAGATGGACTTACTGCTCCAAAGTATCTCACAGAGGGACCCTCCCAAATGCTCACAGGGACTTAGGAGTCAAAGGGGGAAGGAAACTGTCAGTTTTCAGTTAAAAAGGGCTTAAAAGTATCACTGCAGGAAGCTTCAGCGGAGTTGTCAGTTAATCAGTTACAAATGCACATGGTTATGCTTTTATGAACCCAGAACAGCTTCTGTCAGAGTGAAGCAAGAGCCCTGAACCATGAACTCTGCCTCTCCTGTCGGTAAGTTTAAAAATGCCAAACTCGGACCCCACCAAACCCAACTAAAACCACCGATCCAAAGCATCAGTCCTAACAGTACCCCACCACTTTGCCTAGAAGAAAACAACTGCTGAAACTGTATTTAAATAAATAAATGTGTTTATCATGACAGAGTAGCCTATAAAAACTGAGAGAGCTCCTTTTCACTGTATATTATTAGACCACGCTATCCAAATTAACTTGGGAAGTGAGAATTTAGTATTTCCTTGCTACCCAGCAGAACTCAGGACTAAATGAACAAAGGCAGAAAGTGCACTCTTGATATTGAGAACACAGATTCAGAGCACAGCCCTGTATTTTCCTCTCCAATGGAACTACACTGCTCCCTTCCAGCTACCTACAGCTACAGCTTGTAGGAATGAAGTCCCAGGCCACTAGTTGGGAATTGGCCACAGTGTTTGCTGAGCACTGAACACTGGAGCACTTTTTCCACAAGTAAAAAGGGACACTCTTCTCCCTGGTCCACTATGTTGAATGATATTATGCCACAAGCTGCAGTTAAGCTTAAGTCATTATCAGGAAGACACTCGAATCACTGCTTATTGTGTCTTAAGTTGTTCAAAACCACTGAATAAAATGTCACAATGAAAACTGAACAGCTCTCCTCACAAGGCCACTGAATTGGAGAAAGCTCCTGTCCTTCCCTACACTAGGTAAAAAAGAGCTGAAGGACCAGTTTTAGCAGACTGGGGAAAAAATACCTCAAGTCCATTAATCATTCCTTCTCTACACGTCTAGGAGAGCACATACAACATTACTGCATTACTAACTATAAGCTCTTAAACTGTGCATTTGGAGAGGAACATGCAGATCTGGAAAGAGAGACCTTCTTTCCATTGCAAGTCTTACCAAAGAAAGACTGAACTGTCCTCCTTTTGAGAACATTTTGTACCTAGCTCTGTTAAAGGGAAGTCTGATCAAGGATACGGTAGCTTCACACTCCATACACCACTCTTTTTTACATGTGGGAAAACAGGCCCGTGTTCTCTCATGGCAAGCACAACCACTGCCATTCCATGGTTTTCCAGAAGGAAACAAGGGATTAGGGAAGCTCCCTGTTGGAGCCTGGTGTTAAGTGGTCTAGGATTGACCAGTAATCAAAACAGACCAGTTAGTAAACTGGGTTTTTTTAGGAAGCAGTTATTAGATGGCCTGCAGGCAACAGTCCAACTCGTTAAAGGAGGCAGCAGCACTCCTTTCTACTCAGGAGATACCAAAAGCAGCAGATAGATAATCAATGGACTATGTGGTATGTTTGCCCAAGAGCCGCCTTCCAATGACCCTATGTTCCTGTGTCTATTCTCACCTTTAAATTTCTGCCAGTCCCTCCACTCAGTCCAGCATAAACAACATCTCCATGATACCTGCATACAACCCAGAGATAAAACTGCAGAAGAACTAGGGAGGGGACACGGGCAACCCCCCTCCCAAACCATACTCAACAGTCAGTGTACTAATTCCCATTCCACAGAAAGACTAAGCAGAAACTAATGCAAAGCAAGTGGGACAGGGGACAGAAAATGGGAGGAAAAGGCTGATCTCACTGCTGGAGTGCTACATTTAAATCACAGTGGTTTCCTAATCCCCATTAGTTTGGGCTGAACTAAAAATCCAGCCAGGAAGGGTCACACTTGTGCCTGATGGCATTAAACCAGCAGGCAGGATGCTGCACTTCTGCAGCCTCTAAGGGCAAGCATCAACTGGAGATCCCTGCAGTTCCTGAAATGGGAAGACTAAACTAAAAAGGATCCATCTTCTTGCTCTGACTGTATTAAGAGTAGGACAGCAGCACAACTTTGGGTGTAGAATGACAGCTAACCTAAGAGCAAGAAACAGAGTTTGGCTTCGTGCATTCTTAAAAAAAAAAATAAATCTTAACTCATTTCCATTTTGCTGCTTTACCCTTCAACAAGAATTGGCAAGTTTTCCAGGGGTTTACTCCTGCCACACTAAGATTCAGGTTCTGCTTTCAAATACAGACAGAAATACGTGTATGAAAAACAAACCCCAAACCCCAATGAACAAACCCCCATGCTTCAGACCAGGCCCCGAGTTAGCTTTAACAGTGCTCAGTGCATTTCCACCACCAGAAGCACCTGAGACTGCAGTGCTTTTACAGTAAGAGACAGGACTTAAGAGTGATGTGAGGCTTCCACCCTCCCTATGCTACCCACAACCCAGTCCAGGTACAGCCAGAGCAAACAGAAGGGAATGGTTTGCTCTTTCATTCACTTCAATTATTTCTAACTAACACTAAGTCTTCCCTCCCACTCCATGATTTTCTCTTTTTTGATGTATCTATGTTAGCTTATGGTAAGATGCTACTTAGAAATGTAATACAGACATGCCAGGGAACACACAAGGCTAAAAGAACGTTAACTTTATTTATGAACATGTGATTTGTGTTTATACACATGCTAGTAAACAAAAAGAAAAGTAACTGTTTTCAAGAAATAAAAACCCATTGGAATTAGATCAAATCCTGTAAAAGTGGTTTACATAAATGCATTACATTAACTACTAGGGTCACTGGGCAAACTATCTCCAACTCACAATGAGAGGCATTCATGTCCAAAAAGGAATTTGAATCAATCAGCAATAGAATTACGGATGCAGATTTGGACTTGGTGGTTTTAGACCTACACACACAAGTTTTCAATTTGCAGTTGTTGGATGGCATTCCGTGAGAATCAGAGGCTGTATCCTTCACAGAACACAGACCCTGACTTCATCAATTTCTACATCAAGGTATCCTAAGAGCTTATCAAATGGTCAGATCCAATGATCCAGGGTTAGTGTAATGCCTCACACCAGTCTAGTGAAGGAAAAGCAGATATACTTGAAATAAAGATGAAAAATAAAAAGCACCAAGTCGTAACTTTTATACTGTAAGGACTATTTCAAAACGAGCATTTACACATCATATTTGACCCGAGAGGCAAATCAAGATCTAGACCATTAGCAGCCGAGTATTTCTGTGTGTTACTTATAGTTTAGCAGCAGACAACAGTGTTTTCAAACCTGAAAAATGCTCCCCCTTTTCCAAACGCAAACTCAAAGTGGTGGTATACTAAAGAAAGGCTTAACCTTTGGGAGACGAAAGCAGCACCCAACCCTGAAGTCACCCAGACCCAAAAATGTACTGCAGGCAGTGCAGAAAAACAACAGGGGTTTTTACCCAGCAATGCACCAGGCTCTGCCCTTGTGCCAGAATTTGTTTTAGGTATTTTCATTTGCAAACTATGAAACAGCTTCATCAGGTAAAGGGAAAAGAGCAAAGGCAGAACTTTAGAATACCACTTTGTGTAGCAACGATATTTAAATTCATGGCAATCTATTAAAGACATTCAGGTACTCAGAGGGGCCCAGACAGTATCACCTTAGTTACACAGTTTCAGGACAAATGCCCAAGTATTTAAGGACATGAAAAGGAATCAATTCAGCTGCACAGAACTGTCCTCAGAACGTACGGGATATGTAGGGGTTGGGATTTGTTTGAACCCCCAGGTCAGAAGGAATAGCACCAAGGTTAACAACAGCGGTTTCTCAGTGGTTTTTGATCACATCTTCAAAAACCATTAGGCAAAAAAAAAAAAAAAGAAAAAAAGAAGTATTTGAAACGAAAAGCTAAGTGATACAATGTGAAAATGGCAAAAGTACACTCCAAACAACTTTTATTGCAAGAAACAAAAAGCACACAACAACCTATACAAACATACATATTACTAGCTATAGACAGACAGATGTAGAACATGGCACCATGTTCAACTGTGCAAACCTCCAACCGCCAGGATCTGAACCCGAGCGCACAGAATCTGTACAACACAGAGTCATACAGGAATAGTCTATCATATGCAATAGGAAATACAATCCAGTACTAGCACAAATACCAGTATTCACATTGGAACTGTGCAAATAATGGCATTACTCAGTTTTTACTATGCTGAATCAAATACATTGTATTTACAACAAACACTATATTTTACTGGAAAATAGATTAAGTTAATGTTTGGAAAATTAATAAAAGGCTATGTTGTGTAAAATTAAGTGCAGTGTGTAGAAAAAAGTGTGAGATTGGGTTTTTACATACTGCTTTTGATGTTCCACTCACTGGCTCAGTTCGACTTCTAGAAGAAGAAATAAAGGTGATCAGAATTTAAAATAAAGCACTGGTACCCAACATAAAACAGATGATAAAACCTGAACATCAAACCATCAAGTCCCTATAGGCTAGGGAATGTGGAAATTTATTCATATACATAAACTGTTCTCTCTTGGTACATTCAGAGCAACTAAAAACCCACCAAATATCACATTTGTACTTTGTCAGCAATTACTCTGAGACTTACAGATATAGAACACAACAGTGCAAGAGGAAGTCCTCATTTTGTCTGCTACACAAGTATCAAAAATAGGAAGCCTGTATCACAGTTTTGTGTTCTTAAATAATCAACTGTCAAGCTATGAAGGTCACTTTAGCCAATCTGTACATCCTTAGTGTTACAACCAGGTGCCAGAGACAGCACTTCAATTCCTAAGACAGAACAGTGAGAGTCTTAACACCATGAAGTGCAAGCTCACTTCAGTGAAAAACCTCAGTCATCTGACAAAGAAAGAACAAAACTGTTGGCAGCTTAGTCTATACAACAGTGTTTCTTTGTGGAAGCCCAAGCACTGTGTTCAGATATCTACCGTATTTAGCCATGAAAGCACCAAAATACTAAACGTGTTACATATGCTATATTGACTAAAAATAGTAGTAGAAATGTCACCTGAAAGCAGTTTCTAGGGTTTTGTGCGATTTAGGAGTCCTGTGACAGAAAAAAAGGTCTTAATTGCCAGAATTTGCTTTAAGATCATCTTGAAAATGCTACAGTATTTTAGGAAATATTTATTACATTTGAAAACCTGCTGAGATTCCACATACTCATCAATCTGTACCTGCATGCTATTCATCATGAACCAGACATGCAACCACGGAGATGGTTAACAAACAATGCACACATCATCCAAAGCGTCCCATGAGCAGAGGCAATTTAAAAGCTGCTGCTGTGGAATTTATGTACAAAGAGAAAGGCTCGTGCTTCCTGCCACTGCTAGAACACCCTCAGGCTCCCAATTACAGCCACGTACCCCCTGAAGATGAGGAAGTACAAGGAAATACTTTGGATTACCACACTGTGGTTGCTTCATCCATTTACCTTGAATAGTAGAAGGTGAGTAAAGCATTTCTGAAGGCCTCTCCAGCGTTACAGCAGACCTTCACCATTCCTAAGCATTTAACACTCTACCAGTTGGTTCTGCAATGTTCCCAGCTGCAGGAATAGGAAGCTGATCTGCCTGGTTAATTTTCAACAGCAGTGCCATTCTTTCCTTATCCCATACAAACAACGTATGCCTGTGATCTTTGCTGCCTGCAGCACCTATCTTCTTGCTTTAGGGCAGCATTACAATACCAGAGGAGGGAGGGTGCCATCCAACCCAAAAGGGAGGATGCACTGACAAGACAGCACTAAGCACACGTATTTAAATTGACTCCCCAAACAAGGCCACATTTATAAGCACAATGCTGTGGCCTCCAGAATTACTAGGTAGTGCCTGAGAGCAACAACTGCTGCTGTAATATGCCCAAAATTTACATGCAGAGCCATGCTGAATTAATTCAGGGCTTTTTGCCTGCAAATGCTTCATGGGTACCAGGATGCTGCTGTACTGTTTGTTTGAGTCAGACTGTAACTCATCAGTCTATTTACTGAGAACCAACATGGGAAAGACATGGCAAAACCACAAGCTAGTATCATCTACTGATTGTGGGGGAGAGGTGTGTCTTTCAGAGGGCTGGAAAACATGACCACTCAAACAGTGCTGATGTAGCTGATACAGAAATGGTCCGTATGAATACATAAGTGACAGCAGTAATGCTGTTGTCAGGATTGCATGTGAATAGCTGTAACTTTCATCAATACATTTGATGCTCTGTCTTTCATAAATCTTAAGAACTCGGAATTAAAAGCTGGAGCACAGATACCAGCTTAAGGCAAAAACAGACTTAGGAAGGTAACTAGTTACATTTGGTAACGTGCTAAACTGCTTCCCGAGTCTCAGGTTTGGAAAGGACTAACTATTCCTTCATAATACTCGCACAAAAGGCGACGCACTTCAGGATATTGTTGTTCTCTTGCCCAAAATGGACACTGCCTTTAAGATAGTAATAGGAATCACTTAGGAATGAAATTATTATGTGCATGGTTTGCCAGCTGGCAAGCCTTGGTCTTTTCTCTACAGCTACTACGTAAAAACCCACACTTGGGGTGGAAGAATATTGCCATACCCCAATCTCCTCTCCCAGATGCAACATACAGCCAAACACTGAGAATCGGACTCTTCTAGATGAGAATAAGCCACAAATTCACACTAAAATGCGTTATCTGTCTTTACTATAAATGCAAACACATAGAATAAGGAATCTCCCCAAGTAGAGGAAATAGGATCTACAACCTGGCTCTCAGCAAAATCAACTCCAAAACCAAACCCCATAGAATCACCTTACAGGTTGCCAGTGTTGAGGTTTGCACCCCGTGTACCAGCAGGGCTAAAAATGCTAAGTCTACTTTGGGACATATATTAAAACCTACCCCATTCCCACAAAAACTACTATCAGCTTTAACAAGAAAGATACAATCTGAATGCCTCTATAAACTAAGATAAACTGTAAGTTCACCCACTGAAACCCTGCTCAGTAAATGCTTTATTGACACTCACATAACGTATGTTTTGCTGGTAGCTTTCACTCCGCCAATAGGGATTCTTCTCACAATTACAGATGAGTTCTTCGGAATCAGGGCATTATCATCTGTGTACTCTGAAACCAACATAAAACCAAACAAACATTAATCAATTTGTAAGAATATATACAGCTATCACTCAGCACTTCAGAGAATCCCTTTACTGATCTAAAAGCAAAATTTTAGGTGTAGCATTGCACTTTTACTGTCTCATCACACTGAAAGTACATTTCAAGAAAGCTTCAGGTTGGGTAATCAAGCACAAACAACAAAATCTTTTTCTTTTTATTTATCATTTTTTAATAGTTTGAATGCCAACAGCAAAATCTCCTTACAGGTCACTAAAGGAGAGTCTGCTAGTGCAGCGGGTGGTCTTTCCTCATCTAGCTGAAGTTGCTTTGGCTGCTGTTAAGGCTGCAAAACCAACAGATCTCTGGGGAAAACCAGGTCATAGCAAAGTCTCACCTGCACAGAGGGTTCTGAAGTGTGACTCACTTGCCCTGCACAAGGCTAAAGCGTGAAAACTCCATGCCACTGCTTTCACTGTTAACCAAGTGCAATTCACCTGTGCTGCTAGTGCAGAACACAGAAGGGAGCCCCCATCTCCTTTTCTTGGAGCTTAACCCATCAACAACCACGCCTCCCAACTGCTCAGTCAGTGTACAGTGAAATGGAGTTAGTTCTGTGAAGGGACCTGATACCAGCTGGCTGCAATACCTTTATTTTTCCTTTGACTCAATTCATTGAACTCATTTTGGTGATGAAATGTTATTAAATATAGGCTAAAGGGTTAACTGGTTATTTTTCAAACAGGAAAGAACTAAAGCTGGAGTGCTGCTCCTGAGGTCCCTTGAAATTTGTGTTTGCTTGGTTTGAATTTAACAAATGCCGGCTCAGTCTAACAGTTCTTGGACTAAACTGGCAGCTCCCAGCAGGAAGCTGTTCCCTGCAGGCAGCAGCATCCCCCAGCAGAGACTTGGCAACCTCCAGGACCTGCAAAGCAGCGTCACTGCTTTACCACATGACTCCACATCTGCAAAGCCACCAGTGGCATCATGCTCAACAAGGCTACTCCTCACATTTGTTCAAGCTTCAACAGAAAGGGTTCAAAGTAGCTGGAGGCAACAACGTTGCTGATTCTTATTCCCCTGACAGCATAAAACTCGTTTTACTGCCAGTGATGGCCAGTAAGTGGCACTGGGCTTTCGTCAATCTGACCTGTGATTAAACATAAGGATTCAATTAACTCAGGAAGCTTACAAAGGCAAAGGAAAATTTGGATGCTAAAGTCAAAAGCAGAAGAAACAGAACAGTCTAAAGCCTGCTGTATGTTCTACAAGAAAGCAGTATGCTTGAAAGTCAAAGGAAAGCAGTATTTCAAGGAAGAAATGGAGGCAGACAAGAGCTGCCCTACACTGATTTAGAAATCTTAAGCCAACAATTGCGTTAGTGTCCACAAACTTCTTCCTGCAGCAAACAGCTCAGGTTATGCTCTGAAGGTAACACTGCTTCACATTTAATGCATGATTTAAAAACCCCACTTTTAAATTCAGCTGTAATTTTGAAAATCTGCTGGTTTTAGTACGGTGTGTCACACATTTGCTATGAACAAGGTACTGAAAAAGTTCCTACTTTATTTCATGGCCTGCTTTAATCCACCATTTTGAGTCTGACAGCACTGCAAAAACACTGTCTACAGAAGTATTTTCACCCAGATACAGCAGACAAGAAACTCACTAAAACAGACATCATCAGAAGGCAAGCCTGGGTGTGAAACAACAAAGAAAAGCCTTTACCAGGCTTAGGTGCTTTGCAACCAGCTATTATGCTGCTGGGGGAATGATTTGCAGAGTAAGAGACAAAAATGACTACTCACATGCCAGACTGTCTCTGCTGGGGAAGAGAGTAACTGCCAAGCACACATTTTCTCTCCAGTGCTTAAAAATCTGCTCTCTCATGATGTACCTTTTTAACTCTGTTCTGCTCAGCACCAATGGGACACTGCGACAAAGAAATCATCTCTGTAGCTGGCACCGAAGGCACTGCCTTGAAACATCCCCAGTAATCCTGCCCAGACTGCTATTTCTGGCATTTCAGCTTCCACCGGAATAGGTATCAATGATCTCACCTACAACTGGGATATCATAATTCCTTGAATGAGCTAGTTCAGTAGGCCAAGCAGTTCATGGAACTTGCATTTGCATTACAATTATACAGTGCTGTGCTCCAAAAGAGCACCTATGTTGCTCTGAAAGGACAAGTCAACCAAATCTAACATACTTTCAATCATCAATCTGATTACATAGACTGCTTGGGCCAAGGTCCCAAACCCGCTGGTGACAGAGCCAAAGCACCAGGTGAGCTCCACTGGAACATGATGGGTTTTAAACAGGTACGTGACCTGCCTCCAACCCCACCAGGCAAACAGGAACTCTACGTCCTTCCTGAAAGCTCCACAGAATAATGCTGCATGGCAGCCTGGGAATTCACCACACTGAGCTGGAACGAAAGCAATGCCCCAGACTAGCACTGCACCATGGAACAGCATAGCAAAGGGCTGGGTTTAAAACTTGCTTAAAAGTCTTCCCTAAAATGCTATGTTGGCAGAGTGCTGAAGGCATCCCAGCAGACAGACAAATGTCAGGTGCGAGACCAAGTGACTTCATTCACAGTCAGCATGAGCTTGTCTTGAAGACATCACATGGTGGCACTACTAAAACGGTCAAGTGCACACTCCCAACACTGAACTCAGGCAAGTTCTGAGCTCAAGAGACAAGTCTCAGAAGAGCACCCTTTGCCCTTCAGATGATTCCTCTAACACCAGTTCAGAGTCCCAGGTTTAGTTTTCTATATCATTTTGCTCGACAAGGAGAACAGCACACTTCCCAAGTGTTTTGAGTCAGAATGTTACAGGATTTGCAGTTCTTCCACAATACTGGGAAAGCATCTACTACAAAAGACAGGTCAAGGAATTCAGATTAAATTGAGAGAAGGGGAGTTTAAACCCATCACTCGATATATTCAGAATGAGTATCTTTTTGAAGGGAATTCTGCTTTTACAGAACATGCTTATAGAGTAAGCACAGAGGACACCCACCCGGTTAGACAGGCCCCAGCCACTCATTCTTTCCCAGCATCTTAAAAAGAGCCAAAAAAGCTCAAAATCCTGTTTACTTTTAGCTTTTATTACCACATATCCATCATGAAAAGTAACAGTTACTGATCCATAAAAGCTCAGAGCACTTGGAAAAACCAGAACAAATTGGTCATCTTCATTCAAGGTTCACTTTGTTCTTTCCAAGATCACACCAACATTCAGTCCAGACTCCTGCACAGAGTTGTGGTATGCCCACAAGCAAGCACTCCAAACATCCCACTGAGGCAGAATATCCTGGTCTAGTTTTTTTTCCTTTATCTTCTGAAGGAGAGTTTAGGCATCAAATCTGATTGATAAAAACTGAAATTCATGGTTATGCATATAAACCAAAAATTTGGCATATATATAGCGCTGAAATGTATTCTGCAGCCTTGCTCTGAAAACTACTGGGGGATTTTTGTGTTTGCACAGAGAAATGCCCTTATAAAAGCTTCAGTAAGTACCTGTGTCACTAATCTGTAATTTGGAGTTTGATACTGATTTTTCAAAAGTCAAAGTGCAACACAACTGACCCAGAGAAGGATCCCGTCCCTGTTACACAAGAGCCATGCTCTTTGGCGTATGAAAGATATACCTTCCTTAGCTTCACCTTCAGGCAACATCACATGGAACAGAACCTAGTGAAGCAGATGCTTGCTCTCCACTGGATTCTGATTACGTAGAGAACCAAAGCAACAACCTCTGCTGAACTGCATTGTGGGTACTGGAGGGCCGTTTTACGGGGTAGCATATTTAAGAGCATGATTTTATCATCTATAATCTTTCCTTCCTGCCCTTCACCTGCTGTAACACTGGCCTATTTCAGAACATGTTTTAGTTCTGGTGATGATAACTGGGCTCCATCACAGTTCACCACCATCCAACATTCTGGTTTCAAGGCTGCTTTACCCAGCCTAGCCTGCTACAGAAGTGACGTCAAGCAGTGGCCATTCAGGCTGCCAGTGCTGGGATGCTGCAAGTACAGCAGTAACTGAAGAGAAACCCCAGAGTCCCCTCTGCAGCAAAGCCCTTCATGAAAGTTTTCAACAGCTCTTGACAATTTTATTCCGTGCTACTGGAACAATTCAAGACTTCTGAAGTGCATCTCTACCTACGCACATCACACAAGCCAATAGCATCCTTGAGGCCCCAAAGTTGTGCTGTTGAGTCTCTTCACAGAAATTCTCCTCAAAACAGTTTAAGGATCTGTAGATAAAGCATAAGCTTTAAGCCCAACCACTTTAAAGGCTGGGGCTGAAGTTGCAGTTACTGCAGCAAACACATTATTCTGTTTTAATATTTCAAGCAGGAAGAGGCGAAAAAACCCACCAGCACCTGTTTTAAAGAAAAGACTGTTGTAGGAGTGGCACAGAAGCACAGGGGGAGAAATGAACATGTGAAACCACTTTACAAGTCTTTCTATTTCTGAGAAGTCACTTCCCAAAGTCTTTAATCACTTGCAAATTTATCAACACGGCAAATGACCAATCTGAAATATCACAGTAAGAGGAAACCCTTATCATGGCTGAGAATCAAGTGCCATTTCTTAGATTTAAAAGAAGTTATGACTTCTGAGAACATTTCTTACGTATGTTCACCATAAATGCTCTGCCACAGAGCTCCAGGGCTGCCCTGACGTGGCTAACACACAGTACCAGGGGAAATAAAAAAACATGGAAAAAGGTTAAGAGATGAATAAATGAATAATGAGGCTCAACAGCGTCTGAATGACAACGTCTTTGATGTAGAAAAGTTACATTAACAAGAAATTCCAGAGTGTAACTGAGACACTCAGGTGCAAGATGGCTTTAAAGGGCCTGGAGAAATCTTAACTCACAGATAAACTCTGGATCCAAAACGCTGCTAGTGAGCACTTTCTGCAACAGGCACAAAACTAGTTTTCCCATGAAGCGTGGGGTAAAGGACGCTGAAAACAATACCGAGCCAACAAAACCACTTTTCAAATCAGCCATCTCTTCTATTTCCACACCTGCAAGCTTTCTCCTCCAGATTAAAAAGAAACCTGGCAGGTTTGTTATTATCCTCCTCCATTTCCGCATTATTTTTCCCAGAAGATTTCCAGGAAACCCAAACTTTGGTAAGCCCTGTATGTAGCACATCAACCACGTATTCCTCCACGCCTAGCCCCGCATCTGAAGCGCGGAGCCGGAGGTGCTTGTCACGACTACAAAGGAACAGCTCCGCGAGGCCTCGACACCCGGCACCGCTACCGACCGCGGCCGAACCGCGTTATCGCTCCCACCCCGCTTTATTCTCGCGGTCCCTCCCGCCCGCCGGCGGGCAGGGCCTCGCCTCATGCTCGGGGCCGAGCCACAAAGCGCGGCTCCCGCAGGCCGCGCCGCCGCCCCACGCACCTTCTTCCGGGGTCTGGAGCATCCCTGTGCTGAGCGGAGACTGCGGGAGCTGGGTCCGGCTGGTGCAGGGCAGAGGGGATCCCATCGAAGCAGCAGCTCAAAGGCGGTGCCAGCAGCACGGTGCCAGGCTCCTTCCAGCGGTGCCCAGCGGCCGGACAAGGAGCAAAGGCCATGAACTGAACCACAACAAGTGTAACCTCCACACGAGAGGAAGAACTTCTTCCCGTGGAGGGTGGCAGAGCCCCGGCACAGGCTTCCCGGAGTTGGGGGGGGGGTGTGTGTGTGTGGAGTCTCCCTCTCTGGAGACACCCAAACCCCACCAATGTGCCCTGCTCTGGGTGACCCTGCCTCGGCAGGGCTTGGACTGAGTGATCTCCAGGGTTCCCTTCCCCTCATGATGCCGTGATTCTGAGATGCAATGGCTTTGCCGTGCGGTGCTTGGTGAAGGGAGGGAAGAACCGTCCCGGCATCCCATGAGCTTCACCCTCCTGCTTTGTCCTTGGGGAGCAACAGCAGCATTCCCCTTATTTCCCTCGCTGGTGAGCAATGTGCGCAGGAGATCATGAGGTTTACATTCCTGCTCGGAAGCAACAGTGTGACCCCATCAGAGGAGCAATCCCCGTGCCGCTGTCCTGCAGAGCTGGCAGCACCCGGGGCAGGAGGCACAGGGCACAGAGGACAAAAACACCAGGGGAAGATAAAAGTGCTCTGTCCTTGTGCCTGCATCTCAGAATGCCCCATGGGAACACAATCGGCTGAATTCCCCACTGCCAAATGGCTGACACGCAACCGAGCATCACCCTGAGAGCAGAGACCTGGCACAGTGACTGATAAACCAAACAAGAGCAGGTTTCAGTCCGCTGTTTCCAAGGGAAGAATGGTTCATCTGGATGAGAAAAAGAAATTGATTAGAACAGGGAACAGAACTTGAGCAGTAATAAGGAAGTTAAACATGTGCTAACAGCAAAATAAACAGCATGAGGGCAGAATAATCATTATCATCTTACAGTTTTCATTATGCAGGCAATGACTGTGACTTAAGATATCTATTAATGCTTTGTTATGCAGATTATTGCTTTTTTAAAGGAGCTATTTGTTATTTCCACAAATCTATGACGCACACTTCTCTTCCTTTCCAGGCATCTAAGCTTTTTATAAGACCAAGTCATTTATACTGTGCACATTTCTGTATGAACCCTCATTTTTCCTCTACCAGTTATCTGCCCACTAATACACTGCAGAAAAATAAGTTATACAATTAGTCACCTTCTTGTGGGCTTCATACTTCTATTAATGTCATGATTGAACCCCCAACTGTTTCGACTTATGTACTGGTTGCACGTCCACCCATTTATTCAAAATCCCAATCCATCACTTTACAAATGTTCATTTTCTAACCCTCTGGCCACAAGCATTTAAAGAGAAAACCTTTGGAACCTGTGTAGTGCTATTGCAAACAAATCAGTCCGATGACAAGTACATTGTTAAAGTGAAAATAGGGAAGGCTTGGAAAAAAAACACTTCTCATCTAAAATGTCTGTGAGGCTTCTTATATCTGAACCCTACAATTGCCACTTAGGGTTTTCATCCCCTCCAGGGTAAAAGGATCTGCATGAACAAGGGTACCTGGAGTCTCCATACTGAGTAGGTTCTATTTAGAACAATTTGCCTGCTTAGAGAGCGGGGAGGAGATTGACTTGGGTTTAGTTTCAATAGTCAGAGAACATCGTCATTCCCAGATTGCTGTTTCTTAAACCAGCTTCCACTGAGTACCAGGTGTATGTGCTGTGGATCACCCTGGACTGATGCGCTGTGAGTCAGCTATGGGCAGAGCCATACCATGCTGCACTGCACTGTACACACAGCACATCCCACGCCAGGGCTTTGGAGCTGGATGAGCTTTAAGGTCACTTCCAACCGAAACCAGTCTGGGATTCTGTGATTCAATGGAGCCCTGCCTTAGAGTCTGCTCACGCAGGCAGGAGCTGACACATCCGAGGTGACCGGCGGCTTTACACCTCCTGGTTCTCCACAGCACTGCCCAGCCCAGGTTAATCCTGCTCGAGTCCAGCAGAACCTGCTTGGTTGCTCCCTGCAGCATTTCAGCCGGAATGGTGATGATCTGCTGAGCTAACACTGCTCATTCGAGCTCGAGCAGGACAAGGGGTGCTTCCAGGAGCAGCCCAGCCATGGCATCAGAGCAGTGACCACTGGCAGGAGGGTGGTGAGAGCAGCGAAAGTCAGGGCAGCATCCGCACAGGAGGATGTGTGATTGCATCCCAGCTACCCGAGATGCTGTCACAGCTTTACTTGGACAAATCCGTCTTACACCACAGGTTTGAAGTGCCCATTAAAGGATGTTTACCACGCTCAGCAGAAATGCTCATGTCATAACAATTGGCTTGCTGTTGTAGCACGTAAGAAGGCATTCTCTGCTACCCACATTTAGAACCCTAAAAACCAATTGGGACCTCCTAGGGAGGCACAGAAATACCCTGCGGCTTTCAGAGGGAGCAGGGGTATGTTCTGAAAGTCATTCGAAAATGAGAGCAGTGTTAAGGCTTGGTGTGCCCTGAACACCTGCTGGCATCAGGACTGGCTTTGTGGCTTTACGTTGGTTCTGTAACTGTAATTTAACTCTTTTGCTTCCAATGCACTCAGCAGCACGTTGCTGTCCAAGTTCTTCAAGGAAGTTAACCCAAGTTATGCTGTCAGTTTTATAGGTCATACACATTAATTGAAAAAGAGCAATAAAGAGAAACTATACTTTAAAATGTGGTTTTGGTGTTTTCCCATTACAGATTATGAGGAGCTGTGTAGGGAACATCCTGTTTACCACTTTCTTGCTTTAGAAACAGCTTACCCATGCCCAGCTCTGCTGCGCTGCATCAATCCCCTCTTGCTGAGTCCCTGAAACGCACAAGTGCTCTGAGCAAGGGCTGGGCCAGGATTGTTCCTGGGGGCCTGCAGAGCACCTCATGTACCGCTGAACAATAGAAAAAGCAGCCAAAAGACTGCTCAAAACCAGGAAGGGTGAACTATTTCTGGTAGCTTCTGAGCCCCATGAGCAAGGACACGCAAATAAGCAGGCTGGCACAATGGGAAGGTGCGTTTGTATTTCCTGCTTCGGTTTGCTTTGTTAGGAGCAAAGTGTTCTGTTTGCTTGTTGGTTTTTCCCTTAGCTGCGAGTTCTGCGCAGAAGAGGACCCAGCATTGCCATGAGCACCCAGGGGCTGCACGATGGGAGCCATAGACTGAGGGCACACGTGGCCGGTTGGGCTGGAATGGCCACATTGCTCTCCAAGGCACGGTTGTGAGGCTCAGAGTCATCAGTCGGGCTTCCAAGGTAGCACAGCCGCTGTGGAAAGGCACTGGTTAAAGTCAGCTACAATTAAGAATGACAATACCATTAGTAACTTAAATACCCAAAGAAAACCAATCCCAAACTCTGATTCCTACCTGCTCCTGCTCACGTGTCCTTAGCTCCTGTGCCTCCACATGCACACACCGCAGACACACCAAACCCTGTCTCACCACCACATCACACCAACCTATTACCATCGATAAATCATTACATTTTGAGCACAACGATCAAAACTTGGAGCCTAGAGGGGGGTAAGAGAAGGCGTCTAATGAGACAAGAGGAACAGCATGCAAATGTCTGCACTTTGCATTGCTGAAGAATGGAAGCAAGCAGACCCTGGAACCAGTATGTGACATCTGTAGGCAGTCAGTGAACGCATTAGGGGTGGCAACACCTCCTATTCACCACGAATCCCAAACGCCAGCACAGCATGAAAGAGGGAGGAACATGCCTTGAGAGAGCCCTCTATGAAAACCCACCCCTCCAGGTTTCTTTCCATAGACAATAGTATCAGCTGAGAAGGAAACCCAGACTTTTGCTTATCTCTGCCACTGTGACTTGAGGAACTTTGTCAGAACCAGACCCAGGCTAATCAGAGCACATCCTCTTGGTTTTGGTTGTTCTGCCATTGTCCTGACTGAGGACTGAAACAAACCAAAACGGGTTTTCTGGTTTGGTTTGCCTCAGAACAGGCACTGCCTAGTGAACACATGGGAAGTGTGCTGATGACCCAGCTGGGGAGCTGTGAACCCTCCAGTTACTCCCAGAACAACACAGAATGATTACGGGATCAAGAAGCAGAATTCCCTTATTTTGTGCCCAGCCTGAATCATTGCCCCTTCTGCTGGGAGAGTGAAGAAGGAGCTTGGCTGTGACATTTGTACCCGTGCCTGGGAACTGGACAAAGGCCACAAGCTCCTTTTCCTCCACAGCTGCCCAGTGGTTGTCCAGGATGGCCATTATCTACTTGTCTGTGCCCAAAGCAGTTACCCAGACGTGGAAACTGGTTTTGTTAAAGCTTCACCTCCAGCATCTCCCTGTCATCCCATAAACCACAGTCACCTTTGCATGGAAAAATCCACCATGGTTCCAGGACAACCCATTAAAGATTAAGGATGGTGATGGCCAGGGCTGCACCACCAGCCAGCCATCTACAACTGGAGTGATGCCCTGCACAGGGCACTGCATCAGGGTGCTGGTACTCAGATGATGTATCAGCATCGTACATCACCACACCACCATTGCTCTGCTGATGGATGGCCTCTGGGGTGGCACTGGCTGGGAGAAATGGGCCCAGCAGCCCAGAAAGGTGTTATTTATTATTTTAAATGCTAATAAATGTAATGGATATCTGTGAGGAGCTGCTCTGCAGCTTATGAAGTGAAAGGGAGAAGAAATAATTAACAGGCAAAAGAGAGGACCTAGACACTGAATAGCAGTTTGATGTCACAGGCTTTGGTCTTTTTGGCAATGCTACATCTATTTCCCAAGATTAACGAGGGACTTGGCTCTCCCCACAGATTTGGTGCTGCTCCCCTGGATCACCAGAGACGCTCAGATGTTTTGGGATCACTTATACCTACAGCTGCTTTGCTATGCAGGATCTGAACAAAAATACGCCACTTCTGCTGGAATCTGGTCTTAAAGGCAATGGGGAAGGGAATTTTGTGTGGATTTTGTCCTGTTACTGCACAGAGGCACACAGGGACCCTATGGAAGCAGATGCTCTTTTAAGCCTGGCTGTGTTTCAGACCCCAGCACTGCAGAAACTGGTACTTTAATGCGTGAGTGCCACCAGAAAACACCCAGCAAAACATCACTGTGGGTCAGGCCTCATCCTGACCAACCTGTTCACTGGGGTTGTGACACATTCATGCTTTTCATCTCTAAATTGCTTCCCAACCATTAATTAAGCCTTGCAGTGCTGCAAAGCCAGGGCAGCTGGTGATGTCTGTGGTGATGGTGTGCCCAGACCTCAGAGCTGATTGCTCCCGCAGGCTTTTGGGGACACTCGGCCCCTTCCCGGTGCCCTGCTCAGAAAACAACACTTTGGATTTCCTTAAGAGAGTGTCTTTTACTGTGGTTTGTGTCCTGCGCTGCTGAAGGTGCTCATGGGCTCTCTGTGCCTTGTGTGCAAAAGATCCAGGGGCTGGGGTTGGACTCAGATACCTTCATGGCCCCGTGATGGTCTCTGTGGAGCCAGGGTCTTCTCACAGGCATGGAGAGCTCCTATCGATCTCCAGTCTGGGCATCCTTTCTCATGATTTTACATGCATGTCTGAATTTACTACTAGGGAGAAGAAAATAGACCAAATCAGCTAGTCAGAGAGAAGGTGAGAGCTCATTCCTTCCTCAGCAGGGGTTTGCTATCATCACAGAATGAATCAGGAGACGCAGAACAGAACAAACTACTCCTCTCTGTGTGAACAGGGCTCTGGAGTAAAAGTGACTTTTTCTGTGCTAATCAGAGCTAATTCACCCAAGCAGTCACAAAACCCACATGAACAACTTCATTAGTAAGCTTCCTCCTAATGAGGACCACTGCTGCTCCTGCCTGGAAGCAGGCCCAGCCCCAGCACTGTGCACCCCACACAGAGCCTGTCCCTCAGGAGTGGTGCTCTACTGGGGTCATGATCCCAGCTGAAGGCGAGATCCCCTCTGCAGAGGGTTTTCCTTTGATCCTGTCCCAGACCGGTGCCATGGGATGAGCCCACCCCTGGCTCTGGCATCGGAGCCCGGATCTCTGCAACCTGACTGGTAGAGAGAGCAGCGGGCTCGGGCACAACCAACTCCCCAAGGTGGAGAGGGATCACGTCTCCCCTTCCTCTGGGGAATCCACTGGCTCTGGGAAGATGCTGTCTCGTTATGTCGCTGTCACTGACAGCGCTCAGCACCACCTCTGGATCCCATCCCTTCTCCCAGCGGGAGCAGCGCTAGGGGTGACCTTGCTGCTTGATGAATTCCCAGTCACTAATTATCCTGCTCAGCGAAAGAAGAGGCAGAACTAACTCGCCATTGCCACCTCGTGAGAGAAGGAGCTGATGCCTTTCATCAGCAGCATGAAACAGGGCTTGCAGCCCCACTGAGCCTGGAGGACGGTGGCCCATGGCCGGGAGGAGAGTGGTTTCACGTTGTGTCCAAACGCTGTCAGCAGCGTGGTGAAACTGTCTCTGGACCCTCCGTGAGCTGGATTCGGGGTTTGCTTCTCGCTCGAGGGTTTTGCCAAGCTCCCTCCTGTGTGTCCCGCAGCAGGACCCTGCTCTGTTCCCCTGCTCGAAGCTTTGCCACGGCCCTGATGTGGGGAGCCTGGAAGTACCAGGCTGGAGGAGATGGTGCCTGCCCACCTGCTCCTGCTGCTGCGAAGGGGGGAGCGGGGCGGTGTTCCCCGGCACAGGCTGGTGGTACTCGAGCACATAAACGTGCACCAAAGTGCTCCTCAGCAAAGCCACCGAGGGCCAGCCCCGCCGCTGCCAGCGCCATCAGCAGGCTCCGGAGCCACCGCGGCGCGGGGCGAACCAAGACGAGCCGTGGCTCCCGGAGCTGGTGCTCCTGAAGGCTCCCAACCGGCCCCGGTCCCCGCCTGCCACTAGAGGTCATTTTAGCACCGGGATAGGGACGGGCGGCGGTGGCAGCCCCGGGGGAGCCTGGCTCAGGGGTTCGGGGGCTCAGGGTTGGAAGCATCCAGCAAAGCGCCGTTTCCAGCCGCAGAATCCCCCGGGCAGGAGCTCGCTGCTGGGAGACCCACGGAGCTTGCCGGAGACCGCCGTCCATCACCAAACTCCTCTGGTCCCCCCCAAGTGCAGTGGGTCCACAGCCGCCCGTGGTCTCTGTGAGCGGGATCCAGTGATCTCATCCTCTGCATCACTGCGATGCCCCAGTGATCACTGCAGGGAAACGTGCTGGTGCCTGCGCTGGGTGGTTGTGTCCTCTGGTAAGGGCAGGAAACTTCCCCCTGGTACCGCACAGTCACATCCAGGGGCAAGATTGGTACTGGTTTATGCACAACAGAGCCCCGTGCGCGTGGCTGTTATCAGTGCCATCCATCATTCAAGCAAGCGCAGAGAATGTGGATCCTGCACCACTGAGCAGCCTGAGCCCTCTGCGTGCAGAGCAGACACTGCCAGGCCCCAGCCAACCTGGAACACACGGCTTCTGCGCCATTCCCAGTGCCACCGTGTTCCCTGGGGCATTGGAAACGTCGTGTCTGTCCCATTGGTGCTCATCAGCCCTCTCTGCTCCTGGCTCCTTGGCGGCTCAAACCTCTCCTGCCTCCCCTCACCTCTGCCCTCTACAGCCCTTTGGCCACATCCTCACCGCACCACACATCAAAGCAAGCCCTGCTTTCCTCCTGATTCTTAGCCCTGTGACACATTTGACATCAGAGTTAATTAGAGGGGATCAAAGGCCCCTTCTCCATACCCTCTGGAGCCCTCCTTCCCCATCCGGCCAGGCCGCGGCTGCAGCTATCGCAGCCGGCAGATGCTGACTTTCAGGGGGGGAGAGGCAGAAGGAAGCCCTTTCCCTGCGCCAGCTCCCTGTGTGGCCGCACTAATCGCTCCGGAGACGCTGCTGAGTGTGTGGAATTGGCTGATGATGGGACCGCCGTGGTTTGACTTTATCCCTTGGATGCTGCCTTTCCTTGAGTCATCTTAGTTCTGAGTCACCAGCAGCCGCTAATCCCCCAGCGATAACGGCCTCATCCAGCACTTTCTATGCAGGTACTTTTGCCTCTGCACTTAATGCTTCCAAATAGGGACTAAATTACGTGTGAGCGGAGGTGCTGGTGGGAGCACACCAGGACACGCTGCGGGATTGCTCCTGTCACCTTGTACAGCAGCACCAGGGCTCTCGGCCACCCCTGCTCAGCCCATCCTGCTCCCTGGATCCGCTGCTCTGTGGGGTTCCCTATGGACAGACCCTGCCTGCCCCATGAGCGTCCTCTGTCAGCACCACTGGGAGCAGGACCACGCCATGGGAACCCAGAGCCCCCCCTGTGATTGGCACACCACCCTCAGTGCGAGGTGAGGCGAGGTGACACGCCACCCTCGCTCAGAGGGCGAGCTGAGGTGGAGCATCGTTCACAGCCTTCCTTGTCAAACCTTCTACGCATCCTTTGGTAATGGTTCCCAGATTAATTCCACCCGTTGTCGAAAGGCGTGCTTGGATCGCAGCTGCAATCTGTCTCACTGGAGCAGCTTGTTATGTCATCTGCTGTCAAAACCTTCACACACAGGTACCTGGAGACCACAAGCCAGGGATCTTTTAACCCCCTCTTGTCAAGACCCACAGGCTCACCTCTTTCTTCTTTCCTCTGTAGCAGATTTCCAGACCTCAAGCAGCTCTCGAAGCTCCTGCCAGGAATCTGCTGTTTCTTAACACCTTGCTGGGAGCGTGGCCGCTGGATGTTACTGGTGCTGTACAGAGATAACCTCCTTCCCATGGGGATACCCAGAGATCACAAGGCACAGCATCACTCTGGGATCTTAGGCAGTGGTACCTGTCCTGTGCCCTTGAGGCAGGGTCACCCCTTTCTAGGACACTCTCCCCTTTGTCCAGACCCTTTCTGCTGCCTGCCTTCACCCCTCTGCAGCACCTCCTGCATGGAGCAGCCCCTGGGAAGCACTCTGGGGGTCCCTCTGCTTTCTTCTTCTCAGTACCTGCCATTATACACGAAGCATCTGCTGGTTCCAGGAGCAGCATCCCTCCTTCCAGTCTCACCCCATACCGGAATGCAGGAGAAAAGGCTTCATCTTGTTGCAATGAGGCACACCTGAGCATCGAGCTCTGTCTGAGCTAATCCCAGCCCGTCTGTGCTCCCTCAGCACCCCAGGGATGCTGCTCTGTGAACCCAGCCTTCCCAACCTGAAGGGTGGGGAGCCCTCCCTGCCTGCTCCAGCTCCCTGGAGCTCGGCTGCACTGCATTGACCTCACCCAGTCCTCCGGGATGGTTTTCTCCTCCTGTGCCATTCTCCTTAATGCAGGGGGTGGAAGCCATATTTGCATGCAGGGTTTAGGAGCTGCTGGGCAATTAAATTGCTTTCTAATTATTGTATATCTCATATTAGCAATTTCCACCATGCTAATATTAATTGCTAACAAGGCGATAAGACCTATCAGGCAGTCATGGTGCTTGCTTGGGGGAGATGTGTCAAAGCAGAGCGCCCGGAGTGAGACCAGCAATCACTGCAGACGTGGACATCCAGCAGCTGGAAGATGCTGCCTGGCCTGGGAGCTCTGGGTTTGGGATCAGCCTTGCCAGGGCTGGAGTTCAAAGCAGGCTGAAATTCCCACTTCTCAGGCCTGACTTCCTCAAGACACAGGAGCGCTGTGCAAGGGCACGCTGTGTGCAGCTACGAACTGGTTATGTGGGAGATGTGCATGGTCCCTCCTCCCACCGCAGGGTGTTTGACTGTGCCTTACTGCATTTATGGTTAAAGAAGCCAGTGACCGCTTGGTTCTCAAGATGCAGCTCCCTCATCCCTGTCCAGAGCCGCTCTCCCAAACCCACCAGGGATGTTCCTCCAGACGGTGCCAAGGAGGTGGCAGGACAGATATGGGCTGGGAAACAGAGCTCTTTGTCCTGGTCCATCATGCCTGTCGCATCCAGATTCCTTCACCTCTGCCAGGCTGGTATCACCATTAAAGCCCCACGGTGGCTGTGGGGATGGACATGGACATCCAGCTTCAGCCAAGCGCTGGGGCTGATGTTGTGGTTTAGCAGGACCTGCTCTGGGCTTGCCACAGGCTCTGGATGCCAGAAAGTGCTTTCCCCATCGCAGCTCATGTGTTAAAGAGCCTTACATCACACAGCGAACACCAAAGCGATTGAAGCCGAGGCAGCTGGAGCAGCCTCTGTGGATAAGCCCATCCCTTTGAGAGTTAATCAAGGACAGGATGAGCCCAGCAGCTGTGAAATTAACCCAAACAGGCGGCCTGAAGGGGCCTGTGGGAACAGAGAGCTCTTGGCTTTGCAAGGAAACCCTTCCTCCAGGGCTTGCATCCCCACATCACCCAGCCTGGCCCCTCCGGCTGCCCAGGGCGGGCTGCTTGGAGCCGGCCCCTCACCTGGAGCAGCAGTGATTGAATGTCAGCTCCTTCCAGTGAGGTAATGCTGTCCTGAGGGTTATTTATCTGTCTGTTGGAAGAGAAAGAGAGCTCTGTGTGAGTCAGAGTGGGCACCACAAACCCCGATACATTACATTTGGACATATGCTAAATGACATTTACCAATAAATTTATGCAGATTTCTCCTGTAATCCCTCTCCTCCATCAAAAGTAGTAATACTTCCTCTAATGCAGATGCACAGCCAGAGCCTCACCACATCAGACAGGAGCTGTGCAGGGATGTTAAGAACTAAATGATAATCCCCATTGTGCTCATGAGCAGTCACTTCCTATTGATGATGTTTAGTGAGAGCCTGGCTGCACGCAGCCCCCGCTGCGGTCCAGATGCTCCAGCTGCCCAGGCCTGGCTCTGGCCAGCCGTGCCATCGCATTTCATGCTCATTTCCCTCCTTGCTTCATGTGTTCCTCGTGCAGCAGAAGATTTAACGGGCTCCACTAAGGAGGGAGCAGAGCACGGCCCCGTGCCGCTGCGGCAGATACACCGTGGTGTGGTGTCCTGGGCTGACCTCTTCATCAGCACCCACTGCCAAACCCTTCCCTTGCAAACCCACTCTGGCTCGTGAGGCTCTGGGCAGGCTCCATCACGGGATGTCAGGAGGGTCCAGCTCAAGCCATAATGGGACACATCCATACCGACCAAAACTTCTGGCTTCTGAGGACCCTCCATGGCTGCAGCTTCAGCCTCCAAATCAGTGCTGTCACAAGGAAAGGCTCCTGCTTTCCAGCCCCTCTCAGAGCTGCTTTTCTGAAGAGAGCAGAAGAAAGCAGCTTGGAAAGGTTGGGGGCACAGAGCAAGGTCTGGGGCTCGGTGACATCTCAGTTATCCCGGAGTGAAAGCTGCAGGGGATCTGCGGCTTGGACAACCCAGGGATCACAGTGAAACTAGAGGGTGCTGGTGGGAGGCTTGGGGTGCAAAGCCTTCTGCCACTTCTTGTCAGCGGGGCTGATGTGTTTAACCATGCTGAAAGCTGATTGCATCTGGAGCAGCGATGATCTAAGCTAATGAGCAGCCTGCCTCTTTGTGGCCTGGCAGGGAAAGCTGTGCTGCCGGAGTTGTGGTTTTCCTCCCTTCAATCCAAACCACGGGCATTGTGGAAATGAATTATTTCTTTTCACAGTCATTTAATACAATTTTCTCTGTGCTGGGTTTCATGAGATGCTGCAGCTCATTAAAACAATGATCAGACAGAGGGGCAGGACACAGGTCATGAGCAGCAGCTGCAGCAAGCCCCGTCTGACACGTAATGCTTGGACCTGATGGGCTTAAAGGTCTGCTCCAACCCAGATGATTCTCTCTAGTGTCGAGCTGGGCTGTGTTCATCCACTTGGGAAGCTCCTCCTGGGCTCTCTATGCATCCAGGGGCACTGAGTTAACCGAGGGCAAGGGGCAGCTCCAGCCTCAGAAAGCTGCTGCTCAGTGTCTGTTCCCATACAGGAGAAGTGGGATTTCTGCCCTCCTGGCTCTCACACTTTATAAAACACATTCAATCCCCCTTTTTAGGACATTTAACCAGTGCCAGAGGTGAACCTGCTCCCCCCCGGCAGCCCACAGTGAGGGTTTGCAGCTTGGTTTTGGACTGCGAGACACTTAAAAGACCTCACAAGCAAGACAAAGAGTTCCTGCAGGGCTTCATGATCTGAGAGGTTAAAAGGCACTTGAACCCTGAGGTGAGAGCCTCTGGGGTGCACTGTGAGAGTGGTTTATAGCTTCTGCATGTGCCCAGAGCCAGCTGCTTCCCTTCTTCTGCTTCTGTTCCTTTTTCTTGTTACCACTGCGAAATAAACACGAAGAGGGCTGAGGCACATCCCAGCACTGCATCAGTAACAGGTCTATTCTTCCTCTTGGAGTATCCACAGAACCCCAGGCTGCCTGCCCACGTTGTGCCTGGCACTGACTCGGTCCTGGGAGGAGCTGCATTGGTGGATGCTGTCTTGCATCCTCTGGGCACAGCAGTTCATGCTATTAAGGTCATGGGCTGCTCCAGATGTGTTGGGACATAGCTCCCCACCATCCCATCACCATCCTGGGTCCCCAGCACTGCACAGAGAGCCACAGCTAGCATCTATCTGGTGACAACATAACCCGTGCTACTGCTGACTTCAGAAAGAAGCTTTGAGAGATGAAATCTTGGCCTCTCTGTAACCATTTTCGTTACAAGTTTCCGGGACTTCTTTCCTAAGATAAACACATTTTAATTGCAAATTGCTTCTGCTGTCTTTAACCATCCCCCAGCGCTGCGAGCAGCTGTTGGGTTTGGTGTTTAATGGGATTGTCCCTGGGATGAGCTGGGGAGCAGCAGCCACCCCGCTCTGCCCACGGAGGGGCAGCAAGCCCTATTCTACCCCAGGTCATGGCCCCTCCATGGTCCCTTCCCACTGAGCAGCAGCCCAGTGCAAGCAGCAATGAGCGGAGGCACTGTATCCCCTGTGCCCCCACTGCCTGTCCCCAGAGCCGCTGGTGATGAGGGAATGCAATTAGAGGTTAGGGCAGCATTCCACACGCTGCCACTTGCAGGCCAGGTCTCTGCGGCACAAGGCTTCTCCTGCCACATCCAGGCTTAACCCTCACACCCTGCTAGCACCAGGCTATGGCTTAGGCAGTGACAGGGGTTGTGCTGGTGCAGGAGGAGGGGGCACGAGGGCTGGGGGCTGCCAGACACCAGACTCCATTCCTGAGCACTAAAGCCCTCTGAGTTGAGCAGCAGCACAGGAGAGATGGCACAGGCAGGGCATCTGCACCAGCACCAGTGCCATGGGTGCCTGTCCCCATCCCATCTCCTGGCCACACTGTGGTTGCTCATCACCTACTGAGACGCTTCAGCTGCATCCCCATCCTGCATCCCACTGGTACCCAGCCCCTCCAACCCCAAACCCCAGACACCTGTGGGATGAAGGCTGTGGCCATGGGGAGCTAATGCCACCTTCTTGCTCCTGTAGCTTGTTCAGTCTGTCCTGGGCAGCTCCCTGCTGCTTTCCACAGCACCTTCACACCAGCCACGGGCTTTGCATGCACTGGGGTGACACCAAACCTACCCTAAATCCCTGGGACTGTGGCAAGGCCGGGAATGGGACATGCCAGGGTGTTCCCATGGTGAGGACAGTGATGTCCCTGTGGTCAGGGCTCCAGCCAGCCAGGACAGGAGGAGCAGGCTGCCCAGGCAGGGAGGACCCGACAACAATAAAGAGTAATTACCTGGCTGCAGCTTGCTGAGCAGGGGCAGGAAACAGAGGCTAATTAAGCCTGGGGAGCACAGGGAGATCCCTCGCCTGCACCGGAAAATAGCTCTCCATTAAAGAAGAGAGGTGAAAAATGAGCCTGCAGGGTTAAACGTTCCTGCTATTTACCAGGAGGTTAGTGAGCACTCGTTAGCCTTTCCTATTGGCTTTGCTGCTAGGTTAACTGGCTCAAAAAGCCTTTCTGGAAATATATGATGCGTTTAAAGTGCCTCCAGAAGCTCATCTGTGCTCCCAGGGTGCTGGGAGAGGTGTTCCTCATCCATCCCATAGCACTGCTTACCGTGCCGCTCTCACCCTGGTGTTAGAGGTACAAATAACAGCCCTTCACCTGCTGCCAGCTCCTTGCTTCGCTGTTTGCTGTGAGCTGGGTGAGTTAAACCAGCACCTTCTGCTCAGCCACATCCCTGATACCGACAGCGCTTGCGGAGCTCCAGCGGAGCAGGGATGAGGGATGCCCTGGGTGCTATCAGGTCTCACCCCTCGGTGCAGCTGCAGTCAATGCACCCAATTATCCCCCTTGCTGTGCTATGGGCTCCTCACAGAGCCCTTTGCAGTGTCAGGGGGGTGGTGCAGGGACACCCATATGATGACCTCAGGGCAGGCTCCTGCCGTGCATTGGCTGCCTGGACATCCCATCCACAGGCTGTCCCAGGAGCCTGGGAAGCACCCGTGTGCTATGGGTGGTGGCTGTGCTAACAGCCATCGGCATGGCACAGGCACAAAGCCCTGCTCCTGCACTGCAGGCAGCTTCCCACATGCCCATGTCCCCGGGTGATGGACCACCCGCAGCACCTTTGGGACACCCTGACTCCTTATCCCAGCTGCTGCCTTGTCTCAGGAACAGGCTGGAAACTGCCCATCAGTGACTGGTGTGCATCAGGGCAGCCCTTCCTTCTGTCCACAGCTGCTGGGATGAGCATTTAGACAGTCATTAATATCCCTAAATTTAGACAGTAGCATCTGCCCAGTCACTGCCCAGGCAGTTCCCCTGCTCCATCCCAGCACTGCAGATCCCTGCTCAGCTCCCATTCAGCTGCAGAATAAGTACGTGAATGCCGGGCTCTCCTGCCAAGTTTCATTACTACATATGCTCTTCTTAAGACCGGCAATAAAACACCGTGGTCATGGCTTACATCGATATGCAGGGGACATCCCCGGCTCCTGGGGAGGCTCTGCTGCTCTATCTGCTCCTCTGTGCTGCTAACACGTAGCTGCAGCAGGAGCCGGCGGGATGCTCCATCCCTGCAGGCTGCCGGCACAGGCAGAGGGACGTGCAGCCTTCACACGGCTCAGCAGCGCAGCACCAGCTCCATTGGGAATGGGCCACTGGCACTCACCAGCTCCCTCCGGAGCTTGGCCAGGAGCAGATGAGGCTTTGAAGCCTCACTGGGGTATTTACAATTGTTTTTAACTGATGAACACAGATGAGCCCAAGACAGGGCTCTGATGGCATTTACTGTGAGCCTGCTGAGAGCTCAAGGATTGCTGGGAATCACTGGGAAGAGCCAGTGATTAAAGCACAAGTGACACTTGCACGTTTATAAACTATGCCCTTGGTATGGAAGAGGAATATTGACGGCCAGCCCCTGCCTTGCTCCGGCTGCACAGGTCCTTCACTGGCTTGTTCTGCTTGAACCCAGCCTGCACAGCCCCGCAGGCACCGGGATGCGGTAGGAACCATCCCAGCGCTCCCAAAGCTCTGCCTTTTTTCCTTTGCTTTCCTCTCTCCCTTTCCTTTCCCTTTTTTCCCCGCTTTCTCTCTTCAAATCTTCCTTTGAAACCAAAACTTCCTGTAGTTTGAAATGGACAATCAGGCCTCTCTGGCAGCTGCAGCCCGAGAGCTTCAGCTCTTGGCAGGAGGATCAGAACTACAAAACTCTTTCTTTGAGGCAGATTATGCATTCATCGAGCTCATTTGAAACAAAATATGATTTGCAATTTAACTTTCCATAATGAGCTCCTGCTATTATACCGTTTCCATAATGGCTGGTTTCATTGGAACAGATTGTTGGTGCACATGGTTTACAAAACATTTTCCATGCAAGCCCCGTTTTTTCTTATTTTAAATAGCAACAGCTGCTAAGCATGATAATTATTGTATTTCATCCAGATAAACTTACCAAGTTGCTGCTTAATGCTACTCGCTGCAGTTTTCCAGCGCACCTATGGGTTACTAAAGAAGCTGGAACTTCAGCTGGGTAAAGAGAGAACAGCCCCATAGACATGAACTTGGTGCCTGAACGGATGGAGCGGGCAGGAACCGCATCCTTCCAGGAATGCCTAAATCCCACTTTGCACTACACATAACAGATTCCTGCCCTTCCTTGCACCTATGGCTGCATTCGTGGTTGCTTCAGCCCCCTGGGCACTGCTGAGCCTGAACAGGCAGAGACCATCCAGAAACTGTGATGACAAACCCCGAAGATGGGAAGCAAGGCCAGTCTGTGCAGTCCCAGCCCTGTTTGTTATCAGCCTCGTCCTGCACTTGGCAGGGCCAGAGCAAGCCTGGAATGATTTATATCCTTGGCTGGCTCCTTTAGCCTGGTGACAGACACCAGCTTAGCAAGAGAAAGGGAGCTCTGCTTGACTTAAAACCCCTCTCTGCTGGCCTCTGAGCAAGGGGCACCTCGGGGAAGTGGCGCACACAAATGCTTCCATCAGTCTGCTCCCTCTGATGCTGCTGGGGCCTCAGCACCAGCATCACCAACACCAGTAACCAGTGGTGGGGACCAGCCGAGATGTGGCTGGACTGGTTTACCTGTCTGGGAGTGCACACCCGCACCAATGGGACCCCATGGGCTGCCCAGCAGCAGTAGCCACAAAGGCTGCTGCTTTATTTGGGGGTGCTTCCCAAAAGATCTGATCTCCTGGAAGCCCCCAAGACCACAAAGAAGCCGCACAAGGGCTGTACCTTGGGGGTCTACAGCAACCATCAGCTGCCCTCCCCAGTCACAGGCCCCCCCGGGGCTGCAGCCGCTGCCAGGAGCAGGTAATGAGAACCAGCAATAATTAGTTCCTAATTGCACTTACCTGCATTGCTGCGTCCCGTGGCGCTCCCAGCGCACCCATCAGGAAGCACCATGGGGTGGTTCCCCTGGCTCCGGGACAGTACCAGAGATGTGACCACAGGCACCAAGCTCCCATCCCCAGCATCCCAAACACCCCCAGCTCCTGATGACCTTCTCTAACACAAACTCAGGCGGGTCAGGCTGCTTGTCTCCCCTGGTGAGGAGAAGGGGGTTAATGGCAAGAGTTTATCAGCACAGAGACTGGGCTGTGCAAGCGGTGAAAGCCTCATTGAACACATTCTGGGGGGCTTTTAAGAGCTGGGTTTAGTGGCCATGGTCAGCAGAAGATTTATGGATGTGCAGGCACTCACGGCGGGTGATAACAATGCTGGAGAAGCTGGTCCAGCCCCTAGTGAAAGGCTGCCCTTTAAAGCATCTCAGCATTTGGATTTGGATGACATATAGTAATGGCACCCCAGAAGCCATTACTGTCCATCAAGTAAATAATAAACATGTGATAGGAATTGCTTGGACTTACCTGAGCTTTCATGAACTATTGCAAAGAGCACAAAAACCCCAACAAATCAAAGGAAGAAAGGGCAAAGGCCAAGGAGGAGAAAGGAGCAGCCACAGGAGGCTGCTCAACCGAGGGAGCTTCCCTTGCAGAAAATCATGGTGAAGTCTGATGCAGATTTGGACTTGGGGGTAAAGGGGAAAGGAAAAGCTCTCTGCTGCAGCCCAGGTAACATCTCCCCTCTGTGGTCCTTTGTGCGAGGGGAGCACCTTCTGCAGGCTGACGGCAGGGTCACCGTTGGGTCTCCATCTATTGCAGCACTGATGCAGCAATTAAAAACCTCCCTTGAGAGGTAACAGGAACATAAAAGCCCATGACGACCAGCAAGTCAAGGTGCCAGCAATTACTGGAAGCCATCAACAGTTCCCCTTGGTTATAGCTGGGTCCCTCTGCACCCATGGGGCTACAGACAGCACCCACGCATGCAGCCTGCGATTCAGAATCCCATTTACCCACAGTGACAGCCACCTCATACCTGACACTGCAACGGAAGACCACAGATGTCTTTGTTTTTCCCATCCAGCGGGATCGCTCCAAGGGCAATGACTGAGTTACTCCAAGTCTTCTGCTCCACCCAGATGAGCCTACAAGCTTGTGCTCCTTTTGCACTATTTACAGCGATCACATGATGATTTAGCACTGCATAAAGGCCTTGTAGGGCAACTATAGAGCACTGCAGCACCCTTAAATCACCCTGCTCAGAAGCACACAAGAGGATTGGGTTGATTTGTGCAATGTGGATCCCTTGGGGCTCAGATAAGGGGGAGTGGGTGCATCAACATGAACACCCATCCCCTTCATGGCCACCCTGGGCTGTCCTGCCCGTGATGGAGGTGCCCATGGGCACCCGCACAATCGCAGCTGGTGGGATGGATGTGGGATGGCATGGCTAGTGTTGGGAATGACACCGGGCACGGCGCCGGGAGCCACACCATGATGATGGGCTACCACGCTGTTTAGCAAGGTCTGGCAGGAAGCAAACAAAGTAGTGGGGCATTTGCTGATTCAATTCGTTGAATTTGAACAAATCTTTATAATCTTCCTCCCTGAAGGCTTGGAAAGGTCAGGAAATGGGCCGAATGAGTGCTTTCAGGTATTGAAATTAAGCTGAAGAAATCCATATTGATTTGCACTTCGCTGAAAAATATTGAAGCCTCCAGATTTAGCCTGGGTATTGATTTTCCCTTCCAGGGGAAAGACTTTGGCACAATGGAAAGACATTACACGTTGAAGGCAGTAAACACCTTCAATCACCGCCCGCGCTCCCTGGCCCCGTGGCTGCAGCCGCTGCCAGCACTGCGACACGGGGACGTGCAGGCAGCTCCACAGGCACACGGTGCCCTGCTCCCTCCCCTCTTCCCAGCCCAGCACTGGACACCTTGCCTGGATGGGAACAAGCACCATGGTCCTGGTCATGTATTGGCCGGTCACTGGGTTCCCTCCATGTGCAGGACCATGCATCTCTGCAGCTTCCTGAGGGGAGGATGTGGACAAGGAGGTGTTGGTCTCTTCTCCCTGGGATCCTGGGACAGGACTCCTGGGAATGGTTCAAAGCTGCGCCAGGGGAGGTTCTGAATGGACATTTCTTTGCCAAGAGGGTGGTCAAACACTGGAACAGGCTTCCCAAAGAGAGGTGGTGGATGCCCAAAGCCTGTCAGTGTTGAACAGGCATTTGGACAATGCCCTTAATGTCAAGCTGTGGCTTTTGGTCAGCCCTGCCGTGGTCAGGCAGCTAGACCTGATGTCACTTCCATTCTATTCTACCCTATTCTATCCCATTCCATTCCGTTCCACTCCATTCCGTTCAAGCTGCAGGACAGAAACCACCCACAGAGGCTGGAACCAAAGGGCAATGGCACTGGGAAGAGCAGTGGCTGAGTTTACGCTGCCTTCAGACCACAGATTCAGGTTTAAGCTAGAACAGTTTGCTGCCTGGCTCCCCCGCACCGGGCAAGATGCAGGGGAGGTGCTGAGCAGTGCCCGTCCTGGGGCACCTCCTGCTTCCGTTCAATCACTTCAGGGATAACTTGGTTAAAAATCCATCCTTTCTTTGAAGCAAAATCCTTTCCCAACCCATCTCCTGCCTCGCCGCCCCTCAGGAGAGACACTGGCATGACAAACTGCCCTGAATGGGGCTTTAATGACACAGGAAGGCACCGAGGGTCCTGTGTGCGCACAGGTAATAGCACAGCACCACCCTGGGACCTGATAAATGGATTTACTGCCACGATGGCAGTATCCACACTGCAACAGCAGTATTGATACCGAAAACACCATCTCCGGGTACGCTACCAACACTCACCCTGCGCCGCATAAAGCAAACCCTGCCTCTGCTCTGAGGCTGCTTTCACAGGGCAGGTCCCTGGGGAAAGAGGCTGCAGGAGGAGCTGGGCAGGAGCGCAGCAGCCGCACAGGTAAGGTATAAACTGCAGCTTGTTCTGTATTGAAACTGCCAGTCCTTTCAGGGCTTTGTTGTGAAACATTTCCCCGAGATCAGAGCCCTGCACTGCACTGTTTTTAACACATGCAATCAGCAGCTCCAGCAATTAAGAGCCCTAATTAGCATCTGAATCGGTGCTCTCACACAAACCCCTTCGCAGGAGCAAACAAACGGTAAGGAGATGGAGACTGCACGTGGGTGTGCTCTGGCTCTGGGCAGGAGACCCAGGGCAAGGCAGCTCCATGGAACACACACCAGGAGCCAGCCCCCCTGAAAAGGGGAGCTCCATTGGCCACGACCCCCCGGGACTGGTGGGAATCATCCCTTTTGCAGCAGGTTAAATAGCATTTCGATGGAGCGACACCTCACACTGCACAAACGGCTTCGAAACCGCCTCTGTTCTGATGAGGAGGTGTTTAAAGGCAGCCTCCACTGCACACACGCACCTCTGCGTTTCAAGGCTGATGTCCCCGCTGTCAGCCCGTGCCATCCCCTGGCTGTCATCACATCCCAGCAAGCAGCACAGTCGTGTGCTTTGCTCTGAACTCAGCATTCCCCTGGGAGAGGGGTCTGGCCACTGCTACCCCCAGGAAGGGGATGTCACCCACCGTGGCACCTCCTTGGGGAAATGGCTTTCACCCTGTTGGTGCCCCGGCTCGGGGGCACACACACCTCACCCCCACCCTGCGATGCCCCATCCCTCCTCACCCCACAACCCAAACCAGGGCAGGGGCTGCACCCCCGGACCCCTGAGTACCGCACACAACCACAGCAGAGGCCCAGGGCTGCCATGAGGGCTGCCATGAAGAACTCAAGGGACACAGCGAGCGATGCTCTGCAGCAGGGTCAGTGGGACCTGGTTGAGCGTGACCTGCTCCGTGACTTGCTTGCCAAACTGGACGATTTTATTGTTGCTTTGCTCCTTGATCTCCCAGGCATTACAGAATCGTACACCATCGCACGCAGCCCGAGCCGAGCCACCCACCCAGCTTCTCCTGCAGTACCACCGGGGCAAGTGCTGCCTCCTTGCTTGTGCCCAGACAGTAATCGGTGACCGTGTGTTAATTTTAGGGAATTAATTAATTTCCTTGCAACATGAGAGGTTAATTAAACGCTGGCTAGTTGCTACCAGTCATTGGAGGAATTCTGCTCCTGAGTCCTTTCATGGCCTGAATGCACCAAAGGAAGAAAAAAGGAAAGAAGGAAGGAAGGAAGGAACGAAAGAAGCCCTTTCAAGACCACAGAAAATTGCAAAAGGATGTTTCTTCCAACCCGACATGACAAAATTGAATTCCAAGCTATTTAATGCATGCACGAAACGCCAGAGGGAAACCCAGCCCGAGCACTCCATCCAGCACGACAGGGGAAAGGGGTTCGCAACACGAGCACTCGCTACGGCACCGACTCAGTGCTTCAAACTCCGGACTTCCAGGCGGTTTCGCTCAAGTGTCACTACCGGATTTAAGGAATCTCACAGACAGGGCTATCGCCAGCATTTCCATGGGACATACAGCTAAGGTAACACTGCGGCTATGGGCAACATTAACGATGGACACCTCGGGAAGCCACGGTCCCGGGTGGCGTTGGGAGCCCCGCTCAGTCTGCAGGGGCACCATGGCCCCCCCCGCCGGGGAGGGGGTCCCGGTCCCACTGTGGGTGCAGTGGCCCGGCCTGGCCGGTGGTGTTTGAGCAGTGACAAACCAGCCCCGCGGTGGGGACATGGGGAGCCACCTGGGTTTGTCCTTAAAACCGGGGTTTCAGGGGTTACACCGCCACGAGGAGGATGCCATGCAGCCTGGCGGGACGCCCCTGCCCGCCTCACACCGGCGTGGTTCGTCTGTTGGCCGGGTTGTTGTGCAGAGACTCCTTGAACTCTTTGGGGATGGAGTTATGGACCTGTAAAAACCCATGGTCCCGCTCCGAGTTGAGCAGCGTCCCCATGGTGACCTTGGAGGGATCCCTGGAGAGGGTGAACATGGAGATGTCGGTGGAGGGGATGGTGCTGAAGCCCTTGCTGACGGGCGACATGTCCCGGGACCGCGGCTCGGTGGAGCGGGAGCTGGACCGCCGGCGGAAGCGGTACCTGTAGGGTGGGAGGCGGGTGAAGGCCGACTTCTTCAGCAGCTCCGAGTGGGACTTGGCGCGGATCTGGCGGTGCTTCTCGATGTACATGTGCACGGCGATCACCCCCACCATCTCGGCGATGATGAAGGACAGGGCTCCGAAGTAGAAGGACCAGCCGTAGGAGTAGCTCTTCTTGGAGTCGCTCTGCCCCGGGTCCCCCGCGTTGGCCGAGATGTAGACGATAATCCCGATGATGTTGCTGAGACCTTCAGGGGAGGAAGAGAGGGAAAGGAGCTTGTTTGGGTGGCAGGAGAGGGATAGAGGACCCCAGTGGAGCAGGAAGGGTGCTGGGGATGATGGCCTCATCCCCATGGGGCACCAACCCCTCTGCCAGCACACTAGGACCACACTGATCTCTGCTGCCATCCCCATGTAGAGATACAGCCGCATATATATTCATGTATATTCACACATATTGAAGGAAAAACAAGCACTGTTTTGTTTAGGAAAGGGACGTTTCAACAGCTGGGGCTGTGGCCTGAGCAGAGCCAACCGATGGGGCAAGGAGGGGATCCCTATAGCGTGAACTCAACTTGGCGTGGCCCTGGGAATGCAGGGAAGAAGGAAAGGCTCCATCTCTTCTCATTTCTGGTGGAGCCCAAGGGCTTTATTTGGGATCGGGGCAGTTTTTGCACTGCCAGCAGCACCGGGGCTGGGGAGCAGATGATGGATTCCTGGATTTACTTAATGAATCGATTATGTTCTTTCTGTTGTTTTCTCATCTGCATCAGCAGCTCCTGCCAGCCGAAAGAGGGAGAGCAATTTGTCTCTTTGTGGGGAGAGGAAATACACAAAATAGAGCAGTTCCTTGAGACAAAGACATTGTCATGAGATAATCAGTGGAAGCGCACACTGAGGAATGAGTAATCCGTAAGGAACGGCCTCCCAGGGCAGCGGTTTTCCTTGCAGGACTGCAGCATCCTCTGTGCCTGCTGCCAGCACAGCGCCTGCCCTTCCCTGGTCCTACAACTGTTGCTTGGGGTGATGGAGGGTAGAGCCCCCAAAACCTGCCCAGGGCTGGGCTACGCTATGGGAGCCCCTCCTGGGCTGCAGCACCCACATGGGGACCACTGGGGAGAACCCAGTGGATGCTTAAAGCTCTGTGCAACTTCGTGACCATGCACCAGAAACCTCTGCTGGGTTTTCCTGCAGTGAGGGTTTACCCATGGGACAGGAATGCTCACAAAGCCCTGGGAGGACCCACGGCCCATCCCTGCTCCCCCAGGCCCTCCCGTGCTTCCAGCACGCTGGAAGAGCTGCCAGCTCCCGGCCCCGCCAGGCAGCTCCTACCTGCAGAGACGAAGAAGATGCCGGCGCTGAGGATGACGTTGTGTTTGCTCTTGTAGAACTCGCTGGCCGCCACGCAGAGGCCCCCGAAGAACAGCAGACCCACGCTGAGGATGGGGAAGATGCTGGAGGCTCGCACCGCGCCTGCGGGACAGCGAGAGGGAAGGGAAAGCATCACCACAGTGCCCCACTTGCTTACTGCCACAGGGGGTGGGCAGACCCAGTCCCTGCTATGAATCCTCTGCTTGTCCCCAGGCTGCTCTGGAGCCCAGCAGCAGCCCTGCAAACGCAAGTGATTCAGGCCTCCCATCACAAAACCATCTTAAACACTCAATTTCTTTCTTTGTCCTCATAGGAAACTGAAGGAGCTCTCTCTTCTGGTGGTGTCACACACTCAGCACGAGCAATTTACCTTCCCATTGCCAAACACAGCACCCATGGGTGGTGACATGGGTGGCATTGCCTCGAGTCTGGGACTGCAGAACCCCCAGGCGTCACCAGCCTGGCAAGGACCAGCACCACCAGCCACAACGGTCAGGACCCTGTTTCTTGGCTCCCCGAACCATCTCAGCTGCTTTGAAAGTCAAGAATTTACAAACTAACACACCTAAAAAGTCATCAAAAAGTCATTTTCTGGTGCAGGGACAAACATCATCAACATGGACAAAAAGCCCAGGACCCAGAACCCACCACATGCAATGCGATGGCTCCGGTGCCGGGCTCCATCCCCATGGGATTAACTCCAGCAGTACCTGGCTCTGCACGCCTGGGAGTCACTGACTGAGCCCCATACAGAACGGGCTTCTCTACATGGTCTCTCAGAAGTTCAGCTTCCCAAATAACAGTAAAGGGTAACAAATGCAGCAAAACTCTACCTGCTGCACTGAAAATACACTGTGCCTTAGTCTGGGCTCTCATCCCCCTCTCAGGGCCTTTATTAAAAGCACAGAAATACAGAGAAGCCCCATTAAAATGCCATTCTGGGGCTTTAAAATAGGCTTTTTATGTTAAATGTGGGAGGGGGTGGGAGAACTTCAACGCTCATCTACCAAAATTGCAAACCAGCTCCATTGAGTTCATTCCCCCCTCAGACGGGTGAGCAGGGCTGACGGAGCCCTGCGGCTCTGGGGAATGGGAATTCAGAGCAGCATCGGGATGGGCAGCAGCTGGGTAAGGCAGGGGCTGCTGCTGGGCCCTGCGCTGAGCACAGGGTGATGGGATCGGGGGTCCCTGCACGTCAGGATCCCTCCTGGCTCCAGCAGCTCCGAGCACCCAGCGATGCGAGGCTGCCCTGTGCTCCTGTTTGGTAATTTGGGGGTTCAGATGAGCCTTTTGCCATGCTCACACGTGTGTGTATTGCCAGCATGCCAGGCAGCGCACATCCGTGCTGCTTTGCCTGTTGGGGCGTGCATCATCTCTGCCCAGCCTCTGTCAACCTACACCTCGGTGCAGCAAAGTGCTCAGGGACGGTGCCTCTTCCCTGCAGGGTCAGCCTCACCCCAGCACCAGCTCCCCCATGTAAACCCCTGCGGGTCCTGCAGGCCGCCAGGACAGGAGGACCCTGCTCTTCCCATTGGATCATCCAGCTCTGTTCCCGCTCCATCTCCCAGCTTGGCTCCTGCTGACAGAGCACACATCAGATGCTCCCTGTGCTCTCCCAGTGAGCACCAGCAAACCCAGCTCAGGACCAGGAACACGCACCCTGTGGTGCTGCACCAAGGACCTGCCTTGCTCCCCGGCACCCCTCATGCCCCAACAAGCTCCAGCTGTGCCGCTGCTGCTGCTGCTGGCAGCACCAGACAAATGAGCCATTAGCACTGCCACTGCAGCGTGACGTGGCCACGCTCGGGTAACCCAGAGGGTCACCGCAGCCGTGTGGGGAGCCCGGGGGGCTGCGGCCCGTCAGCATCCTGCAGCAGCGGGGGGACCTGCGGGGTTAAGCTCCGTGTGGGGGTCCCTATGGAGCGCACGCGGTCCCGTTGCGCAGCCCCATCGTGCCCTCGGGAAGCAGACTCACGGAGCAGGTACTCGGCCGTGTCTTGCTCGTAATCAGCATCCTCGGGGAAGTGGTCGATCTTCTTGCAGACGCCTCGGAAGGTGCCTGCGGAGACACAAGCAGGAAACCCTCAGACCCCTCTGTGCTGGCAGGAGCTGCTGGATGCGCAACCACGAACACTGGTGCCCGGATGCTCCTGCACCCCCAGTGCCCCCCCGTGGGGCTGCACGTTGATACCCCACCATGAGCCCTATCTCAACACTCCTGATGAGCTGAGAGGAGAGGCCCAAACTGCCCTGGTCCCCCTGCATCCCCCAGCAGAGCCCCTCCATGCTCCATCAGCGTGGTGAAGAGGAGGTGAAGCAGGGCAGGCACTTACCGGCACCCAGGCAAACCCCCTCAGCTCTGACAGCAAATCAATGAGATGTGAATAACCCTCCCACCCTTCGGGTCTGACCAACACCTTATTCAGCTGCACTGAGGGCTCCTTTGGGATGTCAGGATCATACAATCACATACATCCTGCTAGGAGACCAACAGCACCAGGCTCAGGGTGGCTGACCCAGTACATCCCCTGCCCCAGCACTGCGGCACTGAGTGACCAGCGTCATCCTCCCAGCCTGGCTCCTTGGCAGCACAAAGGAGCAGCTTGGATTTCCTGCTGACCCACAAGGGCAGGGCACGGACGAGGAGCCTCAGCACGTTTGCTCAAGGAACATCTGGGCCGCAGCTCAACTTCCGAGATGAGATTATTTTGGAGGCACAGATGAGTCATTTAAATGACTTACAAAGAGTTCCCATCCTGCTCACCCTTCCTGCCGCTTCCCAGTGCTGCTTCCTGCCCGGAACACCGCTGCTGGGCACAGCCAGAGCTGGCAGAAGGTCACCCTGATGAGCAGTCCGTACCCTACATCAGCCACACGTCCCCCACAGCAGCCCCATGCATGGCCATGGATGAGCCACCTCCTTTCTCCTGCTCACGGGTCCCCACGGCACAGCTCCAGATTGGGGGCGAGAGCATCCCCACTGCGGTGGGCACCGGCAGCACTGACTGTAAGGCCTGGGGATGGAGGCAGATGCTCTGGCATCTGCTGGCCTCCCACTGAGCATTTGGGGGAGAAAAAGGCTCTTTTTCCATGTGTTTTTTTGTTTCCCCCTCCCTGAAGCAAACCAAACACATTCCATCTTTAAGCCCCCTCCTGTTTGCTTTGGCTTTCTGCTCACTGTACTTTTGGGCTCAGCTCTCTCCTGGGCCAGAGCCATGCAACTGTGCCACTGGAGGAAAAAGCCGAGGAAAAAGCCAAGGAAAAGCCAAGGACGAGGCAGGCTCCGGTGAGTGATGTCCTGTGGACTCAGCTCCACGCTGCAAAATGTGGATTTGGGGTGTGAATGGGGCAGATGGCTGTGTCCGGGGCAGGGGAGAGCCCTGGCCTTCAGATGGGCTCATGGGACTGGCTGTGAATGGGCTCTTGCCTCTTCTGCTCATGCATCCCACAGGCCCAGCAGCCTGGTCCATGCTGGACAGGCAGGGAGAAATTAAAGGCATTAAAAAGTGATGAAGGAAGTCCTGGCTCTGCCCAGTTGCACTCATGGCTCTGTTGTGATGGATGCAGCCATCACCTCCTGCGGGTGCTGCGAGCCTGCTCCTCACCGCAGCCTGCCAAGGCCCCATGTACTGCGCTCAGTGTCTGCTGGGGATGGCTCAGAGCTTGGCTCGTGCCACGGTGAGGGATGGGAACACAGCTCCTCAGGGTCCAGGGTGTCTGCGGGATTCATGGATCTGCCTTCTCCAGAGCAAGCTGCAAAAGGTAATGCAAGAGCAGGCGCGATGCTGTCCTCAGTGCTATAAATGGGGAAACTGAGGCACAGAGCGGGGCTTCTCTGCAGTGCAAAGGGGCAGGGTGACGTGAAGGAAGCCCTGCAGTGTCTAAACAGAGGAAGGGCAGCCCCTCACCTGAGCACATGGTCAGGTCATGCTGGGTCTGTCCCTTCTCCTATGGGACCAGGCAGGAGCCAGCCGGCTCGGTGTCCCACATGGCAGCACGCTGCTGTTCTGCACCCCGGCTCCGGGCTCGGGGGAGCTGAGCATCGTGACAGGCATCAATTACAGCCTGGAGATGAAGCTCTGGAGGTGGGAAGCTGTCATCCAAGAGGGAGACACGGCATCGAGGGAGAGCTGCCTGCTCCCGTTGCTTTGGGAACTGCGGGCGAAGGGGAGGCTGGAAACCAGCACCACGAATGGGGCTGGGGAGGCAGCGGGCACGGTGAGGACGGCAGCTGCACAGCACAGCCCATCCTCCTCCTCGTCATCATCCTCCTCTCCCTGGTACCTGCCAGCAGGGCTCTGCCCCACACCCCCCACAGCCACATCCCACATCTGTCCCTTTGCTCTCCAGCCACCGGGCACAGAGTGGGGCTGTGCTGACCCACAGCACCCCAACACACCCCAGCATCCCCAGGCACAACTGCTGCGGTGGGACAGATCCACCCTCTCCCACTTGGAGTGCCTGCAGAGCTGCTGTCAGCGTGCAGGACACGGCACTGTGTCCCTCTGCAGCAGCCTCCTGGGGCGTGGGACCATCATCCCTTATCTGATCAGTGAGAGGATGCTCTCCCTTGGTGCCATGTGGGAACAGAGTCTACAGCCTCTGTGAGCCCATCAGCACAGCGTGCAAGTGAGGATACTGATCTTGGGCCGGAGCTCGGAAGCTCTCAGAGCTCCCTGTGCTGAAACCCAGCTCTGGGCTGTGGGGACTGACCCACATCCCTCCTGCCCCGAGCAGCAGCAGGCCAAAGAGCCCCACATCCTTGCTTCTGTCATACACAGCATCCAAGATAAACCTGATGTGAGGGAAAGGGTGACCCTTGGAGCAGGAGATCCCTGTGAGAGCAAGGGATGTCCTGTTCCAATGCAAACGCCCCTGGCTCCGTCAGTGCGGGCACACTGCTCATCTCTCCCTCCCTACTGCAGCCAGGACCGCACAGGGCCATACTGCATCCACACTGTCTCATCAGCATCTGCAACCTCTCCCCTTCCTTCAGCACTGCTGGTCCCAGGCAAACACCTTCTTTGCAACAGAAATGGGATAGGAGAAAATAAATATCAAAATCATGGAATGGTTTGGGTTGGAAGAGACCTTAAAGCTCCTCCAGCTCCAACCCCTGCCACGGGCAGGGACACCTTCCACTAGAGCAGCTGCTCCAAGCCCCTGTGTCCAACCCGGCCTTATGAACTAGATGAAATCAAGTGCCTTTCTCAGTGCTGCTGCTGCCCCGCTTGGTCCCCAAAGGCAAAGGGACCCCAAGCCCGTGCAGGGCAGCCCCATGCAGAGAGGGGACAGGCTTTGGGGGCAGCCCCACTGCCCTCCCGGCTCCGCAGCATCTATTTCACGCTCTGACATTTGTTTTGGATCCTTTACTCCCTCTGTTCATTAACTGATGCTCGTCGCCATGGCAACCGCTGAGTCACCTGACACACAACTTCCCAGCCTCCAAACAAATACCACAACAAGGCTTAAACCACAGAAAGCATCCCCTGACCCCCAAAATGCTCCCTGAGGATGGGGCCCTGCCACTTGCACCCCCAAGGCACAACCTCAGCCTCCAGACACCAGCAGCAGCGGATGCAGCGCTGCCTTTCCTACGCTGGCCTCACAGCTGGGCCCCGGTGAAGCAGCTGTAAAACAAACATCACAGGCATGCAGGAGGTGGGGTTTGCCCCAGCCCTCACCTCCGGAGCCTCCTTCCTCTGCCCATGCTCTCTTAGCAAGGACTCAGTGCTGGATCTCCTGCTCCCCCGCCAGAACCAAGGCTGTGGCTGTGAGCTCCGGCACAAGATGCTCTTGGCTCAGCCTCTGCCGATGCCTGGGTGGCTCCATGCCCCTTTGCCATCACTGAGCCATGAGCTCCTGGCCTGGGCACAGCACCCAGAGCAGCTCATGCTGTACAGACTCCATCCCCTTTGCCAGTGCTCAGGCTCCTGTCCCTGCACAGCAGGAAGGGAGAGCTCTGGCACATCCCAGCCTGCTCAGAGCAATGGCCATGGCTGCCTGCATCAGTCACAGCACTTCGGGTTCTATTCATCTGCGGGCCCAGAGAGCACCAGTGGAGGCAGAGGCTGCGGCTCTTCACCCCCCATCAGCTGCCCCTGGTGGATGTGGGTAATCTTCCCTCTCTATCAGTGTCAGTCCTGATGAGCCAGCTTGGCTTTCCCCTGCGCTCCCTGCCTGAGCAGCTCTGCTCACAGCCGCTCCAGAGCTGGGAAGCAGGAGTGTGATGGGAGCCTTGTGCCATCGGTGCTGCCTCCCCTCGCCCACCCCAGCACAGGACAGCTTCTCCCTTCACTGTTTCCATCCTAAGAAGCCAGACCTGACCGTCCCTCATCCAGAACACATGGGGCACATCTAGCACACAAAGCAGTCAATAAGCTGCTGTCCTGGTGCTCTCCCATAGCCAACACCACTGCCAGCCCCAGGAGCAGGGGCACTGATGCCAGCCGGGACAAGAATGCCCTTCAAACACCCACTGTGCTGCCCAGGCTGGATTAAAACCTGAGCTGAGCAGCTCCTGAGCATCCCACAGCTGCAGGTGCAGCTCCAGCACCTTCCCCATGGCTCAACCAACCTTGTCCTTTGCAGTGGCTATAAGCCAGAGCAGCATCCATCCATGCCCTGCACCAACCTCAGTGAGCATCAGCTCGAGCTCTCGATTGAATGAAGCCACTTTAACCCAGGCTCTGCAGGGAAGCCCTCTTCACTTGGCAAATCTTCCAGGGCATTTCCTGCCTGTAAGCACCTGCGTGGCAATGGGATCATCAGCTGCACAGTGCCTGCAGGGTGTCCCTGCCTGATGGCTCCGGGCTCACTGCAGCCTTTAGCTAACATCAGATTGAATTTGGATGAGATGAACTCATATCACAAAAGCAGAGAATGCAGGATGTGTTAAGGCATGCCTTGCCTTGCCTTCCTTCCCCTCCCGCAGGGCTGCTTTCATCCCCTGCTCTGCAGGATTCTTCGATCCCTCTCATCCCGCTGGATCAGAGCATCCCCGCGCTGTGCATTAAATAACGTGACTAACGCTGGTTCCTGCTCCCGGACAAGGGCTGCCTTCCGCACAGATTTGTCGCTGCTGCTTTGGCTCATTCATATGTTCACATCCAAACTCTCTGCGCTGTATTTAGTGCAGGATGCAAAGGCAATTAACTGATCTGATCTCAGGTCTTTCTCTTCTCAAAGCCCTTTTCCCCAGGGAGGGGGTTGAGGGAAGCGCACGCCTCATGATGGTGAAAATATGGCTAAGGACATGAATCCTAACCCGAGAGCCAGAAGACTAAAGAGCCCCAGTTACGGCTTTAAAATCTCATTACTCCTCCTCCAGCGGAACAGTTTTCCAGGGAATGTTCTGCTTGTTACTGCTCAGTGAGCAAACAGGCTCGGGCTGGGGAAGAGGAGCTAAATCCTTCCAAAGCAAGAACCCAATTCCTCACGTTGGTTGGCTCAGCCAGGAGAAGTCCTGGGGCAAGGTCACGTTTCAGCCCTCTGCAGTCCACACTGCCCAGTAAATTCAAGTGATTTATATCCCAAGTTGTGGTTTACAGTAATGGCCTTCCTAAGGAGACCCTGTCATGGCAAATCTGTTTGGAGGCAGTGGTGGGGCCACGATAGTGCAAGTCCTCTCAAAATTAATAGTGTTTGGAGACCCAGAGGTCCAGGCTTTGCTGGCAAGCGCTGGGGACGAGCCTGCGGCACATCCTCAAGAGACGCTCCTCAGGCTCTGCACTCCCTTGAGTAACAAGAGCAAGATACCTAAATATCTCCAAGGAATTAAAACTTCAGGGCTCATCTTTTTTTACCTCCCACCCACCTCCCAGATGCTTGGAGAGATGGAAAGAAATTCATCTTTATTCCTTCCCCAGCTTCATGCTCTGCAAGGGATCCTGAGGCTCTTTGCATAAAGTCCCTGGTGTGCAATTATGAAGCTGTGGGGTTTCAGGTCCACGTTAGACCCATCCATCACACGGAGACCAGATGCCACTGAGCAGGGCTCGGCTCATCCCAGAGCAACCCAGCTGGAAGAGCTGCTCAAGCCAAGGATGCTGCCCGGTGTGGAAGCCTTGAGAAGGGCTCTGCTCTCCTCTCAAAGCCAGGAAAACCTTTGGGAGCCAGGCAAGCAACCCGTCCTCTCCATCAAATCAGTTTCGTGGCTCTTCAGACCACAAGCTGTCAGCACATGCATCTGTCTGCTTCAAACTTCACTGGAGAGCAGCTCAATTAAGGCAAAACCTGTGCACTCCTTAGAAGAGACTCCCTGCTCTGTGTTACCCTCCATAGCTAATAGCTCTCTCCTGTTGGGATGGATGCTGGGATCCTGCCAGCGGGATGAATCCCCCTGCTAGGTTCTCCCCCAGCACATCCCCATCGCTCCAGCAGCCCCACACCAGCTTCCCACCGGGGTCCTGGCGCAATGTGGCTCCATCTCCACTTCACACCCTCTCCCCCTCCCTGCGGTGGTGGCTTGTGTCTGAGCAGTCTCCTACACAGATCTGCCTTTCCTGAAGGACTTCTTCCCTCTTGCAGGGAAAAAAGAAACCAGTGGAAAAAACCCAAGTAAATGGAAGGAGCACAACAGCGAGGAGGTGGCAGAGGTGGGCTCCGTGGCGCCAGTCCGAGGCCAGCGTGAACACACACACACAGAGCAGTGCAAGAGCTGCCCCCCCGTGCACCCCGGTAGCTCAGCAGTGGGGGGGAGCAGCACGCAGCTCCACACCGGGCATCCCCACACGGCAGGGGCACAGCGCAGGCGCTCGCACCGGGGTGGACCGGGAGCTCCTGCCAGTTTTCGGCAGGGAGATGCTGGTGCTCGGCGTGTGTCACAGACTTGACTCTTCAGCACTGCTGAAAGGGGGAAAAAGAAGGGAAAAAAGATCTCCATTTTTGACAGTGACTCATCATCTCCCATTCTGGAACCTGTGGGGTTGGTGCAACCTACACAAGGCACTTCAGAGGAGCAAAACAATTCTGAATAATAGAGGAGGAAGGAAAAAAGTTTGGAGATGATGGGTAATTTCCAGCGTTCTGCTCAAAGGGTTTAGCTTTGGTTTTCTCATTACAAAAGTAATCAGGTAATGCACTGGAGCTGCCTCCTGGGGTCTCCCCCTGGGTTTCCTCCCTCCCTCCATCCTTCCACATCTCTGGAGTTCATGGCAGGGAAATGCTGCCAGGAAGATGCTGGGCTTTCCCGGGAAGGAGGGCACATGGGCTGCGGCAAACACAGTGCCCAGGGTGGCCAGCACACTGCCAACACCAAGAGCCTGAGATCGGGCTGGGGAGGAGCACTCTCATCAGCGTGCCAAAGGAAACCATCCCATGTTTTATCTTAGCAGTGAATAAACACTGATTTTGATTTCAGAAGGTAATTGACATCCCTATGACAGTGAAATGAGCGCCGGAGCAGCCAGAATCAGCGTAAATAAGCCATGTGGTAGAAATTAATGAGCTTCCCTGATTGAGTTTATCCCTTTAAATTAATACAATTCTAGCAATTAAAAAAATAATGAGCTTTATCATTAGCTTGTTCGCCTGCCTGGAGATGCTGATGGGAAGAGATGGGGCAGGAGCATCCCCGTGCCTGAGGTATGGACACAGATGGGCAGGACCCCCCTCTCCTTCCTTTAATGAACATTTTAGACCCACTTGGGTTGGGTGATGAGCTCCTTCCAGCCTCCTCTCTGGCTTCAGCAGCAGGGGCAGCCAGCTCAGCCCCAGGAGACTCCTGGGTCACAAATCTTACTGCTGACAGGACATAGGGAAGGGGGTCTGTCCCATAGCATGGTGCTCTGTGCCTGTTTGGGAAGGAGAGCTGATGCTCCCTGAGCCATGGCTGCCTGCCAGACACCCATCCTACAGCAGCCAGGGACTGTTTGAGAGTAAAGACTCTTTTATTGCTTTTGATGCCCTCAGCAATTTGCCCTCCATGATCATTTCTGCCTCTGTTGTAACAGCTCCTCATTTAATTTGTCAAAATTCAGGCCCTTTTCTGCTTCTCCTTGTGGACCCAACTTCCATACATCAAATGATGGCTTTTCCCTCCTCTGCTCTTTCACTGTAATGGGTTTGTTGGTCTTCTTCACTGCCGGTGTCTCCCCAGCCTGGCTCCATCACATTTGCAGCCATCGTTCCTCATCAGCCCACTCCGATCGCTAAATAACAGCACGGACGTGGGATGCAGGACTCAAGTTGTGTCCCTTGCCAGAGCATGGACCAGCTCCTCCAAAAAGCATCATTCACAGTGTCTGCAGCTCCCATTTCTTCACCACATCTCCGGGCGCTGCTTCTGCAGCCTGTGGGATAACTGAAGTTTCCTGTTGACAGGATCCGCCTGCAGCCCCCGCAGCCTCTCCAGCACAAGGGTTGTGTCAGTGAGCCTCACACGCAGCTGCGCTGATCCCAAACCCACCTCTGGAGCCAGAGGTCACCGCTCCAGCAGTCACAGCCTCACAGCAGCAGTCAGCATTAAACCAGCAGAAAGAGGATGGAGGAAGCAGGGAAGACCCGAGCCCTCCTCCAGCACAACGTGAAGATGGTGAAGACAAACCTCACCAAGCAAGCCCAAGGCAGCCTTCCAGTGCCTGCACATCCGAGCTGGCACAATTCACAGAAGGACCCGGACTCATTTATTGGAGTGCGTTTGACTCACATTGAGAAATGGGCAGAACACTGAAAACTGGTGACAAAACCACCCAGAAGGGAAAACCCAGGATGAAGATCGTAATAACCTGGGATTCTCTGGTTAAACAAGAGCTGCTAATTCAGACAATGATAACACACGGGTATAGGGTGCTCTGGTGCTGCTCCAGAGCCATGCCAGGGCCAGATCATCCCCGGGGCTGCGTAACCACTTATTTATCATAAGTAGGAGCAAAAGCTGCATTACGCCAGGAAGCCGAAGGTTTCACTTTGCCAGTATTAAAGCATCCTCGGAATCGCTAAAACCCTATAAATGACAATTTCATCGCTCTGAAGCACCCAGCACAGGGGAGTGCTATTTTAGACTCCGTGTTGACAGCTGAAGGGGAATGGATCACAGAATTAAGAACTAGTTGCTGCTCAAGTCCAAGCAATCATGACTTGATTACGCTTCTTATGGGCAAACAGAGGCAAGTCCCAGGCACCAACATATATTCTGGATGCTTTGAGAAGTCGACTCACAGAGCAGAAAACAATTATAAGGCAAATCAGTTCGGAGAAAGGCTTTAAGCATAAAGGCATGACTGTGAATAGAGAATGATTTAAGTGTTTCACCCCCAAACTCACAGCCGCAACAGGAGTTTGCATCTGTTGAAAGACTGCCTGGCTAATATGTAAACAGCTATAAAAATACAAACATGGCCAGCAGAAGGAAGAAAGGAGATATTCATAACTCTGAATATAAATCAGCAGCTAGGAATTGTGGAGCACTGAGAGAGGACACAAACAAACAGCAGAAACCCACCAAAACGTCTTTCTGCGCTGCATGAGGATGAACAACCGCAGGAGCAACGCAGCCGCCCGTTACCCAGCGCAAATGGCACACCGTTAGTCACGGGACTGAGCAATGTTAAATAACTGTTATTACAACCGTGGCATTTCATAGTCAGCACATTCACAGCCCAGAGCTTAAAGAGATGCACCAGAGGAGCCAACGGAGCTGCTAACAGCGACGCCCAAAACCTCAAACCTCGCCAGGACGTTGCTGAGGAGGATGAGGATGGTGATGGCCTGTGGCAGGGCAGCAGTGGTGGGGCTGCTGCTGTCCCCAGCCCCAGCATGCTCTGACCCCAGAGCTCGGGCTGGTACCTGATGGCACAAGGTGGGACTCAGAACAAGGGGATAGGCCATGGACGGTGCTGATAGGTTGTGGCCACCAAATTTGCTTCGGTCTAACCACCAAAGGGAGTGCTGATGAGGGCATGTTGGTGATGGTGAGCACAGAGCCGGGGCTTGGGCAGCTCAACAGCAAGCAGGGGATGATAAGCTTGTCGGCCAAAGGAGCTAACCTGGTGCTTTGATGCACAGCAGCCTGCAATAACAGCTTCAAAGTTGTATTCCCTATTTCAAGGTGAAGCAGATGCTCCAATGTGTGACCAGTACCACTGTCCATATTCCCAGGAAGGTGTTTATAGAAGCAGGGAGGGTTCCAAGAGGCTCCAGGGGTGCCATGAGGTGCCTGGCTGGCCAGCAAGCCCCTCCACACAGCCCCAGCCCAGCAGCCCGGATTGCACCGAGGGCTGCGGAAAGCAATTCCTTTCCCAAAGGAGCCCCACGGCACGGAATAGCAGGGCTAAAAACACGTGCAGGGGCTCGGGAAGCGCTGCCAGAGCTCCAGCAGACGAGCCCGTTGCCAAAAGGCAATTCTGCACCTCCGAGCACCGCACGAGGCATTAAAAAGGTCACTCCTGAAAGGAGGCTCTTTACAAATAAACCCATTTGCCGTGGCTGCGGTGAGTCACGGCGGAGCGGAGCACAGCACCTCCCAGCCCAGTGCTTCTGACAGGCCACGAGCGGGGCGAGCGCTTCCCGGTTACAGCTCAGCAATAGGTTTTAGAGCTGCAGAGTCAGTCTTGGAAGCACGTTCAGCCTGGGAGGAGGCTCCTTGAAAAAGAGAGGTGTTCATTTTGTCCTTCCTCTCTCATAGCCCTGATTTGGAGGTATTTGAACTTCAGATACGTGACTGCCACTCAAGCACCTGCCTTTTTATATATGTGTATTTCTGTCACTTCTCCCTAACGATATAAATATTTGAAGTTTTCAGTTGATGCGCTGAAAGGGACTCGATCCATCAAAGCCAGTTTATTTCAGGGAATTCAGTGGGCATCGGGCTGCGTGTTTGCTGCTGCGGGAGGAGGATGCTGGCAGCCTGCAGCCACCGGCTTCCCATCTCCAGCACCGGGCTCATCCCGGGGGTCGGGGTCCGGCGCAGCCCCAGGCGCTATCCCAAGGACCGGAGCACATCCAGCACGGACGGATTTAGCTCGTTGCTGCCGGGAGGCAGAGCCGCCTCCTCACCATCTGCGGGAGGGGAAGAGAGCCCCAGGAAGCTGCTTCCAATGCCCCAGATGGGGAAAAGCGATATTCGAGAGTAGCACCGTAGTTTCACTCTTTTCTTTTTTGGGAGAACAAGAAGGGACTGTGCTATAGACTGAGCATTAGGAGAGGACTGGGCTGGTGAGGGAGTGAGCAGTGCAAACCTTGCCTGATAAATAAAAGATGCCTACCTATGCCCGGGTAAGCTTTCCAGAAGTTATCACAGAATCCCAGACCGGTTTGGGCTAGAAGGGACCTTAAAGCTCCTCCAGCTCCAACCCCTGCCACAGGCAGGGACACCTTCCACTAGAGCAGCTTGCTCCAAGCCCCTGTGTCCAACCTGGCCTTGAACACTGCCAGGGATGGGGCAGCCACAGCTTCTCTGGACACCCTGTGCCAGCGCCTCAGCACCCTCACAGGAAAGAGCTTCTGCCTAAGAGCTCATCTCAGTCTCCCCTCTGGCAGGTTAAAGCCATTCCCCTTGGCCTGGCCCTACAGGCCCTTGTCTCAAGCCCCTCTCCAGGTTTCCTGCAGCCCCTTCAGGCACTGGAGCTGCTCTCAGGTCTCCCCTTCAGGAGCCTTCCCTTCTCCAGGCTGACCCAGCCCAGCTCTCTCAGCCTGGCTCCAGAGCAGAGCTGCTCCAGCCCTCACAGCAGCTCATGGTCCCCACAGCAATTTCCATGCTGTAGCCCTTGCTCTGCCCCAATGCCTTTGGGAGGGCTTTGCCATTGGAAGCACTGTGCAGGCAGTGCACTCCCTGCCTGGGGGCAGCTGCAAGGGCAGGTACAGGATGAGAGTGCATCCTGTCCATCACCCATTGCCTTGGGATTTCACAGCACCAAGAGACCAAAGCTTCCTTGGGCTCTTAAACACTGTCCTGCCCACAGCAGCACATGGCACTCTATCTAATGCTCTCCTTTCCACTGCCTGTGCCACAGCCCTGGCACTGCAAGCTCAGCTCCAGCCACCCTTAGGCAGAGAACAGGACCACACTCCCAGCTACAAACCTGCTCCACTTTCAGATGGATCAGACCTGTGCAAACTGCTCCTGAGCCTCTCATGCCATTACCTTGGCCATAACCCAGCCTCACCTTTACCCAGCTCCCAAATCTGACTGAAAGCACAGAACACTTTGATGCATTAATTCCAGAAGCATTAAAGGACCATGAAATGGATGGACAGCAGATGCCAAGGCTTTCCATCATCTTCCTGTGCCACATTAAACCACACGGAAGAGCCCATCCTGCTGCTGTTGAAGCCTGGTGATGCTTTGGCATCAGCTTTGAGGACAACAGAGCACAGCGAGCTGGGGGTTTGTGCCTGCCAGAGGCATTTGAGTCCCCAAGCACACAGAAACCACAGTGGCTTCCTCTGCACCGCCCCTGCTCTCCCAGCACCTACCTGGGGCTTCCCCTGCGGGTTTGCCCACACATTTCCAGCTCAGAGTCCTGCTCAGAGCCCACCATTTCACCCTCAGCACTGCTCAGCCCTCACTGCACATCCTCCCAGCCCTTTAATGGCTCTGGCCCAGCTGCAGCTCAGCAGCTCCACCTTCGTTAATGCTCATGGCACACACCTGGAGGATGCTCCAGCATCTCCTTTTGGCTGAAGGAGATGATGAAAAGCGCCCCGAGGGCTGTGCTGTGGGGATGGGGCAGCCTGGGACCAGCCTATGTATGCTGGGTTACTGTATTTGCTGGGCATTTGCTACCATATCACTTCCCGTCCCACTCCCACCTCCGCAGCTCCCTTGGGACACTCTGCCCCCTGTCTATTCATTGTCCACCGTCAGTGCTCAGTGTGCAGCCCCGGCCTCATCCACCTCTCCTGCTGCCAAGAAGGAGCAATTCCCCCTCCGCAGGCTCCCGCTCGGTTCCGGCAGCACCGGAGCATCTCAGCGGCTCCAGGGGCTCCTGCTGGGGCCGGTGACGCTGTCCCCGGGGTGCAGATGGGCGGTGGGGGCTGCAGATCACAAGCGTCTGCTCGTTTTGGGTGCTCAGCTGGAGCCGCGCGGAGCCGGGAATTCACAGCCCTGGAAATAGGCTCTGCGCGGGAGGTGACGGTGCAGCGGCCCAAAGCGCTGCCAGCGCCGCGCTGCCGCCGGGGCTCAGCACCACGAAACCCAGGGCCGGAGGAGCAGAGCTCCTGAGAGCCGATGGGGTGTTCCGGTGCTGCTTCCTGGGGGACTTCTCCTCATCCTCCGAGGGGAGATGTGCCCACACTGACAACGCACTTCACTTCTAACCGAGGGACTGAAGCTGCGTAGCCTGGAAAGACTCTGCTTAAGACATGGGCTGCTTCCGAGATGCTCCCGTGCTGCAGGAGCACAGCTCAGGGTGGAGGAGATGCCACGTCCGTCACTTCAGCCGCCAGCGAGCTGGGACTGGCAGTAAAGCCGCACAGAACACTTCAATGGGGAACGGCATTTGGCTGTGGGGATGCTTCTGTCCCAAAGGACCAAGCTGCTGATGCTGCCTGGGACTGGGTACCAGCAGCTCCCGTGCTTCCCACAACAGCACTGGAAATAGGGTTGGGGCAATATGCAGAGTAGATATTATTTTAATCCATTCTGATGATTTAAAGCTATTTAAGATGCACACGCAGCTTCCCCCGGCCTCACTGCCATCCTGTGCTCTTGCTGGAGCACGCTTTGACTGCTCGGTGACAAGCAGATAGCCTGGTTCCCTCTTCTCACCCTGGCTCAGAGGTCTCACACCTCAGGCTGCAGCTCTCCCAGTCCCTACAAAAGGCCGAATCACTCCTATCCTTCTCCAGCATTCCACATTGGAGGAAAGGCCGAAGGCTGATGTAGAGGAAACACTGTCACCCTCAGCTAAAGCATGCAGAGGAACAAGAGACTCTCCAGGCACAGAGGGAAGGAGCCTCAGGGCTGCGAGAGGCTTCCAAATGGCAGGAAAAGCCAATGTGAGGCCTTGGGCTGTCTCCCAAAGTGACAGTGACCTTTCCCAGGCACTAAAGCAGCCCCGGGCTTGGCGTCAGCCCCGGGGGAAGGCAGCCGGTGACTGTCACAGCGCCTTGCGATCGCTCACGCAATGACACGGTGTGATGCAACCGATGATGCTGATGCATCAAAGCACTCTGACAGCTGGAAAAAGAACTGGAAGTCGGTCTTTAATATCCAGCCAAGCACCAGCCAGCCCGTCCTGAAGAGCTTCTGCTCTCTCTGCCCAGCCTCTCCGGGAGGAGGAAAGTGTTACCCCTGGGACCTGGAGCAGTTGTGCAGGACATGGGCACCTCAATGAAGGTGCCGCAGCATAAGCCAATGCTGATTTCAATAAGCTAAAATCAGGAACACATTAAAAGGGTAGCTGCTTGTTGGTAGCCTCTCTGGGGCTTTTCCCTCCCCTTGTGACTCCAGAGAGTAAAGGCATAATTAGAGGACAATTACCAAACCACCAGTGACGTTGGAAATGTGAGCATTCGAGAAGCACAAACACAAATGTCATCCTCAAACAATGACTTTTGTCATTGCTTGTCACTGCCCAAGTCCCAAGTGTATTATTGCCAATGTTAACACTCCACAGGCTCCCAGCACCCAGAAAGGCGTGTGTGTGTGTGTGTGTGTGTGTGTGTGTGTGTGTGTATCACACATCCCCCTACTCCCTATGCCCACCCTGGGGCTCCTCTCCCAGCTCCTGTCCCAGCCTGATCCTCCTCCTTCCATGCAAACCACTTGGCATAAAGCGAGTGCACAAAGTGCCCAGCGAGGAGGATGGGATGGCAGCGAGGGGGTGGCAGTGAGGGGATGGCTTCTCCCACGCTGTCTTTCTGCTGTCCTCCGCCTGCCCTGGCATTTCCTTATGGATCTGTTTGTATAACAGAACAACACATCTCCAAAGAGCCTGACATGGGAATGGCGGAGCCATCCTCTGCAGCCCAACAGCACTGGGTTTGCCCATGGATTGTGGTGTCAGGAGATAAGGAGCAGGCAGTATGTGAGGAAATCCTCATGCAGCATCACCCACCCAGCAGCCACAAGCGTTCCTCCTGCCTCTGCCCTCGATGACTGTGAAAAATCCTGGTATTTTCAAGCCTGTCAAATGCATTCAGCCAGTGTGCAAATGATTTCTGCAAGGTGAGATGAGCAAAGCCATGGACCTTTCGGAAGGGAGGTGAAGCCACCCTCTCCACACCGAGCACTAACCCAGAATGCAAACACCCGCCTCAAGGAGCCTGCTTCCAAGTGCCATTTGGAAGCGAGTTTCAGATGCTGTAGCAGAGCTGCAGGGGAGCAGGGCAGCGGGAGCCCTCCCTGGTTCCTCCAGCATCACAGGCACATGGAGAAAACCCACTCTAAATGCACAGCCTTGTTCATTCCCTGTCTCTCTGCGGGTGCTTCGGGGTGACTTGGAGTGGGCACCTTTCCCCTCAATGTCTTTGACTAACTCACCCCCAGCACCTACAGCACTGATGTGCATTAATGACCATGGATAGGTTGCATCTGCATCCCGGCAGTGCAGGGCCGTGAGTCAGCCAGACGCTGGCAAAGGGAGCCAGGGATTAACCCTCTGCCACGTGCGGCCCCTCGGGCAGCAGCTGAGAGCCCCCTGTCCTTAAGGGTTAGCACATTTACAACCTTTTCAGAGCAATTATGGAAAAGGAGGTTAATGTCCGTTTATGAAGTGCTCGTTGTGTCCATTAAAAATACCCCATGGTGAAATCCACGTGCAAAGTAGCCACGGAGAGCAAGTTTAATGCTGCGGCTGCCTCACCCCATCTCATCCGAGACAGCATGGGCTGCTGAAAGCATCACAGGGCTCCACACCAGGGCTGTTACCTGGACCGCTGCGCCAAGGAGCCCAGCGAGGTCCAACGGGATGTGCTGGTGGGCAGGACAGGGGCTTTACCCTATGACCAGTGGTAACAGCGCTGTGTGCCTGCCTGGAGCTGTACCAGAACCCGCATGGCCTCACACGACAAAAGGCAAAACTCATGCAGAGGGAAGGGAAGTGATTTACCAAGGGCCACGTAACTCAGCAGCGGAGCCAAGCATCAGTCCCCGCTCCCTGGCTTCTCTCAGCAAACGTCATCCGCTGGCACCTCCCCGGGGACTGGAGGATCCGGGATCGATCCATGGGCATCCTCCCCCAGCACACGGCTGCGGTCCCAGTGCCAGCCCCAGCACCAGGGTTCGTTAGCCAACGCTAATTATCCACAGCCGTAATGGAGGTAGTGACCTTGCATGGGAAAAAAACCCACTCGAGCCTCATTCAGATGCAGACTTCCACCTCTATTAACCACTAACAGCTCTTGAGATGACAGGCTCTGCACCACGCCTATGCAGCAATAAAATGCCTGTTTCTGAGCTGTTCACAGCACACATTTTACTCATCACGTGCTGCTCGCAGGCAGTGTGGGAACCAGCTCTCCACCCCACCCCAGGAGATGGGAATTGTGTCCACACTAGCACTGCAGCATCCCGGGAGGGTGAGTTCTGCACCCCCTGTGTGAAGTGATGGCTTCTCAAAGCAGAGCTTTGAGCACACAGCTCCTCCCCGGACACGTTCCCAACAGCAACACGTTCCAAAGGCACGGTGCCGGCTGGCAGCGGCCCGGGACCCCTCTCTGTCCAGAAGGGTTGTTGTGGCTCTTAATGTCTGGCCACATGCCACAGGAATGTGGGTCTGGAGCAGAGCGAGGGTCCAGCTAGCCTCATTGCCAGCTGCGTTACAGGACAGGAATTAAAGCTTATTCAGTACATCCTCCACCAAGGTGAGGGGAGACTGAGATGAGCTCTCAGGCAGAAGCTCTTCCCTGTGAGGGTGCTGAGGCGCTGGCACAGGGTGCCCAGAGAAGCTGTGGCTGCCCCATCCCTGGCAGTGTTCAAGGCCAGGTTGGACACAGGGGCTTGGAGCAAGCTGCTCCAGTGGAAGGGGTCCCTGCCGTTGGGATTGGATGAGCTTTAAGGTCCCTTCCAACCCAAACCATTCTATGATCCTATTCTATCTCACATGCCTCCATTGTCTGCTTCCCATCATATGAGTTAACACAATGCCTCTTAGCTCTTACAACATGAAGAGCAAATAAGCCCTCCCCATTCATCTGCCCAAACCTTCCATGCTGTCATATACCCATCTGTCTCCCACTCCACCACCTCCAGCCCATGCCAGCAGCCCCTGTCCATGCCACCCATCTCGGCATGGCATCATCCCCTTGAGCCATGACGGAGCTGGCGAGCATCCCCGGGACAGAGCTGTGCTGCCAGCCAGGGAGAGCAGGATGGCTGCGTACGGAGAGCCTGGCACAGCACCGCAGAGACCCCGCCACAGCGCCTGGACCACGAGCGCTGTGCAGCAGTGTTGGACTGCACGTCGGGCTGTTGATGAGAATCTATTACAGACGCCAAGCAGACAGAGGAACAGGATGAGCAGCTCCTTAAATACCCACCTATAATGAGTGGTGAGCAAAAGTGCTCGATCATGGATGATTGCAATCTCAGGGACATTTGCTTGGCGCGTTTAAAAATTAAAGATAATAACTTTCTAACAGAAACAATATTGCTGTCACCTTGGGGAAATGCTCTGCTTGGAAGGACTGAGAGGAGCTGGAAGCGGGGGAAGAGCTGGTGGCGGTCCAGGGGCAGCTGCTTCCAGCCCAGTTTAACGCCTTTGCTGCGAACCAGCTCAGCAGAGCCAAAAGCAGCCATGGACAAAACCAGCTGGGGGGAAATGGAAAGGGAGAAGCAGGAGTGGTACCCGGGAGCAAGGGGTACCCTGAGCATCCTTCAGGCCTGCTGAAAGGGAACTGAAAACATAATCAGAAAGTTACAACCAGGGCTTTTGGCGTTGGAAGTAGCAGTCAGGACATGTACACAGCTGATAGGTGAAGCTACTGGGATCAGCTGAAATGAACCTGCCACCCAAAGGTTTAAGCAAAGTGAGGAGGAATTCTCCAGGGAGCTGTAGTCCCAGCTTCACTGCCAATGTAAACCACCACCAGATCATGACAGTGCAACTGTCAGTCATGAAGCAGAAGTGACACACAATTATTTATTCATCAGCTACTCCTGTTCTGTACTTGGAGACAAACAGGCTCCTGTATTCCTGCAGGAGCTGGCGAGGATGCTGAACAGCGACATGAAGTGCAAACGCGAAGCTGGTCAGGCTGGAGAACTTTCTCCCAAGACCGTTCAGAGAATAGGCTGAGAAGGTGTCTGAAGGCCTAAAATGGAGTTTAATAAACCTTGGCACGCTGTTGGATTTCTAGAGGACAGGATGAGCTGGTTTAATGCCACGAGCAGTGGCTCTGGGCAGCGGTAGGGGCAACATCGCCCATGGGTGAGCAGTAGGAGGACCCCAATGAGGAGATAAATGTCAAACATCCATGTGGAAAACAGACTCATCAAACGCCTCACATTTTTCCTGATACAGTTACAAATCCAGTTAATAAAGGAAATCAGTAACATAATATGTTTAGAGTTCCACAGGGTATTTGATTTAGCTCTCCTGAAATAGGAAAAAGACTGGTATTACGCAGAATCAACAGTGCTGTATTAAAGGGACTGGGAGGCAGATCACAGGGATTGTACCTTGTCATCCGATGGGATATTTCTACACAAATCGCCTGCTACCAAGGTAGTGCTGAACTATGACAATGTCTTTATCAAGGGTATTAAAGAAAACATGGAATAATTGCTGGTAAAAGAGACAAACAGCACAGAAAAGACTGACTGCAATACTGGGGAGTGATGGAGGTGGGTTGGTACCACGGACTCATTCAGTGATGGCCCTTTTATGCAGCCAAGTCCAAGACTAGGAGAGCAAGCTGCAGTCCGGGGGTAGGAGATGATACCCTGGCACTGGGCAGCACAGAAGGGGCTGCAGGTCATGGTGGACCCCATGTGTGGGAGCTTCCTGTGAAATGCTGTAGGCAAGGGGGCTGGGGTACAACCAGACCAACAGCATGAAGAAAGAAGGAAAACCAGCTTTTATGGCTATGTGAGACTTAAACACCATGCATTATTTCATAGAATGACCAAAACACGGAATGGTTTGGGCTGGAAAGGACCTTAAAGCTCATCCAGTTCCAACCCTCTTCCACGGGCAGGGACACCTTCCACTAGAGCATATTGCTCCAAGCCCCATCCAACCTGGCCTTGAACACTGCCAGGGATGGAAATATCCCTTAAAACATGGGATTTCAAGCAGCCCTGTGCAAATTCTCCTGCTACCTCTGCCTGGTTCAGATCCGCATGATGCCACAGAGCCAGTCCCAGTGGGTACCATGCAACAGGGAGGACAAGGAGGCTCCCTGCCTTTAACCATGCTGAATTTAATTAAAGTCGATGAAAGCAGAAGTTGTTTTCCTTTCCTAGAAACAACACAAACCAAAGCAGCTATTTCCCAACACGAGCTTTTTCCCTGAAGTGCCATGCGCTTCCCTACCTTTCCTATTAACAAGGAAGTCGCAGGGGACGAGGACTGACAATAAACAGCCACAGGGGACAGACACACCAGCAAACACTGGCCATGTTCGAGCAGAAGCACCAGGTGACATACACTGAGTGTTCACACACCGTACAGGTGATAATCAGAACTGAAACGCTGCAGTTTGGAGCAGGGGCTCTCCCAGCACAGCAGCCCAGGAGCACCCGCAAGGCCCCAGGTCCCACATCCCCCCTGATCCGTGCTCTCCGGTGCCGCTCTCTCCATCGCTCTGTGGTGGCTTCATTCAGGATTTATCCGCTCTGTGCTCCGGTGCTCGCGTGCTCTGTGCCATTGGCTCAGTGTGTGTGACTGACACGGGCTGAACGAGCAGCTGCGACGGAGCGTGCAGCAGCCCCGCGTCCGTCACCTCAGTACCCATCCATGCACCCCGCCAGGCCAGCGGCTGGGGCTCGCTCTTAGTGCCTCCATCCCCACACACATTAAACCCCTGTTAGCAGCGGGAAGTTGAAGGCCGAGGTGCATCCCGAGGGGCAGAGAGCACAGCTCGCTGCTCAGAGCATCCTCTGCACCGCAGGAGAACCCGCCCTTCCCACTGACCGTGCTCAGTCCTGGCACAGGGTGATCAAGTGCTACCTGTGCCCGTCTTTCAAGCCAGATGCAGAGAGTGCACGGAAAGCAGAGACACGGCAGGGCCTGAGAGCAGGAAGCAGGCAGGACCTGCTGCGTGGGAAAGGGTGCAGTGGCTCAGCACAGAGAGCAGTCCCCTGTGCAGAGAGCACTGACCCTCAGCTTGGGGGACCTCAGTCGCCCAGCAGCACCAGCACAGAGCACACATGAGCTCTGCACAGCTTGGATGTGGAAGTCTTCCCTTCCCAGCACAGCATCAGTTAACAGCCTGTGAGACACCAACACCAGTGCCTTTCCCCAGCAAAATTCCGGAGGGTGATGAGCATCCTCGCCACGTCCCTGCAGCCCCACAGCAGCTCCTTGTGCTCACCCCGAGCACTGATGGGACCGAGTCTCCCTGGTGCTGCATGCTCCCGCAGCTCCATCACCCATCGCTCCTCCACAGCCCTGTCACCCACCCACAGCCCTGTTGCTCACCCCCAGCTCCATCACCCACCTGCACGCTCCTCCACACACAGGGAATGACAGATCCTGTGCCCAGAGTCAGGCCTCAACTGTGCCATGGGTATGGCCAAGCAGCACTGACGCAGCACCGGGCAGAGCCACCCTGCTTGCACAGTGCGAGTCCAGGGACTGGGAATGATGAGCCCCATGGCCAGCACATGCTCAGGGTGATGGGCTGTGATTCAGTGCTGAGCTGTGCCATGGCACCGCTGAGCCCTTTCTGAGCGTGCTGTGCCCAGAAGTGCAGGGCCTCCCCGGCTCCTTCCCGAGCAGTGATTTATCACAGGAGGGAAACATAAAGCATTCGCTATGAAAAAGAAATGCAGCTAGCAACCCCAAGGATTTTGGAAATCACTCATTGCTTCCAGCGATCCCATCTCTCACAGCCCTGGCTGCTGTCTCCTTGGCTCCCTCAGCCCGAGAGGGCTGACAGATTCTCTCAAATTATTTATTTTGGAATTAGAGCATGATCCAAACCCTCCTTGAATCAGTAGGAAAGCTCTGACTGACTTCATGGGGTTTAGGACCGAGCACCAGGACCAGACCGGGTATTTCTGCATCCCTGGCTGTGACTCACCGAGAACTTTCCAATGTGGAGGAAGCAGCTCCGTGCCGCGGCTCGCTGCCCCCACTGTTGGAGACATCGCTCCGGGGCCCGCAGGACAGCAGGGACGGTCCCCCCAGTGCACAGGACACCAACTGCTGCTGCTGATTGTAAAAGTTATGGCCCAGTGCGATCCCACCAGCCTGGCTTTGCTGCGCAGGTACCACCAGGACCTGCCAGTGAGCCAAGCTCATGCTCAAGCACAGCCTGTTGTTGCTCACATCATCTCAACCAGCAGCTCTGGGGCAAAATTGCCCCCAAAGCGTGGCCTGGAGTGAAGCAATGGGGTGAAGCGGGGAGGTGGGTGCCTGGCTGTGGGGTGCAGTCCCCTAGGGACACGTTGCAGTGGGGCAACAGCAGCAGCATCAGCGCACCCGGCCCCGCTCTGCTGTTGGGAGGGGAAGGGCTGGCTGTGGTTTGGGGCTCAGCTGTGAAGATCCGGGGTGCGGCGGGTCCCCCGCAACGGGGACGTGGCCCCTGCAGAGCCCCGGGGGGGGGGGGGGGGGGGGGGGGGGGGGGGGGGGGGGAGAGCTGAGGGGCTCTGCCCCCCGAGCGCTTCGCGTTTAAACAGCGCCAGGGGCCCGGAGGGACCCGCGATCCCCAGGCTGAGGCGCCCGCCTCCCAGGGAGGATGCACAGCGCCGGTCCCCACGGACAGCTCCGGTCCCCGGGCACGGAGGGACCCCGCGGCGGTGCCACGGCCGAGCACCCCCGTGTTCCACCCTCCAGGGTCCGGCTTTGGGGCTGGGGGTCCCGGGACCCCCCCGAAGTACTTGTGGGCAGGGCCGGGGATGGGTTTTGGGGGTGTTTCGGTACCTTCCAGGCAGCACGTCCTCCAGAGCCCCGAGTGGGTCATCACCTCCTCGTTCTTGCGGCTCGTGTCGTTGTCGCTCGTGGACTTAGTCCTGCACACGCCGCGCGAGTAGAGCCAGTAGTCGGTGCCCACGGCGATGGTCATCAGGCTGAAGGCTGCGAAGGCTCCCACCGTGGTGATGAGCATCTGGACGCCTCTGTCACACATCCTCATGCTGCTTCATCCTACGGCGGCGGCTCGCAGGGGAAGGGCCGGCGCCGCCGCCCGCCGCCGCTCTCCGCGCTCGGCGCCTCATGCCCCCGCGGCCCGCGGCGCGCCGGGCCCCCGCGGAGGCGCAGCGCGGGGCCGCCGAGCCCCCGGGCTCCCGGGCATGGCCCAGCGGCGGCGCGGGGCGCGGAGCGGCTCCGCCGTGCGCCCGCGGCGGGAGCGCGGCGCCTCTCCCGGCGCCTCCCCCCGCGCCGCCCGGACAAGGCAGCGGCGGGGGGCGGCGGGGGCAGCGCAGGGCGGGCCGCGGGGGGGGGGCCGCGCCGACGGGAAACCGGCACCGCCCGCGGATGGGGCCGGGCCGGGAGGGGCGGGGGGAGCCGGCGCCGGGAGCGGGCACCGGGAGCGCAGCCCCGCGTGCCGGGAGCGGGACCGGGCGGGAAGGAGCCGGGGGCGGGGACCCGCAGCGGCACCGCGCGGGGGGGAGCCCACAGCGGGGTGATGGGACCGGGACCCCCACAGCGGGGTGATGGGACCGTCACTGCCCCGGGACTGGGACAGGGACCGGGACAGGGACCCCCACCACCGGGGTGATGGGACCAGGACCGGCACCGGGCGGGAGACCCCAGCCGCGATGCTGGGACCGGGGCCGGGCAGAAACCCTACAGCGGGGGGGGGGGGCTGAGACCGGCATTGCCCAGGGGACTGGAATCCCCACCCCCGGCGTGCCGGTCGGTACCCGCCCCTGCTCCCCCAGCACGGGGCATCTCGGCTCCCAGCACCCCCCACCGGCACTGGAGCTGCTGCCCCGGTGCCGGGCGCTGAGCCCCGGCTGACAGCAGCGCCACAGCCCCGTGCACCGCAGACAGGGGGAGGTCAGCCCGAGGGGCCTCCCCGCCCCAGCGCCGGGTCAGAGCAGGACCAGCCGATGCACCGGGGAGGGCACATCACAGCCCGGCATCGTTTGCCACCGGTTAACCCCCTCAGCAGTTAAACCCACCACCAGTTAAACCCTTCACTCTCTCCCGCGCCTCTCTGCTGCCTCCTCCTCTATCTCAAACATTTCTGCGTCTTATGACTCATGCGACCTTTCAAATAAGCCCTATAATATACTCACCTCTTAAATTAATAGTCTTTTAAGGGCTACGGGTGAGACAGGCAAGCTGTGATTTACCTGATAGCGTGCACTTGCACAGTGCTCATTTGTATGCACTCGCATGTAAATCCTAGTTATTTACTCCCAAAATACAAACAGAAAATTATGGAGGTTACAAAAAACTCGGGTACTGAGAAATTAAGCAGCATGACAATTAAGTAGCCTCCTCAACCTTAAATCACTGCATGCACTCATCAGGCAGGGAGTGCTGACTGCATCCTCCCGCAGCACTCTGCCACACGCAAGGATGGGGGATTCGGGGGCTGTGGTCAGAAGCATCCACCCAAGCAGCATCACAGGGATTTTTCCTGTGTGTTTTTTGAGGAGGGGTTACAGTTGTTCAGATCCTGAACAACCGGTGGCTGGTGTTGGCAGTGGCACAACACAGTCACTGATGACACCTTGTCTGGGTACCGGTATGAGCTCCATGCATGGCTGCACCAGGATGCTGCTCCTGAGGGATCCAGTGGGTCCCACCGCTCGGGGCAGGGCGCAGGGAGAGTCTGCAATGCCTCAACCGTGGCATTCCCATTCCTGCTCCCTCATCCCACAGCCCCCTCTGCTCCCACCGCTGTCACCCAGCCCCGGCAGCGCGTGGGGCAGAGCCTGACACCGGCCCCCATCCTGCGCGGTGCCAGGCAGCAAAGATATCTCACACCTACAGCGAAGGGGCTGCAAACTGCATCCCGGGTGGGGGATTTTGCAGCCTTAATTGTGTTATTTTAACACAGCGTGTGTAGGTGTGTGCACAGTGCACATGTACCGTTTCCTAGGCTTTTAACAAGGCGAGCTCCAACAGAACCGAAGTCCACATGGGAGCATGTTGGCCCTTGTAGGGGTTGGTGGTGGGGGCACCCGTCACGGAGCCCTGCACACCTCTCACTACTTGTTGCATGGAGTAGGCAGTCCCAGGAGCAGCCACGCGTGGGGACACGCAGGGGGCTCACTCAGATCTGCAGCCAACAGGAATTTGGGGTCCTCACCATCCCGCTCTGCAGCTCAGGCTCCAGAGGGCTCTGTGCTCCCTCCTGAACTCCTCCAGCTCCTGCCCAGTCACCCTTTGCTGTTCACCACCTTACCCGTCATCCTCAGCCTCCTGCTCACAGACCCTCTGGAGTTGGGCAAGGTAGAAATGAACACCAAAACCCAGCCCATGCAGCAAAGATTGTACAACTTGTGCGAGGCTGAAAAGCTGTCCTTGCAGGCAAAACCATCCTGAACCAAAATCTGTGGGGCTTCGTCCTTCCACATGCAGGGATGAAAGCTCTGCTGCATTTAAATTGGCAAAGTGACAGAAAGTAAGTAGTCAGAAATAATCCCTAGCTGGATTAGGTTTTTCCTTGAAGGAAGAGAGCCTGTGCTACAAGGCGAGTTTAGGTTATTAGCAATGCAGCGAGATGCTGAGCTCCAGCCTTGCCTAGTCTTCATTTCCCTGCTCCCGGGGGGCTGCAGGGGGATAAGGACTCTGGAGCCTTCGGCACACGCGTTCATCCTTCCCAATGGATTATTTATATCTGCACGTGCTCTGGGAGTGCCGGTTGCGATCCTCTGGCTCTAACGGGATCCAGCGGTGGGGCTGGTGTGTCCTCGGGTGCTGTGCTACCACGTTCAGGAGGTTCTCTGCATGCGGCACAAGTGAGCATTGCCCAATGTGCCACCAGCCCCAATGCATGTGGCACGAGCTCCTGTGGCTCCCTACCAGCCCTGCAGCTCCCAGAGGGACTCCCAACAGCGCAGTAGCAGTAAGAATAGCAGGGGAGAGGAGCAGAAATCCTTCCCTATGGATTTCTCTTTGCTCTGGGAAGATGTGGAGGGGGTGCAGGAGCGGCCATGGACAGGGCATCACCCTCCCAGAGAACCAGGACCGTTGCCCACACAGCAGCTCCCCATCCCAGCAGCCCTGCTGGAAACATCCTCATCTCCATCGCAAGGTGCAGGATGGAAGCTGAGGAATCCTTTCTCCGAGGTCATGCAAAGAGCAGCCTCTACACAGAGCACATCTGCATGGGATGGGTGGGAAAGGACAAGATCACCAAAGGGTCTCTATGAGGCAGTGGTACCGCAGAAGTAATAAGAGAACAAATAGCAGCAGATTAAAGACGTTCTATAGCCCGAGTCCGGCCGGGCTGGGCTGAGCCTCCGCAAAGGGTTTGCTGCTGCTCCAGCCCACCGCAATTTAATTGATTTGATTTAAATTCTTTGAAGCAGCAGCAGATACCGAATAATGAGGCAAACAGGATTGTAATGCAAATGAAAGAGATGAAAGATGGCTTCAGGGAGACGGCTCTTGAAGGTCAGAGCCTAACGCGAAGCTGCTTCTGGTCACTCATTCACACATTAATGAGGCTGTGTTCCTCCCGATGCCTTTGATGGATGGAGGGACAGCTCCGAGGCAATCGCTCTGCTGGTGCCTGGCCTTTCTTCTCTCATCCCCTCGCAGCCGTGGGGAGGATTTTACCTGGCACTTTGGGGGTACTTGGGTTGCTGCTGCCTGTGGTACAGGGGCGAAGCAAACCGCTCAACCGGGTTTTTCCAGCTACTCCAATGGAGCCTCCAAACTTCAGCATTAATTAACTTCCCTATCAGAAGCTGAGTCATTTGTCACAATGCTTTTGTCATTAGCTCCCGTAATTACGGAAAGTGTCACAAAACCAAAGGTTTCATTTATACCAGCCAGGAGAACCGATGCTCAGCAGCATTCCCAGCATGCTGGGCATGGGCACGTAGTGAGTCGGGGGAAGGGGATCGACCAGGCACCGTGAAACCCTGCGCTGGGGCCATGGGAGACCTTCCCGATGGATTGTGGATCCTGCAGTGCCGGCAGCAGGGGCTGTGCTCAGGTAGGAAGAGGGACAGAGCAGGACGAGGGATGCTGGGGATACACTGGCCAAGCCCTGCAGTTCCTTCCCATCCCACATCAATCGGGATGGGCCCCAGTGACCATCATCCTCACCAGGCAGGACAGACAAGGACATCTTGCTTAAGGCTCAGCTGAAGTACCCAAAGGGAGAAGGAAAGACCCTTCCTCACGTGCTCACCAGCTTCCACATGGGCATGCCCTCACAAAGCAGGGACCTGGATGGAGAAGTGCAGCTCCTCTGCCCCAGGATGTGCCTGCACTCAGCACCCCCATGAGGGACAGGTAGTGGGAACCAGTGCTTAGGGAAGGTGGGAAGAGCATCTGCAATGTGTTAACTAACTCAATTAGCAGTAACAACTTACACCTTCCCTCCTCCTCCCCACTGGTCTGTATGTATCCTTAAGGTAGCCACACGTCTCCAGCCCCACGTTCAGGCAGGTTCCACTCACCAACACCCTCCAGCTGCACCAGTATGCATCTTTCTAACAGAAAAGCTGCAGCTCCTCAGTGTTTGGGGGCTCAGTGGGGCCCCCTCTGGGTGACCATACAGATGCCAGAACCAGCACCTAAGGGCAGGGGACCCCCTGGCATATCCAGCCCTTTGGATATCCCCCCCACCCAGCACTGGAATCCAGCAGGAAAAGGAAGCGAAGCCATCAGGGGTTCTTTAAAATTAGATATTTTATTTTGTTCTTCATACATGCAGCAAATAGAATAAAGAGTATATGCCCATCTAAAAGGAGGTCTTTAGGAGAATCTGTTGACGACACACAGCAGGTAGTCTAGGATGTAGAAAAGTCATCAAATACTTGCAGGTGAAATCAAGTTCACGAACACAAACTGTTCAACAATAAACATTTCCTTTTTTTTGTATGTTTTTTCCTTGTTTTAATTGCCACTTTGAACGTGATCAGAACTAAACAGCTCGGGTGACACTCCCGTGCACGGAGCAGGATGCTGTTTGCTTCTGCTGCTGTTGCAGGCTCGTGGCTCGCCCACTTGTGCAAAAGCAGAGAAGCTGCAGCACTTGTCAATGTGTTAATCCCCCCGTCCAGATGTGAGCCCTTCCTTCTGAGCAGCTGGATCCAGGCACTCGGAGCTGAAAACCTTGTTCTGTGCTTGCATTAGAGCTCCTGGGACTCAATCACCAGAGCAGATCTACTGCCAGAGCACTCGCTCATCTTCCCGTCTTTGACACTGCCTCTGTGGGTTGGCCAAACCTGCCTTTATTAGATGGATCAATACCTCCTGCAGTGATGGCTCTCTTATCAAGCGATGCTCAGTGTCTAGCCAGGGGAGACAGCAGCAGCAGGTCCCCCATCTCTGGCATTGCCCTGGGGCTGTCCCCTGGCGCACTTGAGCTGACACTTGGTGACAGCCCTGCACAGACTCACCCTGAGCTGCAGCGTGCTGGCTCTGCAGCCGTGCTCCACTGCCATGGGCACCCGGCAGCCTCCCCACTGCTCCCCAGCTCAAGCTGGGCTGTGCTTCACACCAAGAACACGGACAAACATCCACAGTCCTCTCCCTTTTCTTTGGCAACACAGCCAAGTGAAAGAGCAGGGCATGCCCAGGGAGCACCTTGGGGTACCTGCACCCTAACATCCCCACAGGCAGGAATGGAAACCTGCTCCTGCACCAAGAAATACCTGGTGCAATTCCAAACGCCAGCATTGGGAAAAGAAGTTCTTAGCCAGTGTTAGCCAGGGGGTAAATTCAGGTGACTGCCTCTCTGCACCTCCAGGAGCCTCAGCCCTCCTGTCCCATCCATGTCTTCTTCACTCAGCACTGGTCTCCTTTGCAAAGCCCCCGGCCTGGGTGCAGGATCTGCTGCCTGGAGCAGCCACTGGGCAGCAGCAAAGGGGCCAATGCAGCCCCTGTGTGTGTGTGTCTGATCCATCCTGCCCCATTGGGAACCACAGGAGGAACCTGAACCCCACTTACCTGCAGTGCTCAGGTGTGGTCCAGCCCAGCAGAGAGCCAGGATGTGACATCCTTCATGGGTGGGTGACTGTGTCCTGCCTTCTCTGCCCTGCCCTGGGGACATGCAGGCCTCTGGGTCTCACTCTGCCACCGCTGGGCCCTGCTCCCAGTCCCATCACAGCCGGGATGCCCAGCGTGGGACACCAGACTTGCAGAAAACCCCATCCCCAGGCATGCAACAGGGTTCAGGTGCACCCTGTGAGCCTCCTCTGTCCCCTGGAGCCTCACCCGCTGCCTGCTCGCACTGTCCCCTTGATCCCCAGCACTGGGCTGGTGCACACAGCTGGGGGTGCACCCACAGACATCATCTTATTGGGCTTTATCCATGCATTGGAGCAGCCGGGACTCTCCTGAAGCCTCTCAGCATCTCCGATCCTCTATGAGCATCTTCCTGAAGCACTGATTTCCCCATCCAACAGCAACGATTAAATCATCAAATTACAGCAAACAGTGAGTCAACCACTGTCACTCTGCCCTTCCTTGGAAGAGCTGGTACAAATCTCAACGTCTGTGCAGGGACAGGCATATCCCATTACACAAAGAAACAAAGTCATCTGCAAATGGACCTCGGAGTAAGAGTTTGGCAAGTCGCAGAATGGTCAACGTCAGAAACACTCATTGCGTGAGTCCTGCAAACAGGCTCCAGCCTTTGCTAAGCTCTCCCTGGAGCACAGACCTTACCCCGGAGCTGCCCGGCAGCACAACGCCTGCTCCGTGCACCAGTGCCACCCTGACACGAACACAGAGAGTCCTAAACAGAACAGACGGAGCCCCCCCGCAGCAGCCCCTGCGCGTACCCGCGGCTCCCTCGGCACCAAGACCCTGCAGCATCCTCCTGGACCGACCCCGAGAGCGGCTCCGGAGCTGAAGGTACGGAAATGAACAACACTCACCACTGAGGGAATACTAATTCTGCAGCAACAGGTTTGATAGTTACAGCAACGGACATGCTCTGAACATCAACTGTGCTCTGCAGAGGATGGCGACACGTCTTCTGAGCCTTGTGCTGGTGCTACGAGAGCCCTCACCACAAACCAGCCCACGTGAGGCTGCGTCTGGGGCAAGAGCATCTCATAAACCCGCCCGTCAATCTGGCACAATTTGCAGTTTTAATGGGGTTTGGTTTGGTTCCTCCAGCCCAGGACAGCGCCTGAGGCCGTGGGCTCCCAGCTCACATCCCCAGCACCCACAGGGCGCTGTGCTTAGTAACAGGGCACGGACCCCAGCCACTCCCCTCAAGGAGTGATGTTGGCCTGAGCTTCTAGCAGCCTTTTTTACCTCATTGAATCATTAAAAGAAAATAATTGCAAAAGTAGAGTTTGGTGCTTATAAAAGATCTACAAACCAGATTTTCCTTTATAGGATTCCTCGTGATTCATAGAGTTCCACCCCCATCTTCCCCTATAGGCATGGAGTGATGTGTATTTACATTAGAACCAGTAGTGGTTCAAATATATATATACAGGGGTGGGGTGTTCTGGGAACCAACTGAACTGGTGTGTAATAAGAGGGGGGTAACAGCCAGTACTCGAAGGATGCTCCTCGCACTCAGGGCTTACCCTCTGATGGGCAGCTCCTGCTTGTCCCTACCCTTCCTGCCCCTGCCTGCACACACAGCACAGCTCTGCCTTACAAACAGCTGCTGGAACTGCCTCTTCTGATTCCGATTGGTTTTGAAATGATGCAGAAATTCCTGGATTTCTCAATAGCAGCCCCAGGAATTTTGGCTGAAATCAGGTAACTCAAGATGCTTGTTTGAGCCTTGAGGAGAATAGCAGAGGGTGTAAAGTAGAAAAGTTACCTTTAGAAATAGCCCTCAGTGCAGCCCTTTTGTAGCAGGCGTATTTTCAGTTGGTAAATTGTAAACCGAGGATACAAATGTGTTTTGTTTTGGTAGAATATTAATACCCTTCTACAGAGCTGTTAAATCTCGACAGCGCCTGTGAAGAAAACCAGGAGAAGGATTTATGAGCGCGCTGACAGAGCGTATCAAAACTGCAAACTGCTCCAGATGTTAGAAAAAACCATCCCACCTTTCGCTTAGAAAAAGGGTTTGCTCCGATTTACAAGAACTGGCATGGAACTGGTTGGGAGCCGTAATGCCTGAGTGAAGGGAAGGCCGTATGGCGAGCGCAGGCTGGCGGGAGGCGAGGGAGGAAGACGGCTTCGGTATGTACAACGCGTTTAAAAATATATGTCTATAAGCAGACTTCTCCACACTGATCAAATGTATCCATGTCTTGAACAAAAGGCTCCTCTAAGACAAGCTCACAGTCATCGCAAGCTTCAGCACAACGGTTTAAGATATCAACCATGCTCAGCATTCAACAGAAACGATTTGTGAGTAGCTAGGGTCACTGGAATCTCAGCAGCCCGCTTCAAAGGTTACAAAGACTGTAGCAATTTGGTATATTTCTGTTTAAAAACTCTATTAGTCACCACCAACTATAGCTCCTAGAAGTATTACTGACTGTTAACTCGAACCCCAAACATCTCCAGCTAAGGGAACCAAGCTAGCAAGTGACACAGACATAGAAAGGCCTCCTAAACCAAGCGATCGGCGTGTTTCGCATGAGGGTGTGTATGTCTGCACTGCTAATCCCGGAAGACTATGTCGGTATGTACAAGGCGGGCTGGAGCTGGGGACTGCGAGGAGAGGGCGGGCGGGCGGCCGCGCTGCGACTACACGTTAATGACAAACTCGGGGTTGGTGTAGGAGAATCCAGCAAACTCGTTCTGGTCCAAGTTCATGATGAAGAGTTTGTCCGTGGGCGTGAGCTCCACCGGCTGCCGGGTGAACTCTTTGTCGAAGTTGGAAGTGTCGCGTTTGTCCTTCTGTTGAGCGGAAAGCACAGAGTTAAAGGCAGCAAAGGGGCGAGCGCGAGCGAGCAGAGAGTGAGGGAGCACCGGAGGGAGCTGCGCTGGCCCCGGCTTCACCCCAGTACCCAGCATCTCCACACCAGCTCCTCCGGCTGTCGCCGACGAGGAACTCGGCACCCAGCCTGGCAGGGCAGCCCCTGTACACCAGGAGCAACCCCACAGCGCAGGCAAGAAGAGAGGAACAACAGTCGAACATGCTTGAAACACATAGCCAGGAAGGAAAGGGAGGTGATGAGAGCACGGCGCTCCTCGCCCGAGCATCCCTCTGCTCCTGAGTGCTGCGGGAGAGAGCAACAGAGCAGGTCCTCAGCATGCAAAACCACCACTGCAAACAGATCCACACTGCACGGGGGGAAGGAGCCTGGAGGAAGCAACACGCCTTGAAATGGAAGCAAACGTTCAATAAGGCTTCAGTGTTGGCACAAAATAATCAGCTGCGGGAGCTCCTTCTGCTTAAGCTGGATTGTTAAAAATTATGCTATGATATGGTATTAAGCAGCACAGTGATTTATTGATTTGGGATGTGATTTGCTCCAGGGTTCTCCGTAGAAAATACACAGTAGCTTAAAACCTCAAAGAACCAACGTTCCACAGATGCAACCTTTCATCATTGTGATTTCAGAACAACAACTTTGCAGCTACATCCAAGCTAATAAATAAATAATAAAACAAAGAGTTATCATCTCGATTAGTGCTGGTAACCTGCTTCTGGCACTGCAGAGCCCATCCTGTGGGAACACTTGTGCCGTTGTTATAAACGTGTGTGGATCTGAGATTGCTCAATTCAGGGACGTTCTGCCTGCGGGGGGGTTACGGTGCCTTGGCTGAATGGGGAACTGCAGAGCTGAAGGTACAATATAAGGACCCAGGATCCTTCATCATAAAGGGAGGCAGCGGAGGGACACCCCCCTCCCCTGCAGCGCACAGGCAGGGAACGTGCTCTGCTTCATCCCATTACCAAAGCAAGCACGGACAAAAGAGCTTTCCCATCTTTTCTTCTGTATCTATGTGTGGAAGCTGAAAGACGATGGGAGCACAGGAGGTGCCGTTCCCTGGTGGGACACTGGCAGGGTGCTGCTACAAACGTGGTGCCTGGCAGGAACCTGAGGAAAGGCTTTTTGGGTTTTCTCTGTTTCAGATTTGCCTTTGCAGGGCAGCCCATCACACTCACACCGCCATTGGTGTGGCCCACACATGTGGGCCAGGGCAGGGACCAGCAGCCACCCCCCTGCTGCTCTGCACTGACCAGGCACCCGGTGGGTGATGTGTCCTGTCCAGGTGCCAATGGTGGACCGAGACCTCCAAAGCCGCACGGAGACTCCAGTTGCTGCAGAAGGCATCCCATTGGGACAGCTTCAGCCTTGTGGGGGCAAGAGCAGAGAGCAAAGAGAGCCAAGAGTGGCTGAGAGGAGGCAAGGTGGGGAGGAAAACAGGGCTGGAGCTCAAGCAGCAGAGAGAGAAAAGCCAGAAGAGCCAGGACACGGCCGTGCCACCAGGTCCCAGCCTGTTCCGATCCTGGAGCTGGGTTTTTGCCTTCGCTTTCAGCAAGTGACTCCTGGGAGCCATCAGAGTCCCTGCAGGGCTCCTCTCCCAGCACAGAGAAGGAAGAAGATGCAGATTTGGGGGCACAGAACAGTACTAGAGAAGAGCAGATGGGGTGAAGGAGTGAGCTCAGGTGCAGAGCTCTGCCAGGCAAAGGGTGAGGCAGCTGAAGTACAAGTGTAAGCCCACCTGAATGGAAGCAGCACCCCTGAGGATGAGAGGGGCTGGTGGGTTGTGGAGCCACGGGAGAGCAGAGGCACTGCCCTTCACTGCCAAGAGCCTGTTTCGAAGCTGTTCCACATGGAATCTCTTGCACCCCACTTGTGTAGATGGAAGGAGCTGACTGTGGCACCAGGCTCCTATCCCATTGCTGGAGGGATGCTGAGCTGAGCAAGCAGTTCCTGAAGGCCACATCCACCTGAACCAACACCGACAGAGCCAGGAGCTCCTCCTGAGCAGGAATGTTGTGGGATGCTGCAAAGAGGAATGAAACATCCACATTTGCCACTGCAGTCCCAGCCCTTTGGAGTGGCCTCTGCTGGTGGCACTGGGCAGGACGAGTGCCCAGCCTGGAGCCCCTGGATGCCCAAAAGCTGCTGCTGCTTTGGCAAAGGCTGGGATGTGCTGGGAGGGGGCTCAGGGCTGCCCATCTCCTCCTGCACTGCTGCAGGGCTCACAGGACAGCGCAGCACTGGGAGGGCCCAGCTGCAAGCCTCCAGAGTGGGGTTTGCTGGGTTCTTACCTTGAGTTTTGCCTGAAATTGGTGGCAATTTGGCCTCTGCCAAAGATGACGAATATCCCGGGAGCGGGTGGGGAACGGCTGCATGGATCTGGTAAACAGAGAGGTGAAGGCAGGGGAAGTTCAAGGCTGAAAGTACCTCCAGCATGGGGCTAATTGACTCTGGGAGGTGACAAGGAGCAGGGGATGGATGGTGCAGCAGATGGTGTGCCCAGCTCCCCACGCCCAGGGCAGCGCGCCTGCATCCTGCATCCCAGGGGATCGGAATCTTCCCTGATCACCGCTGCTGCATCCAAGCCTCTTCCCCATGCCAGAGCTCCAGGGTTGTATGGGTGAAGGAGGCTGAGGAGCAGCTCTTGCTGTGCTGGTGCTTGGTGCTGGTGCTTGGTGCCTTTCAGAACGATCCCCCAGAGCTCAGAGCCGCAGCCATTCAGCAGAAGCAGATTTCCAAAGCCAGGAGGGGAACCCAGACGTGCTCCGAAGGGAGGTGAACGGGAACCTTCAATTCCTCGTTAGCTCAAACTGCCAATTGCTTTTAACAGCAGATCCTAATCCTGTTAAGAGCAATTGCTCACGGCCCCGCGATTGCTCTTAACAGCTGGGAGAGCACAGCGGGGCTGTGAGTCAGCGACATGCACTGCAGCGAGTGAAGCGCATCCCACAGTGGTCTCTGATCAAGGCATTTAGAAAGATCTCCAAGGGACAGAGCTCTGCAACACCGCAAGGGAGGGGGGTGCTCACACCCCAAAAGCATCCTTCCTCCAAGGGATGGCGGAGAGAAGCTCCTTTGCCTGCCCATGATGGAGCAGGATGAGCTGGTGCAGGGGACAAGCAGGCATTTAGTGCCTGCTTGGAAGATGCTTCCAGTACATCACACCTCGGTTTGGGGATGCTGCAGAGGATGAAGGGGCTGTGGCTCTGTGTTGTGATGTGGACTGCTGTCTGCGCTGCTCTGGGTCGTGCATCCCCAAGCATCCGTGGCACAACCCCAACTCTCAGTGCTCCTGGCATCCCTGAGCTCAGCACTGTAGAAACTCGTTATTGCCAAACACGTGCGGGTTTCTGTGATGTTATTTCTCACTTTTTATTTTATAATCAGTATTTTGGGGGGGGGGGGGGGAAGTAAAATTGGCACATTACAACTTGAAGCAGATCGATACAGTGACAGCCCACGAACATCTGCAGAGGAGTATAAAGGGAAGCTGCATAATTGTTATTGTTTCAGGAGAAATTTACCCTTCCTGGAATGTTTTCCTCAATGCCAGAAACAAAACCTGGGTCTAGATTGAAAAACCAGATTTAAATACCTAGAGGCATTTTTTAGAAGAGCATTAGTTGGACCCAAATCCTTTACAAGCTTCAGATCAGAACCCACAATACTGTTCACAGTTAAATAGCATCCCACTTGTGCTAATACCTTTTTTGACACCTTTAAAGCGCAGGTAACAAACTCAATCCGTTGCTTTGGCATTTGGAAAAAGGGAAAGGTTTCACTCCGAGGACCAAAGTTGTGTGGGATTTATCAGGGTGACCATGGATTCAAAGCATCGCAACAGCCCTTTCAAACATCCCGGTTACCACTGGAGGTACCCCAGTACCAAACATCCCGGTACCACATGGATCTAAACCATGCTACTTAGAACCTGCACAACCAGGAGAAATCTTTGCAAGCAGCAGATCTGGCTTCCCTAATCCTTTATCCCGCGCTGCAAAGACCCGGTACAGAGAACCACTTGCCCAAGGCTGTGTGTGTATAAGGTGATGGTGGCACAGGGTGCTGCAAACAGCAGGACAGAGCTACCAAAGAAGCCAGATTTGGCTTCAGCTCTCCAGAGGAGCTGCTTAGAGCCAGGGGCTCAGTGGCAGCGCCTGCGCTGCACATTCACACTGTGAAGGGGTCATTAAAAACACTCACTGGCCACTAAGTCAGCTAAATAACGAGTTTTTGTGATTATATTAGAAAAAGGGAAGAGCAGGAATCAAGACAGGCACTGAAGAGATTTCTCCTTGTTGTCACAGCTTACCCCTCTCCGTTCCACCTCCATCCGCCAGGGAAGCATTTCCATCTTCTCCGAATGATATGCCATAAAAGCACAACTGCAGCGTGCATCACTCACCCTGCAATCACCCCCCAAATCGCCCTTCGGGCTTTGAAATATGGTCACGCGAGTAGTAGCACTCAAGGAAAAAAACCCACGAGTTCAAGTTTTGCAATGGAAAACGTCACATCGGCAGCTGGGGCTGGATGAGAGGGATGCGGGGATGAGATCTACGCCGCTACTTAGCTCTTAGCTTCGGGCTTAAAAAACTCAGAGTTAAGAAAGGTAAATCCTTCGAATTCTGACTGGTCAATGTTCCTGATGACTTCCTGGTCGGGAGGGGTGAGCACGGGTGGATGGCGAGTGAAAAAGCGGTCGAAGTTCTCAGCATTGCGTCCGCACTATGAGAAGGGAAGAAAAGAACGAACGGTGGGTGGAGAAAGCAGCACATGGCATGGGGCTGCAGCACCCCCCAGCCTCGCCGCCCGCGCCTCCCTGCAGCACTGCCGGGAAGGAGAAGGCACAAACCACTTGAATACAGTATGGAGAACGTTAAAAGTTGCATCTATCCATGGTATTCCATGCTCTGCCTTGTGAGGTTTGTGTAGTGTTGGGATGCATAAGAGCTTGCCCTGGACAGAAAACCAAAGAGCATTCACTCCTCTTTGGGAGCTTTCACATGGATAAGATAAATACTTTAAGGCTGGAAATTGCCTTTGGGTTTACAGAAGCCACATCCAAGCCCAAAGGCAAGGACTGAAGGCTGTGACCATGCCCTTGTGCTGCTCCGTGTACATGTCTTGAGCTGCCCCGTGATGCCACAACGCCACCAGCTCCTGGAATGCGGCAGGTTGTATTGCAGTGGCCAAGGCCCAGCGCTGCAGGAGTGTCAGACACAAGGTCTGGCCCGTGCATGAGTGATAAGGGAGAGCAGGAAGGAAAACAGGATTTATTTTCCCTTTAAAGCTTCCAAAATGAAACTCCCCATTGCAGGGCAGGAGACATTCTGCAAGGAGTTCTACACTGATCTAAAGCCATGTTGTGAAAACTCTGCCTCCTTTTAGTACTCTATTAACGTACAGGCATCACTCCATCCTGAATGGAGAAAGGGGGAGGGTGGGAATTTGTCTTACATAAATCCCCAACGTGTCCTGTCTAATATTTATAGCCAGCACAGAATGACTTTTCTTTCCGAGCTGCAGAAATAAAACTGTCAGCTAGAAGATAGCCTTTCTATTTTATCAGTTTCCAGCTTGATTTCAAGCAGAGACAAAAGGCATAATATAATTTTTCCATTGATCCCGAGATGCAATCAAAGATCACAAGAAGCCAAGGATGGATGCTCTGCAGCTGCGATGGAGCCCTTGCTCCAGCGTCAAGGAGAAGCAGTGGGCTGAAGATACCCTCCATTTCCCAGGTTTTTGGCCCAAGCCAGAATCCCACAAGCCTCATAGGCATCTCTGGCCTTCCTGGGTTAGAAACCTGGCTCCTTGCTACCTGAGGGAGGATCAGGGCTTGCAGACACCTCTGCCAAGAGATGCATCATGATTAGGGGAATTTGGGTGCAGCATGAACCTGGAGCCTCACCAAGAGCCCCTTTGCACTGCTCAGGGGGAATGATGGTGCATTTGTTGGCAAGTGTCTGGTTAATGATCCCGTATCCCTGCTCAGGATGCTCCAGCACACTGATCCTTGCTCCAGGCAACGGCTGGGAGCATTCACCGAGGGGGCTTTCTGATGTAGGACCCTGGCTTTCATCTCTCCTATGAACAAAGCCGAGTTTCTTCCCCATACACTGGAAATATTGGCTGAATAATCAGAGGGGAACCTCAGAGACTCAAAGTCTTTATGGGACCCTGAGGCTACCGGGGTAAATCCTGATTACGAGAGGAGATGTTTAACCTGAGCACATCCGACCGCCTCCCCACAGCATCCTCCTGCCCACTGCTGGCCTCCTCAATCCTTAAACCTCATCTAATTAGGGAATTACTTAGGCAAACGCTCAAACTCGCCTCATAGAGGCCGAAACTAAGGCTACGGAAAGGCTCATGCAGGGGAAGCAGCGTTTGACACATCCAGGTCTATAAATGGCATTTCAGTATTAATTAATGCAAAGCAGTTAGAGCAAAGTTAATTTATGCAATTAAAAATTATTAGATTAAAAGCCATTTTTTTTAAGCCCCTGTCCTGTTGTGACTAATCCTGCGCGCTGCCATGTGATTTCAATGCTTCAAAATGAGGAGACTTTGCAAATCACCACGCTTTATGGAAAGTAAAGGAGTAATTAGATACCAAAACCAATAATTATCTCGGTGAGAGACAGGGAAAGCAGGCAAGTGTAAACACGCTCCCGGGGGAACCGCAGCCCCACGAAAGGGATTGTTATGCACAAGCCAAAGCGCGGAGCAGCCAAGCACGGCCCCATGTCAAACCCGTCGTGTTTCTGCACGCCAAAGACAGCCCAGCCCCTGATCTGTCTCGTTACCGTCTCTGTGATAAAGGTTAATCAAGCACAAAGCAGGAAGCAACACATGAGCTCTTGGGAACTCATTTTCAGCTCCCTACGTAACACCCCAGCCAGGCACAGGGCTGAAGGGGCTGTTTTCCTGTTGCTCTCTGCACAGGGCTGGAGCAGGGGGGAGGCTTCTGTGAGCAGATGCTGAGCCCATGTTTGTGTCTCATTCCATACCGTGGAATGACAAGGCCAGGTTGGAACAGGGGCTTGGAGCAAGCTGCTCCAGTGGAAGGGGTCCCTGCCCGTGGCAGGGGTTGGAGCTGGAGGAGCTTTGAGGTCCCTTCCAACCCCAACCAGGCTGGGATCCTATGACAACACCTTTATAGAAGCTAACTGAAAGAAAAAGATTAAAGCCAAGCGCAAACCCCCTCTGCAGCAGGGCTCAACCCCTGTGTGAACGCTGCTCAGGAGCAGTGAGCAGTGTCCTTCCTCTCACCCACCCAATACATAGCGAAGGTGCCCAAGCCTGGATTTCCATCCCCGTGCCGCTCTGATCTGCGCTCACAGCTGGTGCGAAAGGAGCAGCGTTTTCCAGCACAGACGCACTGCTGCTGAAATATCAGCTATCAGGAGGTACCCGAGTTGTCTTAATCCTACCTAAATCCCGCGGCAGCTGCGCCTACCCTTCTGCTAATCTCCCTGTCCTATCAAAGGGCGATTTCTCCTCCGTGCCAGCCAGCAGGTGAGAAGTGATGGGCGGCAGCTTCCCTACCCCCTTCCAAGGTCCAGTGTCAAAAGGGTTTTAAAGAAATAAGACATTTAAAGCAGGACAAAATTTGCACAGTTTAAACCATAAAAGCAGTAAGAAAGCACTGTAGGTAGAATCCAACAGTTGTTAACCCCAAAACACCGAACAACAGCATTGTGCCACATCCCCAGGCAAACAGCACTGGGAATCCGCTCAGGAGGAAAGGGCAGGGTGGAAAGGATGTGCAGCAGCAGCTCCATTGGCAAAGGAAAACAGGTGGGAAACAGCAGGAGCTGTGGATTTCAGCAGAAACGGGCTCTTGTAGAACAAGACCCCAAAGCCCCGGTGCCTGCCCAGCCTTGTCAATGGGCTCCAGTGCGGAGCAGCATCCCTGCCATGTGCGTCAGCATCCTCTGGACAAAGGTCATACCTCCCCCTCAGCCAGCAAATCAGCGTGTACAAACAGCCCCAAATACTCTTGCACTATCAAAGCTAATGCCTTTCCTACATGGTGTAATGGCTTGAAGATTCTATTCCTTCCAAGGGAAAGCAGCAGCGATGCAGAGCCCTGTGATAACCATCACCAGCTGCCTACCAGCAATTGGATCTCCACATTCCTGAGACAAGGAAATTGGGACGTTATTGTCTTGGCTGATGCAGAGGGCAGCCTGAGACTGCACCACACCGAAGCAGCTCTCAGCCATGGAAGTGAAATGCTCTGAGGACAGTGCCCCATAGAGCTTCCTGCACAGGCATCGCTGTAGGAGTCAGCATAAAGAGTTGCCTAAAAAGTAACATTTGTATAATTAAAAAAGTAACATTTTTATAAATATTTGTCTAAAAAATAACATTTTTATAAATATTTGTCTAAAAAATAACATTTTTATAAATATTTGTCTAAAAAATAACATTTTTATAAATATTTGTCTAAAAAGTAACACTTGTAGAAATATTTGTCTAAAAAATAACATTCGCACATATAATTGAATAGAAACTTGATAAAAATATTTGTCTGAAACTAAAAGGCAGCCCCAGGGCAAGGAGCAGACCTCCTGCTGCCCCATCCATGCTGCACACCAGGAGGAAGAGGAGGCTCCTGCCAGGCCCAGCTAATGGCTTATTCCTCTTTGATCAGCCAAGCAAGGAGCTGTAGAAGGGAAAAGGCTGCTGCAGCAGAGAGTATTTAGAGGGAGGAGAGCTGAAAGAGCCGAGCACCCTGCATCAAATGGGCTCCCACTCCATGTTTTCCTTGTTTACCCAAGCACTGAAGGGGTCCCTTCAAAAGAACAGGTTTACATAAAGCCAAGGAAAAGCAGCTGCATCCAGGCTGTTAAGGGCAGTGGGACAGGCTCAGTTAAACGCAGGGAGCATCTCCGGACTCCGAGTCATGATCCACTACGACAGATTAAGAGAGCATGCCATCACAGGATCACAGACTGGTTTGGGTTGGAAGGGACCTTAAAGTCCCTCTAGTTCCAAGCCCTTGGTCACTGGGCATCAACACCAGTGTGTATCAGCCACGTCAATCAGATTTAACTTCAGATTCACAGTTTGCTGTAAAACACCAGTGCCCAACTAGGACACAGCAGCAATAGGCATGCAGGAGGTGGACGCACATGAATGTGTCTGTGCCTTAAGGACCTGAACCACTGTGGAGACTCAGACTTAGCTGTGACCTTACCCTGGCACTGCACAGCATGAACCCTGTGTGCAGGCAATAACACCCACTCTTCAGCTCCTGCTGCACCCCTGCACCGGCACTGCAGGATCGCTGCAATGATGGCCTGACCCAGGAGCACTCAAGTAATCTGTCTTTTTGTCTCTTTTGGCCAACAGCTTTCACATTACTCATGTCTCTGCCTCAGTTTTGCTGCTGGCAGCTCATCTCGCCCCACAGAGTGCACGCACAGCATCTATGGCTAGAACAGCTCATCCCAAAAGAGGGCATCCAGATCCTCACTGCAGAGCTCCTCCACCCGCGAGCCCTGCTCCAGCCTTCCACTGCTTAACCTTGGAGAGAAACTGAGAGTGAAATCCAGCTCTGTTCCAAGTCAGACAGGATGGTGCTGAGCTGTAGAGCTTGGAATAAAGTTTAGATTAAAGAGACCTGTTCAGATGGAGAAGAAAGGAGGGAAAGAAAGCAACAGAAAGACCGACCCCTGGGGTAACAGACTGGCAGCACGGCAATGGAATTACATCCATGAGCTGAACGTGAGGAGCTTCTATCCCTGCAAGCCAGAGCGAGACAAAGCATCTGAGCGTTACCCTTTCACAGCCAGGGTCTGGCACGTGCCAAATCTGAGGAGACACGGTGCTCTGAGCAGAGAAACGCGACCGCCACGCTGCACCTCTGCAGATGTGCACCCACCAGCACGAGCGGGAGATGCTGCGTAGGAGGGAACCGGCACGGAGGAGAGGATGGGAGAACCGTGCTTCCCGCGGGCACACTTACAGCCTTTGGCTTGAAGGGAGGCTGGATCTCCTTCCGCTCCAGCTTGTCCCAGTCGATGTAGCGGAAGAACGCGTGCTCCTTGATGTCCCGCTCCCCTTCTGGGCCGCATCCCAGGCGCTTGGCAGGGTGCTTGGTCATCAGCTTGGGGAGAGGAAGAGAAGGAACAGTCACAGTGTGTCCAACTGCAGTGATGCTCCTGGCAGCCACTGCCCCAGGACACCCCTCACCAGGGCCTGCACCCCAAGAGGGGCTCCCATCTCCTCTGCCTGAGGTTGCTGCTCGAGGCAGAGGACAGAGGGAGAAGCTGGAGCTCCAGGCACAGGGATGGCTGACATCGGCTTGTGAACCAGACTAAGCAGGTTGCACATGAGCGCGGGATGGGATGAGCACATCCCCTGCTCCTCTGGGAATGAAACTGGTTCACTAAGAGATAACTCCCTGCAGTCACAGCAGCCTGCTGCTGGAGGAAGAAGCCCAACAGTCCATTAGTGTTGCTTATCATCTAAACTTCTCCTCTCCACTGGCTCAATAAGAGAAGTGAAACGGGCCATGGGAATTAAGGGCAGCCTTACAATATTAATATCCTGGGGGCATTGTTTGAGCTGTGTCCAGAGATCAGATGGAGACTCCGGTGAATCACAAGACATCGATAAGCACAGAGAATATGAGCTGTACACTCGCTACAAGAGGGCTGCTTTATTAAAAGCAGGGCAGTTAAAACTGAGCCCAGAGCTGGGCAGAGGTTGATTCTGGATCCCGGGGCCCAGCTTCTGTTGGATCTGCCCCCCAAAGGAAAGGGTTTCATAAGCAAGTGTTTTGTGATGAACAGAAACGTCAGCCCAAGCACTGGGCAGCCCACTGGGCCCCAGGGGTGAACAAACCCCAGACACATCACCCCTGCCATCCATGGGTGCACAAACCAAACCTGCTCAGGGAAGCTCATCTTTAAAAGTAATGCTATGATGGGGAGCTGAAACCAAGGAAAACCCTGCCAACCCCCCCAGATAACACAAAAACATCCTTTAAAGAAAAAAAACTCAGCAAATGTGAAGCAAGAGCAGAGCTGCTCACCATGGCGCTAGCAAATAGCCCTGCAGCCACGGCGAGGCAACCTGCAGCTCCAAGACCGATGGAGCGAGGCTTCCCTGAGCCAGCAGCACTCCCTGGGAATCCCATCTGCACACAGCAAGGGCTCACCAGGCTTCCCAAGCTGGACAAGTGATTTTCCAGATGGCAAGACCTGCCTCTCCGCAGGGCAGGGATGTGACTGGCATCAGCACCAGCCTGCAGAGCCCATCCTGTGCGAGGAGCCACGCTGGAGCTGCACTGGTGGGCTGCAGGTGAGGGCAGGGGGGCAACTGGCAGCAAAAAAAAGCAAAGCGAGATGTTTTTCTAACCCCTGTTTTATGTTTTTGGGGTAAATAATACAGTTTCCCTTGGTACTGCAGCAGGCAGCCCTGCATAAAGAAAACCATCAACAACTCCCAGTGTAAGAAGCCCGCTAAGGTGGAAGACGTTCTGTGTCCTGGTCTCCTGAAAGAGCAGAAGGGACAAGCAGGATGGGCTCGATCTGGCCACTGTCCCCTGCCAGGAGAGGGGAGTGGTGCCACCAGCAAGCAGGGAGCTCAGCACTGCCAAGGCAGCACAGCAAGGCAGCTTTCGCATCACCTTGAACATGGGCAGGTACCTGCTGGCTCCGGGCCCCACTGAACCTCACTGTCCCTCGGCTCTCTCTACATCCCCTTCACGCTGACTTAGGTTCAGCTAAGCAAGAGCATCTTTGCATCTCCTCAGTGAGCTCTAAACAGCATCCTGCCCATTCAATCAGGTCCCCCTTAGCAGTGAGAAAGCATCCTATGACTCAATAAGGTTTTCCTAGGTTGAATGGTGCTTGGGGCAACCTGCTCTAGTGGAAGATGCCCCTCCTATGGCAGCGGGGTGGAACTGGATGAGCTTTAAGGTCCTTTCCAACACAAAGCAGGCTGTGATTCTAGGATAAAACATTTTTTTGACAACAATGTGAGAGTCTGGAACATGCTAATAACCTGATATAGAGATATGGGTGTCACATCAAACAGAATCATAGAATCATTTACTTTGGAAAGGACCTTAAAGATCATTGAGTCCAGCCATTAACCCAGCACTGTCAAGGCCACCACTAACCCATGTCCCCAAGCACTTCCAGGGTGACTCCAGCACTGCCCTGGGCAGCCTGTTCCAGTGCTTGACAGCCCTCTCATTGAAGATGTTTTTCCTAATATCCCACCCAAATAGCTTTGTTTGCAGCAAACACGTAAAGACATCCATCTGCGAGTCTTTGCTGTGAAGTGCTGCTCCTGAACACACCAACACCTCTAGCTTCAACTGCCACATCACAGTATTTCTATAGATACCTCCAGAAAGTACGTTTTCTTGTTTTCCTATTGTGCTTTTATGCATGTGAGCACGAAGGTACCATCTGTTATTGATATATAGGACCCCATAAACATGCAGATTGATTCTCCTGGCTTACGTAGGATCATCATTTAGCTTTGTTTGTATTAGACAGGAACAGGTTGATTTAATCCCCATGCTAACACAGTGAAAACCCTTCAGACTTCTGCAGATAAGGATGCTTCAGATCAAATCACACCTGATGTTTGCAGCTCAGATACAAGGGAAGTCCAAGTCTGGATTCAACTGCTTTGCTAAACCCCAGCTTTAGCTGGGGTTCTTCCTATCTGGAAGGCACATGGATGCTGCTTGCTCATTGAACAGCACCAAGAGGAACAAAAGTGATGCAGGTGATCTTTGCCCATGTTTGTGAGACCACACAGCTCATGGACAGCGGCTCCACTGGGACCTTCCCATCAGGACACCACCAGCCCCTTCACCTGGGCATGCTACCACAACAGTACCGCCTGATCCCATCTCAGCCCCAGCCAGGAGTGGATCCCAATGCTCCCACCTTCCAGCTGCCCTTCTCCTACCCACAGCCACTGAGACATGGGCCCATGCGAGAGATGCACTGCTGGAAACACCACTCGAGATACATGGGATCTTCACTGCACAAAACCTGCCATTGAATGCCTTTGGTAACAGGCATAGATTAAAAATGGAGCTTCTATTCACAGACAACCTGCTCACCTGGAATGGGCAGTCAGACCCCTCCACAGGGGATGGAAAACACCTGATGTCCTGTGCCAGTGCCCTGGAACGGGAGCCTGGCTCCCAATAGGCAAAGCAGAGCCCAAGAGAGCAGCGCTGAGCTACCTGCGCCACGGAAGAGCAGCTCCAACATCAGCCTTCAGACAAAACCTGAGCTGACAGCAGAGGAGGGAGATGCTCCCTTTGATCTGGTAATTGCTGCTGACTGCGAGTCAAGGAGCTGCGTCCCGGTTAACTCTCCATTTGCTTCCCAGCCAACGATCTCTGATGAGTGCTTGTTCCTTGGCTCCGGCAACACAAGGCTTTCAGAATCAAACAGTTCCCATCCCTGCGCTGTGCAGCAGTAAGAGATGACTGGCACTGGTGCATGGAGCGAAACCGTGTGGGAACACCACCATTGTTTCAGAGAGCAGTGAAATACCAAACCCTTCACGTGCAGGAGTCGAGGCTTCTCCAATTGATTGTCCTCTGGATTGGTACCGGGCTGGGTTTGTGCCCTCTTGCAAGACCCACCACATACAAGACAGGCAGCCTCAGTGCCTCTGCAGTTCACTGAGACCTGTGTCACTGTATTCCAGGGGGAACACACAACCCGTTGGTTCCCATCTCACCGACAGCTCTCAAACACTGCACTCGTTTCTAATTGAACTTCCTGGTGCAGCAGCTTGGTGGTGACGAGGAATGTCACGAGTTTGGGTGCCCTTCCTGAGAGAGCAGTTGTACAGAGGGAACTGCCACTTCCCTGCAAGAACCCACAGGAATCCGTAAGAGCCGAGCCCTCCCCGCACGGCTGAGCAGCCTCCCAGCTCCCAAAGTGAGAAAAGCCACTGCAGCTACACCCAGCAGATGTTTCAGTCATGGGCTCTTCTCGTCTATTTACAGCATCCCCATCCTGACTGATGCGACAGCAACGAAGCTGACAGTGAGACTCAACCCTGCTCCAGCCTCCGCTCCCTCAGGCGTCACGGGTATAACGGTGTTCACAGCACCACCAAAAGCATCCTTGCTCCATCCTGCCTGGCTACTGGACTTTCCCCTTATGTCCTGGCCGACAACACGAATGGTGGTGCCAAAAGCCTGTGGAAATTCCCCCTTCGATCACCAGTGTTTCTGAATCAAGGACTTGATTTTCCTGTCTTTCGAAGGATGCCTGGACAGCATCCCCCTCCCTGTGCCCACGGGATCACCTGCAGCAGCTTCTCCCACGGGACAAGCGAATACTCCTCTTTAACACCAGCGCTGAATCCTGGCAACACTAGGAAGAGGCTCTGAAATGCCGCAGTGGGAGCGTGAAGCGCGAGATGTGTCATTTGTAGATGGAAACGCTATTTTGGGGCACAGAATGCTCAGATGTTTTAAATATTAACTGTTAAAAGCAAACATTTCTTAAATTCCTCCACAAACACGTATTTATAGCACCGTTTGACACTGCCTGGCTGAGATGAGGCTCGGTCCCAAGCAATAACCACATGCACAATAACATCAGGACCTAGCCGGCCTTTATTCATCACAACCCAAATCAGTGCAGACTGCGTCTAAGTCTTGCCTAGGGCCAGCCCATAGAGAGCTCAGGACACTGGGCAATGCAGAGCTTCGCTGCAAATTGAGAGCTCTGATAGTGGAAATACTGCCCTGACCCAGCAGTACTGGGGCACTGAACTGGAGGTGGCCCAAGGGACAGCTCATCACAGCTATGTGGAAAGCGCTGCAGGATGAAGGGTTTGTACCTGATCCTAGGAAAACTGCTTAGAAACCACAGTCCTCTTCTCTGAGCATCATTTTTCCTTTCAAGTAAAGACTCATAAAGCTCCGCTGTTGGTACCTAACAGGAAGGAGGATTTCTGGGCAGATGCCCTCAACCCCACATCCCAGCCAATGCTCCCATTTCCTCCTGACCTTCACTTGAGCAAAACCAGGCCTCTGGTCCTCCCTGAACTTCTGCCCAGTGTAATGGCACGGAACAGATCTAGGTGATATTTTTACTTGGTTTCAGTACACATACACAAATTCACACAGGTTGTGCTGTAGGAGCACAGCACAACACAGCTGGGGTTTGCCACATTCCCCTGGAGCAGAGCAAGGAGAAGCTGGGACCATGCACACAGGACTGCAGACTGCTGGAGGTGCATGGACACCTCTGCACCCACGGCTGCACCTCTCCCCCCAGCAGAACACGGACCAGCCCTTACCCCTTTGCAGATGGCCACAGCCTCCTTGGACATGGACTTGGGGTAGGCGACGTTGTGCTCCATGATGGACTGGAAGAGCTCGTCTTCATCTTCCCCCTCAAAGGGAGCCTAGAGCGAAGCAAACAGAGGTTCAGTGGCGTTTCTGGTCTCTGAGCTTCCATGTGCTGTGTGATCCCCAGCCACAAGGCCAGCTCTGGCTGCACTGCACAGTGCCCTGTCTCTCAGTGCTGCATCATCCCCAGCACCCAGAGACACCCCCCAACTGTGTGCCAGCAACAGAGCAAATCACATCTTGCAGTGGAACCTAACCCAGTCCCATAGGAATCAATTAAAACTCAATTACCTGGCCAGCTAACATTTCATAGAGCAGGACTCCAAATGCCCACCAATCCACAGACTTCCCATAGGGCTGATAAGCAATTATCTGAAACAACACAAACAGCAGGGTTACGCTCCCATTTTTAACCTGTTGGCACAACACAAACCCGTTTCCAGTTGTAGTCCAGGTCAGAAGGACAAGGTTATTTACTGAGACGTCAATCCCTGACCAGGGGGAGCTGCAATTACAAACAGCATGTGGTAGGCAGAGGGTTCAGCAGCTTTAAAAAATCATCAGGTCTCAAGTGTGCATTAAACATTAGAAACACACACAGAATATTTGCTGTGATTTGAGACAGATTCATCCTGATTCAGGCGGAACTTCAGCATATTTGCTGTGCTTTCCAGCCTGGGCACAGCCAGGCCAGTTGGAGCAGGAGCCGTTCCCATTCGCCCTCATCCCCTTTGGAATTTTTCTTCCCCACCAAAATCAGTGCAGTTGGTTGGAAATCTCAGCACGGAGTTTACCCCTGTGTGGATGGTACGTGGCCCTTTAAAACAAGCCTGCAGCGTATGGGCAGCCAAACCCCTCTGCATCCCAGGCTGCCAGTTTGCTTTCTGATATTTATTGAGGAGCATCCCTCACAAACAGCCTAGCAACTGACAGCCCTACCCTCACCCCAGCAGCGTGGCTGTGCTGGAGCTGGGATCTAACTCAGAAGTTTTGGATTTAAAAATACCAACGTTTATTTTGGGTAAGGCACCAAACCACGAATTGTATTTTCCATGATTCACCCTGCAAAACCTGAAATACCCCAAATTCCACCACTGTATGAACCGGCAGCAAAGCTACCTTGTGAACCTGCCGCTGTACAGTGGGTGCCCTCACCCGTGTGTGTTGGTGCTTTGTAGGTACCACCTACAGCTGAACCCCATGGAGGGGTTAGTCCCTTGCTACTGAAGCTCACAGCAAGCCCACTTGTTCCCCCTAAGCACGGGGGTCCCACCACCCTCCATCCACATGTGGGGGAGGAGTGACAGGTCCCACGTGGGGACCACAGGAGGAGCCAGTCTTCCATGGGTCTTCCGAGCTCTGGTTTAGCTGCTGGGTGGCTGATGCTGGGCACCACTGCAGTGCTCAGGCTTTGACAGGCCCCGGGCTCTGCCATCTGTTACTTAATGCAAAACAATTACGTGATGTATTCATCCTAATTGCAGGGTTCTATTCCGCAAAGATTCCTGCACTCCAGCAAAAATGCAAATCATATGCTAATCATGGGAGAACGTACGAGCAATCCAGCTCCAGAGGACTGTCCCCAGGCAAGGCTCCAGACCCGCGGGCAAATCACAGAGCCATGGAATGGTTTGTGTTCGAAGGGACCTTAAAGCTCCTCCAGCTCCAACCCCTGCCACGGGCAGGGACCCCTTCCACTGGAGCAGCTTGCTCCAAGCCCCTGTGTCCAACCTGGCCTTGAGCACTGCCAGGGATGGGCCTTCAGCCTCAAGAGTCTTCACATTCAGTAACTCTCAAAACCCCTCTGCAGCATCCAAAGGGATCCAGCCAGGGGGTACATCAGGATGCAGGGCAAGTGCTGCCAGCCTGCCTAAGAAGAGGTGAGTTCCACCCAGCTCCAATCTTCTGCCCTGGTCCTGGTCCAGCCACATGTCCAAACATAGTGATACAACCCCAACCGCCTTGACAGCATCCTGTGGTCTGGCCAGACCCTTCCATTGAGATCAGACACTGACTTTCAAGCCCTGAACTTCCTTGACCGAGCACGCTTGAAGTTCCTCCCACTTGCTCTTTAGATGATGTACGAGAGCTCTGGGAAATTGAGGTGTGAACTGTTCATGCCATAAAGGCCTCTACAAGAAAACAGCACTTAGGAGAAATCCTTGCAGGAGAGCATCTCTGCAAATTGAAGACACTATGGTATGTTGGGGGAGGTTTTGTTCAGAGGGAACTACACGGATGGGGTATCTGCACTCAGTACCTGTGCCCTTGGCACATAGCGCTGTAGCTTAGAATAGAAAAAGCCTAAAAATGGGTCAAGCAAATCACAGGACATGTTTACCCTGAGGATGGGTTGGCTTGAGAACACTGCAGCTTCCTAAGGGAGGAAGCATGGTCCAGCAGGAGGACCCTGGAGTGCTGCAGGCTTGGCTGCCCAGCTGGAGAGCACAGCAGAAGGGCAGCCCTCTGTTGCCAGCCACAAAACAGGGGAGGTGTAAATTCACTCCTTAAGACCCACTGTAGCAGATTTAATACCACCCCTGTGCACTGTAGTGATTTGCATCCTCATTTCCCCCTTTCTGTTTTCCTTCGGGGGGAACAAAAACTTTGAGCAAGAAGAGGAGAACGAGTTGAAGTGAATGCTCAGGCAAATACCAAGAGAACCGGTCATTTGTCCTGCTTTGAAAGGGCATTAATCACACAGCAACAGAGCTGTGGACCAACAGAACACCAATATCAATCTTGGTAGGATGTGGGTATGTAACACACAGTGGAATCAGTAATTAAACGCTGCTGGGGCTGCAACAAGAGAGCTCGGCACACAGGCACCTCTATGTCCCAGCAAAGAGAACCTCTTTCTCTAAAATATTTAAATGAATAAATATTAAATCTCATCATTGAAAATTCAGCGGAGGGAGAAGATTTGAGAGGGAACAGACGTCTGGGAGCAGTTACCCACCTGAGTTGCACAAGCCTGACATTAAATGGCACCCCATAGCGCTTCATGTGTCATGTGTGACTCCATCACATGAGTAATAACCAAATGTAAAGTCACTTTGGAGGGATCTAGAGCTGCAGACAAGAAGCCTCCCCTCACCAGACGCAGCCCTCCGCTGCGAGCAGCAAGCTGGAGAGACCTAAAGGTTTTCCCTTCACGTGGAAACGTTACCCACTGATAATTCCATTTGTCCCACCGGTCTCATCGTGCTGGAAGCGCTGTCACACATGGGCTGAGCTCCTGGGCTCATCTTCTCCAGGAGCAAGGAAGCGTGCGAGGAGCAGCCCTTGGTGGGTTTGAGCGTGCCAAGGACCAGACAGGCGTGGTGATGCCAGCAGTACAGACATAGGAAAAACACCCAGAGAGGGAAAACACTGCAGGGACACCAGCACAGAGGATCTGCTGTACTCGGAGGCAGAAGCAGGGCAGATAGCCAACAGAGAGGCAGATCCAGCATCACTGCTTCCTTAGGTAGCCCTTGGGGACTTCCCAGGCTGATGGTGAATTAACTAGTGCCCTGTTCCAATCAGCTGCCCAAAGCAAGGTCATCCCATGGAAAAGAGCATCGGCCAGGCTGCTGGAACACACACACCCAGAAGAGCAGTGGCTGCCTCTGCAAACCCTACCTCAGGTGCAATGTAGTCTGGAGTGCCGCAGAAGGTCTTGGTGGTCACCCCATCCCAGATGTTCTCCTTGCACATGCCGAAGTCTGCGATCTTTATGTGCCCCTCGCTGTCCAGCATCACGTTGTCCAGCTTTAGGTCCCTACAAAGCAGAGCAGAGCAATGACACCAAAGAGCATGCACGAAGCCGCCCAGCAAGGACACAGTTTGCTGGCTCCAGGAGCCCTCCCACAAGCGAGCTCTGGCTTTGTCTCACACCTAGGCTCTTCGCAAGGTAACGCTGGGGGAAATGAGTACAAATAAGCCTGGGCTCTGTCAGGATGAAGTGTTTAGTTTACTTTTAACCCACAGGAACACCATGCTGGGCAAATCGCTTTTAAGTGTCTGAGGGGAACACTTGCATTTACCAGGGAGGCAGATTTAACAGAGCTATTTTTTTGCACCTATGGAAATGGAAGTGTACTTAACGCTCACCAGCGATGAAGAAGCACCTGCTCAGCAGACATCCTGCATCACCTGCGCTATGCTCCCGCACGGAAACAGCAATCACTGCGCTCCGCTCTGATCCTCAGCCACAGAGTATCTGTTACCTGGACCCAACCCTGGGAGCTTTGCTCTTCAGCACGAACTGCAGAGGCAGTTACAGAGCTCCTGATCTTATCCCTGGCTCCCCAGAGAGGGGGCTCCAGCCCGAAGGCCCGTTCCATAGCCAATGCTCAGTATTTCATGTGCAATTTGTACACTACCAGCCATGCAATTACCACACAGTTCTGAGATCTGGGACACCCCTGGCTTATGTTCTATGCAGTAAAGCGTTACTCAAAGGTCTCCAGTTCAATATTGGAGCATGGTGCAAGATTTAGCTGGCCTGAGTGCAACAGTGAGTTCCAAGGCAGGCGAGAAAGCTGGAGAGGGGCTTGGGACAAGGGCCTGTAGGGACAGGCCAAGGGGAAAGGCTTTAACCTGCCCGAGGGGAGACTGAGATGAGCTCTCAGGCAGAAGCTCTTCCCTGTGAGGGTGCTGAGGCGCTGGCACAGGGTGCCCAGAGAAGCTGTGGCTGCCCCATCCCTGGCAGTGTTCAAGGCCAGGTTGGACACAGGGGCTTGGAGCAAGCTGCTCCAGTGGAAGGGGTCCCTGCCCGTGGCAGGGGTTGGAGCTGGAGGAGCTTTAAGGTCCCTTCAACCCAAACCAGGCTGGGATTCTATGGCCCCCTTGGGAACAGCCTGCTCAGCAATGCTGTGGGGCTGCACAGTGCACAAGGCTTATGTGCAGTAAGCACCCAGTAAAAGAAACAGTATAATTTACAACTTGCTGTTTTCTAACACTGTTTTATCCAGTTATTGTGTCAGTTCTTAGAACCCTGACAGGCCAAAGGCAGACAGACACAGCCTGGATTTGGAGGAAGGAAGGAAGCAGTGGCATTGGGGACTGGCAGACCTAGAATCTCTCTGTAGTGGCTGATGGCAAAAAACATCGCTCACATCAGGTTTGCTCCACTTCTTTCATCTTCAGAACAGTTTTGAGCATCTCCTAACTTCACAGCTGGCATCTCTTTTTTGCAAAGCACTTAATGGTATCTGACACTCATTAGGATGCTCTGCTCTACCTCGGGCTTTGGGAATACTCTGGAGCAGGGATGAGGAGCAGTACACTAGTTTCAGTGCTTAACCAGAGCCTGGTCCAGCATCATTAACACTAGGATAAGTGCAGATAAGGCCATTCATAAGTACATACTCTGGTGTTAATGGTAAGAAAGTAGTGCCCTGCAGCAGAACAAGTGACTCAGCATCAGTCCACGCTGCCAGTATTTGTGTTTTATGGATTGAAATGCACGAAATAGAGTGAGAGAGGAACCAGAGCTGCCCTCCTATAAAACAGGGACAAAGATGGGGACCTGCTCCAAACCCAGGGACACTTTGAGGCTCACAGCCTTGGTTTGGGTGGCAGCTGCCAGACCCCATCCACGACAGGAGTATCACAGAGCCCTGCACAGCACCACGGTCCTGACACTGCTCTGGCTGCAGCCGGAGTCCTGGGGGGAAGAGAGGAAGGAGGAACTCGCTCACCTACCGGTAAATGATGCCTTTGCTCTGCAGGAAGAAGAGGCCGATGGCTATTTCTGCTGCGTAGAATCTGCAATGAAAGGTTTGAAAGGGACACCCATCATTAAAGGAGATGAACCAAAATGAAAACCTTCCCAAAGCAACCGCGCCCCGTGAAAGGCGTGGGGCATACGTGACCCAAGGATAAAGACAGCCCGCCATAAACCCACCAGACAAGCATCGGGCAGGAATGGGATCGGGTTGCTGTGGGCTAGCGGGGGCTGTCACTTTGTGTTACACAAACTCGCATCAAGCGAGAGCTGTTTGCTATTGTGCGCTGGCAACGGGGGCTTGAGAAGTTATCTGTCACCTCGGGAGGCCGAGGGGATAACACACAGGGCCGCTGCCTGCTTTACAGAACATTCTGGGTCTGGGAGGGCTCTGCCAAGAGCCCAGAGCCCCAGCTCACACCCACCAGGCTCTGCTCACCCGCTGTGTCTTTGGCTAAGCAGATGAAGGCTTTCACAAACACATTCTGCTCTGTCCACGTTACAGGAGCAGGAGCCAAAAGCCATCCGTTAACAGCCAGGTTGGCAATGCCAGTACAGCAGCCAAAGACCCAACGTCCCTCATGCTGTGGGAAGGGCACAGGGCAGACCAGAGGTGTGCTCCCAGTGCCTCCCAGGAGCCTCCAACCCTCCTGGCCTGGTGCTTTTATGGAGGTCAATTATTTGCCTATCAACCACTGCAACGTATCCCAAAGATGAGCTGGAGGCACCAGCACCCTTGGCACCAGGCAGAGTCGTCCTGCACCTTCTGATGCCTGCTGGCCTCCCTTTCCCCACCCTTTCTGTCAAGGCACCACAAACACCTGTGGTCTGGGCTATCTTTCCAGCTGTACGACAAAGGTACATCAAATACCTACCCTAAGGTGCCAAATGAGGGCTACCGAACTTACACAGCATGTGGCTCTTTAAACCTCCCAACCTGCTGGATCTGGTACATTAAGTCCCCACCATTCACATATTCCATCACAAAATACAAGCGATCCTAGAGGAAAAACAAAAGCAAACAATTAGCAGCACAATTATCAGAGCAGGGAATCCGCAGGGGTCAGAGCTGACAGCTCCAGCCTGGAGTTTTCATGGCAATGCAATTGTCATCATTGCCCTTCGCAAGGGGACCAGGTGGAGCTGGTGCTCACACAGAGCCCATCAGACACATGTGCCAATTGCTTTGCAATGCTCTGGTCTTTAGCTCTGCACCTCTGCAGATCAATCCGATGGGGAAGGAGAGAAGAGGAACTCCTAAACCAGCTCTTTCACTTCCCATTGACAATCTGCTCTCATCCTTCACCGAGGCCCCTTGCAGGGTGCTGGAGCAGACACCTCCCTGTTGGCATTCGCCCAGGCTCTGCACAGCTTCAGCTAAGAGATGCACAGGAGTCAGGAGTTGCCATGAGCAGGCAGTGGCCGGTGTGATCTGGCCAGGCTCCAGCAGGGATGCGCGGCATTCCCAGCTCCCATCTTGAGGTGGGGAGGTGGAAGGAGGCTGCACACACCCCTCACCCCCCATCCCAGGCTGGGCTGAGGCTGCACTCAATGTTCACGCATCGTTAATGAAGTAATAGTTTAGAGTAGAACAAACAGGTCAGTGAGCACCCGTGACACACACAGGTAGATGCAGCCACAGCCACCAAGGAGCACACACTGACTTTGCCTCTGATGCGTAAACCGAGCTTTGCTTTCATTGATTCTCCCCAGATGAAAGCATTCCTCCTCTTCCACAGCCACAGAGGTGCAGACCTGAGGAATTCCCAAGCAGGCTGCTGAAGGGATGTGTTTTGCTCTGCACCATGCTTGGAGCTTGCACCCTGCACTGCCCTAGAGCTGTGGTGAGCTGGTGGGGGTGTGGAACAGTCAGCACGGCTCCTGCCTCCATTGGAAGTGCTGGATGTAAGCCCAGTCCTCAAAACATTGCTGGGAATTCTAGAAACTGTGGGAGATGATCAATGCCGAGAGCAGCAAGGCAAGAAGCAAGACCTGAACATTCCCACAGAATCAGATTAACAGCCCAAAAGAAGCTGGATCTTCTCATGCTGCATCCCAAACACAGCCCTGCAAGTCCTGGGAGTCCTGGGCAAGTAGGAGCTCCACTCACCAACACCTTTCCCTGGGGAATCGTGCCCTTGGAACACCACCTCCCTCTGACGGTTCACAGCTCTTTTTCCTAATGGGAATTGCCTGCGAGGAAAATCCTGCAAGATTGCCTAAAGCATGAAATTAAACCACTGCGGGATGCTCCTCTGGGAAGGAGAAGCAGCAGCTCTGGACCACTATCTGAATGGGTCCTCCCAGCCAGCAGACATCTGCTGCAATAAAGACCTTAAAGCTCCTCCAGCTCCAACCCCTGCCACAGGCAGGGACACCTTCCACTAGAGCAGCTTGATCCCATCCCCTGTGTCCAACCTGGCCTTGAACACTGCCAGGGATGGGGCAGCCACAGCTTCCCTGGGCACCCTCACGGTAACTCATTGTATTTCCCATTCCTCATTTCCCCCTTAAACAAACCTTTCCCTGCTTGTCAGACAAAGATGAGCAGCCCAGAAGATATGCAAATGCGATCATTAGCACAATAAGGGCTATGGAATAACTTGGGTAATCAGCTCCTCCACCCATCACAGCCTCAATGCACAGCCCTGACAGCAGGGCAGCCTCAAAGGTAATGAGACTGTACCAGAGGGGCAATCAGGCTGTGTAAAACATGTGGCGCTGATGGGATAGGAGAGATTTTGGCTTATGAGATGAGTGGGAGTTTGGGAGCATACCCCTCTGTAATGAGCAGCCTCTGCCAAGGTGTGGATCCAGCACAGCAGCAAGGCACGGGGCAAAGTCACCTTCAGCAGCCAGTGCCACGCTTGTCCCCCTGTGACAGCAACTGGAAAGTGAAGCAATGCTGTGCTTGTTGCAGCTGCTTCCTAAATATATCGATCGACTTCAAGTAGGAAGAATATTAAAGAGATGGTCTCTTGAAACAGGCAGCTGAGCTCTAAAAGCAGGATTCGAGCTTTCCTCATTTGGGTGGAGAAGAGAACGCTGGTGCTTCAGAGAGAAGAGCTGTCATGAATAAAGCAGCCAGATGGCTGGCGAGCCGACGGGCTGGAGGGAGGAGGGACATGGAAAGCTCTTGTCTACAGCAGAAAAGGATGGGATCTGTCCAGGTCTGGAGCATCTGAACTCACCGAGCAAGAGCAAGTTACAGATACGGAAATACCCCCTTGCATGAGCCGGGATGCAACTCCCAGGGCTCCTTCCAACACCCTCCTCCTAATTACCCACCCTTCGGTCCAGCTCCTGCCTGTGCCCACGCTGGGAACCAGAGTCAGAGCCACGTTCCCCATCCACCCCCTATTTATCATCTCAGCATCACCGCTGCTGCTGTGCCCTTCACTGCTGAGCCCCAAGGGACACCCCCCAGGAGCTTTCTGGGGCAGAGCACTGCAGGACCCCTCAGCCAGGCCAGCACCGGGCTTCTCTGCATCAGCCCCAGGCAGGAGCTCTCTCACTGCTCATCTTCCCTTCTTTCAAATGCAGATTTGGGGCTTTTCTGTCTCCCACCACTCACTGACAGCCCCGATGAGAGCCGTGCTCTGCGCTGTGCTCCCAGAAATCAAAGTGCTTTGTGCCAGCACTCGATAATACACCCTGCTATACATTTTGATTACATTACAAATACGATTACTATTAAGCTACTATAGGTCTGCCAGGAATAATCCTGCGCTGACTCACTTGAGATGCCAGAGATGCTGTGCGAAATAGCTTCTCCTGCCACAGTCTTGATTGCTGTGCTGCAAAGCCGGTCCACGGGCTTTAAATGCACTGAATGTGCTCCGTAAATGAAATTCCTGGGATCATATTAAAATGTAATCCTCCTGGAAAGCATTGTCATGGCGCTAAAGGACTGTGCAGAGTCCCTCTCCCTTCCCACTGACACGTACGGGGACATTTTCATTCACAGGTCACTCATGGCTGGGCAGAGATTGCTTTAAAGGTCCCCTGTCCCCTTTCTGCTGCCCCTTTCTGCTTCTGATTTGTACAGACTCAATCACACGCCTGTTTCAAGCTGAATTTCCTGTGGTTTGTATTAGGTTCCACTCTCTGCTCGGGTTTTTTGATCACCAGAATGAATCCAAAGGAAAAGCACAGCACTCTGCTATCGGATCACAACAGATGGGGGCAGAGGGCCACTTGGGGGGCTGGGGAATCACGTCCAACACCACCAACAGCTCCTGATGAAACGACCTCAGGGCTGCAGGTGCTGTATGTTACAGACTCCAGTTTAACACATGGACATAAAACCCCAGCCTGGTTTGGGTTGGAAGGGACCTTAAAGCTCCTCCAGCTCCAACCCCTGCCAGGGCAGGGACCCCTTCCACCGGAGCAGCTTGCTCCAAGCCCCTGTGTCCAGCCTGGCCTTGAGCACTGCCAGGGATGGGACGTATTGTTCATGGAGATACATTTACAAGGAAATTGGACAAGTTGTGAGGTTGCCAAGGCAGAAATTACACTGCTGCTTTGGCAAGGGCAGTGATGTGCATCAGGAAGGAAACATGAATGAAAGCAAAGGTAAGTTGTCAAGAAGCAAAGATACATGACCAGGGCAGAAGTGTCTATAGCTCCATCCCCACAGCTCCTGGGTGCCCTGCAGCCATCCAGAGAGGCACTGGTCTGGGTAACTGGTGACACCGGGTCTCTAAGAGGGTTTCTGCCCGTAGACTCACCAGTTACTAAAAACCATTGTGCAAAGGGCCCAGCATTCAGCGTGCAGCAGGGTTGCAGCACTGGCACCAGCACTTACCATGGTCTGAAAGCAGGAGTGGAGCTGGGTCAGGAACGGAGGCTTCCCAGAGAGAGCCAGGACTCGCTTTTCAACCATGGTGCACTCTACATCATCATCCTGGATTACAACGTCCTTCTTCAAGATCTTAACAGCATAGAGCTCATCCGTGCCCTTCCTCTCCGCCAGCATCACCTGCACGGCGAGAGGACATGAAGTGGGTAAAGGAAAACATGGATCTGCAACGCTTCCAGCTTGCCAAGGCCAGCAGTTAGAAATAACACCTTGCTGTTTATCCTGCAGCTCCCGTTATAACCCCAAAGGGATGCAGAAAGCTACCAGTGGTACCTCCAGAATTATTTAGGAACCCCAAGTCTAACAAGTAACACTTCTAAATCCTTGCCCCATCATCACCTCAAGGAACACAGAAAAGGGTTTGCTCACGGCTGAGCCACTGATCACCTCTTGTCACCTTCCACCCCTGAGTCGTGCCACAGTTCAGCACCCTCAAGGTGCAAAGAGCACTGGGGCAGGGTGTCAGGAGTTTGAACACAGACTCCATCACATTATGAAGAGGTAAAAGCTGCAAGTTGGAAAGAGTTTATAGCCAAGAGTAAGAAAACCCAGTAAGATTTTCTCTGCCTCACACCTCCCTCTGCAATACACACAGTGATCAAAACGCAGCTACGTGCTGGTCCATCACCCAGGCAAAGCCCCCCTCATCCGGCAGAATCCAACCTTCATTTTAAACCAGTTTCACCCATTTGAGGGTTAACTTATCACAATAAATGGGATGCACTCCTTCTGCTGGTGCAATTTGCACTGTTAATCCCATCAGCCCCAGTGAGGATCCTCGGACCACACTCCATCAATGTAAGCTGCTGCTCAGGCTGCTGCAAAACAGACTCTGACCTTGCCTGCATCCCTCCTCCCCGCACTCTCTCATCACATTAGATTCGAGCGCTCAGTGGAAGTGAATTGCTTTCCATTCAACAAAGTCTGCTGAAAGCCTCCAGTCACAGCAGCAAACGAGCCTGGGTGTTTTGAAAATAAACCAGGAGAAGCCAGCATCACTGAGGTGGAACTGAAACGCATTTCAGGCTGGAGCAGAGGGGCTCAGGAAACGTGAGCAGGTCTCACAGATGCCTTTTGAGACGCTAAGGATGGTGGAATTCACCCTCCTGTCAGCCCAAGGCAGACATGGGGCTGGAGCCCTGTGCCCCCTGCTGCAATATGCCCGGATTCCCCATGGAGCCCTGAGCATCCCTTTGGAGCCGGATCTGGGGCAGAGCCGGTCCCAAGGCAGAGCAGCCCACCTCGGGGTTTGGGGTTCAGGCAATGCTGTGCCAGCCCTGGAGCACTAAGGCAGGAGGAGAAAGCCTGACAACAAGGCAGGGAACACAGCTCAAGGACTGGGGACAAGGCAGGGAACGCAGCCCAAGGTCTTCAACGCTCACCCACTTGTTAGAGTGGAGATAACATCACGCTGGGGAAGAGCCCTGTTGGGAACACGTGGCTCTGGCTCGCCCAGGCACTTGGCTTCTCTGGGCCTGGCTGTCCTTGACACACTGCTGCTCAGGATTAGCTGGGAAAGGCACTGAGGCTCCGCAGCGCCAAGTGCTTTGGAGAAGCCTCTGACATTCCCATCTCCATCAGCAGGGCTGGGACTGCAGCAGCCACACAGCATGCTCGTCCCTTGGCAGGGCTGAGCAGCACAATGACAGCTTCAGCGGCTTCAGGAGCTCATTTATTTACTCCCTGATGTTGGAGGGAAGTTGAGAACCGGAGCCCGGAACAGCTCAAAGTGCTGCTGTGATGCAGCCCAGTAAGGCACTGCCACTGGGACCGTATTAGTGCTTCATCCTTGCCACTGACAGCTCCCTGAGGGGTCTTGCAACAGCCCTTTGCACCCAGTGATGAGCTCAGAGCACCCAGCAGCGTGGGCAGCCCGGTGCCCTGCCTGCAGCCAGGGCAGCAGACCCAGCAGCTCCCCTGCACCTCTGCCCTCATGCACAAACCAAACAGCCCCTTTCAGTCCATCACCTCCAGTTATCTTCACCATTTATACACGAGTTCAGATTTACAAGTCACCGTGGGCAGGTGCTGAAAGCCAGGGCTGGTTTTTAAGTGATAAAAGCAGATGGGTTTTGGCCATTCAAAGGTGGGGGAAAAAGAGACACGATCGCTCCAGGAATGCAGTTTATGGGAAGAGAAAACTAGGAGTAAGTGCACTTTATACAACATTAATTATATACAGCCCTACCTTGCTATCATAACCCTTCCAGAGTAACTAAACCAGGGAATCCCCGAGCTCACACTATGCTTTACTGCCCCAGAGGGACCACCAAGACATCCATGTGTGATCCCCACTGGACCAGGGACGTGGCTACCGCCACCACCGCACACTTGGGCTCTGCAGCACAGCGAGAGCCAGAGGTTGGCTGGTGCACCACAACAAATGCAAACCACTGCTCCAGGGTGTGCATGCACTGCCAATGTTTCCCGCAGCAGCTTCCCAATGACGTGGCGATCCCGAGCCGCAGCTGAGCCATCCAGCCCTGCTTCACTGCCATGTGAAAGGAAGAGGACTCTGCAGCTGCCTGCACCCAGCTGCACCCACAGCGAGGAGGCCCAGAGGGAGAGCGGGTGTCTGGGCGAGCGCAGAGGATGCCGATACCCTCACGTCATCCCTCACATCTGGGCTGGCAGAGCGAGCGGCTCCAGATGCTGTCGGGGTGTTGCAAGGACTGGCAATCTGCTCACAGAGGGGATTGCAGGCTCTGGTCTACAGCCAACAGAGAGACTGCCTCCTGCACCCGGTGTGACGGGCACGGAGAGCAGGCTTGGCCTCCTCTCCAAGCAGAAGATGGGGCTGTTCACAGCCCATGGGTTTGTGTGACCGTCTCAGGGCACTGTCTCGCTCCAGCCCTGCCCGTGGCAGCTCGGTGGTGCAGGGCCGGTGTGACAGCTTGGAACCACAGCTCATCCTGCTGCGTGGAGGGGCCTGCCCTGTGCTCGCCTGTGCCAGGGGCTGGCTCCTGCATGCTGGCATCACAGCTCCTGTGTGACTGCAGCATGGGGACAGGTAAGGACACAGGAGGACGGCAGCCACCGATGAGCCAGCTTCATGATAAGGACAAAGGAAAAGATTGGGACCCACTCACTGCAGATACAGGAAGATTCACACAAGTGAATGCCCTCAGCACAGTTTCATGATGAAAATCATGGGTGAAGGAGTGAGCGGGAAGCCAGACCCCACTGTGTGCCCAAGGACAGGGCACAGCTCTGCGAGTTACAGAGCAAGACCAGCCCTTCTGCCACATCTCGTACCAAGAGAGGGGAGAAAAGCATTTTACAGCTCAAAGATTATCACCAGGACATGGAAATCGTCTCCCATTGCAATGTAATCCATAACTGCACAGGCAAAAGAATCAGCCCTGCTCAGAAATACACCATAAAACCCCCAGGAAAGATTGACAGCTTGATAGCATGACAGATTGATTAGCTGCAAAAATATGAGCAAGCCACATAATTTAACTTTCCTCTATTTATATTACAGCGAAGCAAACCCAGGGTGGGCTGTGCCAAGCGCTGCCTTCTCCAGTCGGGAACATCTCCCTTCCCTGTGCCAGCCCAGTGCCGGAGGACTGCCAGCAGTCACTGCTCCTGGGGGCCCTGATGGACCCCATGCCAGGGTGGGCAGCAGCAGGGATCAGGCCAAAGCCACCTAAACCCAGCAAGGAGCCCCCAGGGTCACCCTGTGTCCCGAGGCTGAACACGCTGAGCCAGGACCAGGCACATCCCAGCCCCTGCCCGAGCTCTTTTCCAAACAAATTCCAATGCAATCGTCCAGCCCCTGAACCTTGATGTTCAAGGCCAGGTTGGACACAGGGGCTTGGAGCAAGCTGCTCTAGTGGAAGGTGCCCCTGCCCCTGGCAGAGGGTTGGAACTGGATGAGCTTTAAGGCCCCTTCCAACCCAAATCAGTCTGTGACTGTGATTTATTCCTGTACTACAGAGTCCTTGTTTGGGAATGCTCCAGCACAATAACTGGAGATATTCTGATGCTGAGCATAGAACAAGCAAGTTTATTGAACTTCACCAAGGCCATCACATGGGTACTCCTGACCCTGGACACCACAGCAGTGGCGGAGGGAGGCAAACACCGGTCAGTAAACCCGGGTGCTGATGCCCAGGGGTGAATGAGCTTATGGCTGAGGCAGACTCCCTCATGCAGGGTGATCGTGCTCAGAGAGAGCCAGGCAGCAGGGCCCGCAGGAGGGATGCTGACAGCATGCAGCCAGCACAGGAGCAGGCAGTGCCAGCCCTGGAGGAGGACGGTGATGGCGTGGACACCACCCAGGGTGCCGAGGGCTGGGAACCGGCAGGATCCAACACCGGGGAGCTGGGCTCCTCTCCCACAGCATGGCACGGATGAGGGCACCTCCGGCTCCTTCCAACACATCCAGCACCTCTGTGAATGCACAGCATGCAGGCAGCAAAGTGTCCTCTGCACAGGGCCCTGTGGGCACCATTGACCATGCCACCTCAGCATCCCCACGCCTGAGCCAGGCAGTGGGACATCCGGAGGGGATCCGCAGGGAATGCTGCCCAGCAAGGCGCAGGCACACGTGAGGGTGAGGCTGCACCGAGCCATAGAAACCAACGTGCTGTTTTAATTAGCACGAATTAGCATATTTATAACATTCTGTTCCAGGGAACAGTTTCTGTCACACATCCCCTTATATAAGCCACGATGCCGACGGAAGCGCTTGCTAATGTTTCTCAAATTGAAAGGGGGGGGGAACTACAACTACAGAGTTTCCAGATGCCAGGCACAGATTTAAAAGGGATTAGGTGTTGGGAGGGAGAGAAAAGGGGGCAAAAGAGACGTGGAAACTGGGATGTGAACGCATTCCTGAGGGAGAGCAGCACAGGCACAGCGCACGGAGCTTTCCTGCTCCTCGTGCTAACACACAGCGAAGGTGTAAAACACAGAGTAACAGCAGCCTCCTCCCTGGTAGCATCGCTGGTGGATGCTCCACGTGCTGGGGACCATCAGGAGCTCCCCACCCTCCTCCTGTCACAGCTGTTTCAGTGCAGGGAGCAGGAGCCAGCTCGGGAAGGCGGCTTCACCCTCGTGTTCAGAAGACGATGGGTGAGCATCACTGCCCTGGCATCCCCTCCCTGCCCGCCTGAAGGCAGAGCAACATTCCCTGCAATTAAGGCAATTCCCTCGTCAGAGCAGTGCTGGGCCATCATCCATCACAGCAGCAAACACAGTGCTGGTGCACAGCAGACGCAGCCCCCTTCCTCCAGAGCCCCAGCAGCCACTTGAGCGCTGGCATTCCTAATGGAAATCATGACAAGGTTGGCAAGACCCCAAGAAAACGGCAGGCTCCGAGTCCCGCAATTACTCGACGAATGAAATCCTGGTACCACTCACAACGCGTCTGGAAAGTTAATTAAAATGTTCATGTATATTTGTAATTATTGGAGGAAAAAACGGCCACATCAAAGAGGACTTTAAAGGCACAGCACACGCACTGCTTCCCACAGAGAACCCCTGAGTTCTGTGGTGGTCTCATCAGTCATCTCAGCTCCTCACCACTGTGACACGGCAGCACACAGCCCATAAGAGAGCCAACAAGCTGGGTTCCCACCACCTTAACACCAGAGCTCCCAGTCAGAGCAAGGACAGATCCCGCTGGGGCAGCCCCATGGCCGCAGCACACGTGTTCAATACGGAAAGCATAAAGGTGAGTGTTGTGTCCCACCTTCCCAAAGCTCCCTTTGCCCAGCACCATCAGGAAGTTGAAATCCGACAGTTTCATCCGATCTCTGCTCCCGTTGTTGTCGAATTTGGAGATGGCATTTCTTGTCTTCTCATCCGCAGCCTTGGACACCGTTCCAATCTTGGCTCTCTGCAAAGATGGAGATGGGATGGGGAGAGAAGAGAAGGAATTACTGAAAACTGGGGAGAGAAGTCATTCTAAACCAGTGAGTGCTCCTGAAACCCCACGTTCATCAGCTCTTTTCCAGCTCCCCTGAGCTACAGGAACCTTTTCTGCAAGAGACCTGGTCTACTGGGAGGTGTCCTTGCCCATGGCACAGGGGTGAAACTGGATGAGCTTAAGGTGCCTTCCAACCCAAGCCATTCTAAGTGTGACAGGGACAGAGCCAAGAAGGGCACTGGAGGAGTCCCCAGCCCCAACACTTTGCCCTGTTTATTGGGCTGGTTCCCAGTTAAATCTATGCAAGACGATCTGGGAACCAAATCTGCCCATTACCTCATCACCCCCACTGCAGCCTCTGCATCCTGGAGCTGCCCCATAATGCGCTCTAGGCCATCCAAAGCGCAGAACAGAAGCTTAAATAAGCTTTTTTTGCTTTCCCCCTCAAAACCGGCTTCTGTCTCTCAGCCCACTAGAAAAGGGCAGATGAATATAACTATATTAAGGTAAAACACAGGACTTTTTATCCAGCTCCACCTCCGTTACTCTCTGCTACTGATGAGAATTGCTCTCCTGTGCCGGCTGAGGCCGAACGTGGGAAGCTACAAACGCATTTGGAACAAAGCAGAATAGAAAGCACAGCTCCTGCTCCCCCAGCATCCGCTGCATCACAACTGCCTATAAAGGAGCCTCACAAACCCCCCCAGTTTTAAACACTGAATCTCATCAGTGGCCCTCGCTGGGCTGGGGGCTCTCTCCTTTGCTGAGCCACCGTTTGTAAAAGCTATCTCACAATTTCAATGTTTAGAAACAGGCGATGGGATGAGGCTTGCGCCGAGCTCAGTCTAGCATGAAATTCTATTAACCTGATTCCAGCAGTTCAATTTGGCTGCTGCTCGCAGCTCCTTCAGATAGGAGCCTCACGAGTAATCTCCAAGCCTTTGCTGCTGCTAATTGGTTCTTGCAGGGTTCTCCGTGCTGTAGAAACCTCTGCTCAAGGTCACCTGCAGCACCTACAAGCATCCCAAAAACTCCAGCACTGAAAACTAAGGGAATCGACCCTGGGAATTGCCAACATCAGCTCTGCACCGGGGGGGAGGCAGAACCCTCCCAGCAGCCGCTGGTACCTGCTGCTATGTGCGCAGAGCTGCACATGGGATGTGATGGCTTTCCAATGGGAAAGGGGCATGCACTGACAAGGAAGCAGTCACCTCTCCCAGCGTCCAAGCAGTTTTCCTCACTGTAATCCTTAGGCTTCTGCAACGTCCCCACAAGAAGGGGATGCTGAATCAGAGCATTCTACTTCAGATCAGCTCAGGTACCAGTCAAAGGCAATGAGGATCCAACGCTGGGACACCCAACAGCAGCAGCCTCTGTGTCTCCCCCAAACCAGGCCTGTGCTGTGTGACTCTGCCTTCAGCAACCCTCACCCTGTTGCAGTTCAAAGCCATCTTCAAAGGGGAGGTGTACTTAGCAGCAGCTATGTTCCATGAAAGCTTCCTGAATACTCTATCACAGATGAAAAACAATCTCATCAGATCAGCCCTGACACCAAACTAACCTCTGTGAGAACAAGCTGCAATAAAATACGAGGGCACTATTATGTTTCTGTTAAATGACACCCAAAAGCAGAGCTTTGTTCCAGAGGAGCCCGTATTCCTCCACAGATCCGCAGCCCAGCAGCACTGCGCTTGGCCGTGGGACCCCATGGAGCATGGACCAAAGCATGGCAAGGCTTTCAGCCCTGGGCAGAGGGGAAAAGAGCAACACAAAGAGGGGAGAAGGAAGAGGATTCCCATTCACTTCATCCCAGCAAAGCAGCCAGCTTCAGCACAGCGTTCCCACCACCCAAGGGTGAGAGTGACCTCGGGTCCCTCCTGCTGCCTGCAGCTGCTCCCGAGCCTGTGTCTGAAGAGGGGCTGCTGCAACCACCCTCGGTCTCGCACTCAACCTGCAGTCGTTCACACAGGATGTCCCCAGGAGACAAGGTGAGGACACAGACACAGCCCAGCATCCCTGACACAAGGGTATCAGCAGGCAGCCTGGCCAGGAGGGAGAGGGCTTTCCAGGGATGAGCCCAAAATAAGAGCCGGGAAGAGGTGAAGATCATCACCGCAGCTGAAGTGTCCTGCTTTGCCTATCGAGTGTCTCTAACGTCTCTAAGTGAGTACAAAAGACCTTAAACCTACATTTAATAGGCTCACACCATCTCAAGACCTCTTTAAGGTTTGAACCGTGCCAAATACTGCTCACATATTGTGTTAAAAACACACCTGACCTTCACTGCCTGGCTCCATTTGTCAGCGTGAATTTACTACACCTGAGCCTGTGCTATAGCAGCGGCTGAGGCTCCCATCCATCAACCTGTCCCAGCAAGCTGCTGATAAAGATGGAGCAGAACTGGCAGCTTCCCGCAGTGCTTTTGCGGTGTGAAGCCTGGGATGTGCAGGGTCTGGGCCCCCACGGGGATCGCTGGTGCCCTGCGCCACCTCACCCAGCCATTGTCCTCCTCAAACCCCATCCTGGCCCCAGTGCACCCGGCTGGGCACAGGGGCTGCCATGATGTGCAAAGGCTCAGAGAGGTTTCCTTCCCGAGACCAGATCCAAATCCAATTCTATTAATATCTTAATTCACCTCAGTTGATGATATTAATTCATAATCAGCAGCATGACATTAAAAACGGATGAACAAATCCTGTTATATGGCACCTCAGAGGGTACAACTGCTGTACCACGTGCTGGCATCAGGAGCACGGTTACATCAGGTCACTCTGGGCCATCCACTATCCTCACCCCTCTTCAATCGGAATTAAGTGTTGGAAACACGTTAACTGATGATAACGTGCAACCCCTTTGAGCTGTACTTCTTTTGGCCACCACAAATGGTGAATTGCGTAGCCCTAACAGAAAGACATTGAAACAGAGCACATGAAAGTGGAGTGTTTGTTGTGCTGCGAGGAAAAAGGATTTAGAAATGGTGTCAGACTCCTTCCTGCTCACCGGTGGCAGGGGCAGGGGACCAAGCACACCCCTAGCAGAGCACAAGGCATTACACAGAACTGCGCTGCGCAATAATCCGCTGTATCTTCAACCTGCCCTAAATGCTAAAGCATCGTTTGCATCTCTTTCATCTCCTCACCCCCCAGAAGTGACTGCTCCTTTCCGAGGTGGCAGGGAGGGTCCCTTGCGAAGGGCATGGCAGGAGGCAGCACAGAAAACCCCCAGATACGCAGGAGAAATCAATTCACCTCAAACTTCTGCCTCAGCTCCTCGTTTCCTTCTTCTCCCTCCGGAGGCACCGGGACATTGAAATACTCGCCCTCCTCCTGGCTCAGCAGCTTAAACCTGGAGGGACACAGGGAGATGTCAAGGCCAGGGTGGGAGGCAGGGGGAAAGGTCAAGCAGCAGCTCAGAAACCATGGAAGCGTTGCTCAGATCTGAGGTGTCTCACATAGCCCAGGGCAAAGCCTGAGCCTGGGAATCAGCTGGGTGCTATCCAGAGCCTGCACTGAAGGGACAAAGGGGATAACAGAGGGGCAGGCTCTTCCTTTAAGCTTGTTTTCACTGCAGTTGTTTAGGTATGAAATATACATCAGAGCTCCTTCTAGAGTGCACTCCAGCCAAACGCTGTGACTTACATTTCCACTTACAGGAGCTCTAAAAGGCTGGGAAAACAACCAGGCTGTGGCAGTGCACCGGCTCCAGCCAACACACGCATCCCTACAGGAGACTGGGAATCGGGGGGGGAGGGACACTTTTCTCCCGTTTTCCAGAGGAGAAGCCTCATCTCCATCAGGGTCTGGTCTGTGACAACAGGGGCTCGCAGACTGAGCCGCACAACATCACAGCCAGACCCTGCTGCAGCCCTATGATGGGTCAGGGCTCCCTGGGAACACCACGGAGGCAGCAGGATCCAAGGAGGGCCCGGTCCTAGGTGGATGTCCAGCCCATCTGCTCCTTCTCCTCCTCTCCATTCCCTGCTTTAAAAGAGATAAATACTCCTTCCGTGGTGGAAAAGGCAAGACGGAGTCAGGGGTGTTTGCTCAACTGGTGGAATGCAAATGAACAGCACAGGTTTTGGTTTCCAGAAGACATAATGTCTATTTCCAGTTATTACATTTGACATGGAAAGGGAGCAGAGCTCTCAGGCATCAGTGGCTGGGGAAAAAAAACAAGGAAATAAGCAGCATGTGTCCTGCTGGGGGAGATAAAATGGAAATGAAGAGACCCATTCAGTGCGGTGTCACAGACCCACAATGCTCACCTTCCATATGGGAACAAGGGTAATTACGCACTGGAGCATTCCTCTTCCTGGTGAACAGTGCCCCTTGGCACGGGTTCTGCTCGTCTGAGTGCTGTGGAAGGGCTGTCCCTGCCACACATCACAGTCACAGAGCTCACAGCCCGGCTCTCCTACCCGGTTCAGACACCAAGGAATGCAACCAGAAAATGCTGGAAAATGCTGGCTTGGCAAATGCTTGGGAAGTGAGAGCCTGCGGGGACACCAGGCAGAGCCACCCATGGTTGTTCCTGCCCACGGGAAGGAAAACCCCACCTCCAGCAATGCTGTGAGGGGCAGAAGGACACAGGAGGTGACACAAAGCCAGCCCATGCAGGGACGCTCAGGCACCCAGCACCCACAGGACACCCATATCCTGTTGGAGCAGCACCCTCCATGGGAGCCACAGTGACTGCTGGTCCTTGAACAGAAGGATGCCGGTGAGGGACAATGGGCTGCCACATCTTCCACCAGGTACAAAACCCATCAGAGCTGCTTTTGCCCACTGTGTTTTTAAAGCAATCGCCACTCTTACCATCCATCGACTCCTGACTTCTGCAGCTCAGAAATCCCGAAGGACAAGGAGCCCATGAAATCATTCCTGCTGGTCAGATCCCAGTCCCAAATCTCCACAGACAACCGCCTGTCTTTGTCCGCCTCTTTCAGTTGGCTGGAAGAGAGCAAAGAGAGAGGGCTGGTTTAATTCCAGAAGCCATTGCTGCACCACCATGCCCCTGAACACTCCGTAAGAGCACGGATGCAAACGGAAAGGATGGTCCTCAGTGAGTGTTCAATGCTCTAATATTTAATTTCCCAACCACATCCATTTCAGACGGAGGATGCGGAATTCCTGCCCTCAAACACTCAGCTCTGATCAGGGGGCAGGGCAGAGGTTTGCCTGTTTCCGAGTCCCACTTACAGGACCAAAAGGAATTATTTCCCATTGAATCGGCTTAATGCCTCTGAATAATTAAATCAGTGCAAACCCAATCCCATTAGTTCTTAGGGGTGAGAAGAAGGAGTTGAAAAGTTTAAACGTTTTTCTTCTACTCACAATTTAAATGTCTCGTTCCACTCAGGATTCAGGGAGCACTTGATAGTTTTGGTCTTCTGTTTGCTTTCGTTTTTGGGGTCAGGGATTAGTTTAAGCTTCACGTAGGGATCTGACAAGCCATTAGGGTCCATAGGAACTAGGTTTTTAGCATCTCTTACTGGGGAAGAGAGAAAGGATTAAATTCAGTATCCAAAGTACAAAAATACCCAACAATTGACAACTTCCCTGTGCGCCAAGAGCAAGTGTGAAAACAGCGATTAAAACCGGAACCAAAACCGAGTATGTGCAGACCCAGCCATTCCATGGGGAGTGACGTGCAGTTACCAACGCAAAGCAAGCACAGCTCCAACGGGTGAGGGAGGCTGAAGGAGCAACTAAAGATAATTTTCCTTTTCTGATGGGATGATTTGTTGTTTGCTCTTGGGTTCAAACAGTTTAAAGCTGCTTTTGCACCTTGGTAAGCAGAATTACACTGATTTGCATCCTTCTTTTGGGAGAGGTGGGAGCATCGGGATGGTACTTCCCATGGAGAGTGGAAATAGGAACAGAACAGGGTGCAGCTGGCACCAGGATCCACCAGCCCAGTGGCTGAGCACAGAGCTCTCCCTCTGGAGCCCCTTGGCTTCAGATGCCATGGTCCCAAGGGGATGTCCAAGGGAGCAGGAGCAGAAGAGGCAAGAGCAAACCTGTGGGCAACCTCGTCCGCTTGCAATTGGGTTGCAGCTTTGACAACCTGAATACAGTCAGTTTGACACAAGCATCTCTCCCCAGATTAAGTCAGAGTTTGTCTCCTGGGAGAAGGGTCTTGTCTTCCCTCCAAGCCCCATAAAGACACCAGAGATGGAAAGTCCAATGGGATGTGATGGAGCAGGGCTGTAACTGGGGGAAAAGCTCCTCGTTGGGAGCCCAGAGCAGGAACTCCCCTCCCCTGCACTGCAGCCGGTGCTCACAGCTCCTGTGGTGCCTTTCTCAGGCTTTCCAACCCAAACCCCCCCAGGTCTGTGCAGGCAGCACTGATCCTGCCAAGCCCTGTGGTTACAGAGCCCCCAGCTCCTCCTTGGTGCAGCATCAGCTCCCCAGGCCAGTGCACGCCTCAGGATCAGGCCCATGGGTTGTGCCGGGAACAGGGAACGTGGCACTGCCCAAGCTCCCGTTGGATCAGCCAGCTCTGCTGCAAGGTTCACTGGGGACACAGCTTCACCCCCTAATCCAGCTGCGTGTGCAGTGCTGCAGGATGTTAGGAGATCCTTTCAGAGAGTCAGCAAGAGCAAACACAATTGCTCTGTTCCCAAATCTCCAGTGAGGCGTTCCCAAGGCAAGGCTGGGAGCCAGATAGGTTTGAAAAGCAAATGAATGCTCCGAAATCTGCAATCTGCTGCTGTCCTCCTGAAGCATCGCCCAATTTCCGGCTCTGGAAGAAAGCTCGTAGCCAAAGCTCCAGTTTGCATGTATAAACCAGCTCATTTATCAAACGGGACACCCCTGACAGCAGCTCGTGAAGCACAGAGAGGGGAGCCTGCTGGGAATTGCCTGCTGCCCAATTGCGGGTGCCCAGCAGCTCTATCGATTCCACAGCACTGGATATTTCCCAGACAGGTCTGAGGAGCCAGAGCCACCTCCTGCCCCTCCGGCAGAAGGGGAAGGAATGACTTCATCCCTGACAGCCCCATAGCAGTGATGTACAGCGACCTCGCTGCGGATCCGTGGTCCCTGGGGCAGGTCAGATCTCTGCTGGGAGATGGAGGCTCACCAGTGGTCCATGGGGTCAGGGATGCAGATGCAGCATCAGCACTTACAAACAGCTTTCTGTGCTCAAGTGTGAGAAGCAGAGGACATGTGGGGAGGCTCTGGTCCCCCGGGCAGTCTCTTCCTGTAAGGTGTTTAAGCAGCAGTCAGCCCATCTTCCCAGCAGGGATGAACTGTGCCAGTGCCTCAGCACCCTCACAGGGAAGAGCCTAAGAGCTCACCCAATCTCCCCTCTGGCAGGTTAAAGCCATTCCCCTTGGCCTGTCCCTACAGGCCCTTGTCCCAAGCCCCTCTCCAGGTTTCCTACAGCCCCTTCAGGCACTGGAGCTGCTCTCAGGTCTCCTCTTAAGGAGCCTTCTCTTCTCCAGGCTGACCCAGCCCAGCATTGTCAGCCTGTCTCTGGAGGACAATAAAACACCAGCCACGTGGGTGTCTTTCAAGCCAATCAGTTATTGCCAATGTGTTCTGTATTGCACAGGCTGCTCTCTGAGTTCGGGTCAGCTTTGCCCTGGGCCATCCACCTCTCCATGGGTAGAAACCCACAGCAGCACCAGCCCCTGATGTGTGTTACCTGCTCTGCACCAACCTCATCCATGTACTAACCTGCACAGCACCACCAGCCCAACAGTCACACCTTCCTCTGTCTGTAACCATTCCCCGCGACACACAGTGAGACTTCAGTTCTATAACATCCTAACAATCACTTGCATGTGCCATTTAATGAGTCTTCCCCAAAGCCTGGACATCAATCCCCACTCTGCACTTCAGAGGATGCACAGCGAGTACTCTGCGGCTCATTGGGGACTCTCAGGCAAACCCTTCTGCTCCAAGCTTTGTACCACATGAGCAGACAGGCTTCCAATCTGCTGGGGGAGATCTCCAAGTAATGGGTTTAATTTCCAAGGGCCCTGCCAAGGCTCTGCACTGATAGAGCCGAAACGCCTTCCCTCACCCCTTATCACAGAGGAGAAGAATACATATTTTCTCATCATTGTTACAAGCTTTTATCTGAGCCTTTTTTGATAGGGAAAAAGGCAATCTTTATAACCATGCTTTTGAATGATAAAACACAGAAGTGTATTAGTGAAAAGCCCCACGGTAAGTCCTGCCGAGGCACTGCCTGACTCCTTTTATAACCTTCCTAGCTTGAAAATGATTACAAAACCCTATTTTCAATGACCCTGGCCATCTGCATCATAGGGAGATGTTGGAGCATTGGGGGAACATCCCATCTCCACACCAAACGCAACCCACTGCCGTCGTGTAGGACCACTCAACCAGGCAAAACTGATGTTGTTGAAGGTGTCCTTGCTCATTGCAGGGGCTGGATAAGATGAGCTTTGAAGGTCTTTTCCAACCCAAACTATTCTATGATTCTATTTTGTGATTCTCAGAAGCCATTTGCCCATGGGGATCAAACAAGACCACGTCCCCTCACAGAGAGAGGATGCAAAATCATCTCACACTGAATCAGTGCTGCACGTTTCACCAATGTAATGTCCGCCAGAGACAAATGAATAAGGCTTCAACATTTATCAGGCCATTGTTTGCTTCTTTAAGGAACAGAAAAAGTAATACCTGACCCTCACAGTTAATCAGTTTATGCCCTGAGGCATGAGATTTGATTACCTCTGTTACTATCTCAGCATGCAGGCCTAAGAATTTCATTAATGGGAATAATTTTATCTATTCATTTAAAAAACCCCAAACGCTTCTGCCTGACCTTAAGTAACTCTCTGACTTTTTCAAGCAGAAATCAACAATTAAGTGAAAGAGAAATAAAAGCCCCCAGAGGTGCAGCAGTAATACCTTGCCTCGGGAGGAGCGCGCTCCTCTCCAACCGCTCCCAGCATTTCTATGACAGTTGAATTTCATGGAAATTACTTTCATATCAGTCACATTCTGACAGCTTTGTGCATCATTAAGAAGTAGTAACATCATTATTAATAGTGATGAGTAAGAATATTACAATCCCATTTACAGCAGCTGGTCTTAAATCACTTTGGGTACCAAGCTGAAGAGAAGCTGCTCTGGTTGCAGTCAGGAGGAGGCACTGAAAAGCCTTGGACTTCCCTGGAGCCAGGGGGGATCTGGGGTTGGGGCCATGCTGACACATCCTCTGCACACCAGCAAGGATGCTCAGGGGGTGTTCTGTGAGGAAGAGCCTCTCCCTTACCCAGGGAGTGCTGCAATGGGCTGGGGACACCAATTCATCGCCAGGGAAGGAGATGGCACCAGCTCCACCTCATAGGGCAGGGCAGGTAGAGCTGGTTGAGTGATATGTGAATATTTTCCTGTCCAATATGTGCAATAGCTTCCAAATTATTCAGACAACATCTTCTAATTACTCAGCCAGCCGTAACTGCAGGAACAGGCTTGGGAAGAGACACTGATTTCAGACACCCACATCTCCAACGGAAAACACGGGGAGAAACAGCACTGGAACAAATGCCCAAAGCAGGAAGGAACACAGCCCTTTCCAGCAGCTTCTTCAGGCCATGGGCAGGAGCTCACAGTGCCTGTGGGAGCAGGGTAAGGCCCTTGCTCCAGCCCCGGCAGGAGCTGCACCCTGGAGAAGCGGGACCGGCAGTACCGGAGCTGCCAAATGCCATAGGTTGCCAGGCTCCCATGGGAAGGCAAGATGAGTATGCTGGATAAATAAAGACCAGAAAGTTCTTTGCTAAATATGCAGCGCCATATGGGGGTTCACTTTTATGTTCAAAAAAGAAAGCCTACAACAAAACCCACTCCCACCCCGCTCTCAAAGACAGCTTAAACCGGCTGCCAAATCCTTCACCTTCATCTCTGAGTAAGCAAGGCCACCACCACACAGTGAGGGCAGAGAGCTCTGCTTCCCACTGCCCACCAAGGACAATACCCTTCTGAAAGCCCTGCTCACAGCAAGGAGCGGTCAGAGCTCAACACCCCATCCCTGCCTGAGCACCTCACCTCAGGCTCAGCCAGCAGTGCTGTGCCGTGCCTGTGGCACCCCCTTTAACACCTCCTGGACAGGATTTAGAGAGAGGATGCTCTTGGGCTGTCCTGCGGCTCTCATCTTCCTCCCTCCAGCAGCACACAGCAGCTCCAGCCGGGAGCAGCCACATGCCAGCGAGCACCCGGCGCTGGGATTAACACCCTCGTGTGTTAAAACGCTGAATTGATGCTCTGTAGGAGCATCTATTTGCACATGCTTCTGCAATAGGAAAGGCTCGGGACTCATTATGGCTGCGTCGTCCTGGGCTGGTGATTATTAATTAACACACTTCCAGCTCGTTTATCTAATCACAGAGTAATTGGTTTCAGTTTTGGTCAATGTTGTACTTCATCAGCTCGGTAAATAGCAATGCTCCGGTTCCGGCAGCCTCTGCTGTAACCTCAGATGGAGCCTCATTCCACAGCTCCCACTGTGGACTTGGCTTCGGAGGAGCCACCCTGGACTCCCAAGAGAGAGGAGGGAACCCAACACTGTCCCAGCCCTCCAGCAGCCCCTGCACAAGGACAGGACACACTGCGCTTTCACATGGACAGGGCTCAGTCACCTGAAGATGCTGAACCGTCTCCATCTCCCGTATGTACCCCTGAACGTGCAGCATAAATCTGTCGAGTTTTTTCTGCCTTTAGAGCTTGTAGGTCACCACTTCCCTGAGACAAGCAATGAACACACTGACACAGCAACAGAGGACAGCATGGTTAAGCAGCATCCAAAGGGAACTAACTTGCTTTGGCAGTTTGAGTCATCTCGGAGCACTGCTACATACCTAAATCACATTCACCAGGTCCAAAAGATGACTTCTATTTTGTCAAGCAGCTCAAGGTGCAGGAGGTTCAAGTTGTGAGAAGCTGTGGCTGCCCCATCCCTGGCAGTGTTCAAGGCCAGGTTGGACACAGGGGCTTGGAGCAAGCTGCTCCAGTGGAAGGGGTCCCTGCCCGTGGCAGGGGTTGGAGCTGGATGGGCTTTAAGGTCCTTTCCAACCCAAACCAGTCTGGGACTCAGTGATTCTATGATTCAAGCTAAATAACCAGCCCACGCTACCTCCTTGGTATGACAAAGCTGTGAGGAAGAGTTTGCCATGGCTTACATGGTGGGTGAGGGAAGCAGAGAGCTCATTTTGCCACCCAAGGAGAAGCGACAGAGCCGTCCTCATCCCCATGCCCAGGCTGCCACCACTGGTCCCAGAGGCTCCGACAGCCTCCCAAACACCACACAACTTGCATTCACCTTGGCACAAGTGGAGGAGACTCCAAACAGCACGTTATGAATGTTGTGGTGTAAGGAAGCCAAAGCGCTGAACAGGCTTCTCCCTTTATGGTCTCCAGGAGGGTGACCCACAGCAGCTCAGGTCGCTTGCATCGAGGACACACATGGGACCCAAATCATCACAGCACCAACTGCAGGGATGCTCTACCCTGTTTTAAACCAACACACTTTGAAAGCAGAGCTGCCAGCACAGGCAGCCATTTCTAGCCAGCTACTCGAGGTTTTCCAGCCTCCTGCACGGATTCCCTGGGTCTGGTCTGTTCAGCACTGAAATAAGCACTTTCAACACCATCCAGCCTGAGCACACAGAAAGGCCGGACATTCAACACATGGTCGGACCAGCTGATCCCTGAGGTCCCTTCAACCCGGGATTCTGATCTATGCTCTTGGCTCATCAGGCTTGAGCCAAAGCCAGCTCCATCTCAGGACCTCGCTCACGCGCAGGATGCTGATCACACAGTCCCCACACAGCTCGTGTCGATGCTTCAGAAGCGCTTGCCAAGAGCGCGTATCCAAGTGTTCCTGGACGAGATGCAGACTGGTTTGTCCCCTTATTAACAAGCCCTCAGAAACCTCCTGCATTTTGGAAACCACCTTTGGCTGATGGAGTTCCCAGCACGGAGCTGGGGGACACGCTGAGCCAACAGCACCAAGCCACACGCGTTAGGAAGGTGCCATTTATTTGCCCTATTATTAGCCAAAGCCTGGGCTGTCCTGTGCACATGTTGTAGATTTTGGGCGAACCGGGGGTTTGGCTACTGAATTTCAACCCCTGCCTCTGCCCGCAGCCTCAGCGGCCCCCCAAGGACGGATATGGATGCTCTCGCCAGCCTCCTCCCCTCCAGCTCTGAGATTCATCCTGGCTCTTCAGAACCAAGAACGGGTTAAAAACATTGACATTTGGATCCTTCGCATGTTATTGTTATGATTTCACAATCCCAGTATCTGGCAGACCGTGCCGTAGGCAGGCCCATGTTGTGCCAAGAGCTGTGCACAAGCAGAGCATGAGCACAGCCCTGGCACAGCCTACGGCTGACCCGGGGCTGCTCCATCCCTGAACAACACCCACTTCTCCATCCCTATGCTATGGCAGGTTTGGGGTCAAACCCACAGCCCGCAGCAGTGGGATTCACGGTGTGAGTCTGTGTTAGGTGTAAATACATCTCCTCCTTTCCTGAGCTTCATTTGTGAGCTGAAGATGGGGAATGTTCACCACACCGGACCCACAGCGTCTCCTACCTGCTGCCATCACACAGAGGAGGTCTCAGATCACATAGATTGGGGGGGAGAAACACCGGCCATGGTCATCTTCAGAGAGGACGATGCAAGCAGATGCAGCTTTTTAGGCAGCTAGCTCACCAAAGAGGTCATTCCAAGTCAAACAACGCACTTTGTTTAAGCAAAAAGCTGCGTTTCGCACCGTGAGGAAAAGGTTTGCTTCAGAAAGAGCAGGTTTTAAATAGAAAACCACGCTGCCAAAAGGCACACGGCAAAATCCTGACAGATTCCTCAAGTCGATGATAAAATGAGGAAGGAAAAGCTTTGGCTGTGCCTGTGCTGCCGCCTGCAGGCATCTCTCCCTGCCCAGCCAAGCCCTGCTCGCTCCAAGGGCCAGCAACAGGGGCCTCCCGCGTTTGACACCACAGATGTGATGCTTTTTGCCATGGGTCAGCTCACTGAAGCTCTGGGCAAGGGTCTCCATCCCTGGTGGGACAGAGAGAAGATCCTGCCCTGTGTTTTACTGGGACCAAAGGCACCATTGACAGTCCCTTGGGCACAGAGCCCAACAGCTTCAGCCCGCTGCAGCATCCTGCACCTCCTGCTTGCGCCAGCAGAGATGTATATGGGAAAACAGGGATCCCAGCACCCCAATTTCAGTCTGGTGCGACCAAGCTCTGCCTGCCAGTATGGGCAATCCTGCCCATGCTCTGCTGAGCCTCTGCCTGCTCCATGCACACCCAGGGACAGGCCTGGAGCAGGGACAGCACCCAGAGTGTTGGAACATGCTGACAAATACTGGGACTGACTATGGGAGCAGAGGCTCATCCACCCCTTAGTGCAGCTCCCGGGCCAGGAAACCCCATCCACACACCAGACAAGGTCCATCATTAAGTTTCATGTCCGTGTCCCTCCCTGGCAGCACAAACAGCAGTGCCCAGCCTGTGTCCCCACAGCACACGGCTCCCATGGGCTGGGTGCCCACGCGTGCTCTGGTCTGAGCAGACTTTTCCACCTCCTTCCAAGTTATGGAGTGGGAATCCCGAGCCCCTCACCAGCCTGGAGGGCAGGAGGGATGGACAGGCTGCATGCCCAGTGTGCTCCCTCCTCCTCCTCCAAGCGCTCCCACTCCTCCATCAGCTCTGCAGCAGAGCTGGGGAGCACAGTGTGCTTCCTGCCTTCTGGAAGAGCCAACAGATGACATGCTATCACCAACACCTCCATAAAGGGCCAGAAATAAAACAGCCTTTCAAAGCCAGCTGAAGGAAGGAAAATCCAGCTGCACAGAAAGGGGCCGGGGGAGTTTCTCCCTTCCCTTTGGAGCTATGGGAACACAGCTCCGGTGCCAGCAGGAGCGATGGGAGGCTGGGTACCAGTCCCGCCTCATCCCCCAGAGGGAAGGTGCCTGGGAAGCAGGGTTCTGTGAAAGGAAGCTCTGTGTGGTTCATTGAAGCTCTCCTTTAGGGACAAATCAAACCCCCAAATTAACACATTTTTAATGTGTTAATGTCACACTTTTTGCATGAATATTTTCAGCAACTTCATGTTCTTCTTGAAAACACGTCTGATGGTTCATTAGGCCAGAGATGATCCTGGCTCTTCTCTGCACTCCTGGATCATAGAATCATACAATGGTCTGGGTGGGAAGGGACCTTAAAGCTCATCCAGGGACCCCTTCCACCAGAGCAGCTTGCTCCAAGCCCCTGTGTCCAACCTGGCCTTGAGCACTGCCAGGGATGGGGCAGCCACAGCTTCTCTGGGCACCCTGTGCCAGCGCCTCAGCACCCTCACAGGGAAGAGCTTCTGCCTAAGAGCTCCTCTAAGTCTCCCCTCTGGCAGGTTAAAGCCATTCCCCTTGGCCTGTCCCCACAGGCCCTTGTAACAGGTCACCCAACACCCTGAGGACGGGCTCAGATCACCCCTCATCAGAATAAAGAAGGGGCAGGACGGGCTGGTTTGGGAGGCTGGGATCACACAGGTTGTAGCTGTCTTCATTTGGCTCTGCTGAGCCTGCCCTCCCAGCAAGGAGCATCCCAGAGCAGCAGCTCAGCCCCGCAGCCTCACACTCCCCCTGGCACTCATCAGAGCGGTGCTGAGCTCAGTGGGACACCCCAGAGCTGACCCCATCCCACTGAAGCAAACCCTGTGGATGTCACAGCATCTCCTGCTGCCAGCCCAGCCGGCCTGCCGGAACCAGATCGGTGCGATGCTGGAGGATCTGGTCCTTGTTATCAGCATCATCAGCCTGGCACCCCCCGGCACCCCGTTTGCAGCGTGGGCAGGAAGGTGGCATTTCACACCCCGTGGTTTGAACTCATGCTGTGAACAGCTTGGGAACCCTACAGAGACCAACTGGACCTCCGGAGCTGCCTGCTTACCCAGCTCTGCGCAAGCTGCCTGCAGTGCCCACAGAGAGCTCTGCCTGCCTCCTACCCCCGCCAGCACCCAAGGCACCAGCCCCCAACAGGGAGTCACATCTCCAGTCTGATCTCTCCGTGCAGGGAACAAGAGGCTTTACAAGAGCACAGTTTATGTTTCACAATGTGCCTAACAGGTCGTGGGGGAAGCAGCATCCCCTAGGAACTCAAAGCCTTTAGGGATGGGATAATCCTGTTTTCTGCCACAAGCTGAGAATGGAGGAGTTCCAGGACAGAGGAAACCGGGATGAGGGACAAGGGGCTCCCAAACGGGTGGCTGTTGGGTCCCTGGGATAGAGCAGAGTCCAGCACTGCCTGGCTGCCTCCACCAGCCCCATCTCCTACCACTGAGATACCAACCAAGACCGGTGTGGGCCCAGGAACTGTTAAAAGGCATAGGAAGAACAGTAGGAAAGGGATGTTCACCACCACAGGGACAGTACAATCCAAAACACGTGCTTTTCCCCATGGCACAGCTAAACAGAGGAACTTTCTGCCACCCCTCCCTAGGGATGCTGGAATTCTACATGATTCAAAATGCAGTTTGAGAAGTCTCTGACTGGAAAAGCCACTGAACACAGGGAGCCCCTGGAGCACCAGCCAGGGCTTGCCAGAGGGCAGGAGCGTGCTTGGAGGAGGCCGAAAGCCTTGTCCCACCTCTCCTGGGGCTCACACATACCTACAACGGTGAGCACGTCCTTCTCGATGTCAGCCCTGATGTAGATGCGGCCGCGGCGCTCGGTGTGGTCCGTCCCGCACAGGCTGGGGACGTTCATCACGCAGCGCTTGTGCACGTTCATCATGCAGGCTGCAGGGGGGACAGGAAGAAAGGGACAGTCAGTGCTGGGGTCACCCCTGCCCCAGCTCACAGGGTTTGAGGGGATGGGGGAGAACTTGTCCTCGTTTTAAATGGGGATGCTTTAAGGGATTCCGGGGTAAACATGCAGCAAATGGAGCTTCAAATGCAGCTGGAGACTGCCAGAGCCCTGCCAGGACACAGGGACCCACCACCCCCCCCCCCAGCTCTGGGTCTTACCAATGGAGATTAAAGGATTTCAGCCCTTACTCTAATTACTTGAATTTTGCTGGTTTGTCAGACTTCTCCTCCATCACACCCGTGGTGCAATGCTGGGTATTGAGTGGGTTCGCCAGGAGCTGACAGGGGGCATTAAATATCACCTGCGTATGTGCATTCATATACACGTGTATAGAAAGTTACATATGTATAAAATATATAAATATATATATCTGTAATTTTTTATTCTAAAGAAATTCCTTTCCACTTGGTAACATTTTAAAGGTGATAATGAATACACTGTTCCCACAACAGTCAGCAAGCTTCTATATTTATGGGAAAGGCAGCACATGGCGAGCAGCAGAGTGTGCTGCTCCCCGCCGGCAGCACGAGCACGGAAGCAGAGCTGTGTATTCACAGTCCTTTTAAATAGGAACGTACAAGATTAACATGGAAAATAACTGATCTCTCCCTCTCCATCCTCTCCCTGTTCTTTCATCCCCCATTTCCTCCTCTTTGGACAAGAATTCCCTCAGTTTGCAGAGCAAAGCGCCCTGCAGAGGCTGTCTCACTGCAGCCAGCATGGCCACGGGGTGTCAGTCAGAGCCAGCTCTGTGAGAGCTGGAGAAGGGATGCGGGAAGATTGGAGGGATACAGGGATACTGGGGGGGGATGTGGAGGATGCTGTGTGGATGATGTGGAGGATGCTGAGAGGGGGGAGATGATGTGGGGATGCTGTGTAGGGGGAAAGATGATGTGGGGGAGCCCCTGCCCAGGACCTTGGGGTGCCAGAACCCCCCGTGGCTGCAAGAGCCGTTCCATCACTTACTGTCACATTTCATCCCCTGGTGAATGAGCCCGTAGAGCAACGACCCGCAGTGGTCACAGAAGGTGGGGCTGGAGTACGTGTGGATTTTAAACTTGTGCTTGCTCCGGGGATCCTGGGAGGAAAATACACGATCAGGATTATAAACTTGCATTAAACATTGGCAGGGCCCCACCGTGCTCCACGTTTCACGTGCCAGCTGGCTACGGAGCTGCTGTTAATGGACTTCACTCAACTGCCACCGACTGATGTGGACCTTCTCCAACAGGCGCCAAGATCCAGCGTTATTACTCTTTGGATGTGTTGCCATAACAATGAGAAAGCAACGCGTTGGCTTCTCTGGCGATACACTGCTGTTAAATAACTTGGCCTTAGCATAGAAAGCACCAGGTGAAATTGGTGCCTAAGAACCAGCACAAGGGCTGGACCCTACTCAACTTCCGTGTAAAGCACAAAAAGCCACTCGTTATTTCCATCTGTATTAAGGGTACCCAGTGAACACCTTTGAGCTCCGGTGCCAATCCCTCCCCAGCACACTCCGGGGGAACTGAGCTGCTTAGTCAAATACTACTTGGGTATTTGGGGCTTTCTTAAAACCAACAGCAGATTTCCTGCAACAGCAGAACACACAAACCGAGAGGCACCGGTTTATCTTGGACACTGGCTGCAGTTCTGCGCAGCCACCTTGCAAACAGGGCTCCTCTACTGCAACAGGGATCTACAGAATCATGGAATGGTTTGGGCTGAAGGGACCTTAAAGCTCCTCCAGCTCGAACCCCTGCCACGGGCAGGGACACCTTCCACTGGAGCAGCTTGCTCCAAGCCCCTGTGTCCAACCTGGCCTTGAGCACTGCCAGGGATGGGGCAGCCACAGCTTCTCTGGGCACCCTGTGCCAGTGCCTCAGCACCCTCACAGGGAAGAGCTTCTGCCTAAGAGCTCATCTCAGTCTCCCCTCGGGCAGGTTAAAGCCATTCCCCTTGGCCTGTCCCTACAGGCCCTTGTCCCAAGCCCCTCTCCAGGTTTCCTGCAGCCCCTTCAGGCGCTGGAGCTGCTCTAAGGTCTCCCCTTCAGGAGCCTTCTCTTGTCCAGGCTGACCCAGCCCAGCTCTCTCAGCCTGGCTCCAGAGCAGAGCTGCTCCAGCCCTCGGAGAAACAACTTCAAGAGGGACATCGGACCAACCATGGGGAGAAATGACTGAGGCAGACCAAGGATTTGATGTTTCTTGGTATCTTCCATGCAAGACAAGATAATTCTGGAAGCCCTGATCAACCTCAGTTATTCAGACCAACACTGAGCATCGGGAAGACAGCACAAAGTTATGTCAGAACCATACAGGGACCACATGAGGACCAAGGGCACACTGGGGCAGGCAGTGCTGCTCCTGCAAGGGAGCCCAGAGCATCTCAGCGCTGCAGAGTAGGGTGCTGGCAGCATCTCACACAGCAGAGGAGGAGGATTATGGTGAGAAGCTGCTGGCTTCGTCCCATCTCAGGTTAATTGCAGGGTTAGGGATGAGGCACAGCTCCCGGCTTGGCCATTTGAGCTCAGTGGCTTTTTAATGGCCTGGAAAGGAGCCCAGGCGTTAGGAAAGACACCTTTACAGGGCACCGCGAGCCACGTAAATAAATAAAGAGCGGAGCCAGAGCTGAGCTATAACAGAGCTGCCAATACATCACCTCCCCCATTCCAATTCATTTTCCTACCACTACTGCACTGAGCCTTCCAGTTACGTTAATCGCTTCACATTCTGCATTATTTCACAGCACCACAGATAACTTGAGTGATACCAGGAAGGCGGAAGAGTAACGGAGCTTCATTTGATTCAGTCTGTTGAGTGCCAGGGATCAGGCACATGCTTCAGCAAGTTTATTGTATTTGAAACTGAAATCATCTCACATCTTAGCCTAAGCAAAGCGCTCCTATGCGCGGAGCAGGGCTTAGCTCTGTCTGGTAGCTTGTGTGTCAGCTGGGAGGCAGAGAGGATGAGGCTTCATGGTTAACCTGGCTTCTGGGCAGCCCCAGCTGCCCAAAGGACAGCTCTCCAAGTGACACTGCGCCTTCCAGCCTTCCCCAGAGAGGTAACAGACCACAGAACACCCCAGCCTGGGTTTCAGGCTAGAAGAGGGGTGGAAATGAAAGCTTTGCTAGGCAGACTGCAGGCAGGGGGCTGGAGCCGGGCAGCCCATGATGCAGGCAGGTACCACCGAGCACTGCTGCCCAAAGGGACACCCGGCTGAGCACACCCCTCCTAAGAGGCTTACAGGGTCAGTGCAATCCCTGCGCTGGACGTGCTGTAAGCCTCTGAAAACTTGATTTTATGACCTGAGCTCTGCTTGCGCAACAGCTCAGGGACATCCCTGTAAGCAGCTTTGCCCACACAACACGGCGTGAACCAGCTCCGGCATCTCCCATGGATGGGCCCATGTCACCGAGGGCCTCATCTCATGGTGTGTGAGCACTTGCAGGGACGGTGACTGCAGCCCTGTCCTGGGCAGCCCGTTCAATGGCTGAGCACCCTCTGGGGCAGGAATTGTTCCTCAGCTCCATCTAAACCTGCCCTGGGGCAGCTTGAGGCCGTTTCCTCTTGTCCCATCCCTTGTTCCCTGGGAGCAGAGCCCAGCCCCTCCTGGCTCCATCCTCCTGTCAGGCACTTGTAGGGAGCGACCAGGTCCCCCCTGAGTCCTCTGCATCTTGCAGAGCCCTGGGCACGGCTGCAGAGGACACCCCGGGGTGCTTGGGCATCGTCCCATCACCTTCAGCAGCAGGATGAGGTTGATGCCACGGGGGCAGCAATAGCAGAAGCCACGTGCTAAACCCCAGCGTGTGACACGGGGAGGAATCGCCCCCGAGCACTTCAGTTTCTGTGTTCCCTTCTAGAAACAGATATTCCTGTTTAGGCAAATGAAAGCTTTAGTCATTCATAAAGAAAAAAACCCAACAAACCACAGGCTTAATGCAAAATGAGACAATTGATGTGAAGGATGTTAAATTCCCACTGGAAACGGGAGTTAAAAAAGACAGAGCCAGAAAAGTAAAGTGTGCATTGAGCCATGCTGCGGCAGCAACAGCATCTCCAAAGTGCTCCATCAGCATCCCAGCCCTGCTCAGAGGGAGCTGGACCCCTCATGGGCTTCACTTTCTGCTCCCACCCCAAGAGCTGTGTTCTGGATTGACCCAGCACCCAGAGTCCAAAGGATGTGAGGGTGATGGATGCAGCCAGGCACAGGGAGGCAGAACTGCTTCTCTGGTGCGAGGGCCCTGTTTCACCTTGACCAGGCTTTAGAAGGTGCCAGAAACTGGAAAGTCTGGATATCATTTTCGACCCAGGCTGAAGTCATTTTGCAAAGAGCCTATTTTTGTACCACAGAGACAGGGATGACGAGGTCCCTGTGTGTGCAGATGCTGAGACTTACAGCAAGAACGTTTAAAAAGAAGTTTGCCAAGAAAAGGAGAAGCGTTCCTCCTGCATCCCACCAGCGCAGAGGAGCAGGGCAGAGGGGCTCTTCTTCAGAACAGAGCTGAGAAACACCATGAGGAGAGTTTTGCTGCACTGCGAGGCTCTGCCCTTTTGAATCAGCGCTGCCACAGACCTGTGATGCTGCAAGGGGAGGGATGTGCGTCTTGAGGATGTGAGCCTGAACGAGTCCGAGCATAAGCTAGGAAAGGGAAGAAGCTGTTGGCTTCAACCTGGTACCCTGCAATGACCCATTAGAGGTGGCTTCTGCTTCTCAGCTTGACAGCAGGTTTCAGGTCTGAAATGAGCCAGTGCTGTATCGCATCCTTGACGTACTGCAGCCCTGACCTGCAGAGCAGACCTCGCAGACCCCAGCTCTCCCCAGAACCCCACACACCTCTCGCTGCTCCCACCCTACTGTGCTGGGTATGGGGGTCTGTGTGTGCTGCCTGCAGCAGCCCCAGCTCTCCTGCACTCCCAGGAACACAAGGAACGTGAGTCATAAGCAAGGAACCAAGCCCTGCCCTTTGAGGCACTGTGAGCACAGCCCTGCCAGAGCCTTCCCCAGGCTCAGCAGTCACCTGCACCGTTCTTCAGGGTCATACCCACCCCTGAGCTCCCTCAAGGACCACACCAATGTCAGGCACCTCCCGCTGAACCCTGATGGAGATGCTGATGCAGGAGCTGCTGCTCACCGGTTCCTTGCCGGCAGGCAGCTGGTGGCATTGATCAGAAGGACAATTTATGTGCTGCTCATGGGAGCCAGCATCCCTTTGCTCTTGTGCAGCAGCCTGCCTGGGCAGCGGCTCAGCACACAGCGGTAAGCCAAGGGGGGAGAGCAGAGCAGAGCAGCACCACGCTGCACGACAAGCAAGGGCGTTTGGCTTCAGCTATTCCTCATGCCAAGTCCGTGTCCTGGCAAGGGCAGCAGCCTTCTGTCATACACAGGGTGCAAACCCTGGGCTGGATGCTGCCTGGGTTTAGACACTTCTGCACTGCATCGGTGTTGCCTCTCCTGGTGCAGGGAGGAGGTGGGATGCAGGGGGAGACCAGACCCTTCCTCAGACCCAGCAGCCTGAGCCGGAAAACACTTGTAAAGCACATCCAGCTCACTTGGGTTCATCCCTACAATCAGTCACACATGAAGGGCACTGAAATGTCTTCTAATCCCTCATGCAAGTAAACCCCCCCACATCCCAGGTCCCATCGCCATCCCTTCAGCAGGGGCTGGGGCCCTGCGGTCCCCAGGAAGCCAAGAGCCTGATGCTGCTTTAATCCTTTGTACCGACAGTTGCCGGACCCCACACAGCAGCCCCAGAGGTTTGCTGCAGGATGACTTGCCCCTATTTCCCCATCTCAGTGCCGAGAAAGCTTCAAACTGCCTTTTCCAAAGAAGAATTAACACAGTTCATGTGAAGAAACTATTTCAGAGTGAATTTGCTGGCAATTTTAAGCTGCATAATAGCAGAGCAAATAGAACACAGCATGAGCTTAGTGCCTGCACCTACTGAAACCCAGGCAGCAGACATAAAACCAGAAACCTCGTGCTTTGTTCCAACATTTCCCCTGGGAAAATCCCCTCCGCTATGCAGGGAACACCTCAAGCACACACAGAAGTGGCCTGACAGTGACTCTAAAGGTGATGAAGGAGAGAAAAGCCTCTCCTTCCTTCCAGGGAAGTACAGTTTGTAAGGGGCTGGGTCAGGGATGTCCATGGGAGCTCTGGGCAGCATCCTTGGTTTGTGCCAGTTCTTCTTACTGAAGCCAGGAGACAACGGGGAAGGTGAACTGAAGACAACAGCGGTCACCAGAAACGGGACCCCGTGCTGTTGGCAAGGACAGGCTCTCAAGCAGCACTCACCGGCACTATCCTGTTTGGGACCTGCAGGCAGGAGCCAAGGATGCACCTCCCGCACCTTCCCACCTGCCTGCACAGCGCTGGAGGAACACCTCTGGTGAGAAACAGCTCTAACTCCCAGCAAAAAACCACGCAAGGGAGTTAAGGAACAAGCAAACAGGGTCTTGGCTCCAACGAAAGGAAACCATAGGGGCTGCACTGAAAGGAGGTTACACACAGGAGGAAAACACAGGTCCTGGTCATGGCAAGAGGACAAAGGTCTGGGGTCCATCACCAGAGCATCTTTCCTACCAGTACTGAACTCCTTGGGAGCCACATCCTGAAGACAGTTTGTCACCGCTGCACCAGCAAGTGGTACCAGCATTACTGCTGTGGTCTCAGCCTCCCAGCATGGGGCCCGAGGGCACAGCAGTGCAGGCAGCGCCTCTGCCCAGACCTTGGCTGTGGAAGGGCAAGTGGTCCCCGAGCACAGCCGGCAACACAGCAGCAGCATCACGGCTTGGGCTGCTTCCATGTCAAACACCCAGCCCCGGATAAAACCTGCCCTTGACAGCTTCCCATGACAGCTTCCAGCAAGTGAATGCATTTTTATTGACAGGAGATCTCATCTGCTAGTCAGACAACTGCAGAGGGCTACGGCTGACAGTTATTCTTCTCCTGCTGCTGCCAACACTGAATAAAATGCACTCTTTTACCCAGCAGCACAAGAGAAAAAGCCAAACTCAGCTTTTCTTCCCCCGAGCAGCATTAGCAGCTCTGCATCATTCAGAAATGTTTGTTATCCTTCACGTACCTCGAGAGTCATGTCATTATACCACAAACTCTGAAAGAATGGGGCTCCCACAGTGCTTCCCTGCTCCCTGCAGCCTCAGGATGGCCTGAAGCAGCACAGAGAAGCCCCCCACGCCCACAGGACCCCCCTTGGTACCATCTCCTACCCCACCGTCCTCCTCATGGTGATGCTCTGCACAAACCCAGCTCCGATCCAGCCATCCCAAGCCCCCTCCTTTAACCAGAGGGGCTGGAATCTTAACAGGCAAAACTAGACACACACAGACAGCGAGAAAACAAGAGCAGCTTCTGAGCGACGGGGCTGAAGACATGAGCAGGCTGGCAGGAGGAGAAGCCGGGCTCCAGCAGCGCCCAGGGAAGCACCAGAAGGTGCTGGGGGGGAGAGCAAGGCAGAGACATCTTCATCCCACGGGAGCTGTCAGCGGCTGGCAGGAGCAGCGAGCATGTGCCCTCGCGCAAGGGGCAGATGGCACTCCATGAGATGGAGAACTTCATTAGCAAGGCAAGGGAGAGCAGCAAGCTGCAGCAGGGATGTGAGGATCGGCTCATGCACCAGGCTCCGGGCACCCCAGGGGTATGTGGGGTGCGAGCAGAGATCAGGATCCCGCTCCCTAAGGCAAGACCTGGGCAAGAGGGTGCTTGGGGTCTTCAGGAATGTCCTGGCTCCATGGGCATGTCAGAAGGAAGGGGAAGCGGCTGCACATCGCACCCTCCAACCTCAACAGGCAGAGCTTGCTTACAGCCCCGTGACGTTACCCTGTGCAAAGGGACTACATGGCAACAGGCATCCCTTTCCCACTGGAGATAACCCCACAAAGGAGAATCTTGAACAAGCTGCTAGTTTTTAGGCACTACAAATGGCATCCTCAGTTATTCTCACTGCTAACTGCTGCCAGCCCGCATCTCCCAAATCCTCTAGGAGAAGAAACCAAACCTGGGGAAGCACAATGAGCCTCTGCATGTGGCTACAGGAGCCAGCTTGGATCTGGTGACGCTGTGCATGGGCAGAGCGACCACGTACCAATGCTGGGAAGACCACATCAGGCTAACGCCACCTGTATGAGCCACACTCTCCTAAGCCAGAGCGGCAACAATGCTTTCTTCTGCACAAACACCCGTCTCCAGAGCTATCTGAGGAAGGAGGAGCCCAAGACAGAGACCAACTGATGCTGCCCCCAGCAAACAGAGCCTGGAAAGACCAAAGGCACCGTGGTGACAGCATCACAGAAACCCTCTAAAGCTGCAAACAGTGGGAAAATGAAATGCAGATTTGCAATGACGCTGCACTGGCCTGTTACCTACCCAGAGCAGCTCTGGGATTTATTAATGCATCCTGATTAGATGACCTTTACCGGGATAAGGCAAAGAAGGTCATTTTAATGATTATTTTGTCTACAATTTAAATAATTATGCATTCTACTAATAGTTCCTACTATAATTAGGTTTGCCAACTGCATTACATTACACACGCCCGACTTCAGCTCCTGAAGACCTTGTCATACTTGAGGAAGCTTCAGCTTGAATGGTCACGCTCGCTCTGCCTCCTGTGAACAGGAGAGCATGGGAGCATCAGAGCTTGTCATGGCAACCCACAGAGTGGCGCTGCTCCTCTGGGCAGAGCAGCTCACAAGTGGTCACTTTGGGAGGCTGGGGAGGGACCCGAGAGCTCAGCCCTTTTGGAGGGACCATGGAATAGTCTGAGTCGGAAGGGACCTTATACATCCTCTAGTTCCAACCCCATGCACATCACACAGCCATGTGAGCCCTGCCCGGCAACATGGTGTGGGTAAACCACGCAGCCCTCATCACCAGCGCTTCAAAGCTCAGCACAGCACAGGTTCAGACAAAGGTAGAGAAGGAACTGGTAAAATCTGCCCTCAGCGAGCCCGTACCATGCCCCAGGAGCACTCCTCAGCAACAGCACCACCCAAACCGCTGGCCCACCATCGCATCTCCAGCCATCAGAAAAAGCCATGTCCTGCCATGACTTCAGAGCAGTCCAGCGTGAAAGCAGCCCTGGCGTCTTCAGTACCAGCATTTACAGCTCCAGCTTCATTCTCCGTTGCAAGAAGCAATTAGTTTTCATTCTCTTTTCCTCAGGGGCCCTCTCTCAGTGCATAATTAGTCCTCTCCTAGATGGAAGGTTCCTATTCAGTGGGCTGGGCGAGGTTAAACACACGCACGCTCTCCTCAAGGATGTTCATGCACAACCAGATCAAACAGAACCAGCTCCAAAGCAGGATTAGTCCAAGTCTTTCTGTTACCATTGACATTTCACTGCTCTTCACTTGCTTGGTCATGCTCCAAAAAGCATAAAGTGCCAGCACCCCTTGGCTGCTTCACACATGCACAAACCACCCCGTAGACTTAAGCACGTACTTAACTTCAAACAGACTCATTTTAAGTAACCAGTATTAGTTGGGTGTTTAAAATTAAGCATCCATATGCACCATAAGCACTTTACAGGACACAAAACTGTTCTCTCCTTGATTCTCAAGTGCCACAAGATACAGAGATCAAGGAGCAAAGATAGAAATCCTTTTTGGCTTTGATGTATGTTTCCCTTGGCTCCGTGAGTGGAATACCAGAAAAGAGCAGCTCTAGGGATGAAACCCAGCAGCCAGCTGGCACTGAGAGCTCCAGCCAGGCTGGGATCCGGCTGAAACGGCAGCATCCATCTCTCCGCTGCATGCCCAGCCTCTCCTGCCCCTGCAGATGCCAGCTCACCGAGCAGCCCTTCCCTTCCCTCCCCAGCTCAGCAGTCACGCGGCCCTCTGAGGATGAGCACACTGCGAGGTTTAAACAAATGCAATAAATCAGGCTCCTTCTTTCGGCAGGATTACATTGGATATTAATTATTTGTGCAAGGAAAGGCGGTCACCAGACTGCTGCACCAAATGAGACCAGGCAGGGCTATCAGCGCCACAACCCAGGTGCCACCAGTGCCTGACAGCATCGGTCGCGCTGGATTCATGCTGTGGTTCCTGGCAAGAGCAGAGCAGAGGAAGGCTCAAGCTCTGCATCATCACTTCAACATGAAGCATTCCCAAAGCAGACAGGGCATTGCTGTTTGCTGGAGTAGTTTTACATCTCCCGATTCAAAGCTCCTTAAGGATTATAGCACTTGATTGACAGTGCTGAAGGAACGCTGCTTGCTCTGCATGAATCCCCTGTTACAGCCCAGGGAACAGTTGTGCAGGGCACAAACCAGAGGGCTCTGCTGAACAGCGAAAAGAGCAGCTACAAAAGGGCCATTTCTGCTCCTTGCTTTAACTCCCAAGCATCTGTGTTCCTCTACTTATCTTTAGAAAGGATCAGAAATGAATCAGTTCACGCCAGCCTGGTGGCTTTTATCCGTCTGCTCCATGAGCCACGGTAGCAACCCTCACCCAGCGATAAGAGCAAGCAATAGAGAACCTGGTTAAAGGCCTTTCTTGTGCCCTGGTATCAAGTGGCCCCTCTTAAAACGTGAGAACTTAATTTAGACCTTTCCCATCCCAGGCAAAGGCTGTCCACAGTAACCCATCACCAGCGGCACAGCCACAGGGCAGGAGGCGTGTGTAGAACCCCAGCCTGGCTTGTGTTGAAGGGACCTTAAAGCTCCTCCAGCTCCAACCCCTGCCACGGGCAGGGACACCTTCCACCGGAGCAGTTTGCTCCAAGCCCCTGTGTCCAACCTGGCCTTGAACACTGCCAGGGATGGGGCAGCCACAGCTTCTCTGGGCACCCTGTGCCAGCGCCTCAGCACCCTCACAGGGAAGAGCTTCTGCCTAAGAGCTCATCTCAGTCTCCCCTCGGGCAGGTTAAAGCCATAGGAAAGCTGCTGGCCCAGGATCAAAGGGCTGTGCTGGGGGAAGGACCCGGCTGTCCAATGGCTCCTCACTGCTCCTGGCTTGCTCTAGATTGGAATTGCATCGCATTCACTTGAGCCAGAGCTGCGCAGAACCAGGCAAAGCACAACGCCGGTACCTGCTGCTGCTCCACCAGCTGCTCCCCAAGTGATGATGATGATCAAGGCTGGCGGGCAGGCTGCCCAGTGCTCCAGAGGTGGCATCTGGATCCCAGCCCTCCCTGCTCTCCTGCTGCCAAACCTCATTTTCCTTGAACAAGGTTAAGTGGCTCCAGCATTCCCACCTCCCGCTGCCATGGTCGCCTTCGCTGGCACCTTCCTGCTGCTTCTGCATCACCCCAGGGCAGGTTCACACTCTGCCACTCCACAGGCACCCACATCATCCTGCAGCACCCACCCTGCTCCCGGGGCTGCTGCAGCAGCAAGGGGCCACTTCCAGCCATGGAGCTGGTGGCCTTTTGCCCGCTGCCATCACCTCCTCTGGGTACCACGGCCCAGGCAGGGATGGGAGCCAGGGCTCAGCTCAGACACCAGCTCCTTCTCCCCCGCCATAAGCGGCTGCCCCCAGCTCTGACCCCCCCCTCCCCAAAACCCCCATTTGTCACCACCCCTGCGACTGACACCGTGTGTTTAGCCTCAGCTAAACAACCCTCACTGCCTGTTGCACCGCCTGCTCCCACTGCTGCTATTTTGAAGGGTGAGAGTTGCGGAGCGCTGCCGTTTCCCCAATTCGCTCCCTTCCCTCCCAGCAGTTCCCCAAATTAGCCAGTTTCCACGGGAAAACACACAAACTGCCAGACAGACCCGAGAGGCGCTGGCAGAGGAGCCGCAGGCAGCAATGCTGCTCTAGCAATCCCACTCGCAGCCCGGGGATGCTCCGGGAAATTAAGGCCTTGTGAAATCCGGGATGGGGATTGACTTAGTGGGAATTCGGGTGGTTTTCTGGTCTTTTAAAGCACAGCAATGCTGTTTTCCAACAGGCACACCTAAACCGGGGCTTCCCGGGAAACCTGCTGTCCTTGATGGGGCTGCCCTGTCTGGGCTGTGCTTTCTGGGGGAGTCGGAGCAAACGCAGCAACACTGATGATGCAAATCACAGGCATGAAATGTGCCTGTGGGCTGTGTTTCCCCCCTTGGGAAGAGCAAACGTATGGATAGGTTGAGTTAAACCTGCAAGATGAGACGGAACAGACTGAAAACCTGCGCCTGCTTTTAGTGAGGAGACCCCTGCAGTGAGGAGGAGGTAATGCTGAACCACGGGGCAGTGCAGGACCGACGTGGCAATGGTGATGTGGGGCAGTGATGCCTTCAGAGTAAGGGATGAGCTGAGGAGGAATGAGCTCAGGCACACTGCCCAGGCTGCCTCCAGTCTAGCGGCACTGTGAGCATCTTAAATGACAGCTAATGCTTTCAGGTGTTTCACTTGTGGCAAAAGGAATCGATCAGGACTGAACCAGACCCTGCCAGAAGAGTCGCCTTCAGCCCAGGGCACATCAGCCAAAGCCTTAAGGCAGCTTTTTAGCCCTTACTGCTTCATTCATCTTAATTAAGCCCAAACCTAAAACCTCAGCTCAGGTGGCAGAACCTGGAAATGTCATTTTACCAATGGGGAAACTGAGGCTGTGACTCGAGGGACAAAAGGGAGCTGCAGACTCAACCCCAAACAGAAACGTCTCTGCATTCCCACACATTCTCCCTGCTCTCAGAGCAAGTTATTGGATGACTTGAAAGTGTTTTAAGTGTCTCAGAATCTCAGAGCCCCCACGACTGTGAATAACAATGAAACCGAGATGCCTGTGAAATAACAGCACAGAACTGCCATTGCCAAGAACACGGTCTCCAAATCGCTGTGAAACACCATGGTCCACAAAACACCATGTTGTGCCTTCACCCAGGGCACTGGAGCGGGTACTTACATCCGAGGCAGGGCCTTTATCAGCACCAGGGCAGGAGAAGGTGACGAACTCATGGCACCGCTTGTGCACAACGAAGCAGCAAACTGCAAAGAGAAGACAGCGACAGTGTCAGTCACACGTTAAGGGATTGGCACCACGACAACCCAGAGCTTAGGAAAACAAAGAGCTCTTATGTCTGACTTAGGATAGTCAGGACTCTAAAGCTGTGGCAGGTTTTTAAACCCTATTGAGCATCACCAGCTGGACCCACTGAACATCACCAGCTGGACCCACTGAACATCACCAGCTGGACCCACTGAACATCACCAGCTGGACCCACTGAACATCACCAGCTGGACCCACTGAACATCACCAGCTGGACCAGGCACTTCAGCAAAGGCAGAGGCAAAGTGCTGAGCAGAGGAGGGCTGGGAGCCCTTCTATTCACTTGGAGCTCGCTGTCATCCATAGCGCACGCTCCGAGGTCACCCCGGGTATGAAGAGAGGGAGAATCTGGCATTTGTGGGGATCGGAGCTGAAAGTGCATGTGTCCAAAAATGGAACGGTGTACCGATGGAACAGGTGGGCATCTCCCTCCCACAGCCCTGCTTTGCTTCAGCAGCTCCGCAGCCTCCCTCTGCCAGACCAGCAGACACACGTCTCCCTCTCCTCAACGCACGCAGTTGATGACAGTCACCCTTCTGGGAACGTTAATCCCAACAGGCTGCTACCCAGACTTTCAAGCCTAAGTATCCAGAACTAAATCCACATCCCTTCAACCACCGAACCCTCACTGCACACACTAATCTGACACTGCCAGCCCTGGTTTTGCAATCAAAGCACTCTACTTAAAGGCTAATTTCTTCCCTAAATGCAAAATAAGCATCTTATTTTCAGCAAAGCTGCAGAGGGGCTTTGGACCAGGGCCTGTAGGGACAGGCCAAGGGGAATGGCTTTAACCTGCCAGAGGGGAGACTGAGATGAGCTCTTAGGCAGAAGCTCTTCCCTGTGAGGGTGCTGAGGCGCTGGCACAGGGTGCCCAGAGCAGCTCAGCTCCAAGGGCTGACACCATACACAAGGGGAGCAAAGGGGATAAGAGAGCAAAGCAAAGATGTGCAAAGACTGCCTCTGTCTGGGGAAACCTGGGCAGCAAACTCAGCTCTGTCGCAGGGCTCTCTTACTTGCCACATCCCTTTCCCAAGAGCCGTGGTTATGCTAAAGGAAACAGTGATGAGATCAGATACAGCACATAACCCAGGCTGAGCAGCGCAGGCTTCAGCTGCGCCGTTATCAGACTTCTAAGGAACAAGAAAAAGGCAAGTGACGTTGGCTATTGAACTCACAATCCCCTTATCGTGCCCTGCTACCTCCAGCTTTAAATTCATTTTCCATTTTTCGTTGTGAAAAGAACAAACCCAGGAGCTTTCAGAGGCACAAGAGCTGCCAAGAACCCTCTCCTCGCAGGGCCTCTCATTTGCCTTTCCAGCAAATAAACAGCTTCTTGAAAACATTGCTCACCATTGCTGTCATTGGATACAGAGGCAGAGGCATTTGGGAAGCAGGAAGGAAGAAATTAGAACTCTATTAGCAAAGATTTGTCCTGAAGTGTGGGGATAAACTCAATAAAGCTCCGCAGCACGCTGGGCGCAGGCGCTGCCGGGAGCTGCTTCCGGCATCCAGGCTGCAAGAGCTTCCCAGTGGAGCTGGAAGGATTCCACTTCAGAGCAAAAAATACAGAGCTCTTGGGCTGAACTTCCTAGTGCCATTCCTCTATGCCAGGGCTCGGAGCAAGCTGCTCTAATGGAAAGAGTCCCTGCCCATGGCAGGGGGTTGGAACTGGATGAGCTTTAAGGTCCCTTCCAACTCAAACCATTCCCTCATTCTATGATATTCAGTTGCCACAAAGATGACTTACAGGAACTTGGTTCTCATTTGCCTATATGAGCTGCAATACAATGTTTTGAACATTTAAGGGCTTCTTGACCTAAAGCACTGAGAAAACCCCTTGAGAAAAACCATAAAGCAATTGCCAAGGAGATCACAGATGCTGCCGAGCAGAAAAACCTCATCAAAACGTGCTCGTGGAGTATGAACATTGCAGAGCACACGTCTGGCTGCACCTCGACATGGGGGGACCTCCTGGGGCAGCGAGGGCTGCGGGTGTAGCGCAGCAGAGGCAGAACAGCCATTAACACTGGCTGCTGCCAGCCAGGCCAGTGAGTTAAAGCTTTATCCAGCAGCGTGTGGCCGGGAGCGTGTTCGGAACAGCACCGCAAATCACTGCAGCGGACAAAGCTGTTGCAAAGTCCTCGGCAATGGCAGGAGGGAGAAATCCAGCCCTTGGCTGCTCTGCATGGCAGTATTGCTGCAAGAATTCCCCTGCTTCCTAAGGGCTTTTGTCACTGCAGACCCACGCCGTCGGGCAGGATGAGCTGCACACTGACCTTGGCCATGGCTCCCCTCCAGCACTGCCTGCCCCGGGGTTTCTGTGGGTGTCCCTGACGCAAGGCAAGGTCTTGCCCCCATGCTGGCAACCAACGTTTGGTCTAGTGAGGTCAACAGCACAGAGCAAATCAAACCACCGTCAAAGCGAACCATCAGAGAGGACAGACCCTGCCATTATCCAGTGTGCAGTTAGGGAAGAGCAGGCACCTCCAGCGTCATGACCTCCAGCCACCTTAAACGTACATCACCTTAGCATGGGGAAGAGATGTTGGGAACATCCAACACCGTGCACCCAGGGAGCTGCACAGGGCTCTGGCACATAATATTATAGCATGGGAGCTGCTCAACACACAGGAGCCAGTGCAAGCATCTGTGTCAGTAAGGCACTGGGCAGAGCCACTAATCAGGAATTTCCTTGCAGCCGCTGCAGCTTGTCCCATAGCACAGCCAGTCCTGCAGGAATGGAGAACCCCCTCGTCCCTTCAACACTCCCAGCAGAAACCTCTTTGAGGAAGGGAGCAGGAAAAGACATTGCAGGGTGACAGGACCAGCATTTATGCCCATCAGGGCTTGCTTGGGCAGCGCAGGGCAGAGGGATGCACTGCCCAACTCTCCTTCTCAGGGGCTGTGAAGGAGCGTGGTCCCCCTCTTCCTGCCCACCCTGTGCAGGGAGCAGTCCCAGCCATGAGGCCAATGCCCACCCCTGTGAGGGGCTCCCATGACTGATAGCCCAGGGAGGAGCAGAGCAGCCCTGCCCACGCTGATGAGCATCACAGGTATCACTGCCTTTGTGTCCCCAGGTCTGGTCCCAGCAAACAGCACCCATTTGCTGTGCCCCTACACATCCCCTTCCTTCACCAGCAGAGCGTTTTCTCCTGTTTACAAGATGTAAACAGCTGGAAGAGTTTCCCCACCACGCTCACCTCACATGCTCCGTCTCCGTTCTGATGCCTTCCCAAAAGCAGACAGTTGGGCAGTTTGCCCAAAGAGACAACGATGCTGAAAGGCTCGCTCTTAGAATACAAAATCCTGCCCAGGGCAGCAGTTCCTGCCCAGGAAAAGCCCTTTAGCAAAGCTTTAAGCTCCTTACACTGGCAGCAGAATACCCAGGGAGGCAGCCCAACAGGAGCACAGGTATCCCCAGGAAGATGAAAGCCCAGAGGGTGTCAGGGTTCGTGTTTTATTTGCAAGCTCCAAGTGCCTGAGAGTGCTGAGTGCATCCTGGAGAGCAGCAGGACCCAAGCACTGGAGCTGTATCTCTGTGCTGTTACTGCCAGGACACACTGCTCAGAGCAGGTCTTCTGGGGTATTTTGGGGTCCCATTTTTCCACTTTAACCTTGCTCTGGATCAGGTTTTGGGGATGCAAGAACAATATTCGAGTGGGAAAATGGCCTTGCCCTTGCTATGGACCCACTGCAAGGTGCTGGGAGACTGTGAAGGGTCATAGATGCTGGAAGCAAAGCAGCAGCATGGTTTCACCCATGGGACCACATCTCCACACAGCCCAGGAGAGCCCCAGAGCTGCCTCCAACAGCCCTGACAGGAGCCCTTGGCCACCAGCACAGGGCCCTGGCACCAGCCCACAGCCCAGGGCTCACCAATGCCAGGAGAGCAGAGACCTGCGAGGTGCTGGCAGGCAGAGCCAGGCTGGCTGGAGATGCTAAATCATTTCCTGACCCCTGCACACTATCGGCTTGGAGCTGCCCCATGGGATCCGATTAGCCTCATCTCCCACATGGAACATTGTTAGCTGGCAGGAAGGTATCCAGCCCCCCTCAAGCCCAGACGCTGTGACAAACGACTTCCTGCAGGAATGAACCCTGCCTAGCAACTCCATGCTGCATAAAGCGGAGTTGCCTTTTATTTGATCTCCATTTGTTGCTCTAATTTCATTGCATGAACTCCCTGCCCTGACGTGCTGCAGAAAGGGCTAATCCGTTTTCCCGGGTCCCTCACAAAATGAGTTATTCAGGGAAGTCACCTCCCATGCCTCCCTCCAGCGCATCCCTTCCCAGAACACACGTTCCTTAGGAAGGGAAGCCCTCTGCCCGCCTCCACTGGGCAAGGGAGAGGGTTGGAGGCACCCAGACCAGTCTCAGATATGTTGAATAAAGCAGACAGATGGAGAGTTAACAGAGACAGAAGAAGGTTCAAGCCGGATCCATCGCTAAAGCAAACCCAGGAAGGAGCTCAAACCTCCCCGGAGAGCTGACAGAGCCGTGCTTTGGCAGATGGTTCCAATAGCACAAAGCTCAAAGATTATTTCGAGCGTATCGCAGTGCGTGGCTGCTCCCTTACAACCTGTGGAAGTTCTCATTCGGGTAACATTTCCCTGCCTCAAGAGCTCGAGATGCAGGAAGCAGCTTTGGAATGAGCATTGCCAAAACTGGAGAGAAAACGCGATTAAAAAAGGCTTTTTAAAGGAGCTTTGTGGCGCTCCACCTACGCCGGGCAAACCCACGGGGTCGGACGCATGGGCCTGGCTTTGCCCCGCTGCTGCACCGAAATGCACCGCAGCCAGCACTTGCCCACAGTTTTCCATTCCCACGTTACAAAATGAGCCTTGCTACATCAAGCAGAGCCAGCGGAGCGTGGTAATCACAAAATAAGGGGAAAGAAGGCTTCCAGGAGGGGAAGTCCTGAATTTCTGACGGCGCTTTGCAGCTTCTAATCACTGAGAGCACACAGATTGAAGCCGAGCTAAAATTTATGCTATTTGGATTTAATCCCCAGCTTTGGATGAAAGCTTTCCGGAGTTCTTACAACACAACAAAGATCTTCAGCTCCTCATCAGACTTCAGCGGTTTCCCATTATCAGCTCCGGGGAGACGCAGTGATTGGGAGTTTGGGGCAGTGGTTTTCCGCTATGGAAACCCACCAGGAACAGCTCCAGGGACTGAGGAGTGGAAAGATAGTAAATAAAAGGATAGCCTGAGCCATCCAAGTTCCCTTCTGCGAGGTCTCAGCAGCCTCATTGCTCACGAAGGCTCCGATTCCCCGAACAGCGACAAAGACTTTCAATCCAAGGGAGCAAGTCTTATTCAGACCAGTTAATGCTGCAGGAACGGTACAAAGAAACCTTCATTACAGATATGAAGAAGCCCAGCCCTGCAAATCAGTACTGAGAAAACTGTCACTCAGTGCCAGGGAGATAGAGCTGCATTTCCTGGTATTTCTGCTGTAAAGCAGCAGGATATAGTTTTTTAAAGCTATACAATCTTCCAGCCATTATAAAACCAACTGGCTCTGTCCATTCCGCTCTCCAGCACACCCCATCAATGGCTCCCGAGGCAGGGACCACATAAGACCCTTTAACACAAGCAGGACTTGCACCCATCATTCCTCATCCCAGGCTGGCTGCTGGAAAGGGATGCAGCACGGACAGAGGATCCGGACCTGCCATCCCTTCCCCAGGAGCCCCTTGGCTGATGCCATTCCCTGTTTTCACAGGGAGAAGAGGATGTTCCTGCTCATGCCGGCCCCCGAGGCCCTTCCCCAGCGCTGCGGGAAAGACTGAGCCTTCCATGCGAGCAGCTCAGTGACAGGGATTAGGTGACTGAAGAGGAGGAATCCTCTGTGCAAATCCCTGCTGGGGAAAAGGCAGGCTGAAACATCCTGATTTATTCAGGCTCCTTGTCTGCCCCAACACCCGGTACCAGCTCAGGGCTTTTTGATCGCATCTCCCACTTACTCTGCAGGCGGTGTTCCCAGGTCTCCAAGAATCACAGAAGGGTTTGGGTTGAAGGGACCTTAAAGCTCCTCCAGCTCCAACCCCTGCCACGGGCAGGGACCCCTTCCACTGGAGCAGCTTGCTCCAAGCCCCTGTGTCCAACCTGGCCTTGAGCACTGCCAGGGATGGGGCAGCCACAGCTTCTCTGGGCACCCTGTGCCAGCGCCTCAGCACCCTCACAGGGAAGAGCTTCTGCCTAAGAGCTCATCTCAGTCTCCCCTCGGGCAGGTTAAAGCCATTCCCCTTGGCCTGTCCCTACAGGCCCTTGTCCAAAGCCCCTCTCCAGGTTTCCTGGAGCCCCTTTGGGTATTAAAGCAAACCCAACTCCCTTGCTCATCTACTGCCTGCTCTTTGGGAGGGGAAAAGGGCCAACACCAGCTCTGTGAAGAGACCAAGGATGCTGCAGTAAGAGCCGCTCTCCAGGACTCATGTCCCAGTGCTGGCGATGCTGACCCGCACCCACCCCAGGGCTGCAGCTATTTCCAGAGACACAAAGGCATTAATTTTGCATTAGAGCCTGATCCCGGCTCGGGGAGCAGTTAAATACTTCATCAGCTCCCTCCAGCCCCGCCGAGCAGACTCACTTGCACGTTGAATAATTCAGCCCCGTGCACGCTCCCGGCCGGGGCGGCACAGGAGGAGGCAGCCACGGCCCTGCCAGATGTGCCGCAGGGACCAGCTGTGCCAGCAGCAGCTTGGTGAAGCCCCCAGCGCTTCAGCAGTGGCATCAAGCAGAAGGATGCGCCACAAACCCCAGTGCTGAGCAAAAGGCCGGCTGTGCCAGCCTGGCTGTACCCTGCCCCCAGTTCCTACGGGAGTTGCACGAGTTTAGGGACTATCCAGGCACGTTCCTGCGTTAGTGATGCCCGAGATAGGGAGGAAAATGCATTCTGGTGCCAAGGGGTGTCCTGGGCAGGATCTGGACTGCTCCTTGCTCCGGGTAATTTGGAAGGCTCCTGCAGATGCCATCATCTCCTCTCCTGCAGCTCACGGATGACTGAGCCTCAGCTTCTGCTGTCTCCACGCTCTGGTGCTCATCCGCATTTCCATGGCATCTCCCACCCATGGCTCAGCATGGCAGCACCCACCTCATCTCCAAGAGCAGGCTGGCTCGGATGCAGCTGCCGAGCCCTTCCGCACCTCCGGCAGACGGGAATCTGCTGCCCATGCCCCTGCTCACACTGCTGCAGCAGGCAGGACACCCAAGGGAGCTCTCAATGCATCCAGCAACAGCATCACTACCTTCATTCCTCCCACATACCCACATGCTATCAGTTATCTGTGCCCCTTCCTCATAACCCTGTCATGGTCTATACGCTATTCGAGCTCCTCCACTTTCTCATGGTGTTTCCCATGCTCAAGGGCCACATGAACTCGGCACACCCCAATGTTGCCCCAACCCTCAGCCATAGCACCCACATTTGGTGAGGGGGCTTGGGGCAAGGGCTCTAGTGGAAGGTGCCCCTGCCCATGGAAGGGGCTGGAACTGGATGAGCTTCCTTCCAGCCCAAACCAGTCTGGGATTCTATGATCCATTAAAAGCACAAGCAATGTGGGGAAATCAGTGCCCAGAAACATTATTTAAGGACTTAAGAAAACACAAAGAATACAAAACCACAAAGACAACACAGCCTTGCAGAACTGTACAAGGACACCTTGCTGTTTCCTTTGCAACTGGAGGGCTGAGAGGCCCTATAGGAGGTGTAGGGTCAAATGCTCTCCTGCTCCAGCAGAGCTCCCTCCCTGCTCCATCCAACATCCCTCCAACACCAGGGAACATCCCTCCAGCACCAGGCAGTGTTCGGGTGCCAGAGCTGGGGGTAGCAGTGACATCTGTGGTTTCCCAAGGTAAGACCCTGCCAACAGAAATCAAGCGAATGCAGTGCCTGCCATGCAGGAGGAGCCCACAGGAGCTGTGCTGAAGAGCAGGGGCAGGATGGTTGCTCTGCTGTTCACTTCCAACAGAGACATCCTTAATAGTCCTTTCTTTTCTGAAAGGGTCACATACTTTGAGCCCAGCCACGCACTTGCAGAGGGATTTGTGTACATAAGAAGAAAACATTGAAGAAAGTCTGCAGTTCTATATGGAATACCAGTAATGAACTGACAACACCCTCTGCATGACAATGAATGTATTGTAGCCATGCGGGATGAGGAACATCAATCATCCCTGGCAATGCAATGGGTGTGGGTGGGGAAGGGGATGGTGATAGCGTTAGAGCTGGGATCAGGGAAAGATCTTCCTTCTCCCACTGCATGTGCCAGAGAAACACCTCGAGTCACATCCAGGCTGCAGGGATGGGGATGCTCAGAAGTGCTGCTCCGGGAAGCACACTGCTGCTGACCCGGCTTGTGCAGCTCTTGCTGGCATAGGGCTCACTGAATGGGGCAGAGGGTCCCTCCACCCAGGGCATGGCTCAAGTCCAGCTCCTGCTTCCTCTTCCATGTACTTTGGGCCGATAAAGCTGCTTGGAGCAGTGAGCAGAGCACCCCAGCCGCTTCATCCCAGCATCCAGAGGCACCCCATGGGAGCTGCTCCATCCTCCCAGCCCCCATGCAGGCAGGGATGGTGCTGCAGGTACACAGCCAAGTCCCACCACAAGCACACTATTGAGAGACCAACAAAAGCCCCAGCAGAACATCTTGCCTGCAGGAGCCTGTACAGAGAGCCTGTTTGCAGTGAGCAGAGCTGCACGCCCAGCACCAGGATGGAGGCAGCCACATGGACCACGCACGGTGCAGGCACCACGCTGATCCACTCCTGCTCTCCAAGCATCCTGGGATGTAGCCGGGGCCAGCAGAGGAGTTCAAAGCAAGGGGAACGAAGCCATCAATGTGTTTCCCTACGTGAGGCACAGACACCTTTCTTCTCTGCTCCTTTTTCCTGTGCCAGGTGCTGTTGCAGAGACCCACGCACAAAACTGCACCAGCCGGGAAGCTGCCCACACACCGGCCCTGAATGAACGGGAGGGAAACATGCCATTCCCTACCTAATCTCTCATTATAGCCAGGTGACACGCTGCAGCAGCACTAACAGGTAATTTTGCAAGTTGGAATTTATTTCTTTCCATGTTAACATCTCCTCTAACCTGTTTCTTAAAGGCCCAAATCACGATGCTGCACACAGAGGACTTCATCACGGCCTCAGGGGTGAGCCCGTGCTGAGCTGGAGCAGGGTGGTTGCAGCTCCTGGACCATGGAGGCAAGCAGGGATGCTGATGGGAATGGCAGGCATTAGAGGAGGAGCACCCAGACACTGGCTGAGGGTAGGAAGATGAGAGGCTTCTCAAGATGCAGGACCAATGGACCAACTCAGTTTCTACCTTATTCAAACAGGGACAGGCAGCATCGAGGAAACTGCTGCATCCACCTCAGAGCCTGGTCCCTCTCCAAGGGGAGATGGGTCCCTAGGGACAGCCTGGGGGACAGCCCAGTGCCTGCAGCCAGCTCTGCTCAGAAACACCCACCCAACAGCTCCAGATGCAGCCCAACCCCACAGAACACCCTCAGCATCTCCACCAGCGAGCGATGTCAGAAGCACTCTGTGATTAATCCAGGCCCCGAGGGACCAGATTAAAGAGTCTTGGCAATTAGTTCTGGATTTCTTCGGAAGGCGCTGGAAGGCAGTGGAAAGCTGCTGCAGTCCCTGGAGGATGAGCACCAGCTCCTCTCGGAACCTGCCTCGCCTGCACCAGTTACACAACCCACCGCTGCCATGTGCTCCCTTACCGACGCTCTCAGCGCAGGGATGGAAAGGAGGCTTGGAAAAACCCCAAAGCCCTGCACACGACAAGAGAGGAGATCATTAAAAACCTGGCAGACCTACTTCGACTCCGGTGACCTGGTAATTTGAGATAGTAATTGAAACTCGGGGCCAGCCTCTTGAGAGCAGGCAGAAATACGGCAGATATCCCAGCGGGATCCATCCTGCCCAGAGAACAAGTCAGCCACTGGGAGGGGGCAGTCAGGGTGCAGGTAACCCATCATCATCCCAGTTGCTGCATCGCAGAGCCCTGGAAGATGGCTGCCCGCCCGCTTTGAAGGCGACGCGTTCGTAACGGTGTATTAATCCTATTTAGGGAAGATAAAAAGCCAGTCCCCAAAGCGCTAATAATGTAACTGAGTTAAAGCTGAGTTTTGTCACTTATCTCCAAGACAGAGAGGGGAATTTCACTCCCATTTCCTTCCTCACATCCCCGCCGCCTTCAATTCTCCTATCTGAACCGTCTTGTTTCCAAAGGCAGAGACCAGCGTAGCCATTAAATAGCAGTGCTCAGATAAACACCACCTTCACCTCCAGCGAGCAAGGAGGCTCCAAGGGCGCCAGGCTGGGGAAGGATCTTTCAGCCTTCAAACAGTTGCTGGTGCATGCATCCTGACCCCACGTACCACCGACACGCTTCCGTGTCCCATCACCCTGCCCCAGCCAGCTCACCCTGAAGCCCAAGTGCTGGCAGTGCTCAGCAGAGTGGGTATCAGCTCCTCTGCACCATCACAACCTTTGTGGCATCAAGAGAAAAGCCACTCCATCCTCTGTCCCCGCTGCCTGCCCTTTCCACAGCGCTGGCTCTGTGTCTGCCCCACCAGCGTTCCAAGATGCTCACCCCAGCAGCACCTGCCAGGCTTGCCAGACACAACCAAGGCAACCCAGTGATGCTTTCCCAAATGGGATTGGAAGTTAACGGCAGAAACAAGGCAGCTTCTCAAAAGGTGTCATTCAAACACCTTCAAACAGAGGAGCCTCTGGGGAGGAACCGGGCGTCACAGGTACACAGAGGGGTCAGGAGGTGCTTGTAGTGGCTGCAAGGAGACCTGGGCTCGCTTTTCTGGGCTCCCATTGGGAGCTCAGCAGGGTCTGCAAGGGCCCTGTGAGGGCAATGGGATCTGCACAAATCCATTGTGGTTAGTTTCATCTGCCTAAAAGGGCTAGTGTCACGTAAGCCTCAGTGATGCACCACAAGCCATAGGTGAGCAACCCTACAGGCAGCTCCAGCCTGGGAACAGGGACACTTAGCTAAGGGAAGGGGATGAAGGAGCCTTTTCTATACATGGCAAGCATCAAACCAGCTTCCTGTATAAACCATGGAGCTTGTGTAGATTCAGAGCATCTCAGGATGATGGGACCAGGGTCAGCCTCATGCCTATGATGACACGTGAGCATCTGACCCATAACCATACTGTCAGTGGTGTCCCCACATCAACTGCCCCAAGGCCCCGCAGTGGCTTGGGGTGCAGAAGTGCTCCAAACAGGCCATGTCTTCCTCCTGAACCTGCAGCACGCTGAAACCCATAGATGGAATCAAAGCAGGATGAGGATTTCACAGTGCTCATGAGCCTCTGGCCAAGAGCCGTCATAATCCTGATATCAACATTAATTTTCCATGGCACTGGAGATCCAGGGACAGACTGAGCCGCGTTTTGTTCCTGAACACTACGGCAAGAGGAATTTATGCTGAGCACACAGTGCAAGATAAAGCACTCGTTTCCTTTAGAGGCTCTATTTTGGGTACAGAGCTGAGCCTCTGCATGGGTGAGAAACTTCTCAAGCACCCTTGGCCAGAAGCATCACTTCTGCCTTCCCAAGCACCTTCAGGTTATCTCCAGACACTCATAGCCAGGTGAACCCAGGCTGGAGCTCGAAACTGGCCCCAAAATGTGAAGAACTGAAGGTCTTTCACCAAGGCAACATCAAGAGCAGCATCAACACGAACATGGAGCTCCTGCCAAGTCTGGGAGGCACTTGTCTACTGCTAAAACCAGCATGGTCTATAATCGTGTTCGCTCTATTCCTAAAAAACAGCCTTGAAATAAATCAGACTAATCCCAGTTTGGGGAGATGCGTAAAGTAAATCCATTCAGAACAAGAGAAGGGGCTTCATTCCTCGCATCACTGAAGGAGCTCCTTTTCCCTGCATTCATCGCATGCACCACGCAGCATCCAGACCCCACACGGTCCCAGCACTGTAACCGCACTGGAGCTGCTGCACAGTCCCTTTGCTTTCCAGGAAGGGCACAAAATAATCGCCGTGCATACAGCAGCAACACTCATTTGTGGGTTTGGACTGATAGGAAGAGTGATGACTTCCCTGCGCTGCCTCCGGCTTCATCCGGGCAGGCTGCACCTTGGGAGCTTGTTCTCTATACTCCAAGTGATGTCTGAAGGGTTCCTTGAACCCCCAGGAACAGCAAGCACCAGATCAATTTGAGTACAGCTGAAAGCAGCAGTTACCCAGGGTCTCTGCAAGGTGAAGCTTCCTACATAGGATTTATTAAGTGCTGTAACCGTGTCGTGCGATTGTGCCACCGGCCTGGGTTTCCTGCAGCGAAACACTGCTGTCTGTGCTCTGCTGCCTTCCCCAGATAACCCAGTGCTCACCAGCACCAGCCCAGCATTGCAGAGGGCAGGCACCCTCCGCCCTGACAGCGCTTTGAACACAGGCACAAACAGCACAGACATTAACATCCCTCCCATGCATGCCACCCATCAGAAGGCAAATGGGAGGGTTCAAGACAACCTCAAGACACTTCTCAGTTTCCCTCTGACCTTTCTCCCCTGCAGAGTGCTGCGTGTGATGTTCTGCCCCAGCTCTGCAAGCCACAGCCCAAGGATCAGACCCAGAGCGTCCTTCAGCCCTTCCACTTCCACCTGGTCAACGGGCAGGTCTCCCAGACTCATCCAGCACGTTTTGGAGCCTGCAAGCCCATGAGACAGCCACAGGCCCTGAGGTGCAGCAGGAGATGAAGCTCCATCCCTGCTCCTGTGTGGTGGGAAGCCAGAGAACACTCCGGTGTGGCGGGCCATAGGCAGGCAGGCAGGCTCCTGGAGCCCCTGGGATGTGGGACTGTGCTGCTGCCCCTGCACCCAGCCAGAGAGCAGCCGCTGGACTTTATCTTGGTATTGCAACCACTTCCTCCTGCATCACGCCAGCAGAACACGGGCTCAGCTGCAACGGCTCTGAAGCAGGGTAGAGGTTGCCTTTAGTGTTTGATTCTGCCACGAGAGGAACATGGGTCCCAAACCCTCCCCTGGGGTTCAGGGGAGGGACTGGGGTCTGTGGTCCAAGCACAGCAGCAGGCAGCAGCTCTGCATGGCCAAGCCTTCAGCAGCATCACAGAGGCCAGGAGGAGGGTCCAAGGGGCTGAGCAGGGCTCAGCAGCCACTCCCTGCAAGCAACAACCTCAACAAGAAGTCGCTCTGCATCCATCAAGTCTATTTTAAAACAGGGAGAACAAAAATAACCAAGTCCTGCTTGGTCCTCACCGTCTCTGCTTTAAGATCACTGCTAACATAGGCAGGAGGAACAAATGCCCCAGGAAGCCGCAGGCAGTGGCAGGACATCCTGTGATAGCTGGGATGCCTTCCATCAGCAGCTCCTACTGAGGTGCCTCCCAAACAGCCACCAGCAGCTATTTCCCCTCACTGCAACATCTTCATCTAGGCAAATTAATGCTGCTCAATCAGCAACTGCCCCATTAAGGCTAACAAGGAAGCCAGTAGCTACTGCACCTTCAGCAAGCAAAAGCCGCACAAGGCACTGAGAGGACACAGCAAGGGAAGAGCAAAACCTGAGTTTGTTGTCACCCCAGCAGACACTGCTTATGCCATAGAACCACAGAATCACGGGATGGTTTGGGTTGAAGGGACCTTAAAGCTCCTCCAGCTCCAACCCCTGCCACGGGCAGGGACCCCCTTCCACTGGAGCAGCTTGCTCCAAGCCCCTGTGTCCAGCCTGGCCTTGAACACTGCCGGGGATGGGACAACCACAGCTTCTTTTCAAGCCTGTTCAGTCCTAAACTCCACAGGGGAATTTTGGGAAGTCTCGCAGGCTTCCTGCTCCCTGTGCTGCAGATGGGAATGTGCTGATAAGAAAGCCAGCCACTTCCTCTGCAGAAAACAGCGTTAGTGAACAGAGGGTGAGAGCAGAGCAGCTCCAGCAGCACACAGTGCTGGGATGAAAAGGAAGGATGCTCAGCCCCGATTCCTGCTGCAACTTCACCTCTCCTCGGTCCTGTTTGTTCCGTCAACGTAGCAGAGCCCAGCCAAGGCTCAGGGACACTGGATTAATGCTGATTATGGATCCTTGGGGATTTGCCCACAGCAAGTCACCAAGCACTGGACCCTGCCTGGCTGCTACAGAGCAACAGGAGGGGCATGAAGCCAGCTCACAGGAGGCAGGATGCTCACCATGGCGCTGAGCGCTTTCCCGGCTCACCTTGGCTGCAGCCAAGGAGATGGATGCTCACTTCCCCGGAAAGGCTTGCCAGCAGCACCACAAGCCTCAGGATCCCCCTGTGCTGACCCCAAGACAAGGGCTGCCACTCTCCAGCCCCCACCTGGCACAGCCGCCCTGCTGCAGGAGGGATGCAGATCGCACTTTTCCCTCCCTTGAAAACAGGCCATTATCTCACGGCAGTTTGTAGCACTATGTGTTATTACACTGCAACAGTACAGCCTTTAAGACCTTCAAAGGGCTGCAGCTGGCAAGATCTCTAGTGTACTTGGCACTGCTTTTGATGCTCTACAGATAAGGTATTAAAATAACATCTCCAACATGCAGATGCTCTGTGTCTGCTCGCTCGTCTCTCTCCAGCCAGAGCTGCTCAGAGCAAGGTTTTATTGACGCTGCAAGACAGGCGATGCACAGCGCAGCACGGGCTGGAGGAGTCACCTTGCTGTGGGAGGCAGCTCTGTCCTGGCGATCTGTGTGTCCCTGACCCAGGTTTTCCCAAGGGAAGCTGTGGGATTCGGCACTGGGTAGGATGAAGGCAGAAGCCTGTTCAACACAATGGCCATGGAGAGCTGATGGCTGAGGGGCACCGGCACTCACGTTAAGGGAAGTCTCAAAACACATTTTGGGGCAGGAAGAAATAACCCGCTTAGTGCTTAACTTTGCTTTAAAGCTACTGCTGTTTAGGTGAATCTTGCTCTACGTGGCTGGTATGCTCAGCTCCTGCTTCACTCACTGAACTTCAAGCCATGAACTAAGTTGGGCAGCCATCCTGTACAGCTCCATGCCACTGCTCTGGATTAAAGCATCACCCAGGCTGCCAGCCTGAGGAAAGGAAAAGAGAAGAGCCGTTTCATTTACATGGAGCTCTGCAAAGAGCTCTCTTGGCTCCCTCTCCACACCATGTCCCTGCTGGCCAATACAACTTTATTAATGTTTACGATGTGGCCTCCTTTTTAATGCTGCTCTGGCCCAGGGAAAGAAAGAATCCATTTGCATTTTTAATGGCATTTGGATAAGCAATTTGAGCCTGGCCTCCATCCCCCTCAGCCAAAGCCTGTGGAGTGTCAGCCCGAGGTTCCTGGCTTCTGGACGTCCAGGTACCTTACAGAGCATCCTCCTCACTGGTGGGGATCACTGTATGCCGAGCCTGCACTGCTGCAGCTGGCACGGCATCCCCTCCACGCTCAGCACAATAAATGTGGGCCATCACCAGTAGCCCACAGGCAGCTTTCCATTCAGTTTATTTTAATAAAGCAATAGAGGGAAACGCGCCATACATAAGATACTAAATGGCACAATAAAAACCTTTAAGCTCGCCTGAAATCTCTCCCAGCTGTGATGTAGTACTTCACAGACATGAAATAGGGCAGATTTCACAAGCACTGCGCCGAGTTCTGCCTGTGCACTCCAGTTCCCACTGGCTTCTCCTGCTCTCCCTCTGCCACAGAGGGTACAGAGAGCACCCTCTGTGCAAGCCCTAAGGAGCTGCCTGCAGAGCTGGGGGAAGAACAGAAGCTTCCAGTAGCTCTTTGGAAGTGGCAACAGCCGCTCACGCAGCAGCCCCCAGCCCGTGCCCACCTTTGCCAGCCTGACAGACACCCCGGCTGCTCCATTGACTGTGCCACGGCTGCCGCAGCATCCCTCAGCGTGGTCTGGGGATGAAAACCTCGTCTTCAGCAGAGGGAGGTGCTCACCTGCTCCATGCTACAGAGCCAGGCTGGTCAAATCCTACCCCTCCATGCAACCTCCCTTGGGCATCTGAAATTCCCCCTTCTCCTTGCAAGAGGCAAGAATGCAGCATCCCCCCCATTGAGCCACCTCAGACATCCTGCAATGGCTCCCAGCACCTGTAGAACCCAGGGGAATCATGGATGTCCCCAAAACTGCTTTGTGCAGCAGCTTCTTGCATAGCCCTGCATGGAGATGAATGCTCCTCAGAACCTAAAGGCTGCCCAGAACTGTCAGTGCTGAACCAGGAGGCACATACACGAAGCCCCATCACTGGTCAGGCTTGGAGCTGGTGGGCAGAGACCCACCTTGAGGGGGTTATGTGGAGGGAGCTGCTGCCCATGGCCCTGCAGCAAGCTCCTCATTGCTGAAGGATGCTCCCCCACCGTTCTGCCTTCAAAGCTCCCTGCAAAGCCACCCAAAACCCTTGCAAACACAAATCTGTGTCTGTCCAAAGTGTTTGGGATGAGAAAACCCCTAAAAAGGGTGCTTTCCCATCCAGATTTCATTTGACACCCCCCCCCCCCCCATTTCATGCTGCCTTCCAGTCTCCCCCTGATACCTGCACCATGGTGGACCACCTGCAGGGTCCCCCCAGCCCACTCTGCTCCCCGGCATGCTATGGGCTGGGCTGGAGGAGCACTGACAGCCCTGGGATGGGAATGACATCCCCTGCCACATCAACCACAGCTCAGATCCAGCCTCATGTGAGACTGGCAGCTGCCTGGGGACGGTTTTCCATTCCTGAACGCGCGGCGCCCGCTCCTCAGCACGGGATTAGTAATAAATATTTGGAAAGATTAGTTATTCCATATAAACAGCCACAACCTATTGCAGAGGCTGGCTCAGAGCCTGCTCCTTGCTCAAAGCTCTCCGAGGGTCCATGGTGCTGCTCCGAGCCCTGCCATTGCCGGGAACGGCCCGCTCCACACCACACACGCCAGCACTCAGAGACGATGCTGCAAGGGATGCCAGATACAGGACTCCCTCATCCCTGACTTCTGGTTCTTCACTTTGGGTCTCCAAGCTGTGAGCAGCCTCCCCAGAGCATTACCAGAGCATCTCCTCTCGAAGCATTACCAGAGCATGGCACGAGCGCACAGCTCTCCCAGCTCTGTTTTCCTAGCCCCCCCTTTGCCATGGGAGCCTTGAAACATGGGAAACCCCAGGCTCATCCTGCTTTCCTCCTTTGTCTCCTGCCTGCTCCCATCCCCGAGCACCAAGCAAGCCTGTCAAACCTGCAGGAGACCCTCGAGACCCCCACTGCAGCTCTTCAAGTGATAACAAATACAGTCCCTCTGTAAATCACTGCAAACACACAGGCTGCTCACCCTGGGACTGCTGGAGACAGGAGCTACACAAGCAGCAGGTTCAGCCCAGGACACAAACCCATTTGCCAGCCACCCCCAGGAAAGCACTTCTCTGCCCTTCAGATTCCAGGAACATCAAACACACACCCACAAAAAGGTGTTTTCCCAAAAAAAATCATCTGGTTTACACCCTGCCAGGATCCTAATTCACTGGGAACGTGCTTCCCAAGCACAGCGCATCCACACAGCTGAATCTCCTTCCACACTGCATGTTCTGCCTTACATCATCCTTGCTCCTTTAGCAGCTCCAGGACCTTCCTCCCTTCTGTCACCACTGGGGCACTGCTGCTCGGCCGTGGCCCAACATGACACTCGCCTGCCTGTGTCAGCTCTATTCCAACTCTGGAGCCATTAATCACAGTTACATTATAATTCTGTTTCATTATAACGTTATGTGGATGGCAAAGGCTGAACCCAGCATATTCACATTGCTAATGGAATTAACCCCTCTCCTCCTGCAGCCCCGAGCAACCAGGCAAGCGGGACCCTTGTGCAAGCATCAGCTCATTCCAGGCTCCCAACTCCAACCTGCAGACAGGTCCCCTCATGGCCATGTTCACAGCAAGACACTGAGGAGCTGCCCAGCACCTATTTAACAGCCCTCCAACCCTGCAGTGAACAGCCTTTAGAGAGCTACAGGCTTACAGAGCCAGCCAGGAGCACCCAAAAGTGAAAAGGAGACTGTTAAAAGCACGCTTTGCCCATGCTAAACCCCATTACTCCTTGAGCAAGCTCCTGAAGCCCCTCTAGTGAGACAGGAACATTGTGGGCAACGCTTGTTCAAACCCCCGAGCGTTACAAACCAGCTCGAGTTTGGCTCATTGCCTCCATCCTGCAAATTACAGGCTTGTGAAGGCCTCCCCTCCCGTACCTGCCTCCAGCACCTTACAAAGACATCCCCACCTCTCACTGCATTAAAGAGAAAACACCCCAGCTATCAATAGATGCAGTATTAGAAGCCAAAATACCCTCCCTCTATGGCAACCTGAAAGGTCTTAATTATCCAGGCAGGTGGCAGAGGGAGCAGCCCCGGGGCACACGGAGCTGCCGAACTTTGCTTTTGATAGTGGGTATTGAGGAGCAGACAAAAACACTCTCATTGAATCCCTCGGGAGCTGAGGCAGCTCTTTCATTAGCCAGAGACATTGCTGAGGTCCCCGCACAACCTGAGAGACTATTGTGTTCACAACTCAAAATCCATCCCCCTGTCTTAACTAGGAGGGAGCAGAGAGCAAAGGAACTGAATCAGGTTTCCAACCCGTTCCCGTAGCAACGGCAGCAGAAGCCAGGTTTGCCGCATGCAGATTCCTGCTCCGGATGGAACAGCCCTCCCCATGGAGCAGCCCAGGATGGGGTGTGAGCATTTGCCTTGGGAATTATCAACTCCCCAGTGCATTCCTGAGCAGCCCCATGAGGTGGGGCTTGAGGGTGCTGAGGCGCTGGCACAGGGTGCCCAGAGAAGCTGTGGCTGCCCCATCCCTGGCAGTGTTCAAGGCCAGGTTGGACACAGGGGCTTGGAGCAAGCTGCTCTAGTGGAAAGGGTCCCTGCCTGTGGCAGGGGTTGGAGCTGGAGGAGCTTTGAGGTCCCTTCAACCCAAACCAGGCTGGGATCCTATGATAAAGATCAGAAAAAAAACAATCTTCAGCAGAATCAGCCTGAAAGCAACTTTCAAGTCAAACTTGTGAGGTGACTCTCAAGCAGAAAAAGCTCCTTCTTAATCCAAAAGTCATCACGAGAATGAAATGCAACCCTTGAATCTCACCACTCCTCTTTAGAGATTCATTTTTCAACCAGCTCTACACCGACAGTGACCCAACGTCATCGCACAGCGATGCCGAGAACAACAACAAACATGTTCCCAACGCACTCTTTCCAAGCCTGACACACAAATCAGGGATTCTGGCTCATTTCTGTCGCAGTCTTGTGGAGCAGACCTCCTAAAACCACCCAGAAGCTTCTAACAGAGTTAAGACTGAAGAGCTTGGCTGTCCCCATACAAGAGCCGAGCGCTGTATGTGTTTACAGCAGCATCCATATGGCACAGGGGAGTTACGTGCATCAGAAGCCAAGCTGCTGTACGTGCAACGAGGGCACGAGCTCGCCATACATTCAGCTCACACTTCTCAACTGTGATCACCGGAGTCCCACCTCCACACAGCAACAGAGCAAGAACTGCACCAGCACCAAACTGGGCCTTGGGCACACCAAAGTGAGCCGTGTGCCACCATCACACTGGAGCCGCCGGCATAGGAAGCGCCAAGCATCGCCAGCAAGCTGATGTCCAAGGACTCAGTTTTCCTTCCCGCAGCACCCCTGTTTCTTGCAAATGTTTTCCATGCAATCACGGACAGAGCTCATTGAAGAAGACTCACATTTGGTGCCATAAAGGTTTGGGCACGTTTGGTTGAGAAGAGGCAGGAGCACAGCTCTGCAAAGACACCGCAGAGGCACTGCCTCACCATCCACCTTCAGCTGCCAGAGAAACCTTTGCCTTGAGGATCCACGTTAGCAGCTTTAGGACTCCAGCTTAAAACAAAAGCAAGTGCCAGTGAGCCCCTGGAATGGGAAAGGCAGGAAAGATGCAATGGATTTTAAGAGCTACAGGCAGGGCAGCAGATGTTGAAAGGACTGACCCAGCTCCTGCATGCAACAGCATCGCATTCATACTGGACAGAAGCATTCCTTCTGCAACAGGGCTTGTGCACAGCAAGAGATGTGCCCATGGAAAGCCCTCACCCCATCTCACCCATCCCTGGGACCTGAAGCCTCAGCTGAATCCCCAGGTTTGCCCGCCCCTGCTACACGGCTTCATTGCAGGGCAGCCCTGAACCATCACTGCAGTGAGATCCAGGTTCCCATCTCCAAGCCCAACCTCAGGACTGCAGCACAAGAGGCTTTCTGCAAGCACAGCCCATGCAGAGCAAGGGAGCTGTTCCTGCACATCCCAACACCTTCAGCCAGAAAAGCCTCCTGCAAATCCCATTACCAGTTTCTAGCAGCAAGTCTGGAACAAGGATTTCTTTAAGCAAAAGGAAACGACTGAAGAGCCAGCAGTAGCCAAAGCTGCCCTCTTCATGGGGCTGCAGCGGAAACTTCCCCTCAGGGCAGCGTTTTGACCTCCCTTGCCTAAGAAGGGCTCATCACAAACCAGTCCTGCTCAGCTGACATGCAGCTCTAGAAATGAACTGCTCTCACCGAGCATGGGCAGTTCTCTCATCCTCAGCACTCCAAACTTCAGTGGCTATATCAGCTTTTCACTTGAGACAAACCCAGCTCAGGCTCCCACATGGGTGATCCGATGCAGGACCCAGTCCTGCTCCTACACCATCCCCATCCCACTACCCATCAGCCTCAATGGGAACAGCCCCGAGCACTACTCACCCCCGCTCAGGAGGCTTCACTCCAGCCCTTGCATCCTCCACCTTCTCAAGAGGTGGATGGACCATTCTCACGTCAAAGGAAAGACAGACCAAGTCAAAACAGAGGAGATGCCTTTCAAATTGACCGACTGCGGGGAGGGTGCTGGTGCTGCTGACAGAACCAGGCAGCGTCCCCAGGGACGCCGCTCAAGACAGCTTTTTGCCTGAGTACAGAAGTGGGAGAGCAATTAGGAAGAACAGCAATGAGCTTCTCCCCCCTCCAGCCTTCCCACTCATGAACACCTTCCATCGTGCCGCAGTGCCAGGGAATGGCTCCCGCCTCACTGGGGCCCCCCAGCACCTCCACACCAACCTCTGCGTGGGGGATTTGCCCCTTTAAGCACCACAAGAGGTGACAGTCAAAGCCATAATGAGGTTGTAGAGGGGCTGGGGATGGAGCTGCTGCCTGGTCTCACCAGTGGGCAGAGATGGGCTATTGGAAAGCCAGGGCTGCCACAGAGCAGCAGCACAGGGGACACCAGCAAAGCAGCATTCCAGCCCCGGCTGCAAGCTGGGGTCAGTACTGCACTCAGCATCTTGGTTTTTGACTTAGCAAGCAGAGAGGGAAGAGGAAAGGCTGTAGAGCAGCACAACGAGATGGCAGGAGAGCCAGGATGAGGAAGGCGGTGAGCTCCTGTAGGCTCCTTCCACGGTACCAGCCATCGCTGCGCCTGTACAGAGACTTCCATCTTGCCTTACAAACCCTGACCCACTCACAGGAAGCTTTATCACAACAGGGCAAGTCTAATTTGGCCCTGATGCCCCAGTTCAGAGAGCAAAGGAGGTGAACCCCATGGTACCGATGGAGAAAAACAGTGCTGGGGCACAGGAGGAAGAGGATGGACAATTCAGAGCCAAAAGCTACATGTGGCAGCAAGGACATGCTGAGCACAGCACAGAAATCCCCTGCAAGGGGAAGGATCCTGACTGCTGCCCAGGGGAACAGCTGGGGGCTTCAAACCTCAGTCAGTCCCCAAAGGGTGAGCATATTCCAGCCTCCGCTGCAGGACTTCCAAGAACAAGCCCAGCTGGAGCGGGGATGTCCAGGCTTCACCGTGCCCAGGCTCTGCCGGTAGCAAAGCAGGACAAGCTCAAGCTGGTCAGCGAGAGCCCCCAGCTCCACAAACAGCTTTGGGGAAGCGATACTCGAGCGGCTGCTCCAGGGCACGCACGGGGACTTCTCGGGGCGCAGCACCCGGCGCCGCTGCAGCTTCCTGCTCTCCCACGGGCACCAGGACCTGCCCCAGCCTGCGTGCTGCCATCTCCCCTCGGTTTCATTTCTGCTCCTGTGCCTTGCTATGAAGTCATGCGTTGAAGTTATCGGAGAGCTGGAAGTGAGTCAGCGCAGTCAACGACAGCCTAAGAATGGAACTAATTAAAACTATTCACTCAAGCCAGCATGTTCCAACGTACTCAAGACCCTAAACAAAGCCAGTTGCATCAGTGGGATGCAGCGCACAACCCCGGTACGTTGGCTCCCACCTTCTGCAGCAGATTGTACAAAGAACGAGTCATTCCATCGCAGAAGTCAGGGCTTCGCTACCAGGGACCACATTCCTCAAGGGAGAGGAGTTTTCAGAGAGCTCTCCTCCAGCCTCAGGGGCTGCAGAAGTCGTGCCTCAGTTGAGGGAACACCTGAAGCCATCACCAACCCACCGAGGGGTAGAAGGCAAAGAGCAGCGTTCGTACGAGACTGAACACGTTGATGACATGGATGCAGCAAGTCAAGCCAGCAGCAGAAATGAACGTGCAGGATGAACCAGAAGGAGCACGTCAGCCAAAGACCTTGCTACCCTCAATATATTTATCCTCTCCTCCTCTTTTTAAGGGGTGGGAGTGAAGTTTGCTGACCAAGACTGACAGACCCTGAGGTGATGCAGGCGAGACAGGGATCTGAGCCCACAAAGCCTCCCAGGTCCAAAAGCCATGCCTTAGCCAGGTCTGCTGTGACTGGGAAAGACCTAACTGCTCCACTGTCACCAAAGGGCACTGCTGGTGTTATGGAAATGCTATGCAAATGGATGCTGGGACATCCATTTGCAGACATACCCACAGGGACAGGTCTGCAAAGCTGGGAGGAGAAAAGCATGTTGTTGTAAGCGCTCATGGGCATCCCATGTGCACAGCAGTGAGGAACAGGGCTGCCTTGGTTCTCATCCCCCACAGACACATAAACCAGGGTGAACATTGAGAGATGAGTGGAAAAGGCACCTTCCATACACATGTTAACATCCACACAGGCTGCCCCGCCAGTCAGTGCCTCCTTATACACCAACACCGCCCATTACAGAGCACAGGAGCAAGGCAGATCAAAAGCATTTTAATCACCAGCTTCCAGGAATGAAGAGCATTTAGTTACAGACCCTCTCTGCTGCAGAGAGCGCTTCCTTTACACAACTGAGATGGAGTATGAGAGCATGAAACCAGATCCAGCAAGTGCAACAGAGATGAGGAGGGTGAGGAGGGCAGCAGAGCCTGCAGCAGCATCAGCCGTGTCAGCCAGTGATGCCATTGAAGCCATCCAGGCACACACCACAATGGGGCAACAGACTTGATTTACGAGACCTCTAGAGCCTTTATTTGGCATTAGCATACAGAGATGCTGAGCACTTTATCACACTACTCCTCTTCCTTCCAACCAAGATAAAACATAAAGATCCAAGACCCCGTCATGGATCATTTAATAAAACACAAGTATGCGATAAGACTTGGCTTATGCTAACAAACTTTGACAGAACATAACTAACCATCCAGCGAGGAGCTGCAAGAATAACATCAATTAAATGGCACTTCTATAAATAGAGTACCTGACCTGCTACCACTTGTGACTATCAATCCAGCTTTCCCTGCAGAGAAGCTGCTGAAGTTGAGTCAAACCTCAAAATACTGCCTCAAAATAGTTGTTCTCGCATGTGAAGCGGTGCTGTGTCTGTAAGCGATCCACCCCTTCCTCCATTTAGATTGCTCAGAGACCTTCGCAGAAGGATAAATCACTACGTGTCAAGGCAGAAGCAGAGAGAGACAGATATTGATTGCAGCAGCAACAAAAGCGGTTGCGAAAACTGGGGCGAGATGCACACGCCTCTGGAGAAGTCAGTGGGGAAGGAGCAGGCAGGGCTTGGACATCAGCACACGCTGCCTGGGGAGCTGGAGCTGCCCTGTAAGAGGTTTAAGAAATGAGGCATTTGAAGCCTTTGAATCACGGTTATCGTGAGCTGTTGTCCAGGCAAACGAGACCAGGAACATCCCAGTTTGGCAGAGGCGCCTTTAACAGATCCTCTGCTGCTGCTCCAGCACTCCCAAACCTGAACGCTCTCCCGGATCCTGCTCTTTGACCCTTCAGCTTAGTTTCCATCCACCTGACAGCAACAAAAAACCATTCACAGGAAGTTCCTCTATGGTTTCCGTGTTACTTCAGCATAGCCCCACTTACGAAACCTGGACCAAGGAGCTCTACGATGTGCCCCAGGGTAGGACCAACGCCACCAAAAGCATCCTGCCAGGACTTGCCACCTCCTGCCCAGGTCACCAGCAGCTGGCAGGGACCAGGGGTGGCAGTTCCAAAGGACAGGCAGCATTATGGCAGCGTGGGAGCCAGAGGCTTCATAGGAGACACGCAGCATCCTGCACTGCTCCCCAGCTCTTCCACACGAGACAGGGTAATTATCACATCCTTTCTTCCCCCTCCAACAACAGCTATAAGGCTGTGTCGGGATGTCTCCTGACAGCACAGCTGAGCTCAGACATCACGGGAACAGCATCACAGTGCACAGCACCCGGCATCACACAAGGAGCCCCAGTCTGGCCACACAGACACCAGAGCTTCCAGCCAAGCTTCACAATACAAACACATGGCTATTAGCTGAGCAGACTCTAGCACGGGATCCAGCCGTCCTTACAGAGCATCACCCACCACAGGCTGCATCCGGAGCTCATCCCCTCCGACATCTGCTTCCATCCCCTGTGCTGAGAGGGCTGCAGGCTGCACACCCCAAACATTTACAGCTCCAATAACAAAGGAAAAGTGGTTTTGTTTTTCAGGATACCACAAACCACCACTTCTTTCAGCTGTTTCAGCTTGGGTTTGTTGTTCTTCCTGGGCACAAGCAGCACCAGAGCTCGCCGCCAGCTCCCGCTCCCACCGATGCGATCAGCGATGCTGAGCCACAAGCCTTCCCAATTAGGCTGCTCATTTCACTATAATGGCTTGGCAGTCCCCATACAGCAGGGCCTGGGCAGCAAATAAAACCTGAATGGGACAAGACCTGAATGTGCAATAACCCGATCAAAGGGGAACAGCTGCCCTGACAAGCAGCCACCTCCAGAAGGCCACTGCAGAGCAATTTGGAGGCCAATTGTCTCCGCAGCGGTAGAAAGATGAGATATGAGTTCTTTATTAGACATCCATCAGCCCTCGCTCATTAGACAAGCACATCAAACCCAATAGCCAATAAAGAGGACTTTAAATGCAAGCAGCAGGGTTCATTTACAGGCACCTCTGTTACGAAAGGACCTGGCAGCATCTGCCCCAGCACATGCTCCCGAGTGCTTCCACGCTTCAGGGTCATGAATCTGCCCCAGAAGTGTTATGAACAGAAGTGTTAAAAGAAACTGCTTGACTCCAGCTCTCTTGAAAGCTCAGGTTTGGCCTTGTAATAGATGGACAAGTACTAACAGCTCCTCAAAGCAGCAGATCGTGGTCCTGAGAGAGACCATCTCAAAGCACATACCCTGTGTGGGTAAGATGCAGATACACACACCTGCGGTCTGGCTAGAGCCCACCAGCACTTGTTTGCTAACTGTCATTCCTACAGCCATAAGCTTTAGCTCCCCATACAAGTCAGCAGTGAGCTGACAGCTATTATTTTAGGAGTCCATATGGACCCATCACAGCATCTTGCAGCTCTAATTCAGGGCACAGGTGGACATGGGGCGGATGGCTCTGCTGAGCAGAGGAGCTGTGGGAGCTCAGACCCTCTCACCCAAAAATACATTCAAGGAATGAATGTCTTGGGGGGGGGGGGGGGCAATACCCTTCCCCTTGTGCATCGCTCACCATGATGTGGAGAAGGGATCCTGCTCCAAAGACAGCAACAGCCACCAGGCAGCCAAACACCCCTGGAGAGCCTGAGAAGCTCCTGTCAGCAACACTGTCAAACCCCAGAGGCATTTGACAGCACCCCCTTGCCCTGCTTCCACAGTGCCGAGCGGTGTGTGATGCAAACTGGTCCCACTGCAATGCCGTGGGGCTCCTGCTTCACCCACACCAGTCAGCACATCCCTATGCTCCTCAGGGACACCAGCCTCCATCTCCCTGCCCCAGCGCTGCTTCCCACACTAACCAGCCGCAGGCAGCTCCATCCAGCTGAGCCCACTGCAATGGCTTTAAACTGACAGGGGAGATTTAGATTAGATGTCAGGACTAAGCTCTTCCCTTAAGTTCAGGACTAAGTTCACCCCCTAAGTGAGGGTGCTGAGGCGCTGGCACAGGGTGCCCAGAGAAGCTGTGGCTGCCCCATCCCTGGCAGTGCTCAAGGCCAGGTTGGACACAGGGGCTTGGAGCAAGCTGCTCCAGTGGAAGGTGTCCCTGCCCGTGGCAGGGGTTGGAGCTGGAGGAGCTTTAAGGTCCCTTCAACACAAACTGTGCAGCGGAGAGGATGGCAGCCGAGCCTGGCAGCCCCTTTGCTTCCCCATTCGGAAGTGACCAGAGCAGCCACGTTATTTTGAACCCCCTGCTTATTCACATGATTTTCCTCTTGCTTTTTACAGAAGTGCTCTTGTTTCACTCTGACACGGTGGAAGGAAAATGACAGCCAAGCAGGCAGCGATAAGGGAGGAACTCGCAGCTGAGCTGCGGGGTCTGTAGCACCCAGACACTGAGCAATAAAGCCAAGTCCCTGTGCCCCATAGTCAGGCAAGGCTCCTATGCTGCTGGAGCACCAGGGCTGTGGGGACACAGGCTTCAGGAAAGGCTTGCTGCCTCCAGAGCCCCACAGATGGGAAGAGGTCTGAAAAAGGGCAGGATGATTAAAATCACCAAGTTGTTTCCATATGGAGGATGATGGAGCACCCCGTCACCTGAAGGGGCCATAAATGGAGCCTATAGAATCCTAGCTGGCATTGCAGGGGTGAGGACCAGCTCCTCTGCCTCTTCCAGGACCAGAGCTGGAGGCCATCAAACACTAGTGACAGCGGGGGCAAAAGCAGACAAGAGGGTGGTAGTTGAGGCTGTGGGAGAGCAGGGGCTACCCCTGCAGCCAGTCACAGCATCACCAGCACGAAAGCACAGAGTAAATCTCAGTTTGGTGGCTCTGGAGCAGAGCATCCCAAAGGCAATCCGCAGGTAACCGTTGGATGCAGTATTCCTTTACAAGCAGCACAGCCTTATAATTTCTGCAATTAGAAAGGGAGTTTTTCTACCCTGATCTAAAATAGAAGTTTTTGTCACAAATTACCAGCTTTCACTCCCCTCATACCTGAGCTTAAACTGAAACCAAAATGGAAATTTACAGGAGAATGAGAAAGTGAGTCAGTCTGCCCTTCCAACAGCCGTTTATTTTCATCCTCACGGACTCACTTAATAGTAACATCAGAGAGATTAAGTTTCTTCCAAATTTCCAAGGCCCAGAACAGGGGAGGTGGCTTTGGAAGGGAGCTTCACTGTGCCACGGACCATAGCAGCACTGGGATTAGCTGCTTGGCTTCCCGCCCCATCCAGTGCTACGATCCCATCTTTTCCTACCCACACAAGCAAGCAGCTTTGTACCAACTGGAGAAACTGGCTAAAACCAACCTAAGAAGCCTCTTCCCCATCACCTGCTCTTTGGCCGACCTGTAACCTGGCGAAGGCAGAAGGAACTTTGATTCCTGAAGCATGGCACACAGAGGCCAAACCCTTTGGAGATTCCCAGCTTCTCTTTGGGAAAGGAACAGCAACCACTTGGAACAAAGCCCGAGACCAAACAAAACCAACCCTCCAGAAAGATCCATGCGGAGAAGCCTCTCGAGCAAGCTCAGAGGGAAAAGCAGCCCCAGGTACCCCATAGCCCAGCTGAGCAGGGGTCCTGGGGACATCCCCTTGAGCAGCACAACAGCAGAGATGGATGGTCCTGCCCCAGGTGAAGCCCTGGTGACACTGCCTTCAAACACCCAGCCTATGTGAGTCCATCCACCACCAGCCGCATCCATGGGGTAATGCGGATGCAGAGACTGGAGCAACAGCCAGCCCGAGGTTAAGAGCTCTGTTCTTTCTGTCGTGACAGCACTCAGCACTGTCTTGTGCAAGCTACAACACGGGCAGGAGCAAGGAGAAGTTTCCAGGATGCATTTCAAAGCGCCCGGTTTTCAGCAGAGCCGAGATTCAGAGAGCACGCTGCAGAGCTCCTACCCCAGTACACGTCCCCCGAGTATTCAGGTCAGAGGCACTGCTGTTCGAGGAGAAATCCTTTCAGGTATCTAATAGGGGAGAATCTAATTCTGCTCCAAGGCTGCGGGAAGCAAGCCATTTGTCAGGCAGGATTTGATGGCAGCACTTGTCCACAGCCCAGACAAGCCCTCGCTTCCCTCACAGCGGAGCGAGAGCAGCAAACAAAGGAATCCAAACTCCAAACCTCCTGGCACCAAGACAGATATGCACAGATTCCGAGAAGGAAGAAATTCCAACTGGAGTTTGAAGCGATTTTAGAAACATTCTCTGCCAGGGTTTCGTGCTCAACCAAAATGCAAATCCCCACCATGGCTTCCCAAGCAAATGAGCTAGTGGTGCTTTTTTCCAGCCCAGCAGCATCTTGCTCTGAGATCTAAGAGCAGCCCTACTGAGCAGCAGCTAATTAAAGCCCTTCCTCCTGCCAAAACCCCAGACTCGGTCTCTCAATGACCCAGTAAGGGAGACTTTTCCCCCCTGCACAAGCCCTGGGAGACTCCAGGTCAGAAGCTCTGCCCTTACCGTGCACCACGCAGCTGTGCATGTGCCGTGTTCTACCCACCCGTGGTACCCAGGGCACAGGTAACATAGAGTGATGGCAGGTTGGATGGGGCTCGGAGCAACCTGGTCCAATGGAAAGTGTCCCTGCCCATGGCAGGGGGGTGGAACTGGATCAGCTTTAAGGTCCTTTCCAACCAGGCTTCTGGGACAGCCGTGTGCCATCCTCCACAGAGGAGGACTCGCAGGACAAGGTGTCAGACCAAGCTGTAGATAGGGATGTCCAAAGCAGGGAGAAACCCCAGAAGCAAACTCTTGGAATCAGCTCCTCAAGGTCACTTTGTCTTACCCAGAAGAATAACTCGCTGCTGTTACAGACCTACAAGCCTCATTTCCAGAGGACTCTGGCCCTGAGGCACCACTTCATCAAAGACAAACGAGTAAGACAAATTTGGAACTTAATGGACTGAGCTCCTGGAGACGGTCCTTAGACACATGATGTGAATTAGTTCAGTCTCACAGCTATGCCTGGGGCAGCCAGCAGCAATCTCCTGCAGCAGAGGTGGCCTGCTCAGCCCCTTGCTCCCTCCCCTTGCACACAAGGATGTGGCAGCTCCATCATCCTCAGAACCTCTCTCCGTGGAAGGGCACTTTGCTCACATCAGATCCCCAAAGGGGAAGTTATTCCATCAAACTCCTCAGAAACCACGTCAGAGATGTGAATAACCCCTCCCATAAAGGCTGCTTTCCCAAAGCAACCTGAAGTTTTCCCAAAGCACATAAAGGCTGAGGCAGCCTGTAACAAAGCTCATCTCCATCAGGACAACACAGCAAAGGTTGCTCCACAGCAAAAGCAATGTCAAGCTCTGGGGAGTCTATAAATAACCATTTTAGGGGAATGTTTCAAGCTGTGCACAAAGTCTTCCATCAGCTTGGGAACAGTGACAATGCCTTGGCTTACCCTGAGCCACAGCAGCCGAAAGCAGTGAGCACCACAGAGACCACGCCGGCACAACCTTGTGCTGCAGGGTGGGGAAGATGCATCCATCCCAGTGAGCAGGACACAGGTTTTATCCCTTAGACAATCCTCCTCTAGGTTAATGGCAAGTTATGGAGCGTTTCCAAGTGGTTTTTCCTAAGCCAAGCTAAAGTTGAAGCGGTGTAATGAATGCAAAGAAGCAAAAAAAAAAAAAACCAAAAACAAATTACTCAGCCTCTTGGGTAGGCACAATATTAAGCACCAATGACAAGCACCATCATTTTGCTTACAAGGCAAGTGTTACCGGTCCCTGCCAAGTGAAACGCCGAGGTAATGATCTCTGAATCAGCCTCTCTCCAAAGCATCGCATTGATAAAGGCATCAGATCTGGAGATGGTAAATAATGACTTTGCACTGCGTCAGGAGCTAATCCACTCAGTGATGCAAATTGAAGTCGTGGGCCACTTCCCCCTCACTCCAGCTTCTGACTGATGTTATAAAACAATCTCCGTACTGGCTCCTGACTCCGGAGCGATGTCACCCAGCAAAGTTGGGTGAAGCCATTCAGGAGAGCCAAGGCAACTTCCCCTCCTCTTCACAACCTTCCTCATTCTTCTCCTATAATTGGGAATCCTGAAAACACATCTGTTCATGTGCTAAGAGCGTCAACTTACTGAATGTGCTCGCTGCTCGGGCCATCAGAATAAGGGTATTTAACTGTTCTCTCCAAAGGTGAGGCTATGACTGTTGCATTATTTCACGTGGCAACAGAAGACGGGGAGGAATCTACCAGCACAAGCACCAGCATCACAGCATGAGGAAGAGGAGGAGTGGCTGAAGGCTGGGATTCAGGCAGCAGAATCTTTTTTAGCTTCCCTGCTGCTGACTAAATATCAGATGTAGGAAGACCAGAGCAGAACTACAGGAAACTGAAGCTTTTAAACGTGATCCCCAACTGAGAGCAGAGGCAGAGCCCCCCTTGAGCAGCCGGTTATTGCCATTGCTCTCCCTCCACATCCACCAGGGCTGCCTTTGCAGCTCCATTGACCTCCCTGCAGAGCCACTCATTATCCCCCTATTTCCCCAACCACCCCCCAGAAACATTCACCTGCTTCCCTTCTGCTTGCAGATAAAAAGGTTCTCTTGCTCAGAAGGTTGCTCTGAGCACTCCCACCCGAGGAGGAAGAACCCAGATGTCACTGGATGCAAAAGAGCCAGTTTAAGGGGAGCTGCACCATAGCAAGCCCAGTAACTTGCACACACTGGGGCCTGTTAACGCTGGCTCTTCTGGCAGGCTCTGCGTGGCCAGCGAGGATTAGCAGCGAGCCTGTCCTGCTCGTCATATTTAAACAAGATGTATAAACCTGGCACTAAAGCAACACCAAATATGGAAGCAAAACGTTTGACCCAACCAGATCTAACCCAAATGCATTACAGGTATCCTGCAACCAATGCACATCAGCTGGGGCAGGGAGACTCGTGCTCCTGTGCTCCACCAGTTAAATTAGCATGAGCCAAACTCTCACTGATTCAAGCACCATGCTGGGAACTCGCTTGGTTTGGGTTGGTTGGATGAGAAGAGCAGGACAGCTACAAACAGCCGAGGAATCAGCCCAAATCCCTCAAAGCCAACAGCTTGAGAAGAGCTGGGATTATGCCCCAGGTCAACCACGAGCCACAAGGCCTTGGCCAGCCAAGACACGTGGTTCCTGACTGCAGACACCACCCCACCAGCCTGCGAGCACCCATGTGCTGACACACGCCAGCAATGCCCTGTGCAGGCAGCCGGGGCGTTTAGATCTTCACCTAGACAGCATTTATCAGCACCTAACAGCAGAGTGATGCTTGTCACCGCTCGGGTCTGCCTGGCCTTGGATAGCTTCCAGATAGAGATGCTTTATAAACAAGAAGAGAAAGCGGCTTCAAGTCACCTCTTTGCAAGAGGATGACAACGAGTCCCATCCAGTTTGCAATGAGCATTGGAGCAGCAACACAATTACAAGGAACCGAAGCCACTGATGTGCTGCAGACCAGCCCCTGGCCATGGCTGCAGCAGATGCTGAGATGAACAACCACGGCAGCGCAGCTCCATCTGCACAGCGATGCTGCAGCAGCAGAGCTGGCACCTTCACAACATGCCTTTCCTGCTATAGGGAGCCAGGATCCTTCTACAGGGAATCAGGATCAGCCGCCAGGAGCAACGGCGAGGGGCACACTGCATCAAGCGCGACCCTGTAAGGACTCCTCATGCTTCCTCCCTATCAATGAACAGTTAAATAATCCTGAACAGGGGAAAAAAGGGCTGCTGCCTGCAAGTTATTATTGTAATTACACAGAATTCAGGTGGCCTACTCCAAAAGAGAACATTTCATTTATTTCACTTTCCCGGTGGGGGCCGGTCTGACAGGACAGATAAATCCCTCGCAGCCGGTATGAAGGTAATCAGAACAGAACAGCGGTGCTGCCCCAAGGCAGCCGTGCACCATGGAGATCCCCTCTCCTCAAGGCACAGCCCACATCAGCCGCTGCAGCACGTGGGGCCACGCACCCACGCCAGCACCCCAATTCCTGGCACGGGAGGGGTTTGCTCATCCCCTTGTCCCCACCAGAAGCATCTCCCCTGGGGGAGAAGCTGTTGTAGGAGGCAATGGCTTCCAACCACCTCCCCATGCACGGCTCCGGGGCTGACCAGGACCGAACACGTGGCTGCAGCTCCACGTGGTGCCGCAGGGATCCTCCTCGTCCCAGGAACGCGAGCCAAGCGCTCGGCTGCTTCTGCCCTCGCGCAGCATCGGGTGCAGCATTCCCCAGGCAGCACGCTGCTTCCCGGGAAGCGGTACAGCCGGCACCGCTGCTTCTGGGAATGGGTCTGCTTGAGACGAGGTGCTTGGCTGCTACCGAGCACCACTCGAGGGCAGCTTTCTTCCCGTCACCCATCCCTCCTGGGGCTTCTGTGGAAAACCAGACTGCTCGGTGACGGCTGCTCCAGGCCGGACAGGGCCAGCCAGGGTCAAGCCTCCTGGTGACTTAACCAGGGATTGCCCCATGTGCTGAGGCTAACATCAGCCCCAGTGGGAGTGAAAGCACCGGAGAGGTTTTCACCTCCATCCACTGGGTCACTGTCTGGAGCACTACAGCATTTACTGCACCCATTTTACACCTCGGCAGCACTACCGCCTCTCTGCCTTGAGGGACTCCTGGTCAATGGTCACCACCAGCAGGTTTGGCTTGGAGCAGGAAGCAGAAGCCCACAGACATCCTTTCCCCACAGAACATGACACCCAAGGGACAGCCCTTGTTTCTATTGCATTAGGAATCCCAGCCTGGTTCGGGTTGAAAGGGGCCTTAAAGCTCATCCAGCTCCAACCCCTGCCACAGGCAGGGACCCCTTCCACTGGAGCAGCTTGCTCCAAGCCCCTGTGTCCAACCTGGCCTTGAACACTGCCAGGGATGGGGCAGGGTCCAGGTACCCTACATCCCATGTCTCTGCTTGGGTATAAGATTCAACTGCAGTGCCTCCCTCCAGGAAGTCCTTGCAGAGGTCCCACTCCAAGGAGTGCAGTGGCTCCAGTATGAGTTTCTGCTGAAACTCCAGGTACAGGACACCAGCCCAGGGGATGAACAACTCCTTGGCCATGTTTTGTTTCCTACAGCATCATTTGGAAAGCCTGAGGGGTCTCTGGAACACTTTGCCCTTTCTCCTTCCGCTTCCCCTCACCCAGCTCTTGGAGACAGCACCCCCATCAGCAAAGCAAAGGGTGTTTGTGCTGGTGACACGCAAGGCAACACCAGAACACAGCAATGGAAACCCAATCTGCATCCAGGATCATTGCACAAGCGCTGCGGCTCCTCCAGTTTTGTTTCTATTGCCTTTTCCACAGGGCTTGTTCTCCGCAGCCTGCCTTGGGTTGCTGCCCACAAGACCTGCAGTTACCCCTCTCCTACAGGGAGCCTCTCACCTTCTCTAAAAGGTTCTAATTCAGGGGCTCTCAGAACAATGATTCATGAAGCCACCGGAGGACTGAACCACGCAGCGCTGCGGACGCCCTCCACCACTGCCCCGTGCTGGCCTTCACACCAGAGCTTACCCCGGGCAGGCTCTCTGTGTGTCCTTGCACAGCTCTAACACGGCACAGCTGGCTCCTGCAGGAAAAACCCACCCAAACATTCCTCTTGGGCAAAATCCCATCCAGCCACCACTACAAGCATCCCTTTGTCCTTAGCACACATGTTCCATTCAGACCAGGGGACACGCTTTAACGCTCCCCTTCTGACCGCACGCTCTACAGCGATGTGTTTCAAGCAGCTCTGGCCTGAGCTAAATGATGGGCACAGCTCGTGGTTGATTTCTTCGCCACTGCGATCATGCAGCTCATCTGCTGATCAATCCGAAGGGGACTGGATGGCATTGACAAGTGTCTCCAGCATTTTTAGACTGTTGTCTTTTCAGACGCAGCCTGCAGAGTGAGGAGCCCTGCTGGGAGGGAGGGCAGAGCCCACCACAAGGGCTGGTGCCGCTCCTCTAGCTCGAGTTTCTAGATAAAAGCCCATCGGTTGACAGAACTCACGCTGACTTTGGAGAGGAGATTCAACCCCACCTCCTGTTCTACATCAGATATCAAACCCTCAAGGTCTTGCTCTGCTTTGCAGCCCCAGCATCTTCTGCTGGCACCGAGACCAGTGAGCATCCACCCACAGTTACTGCTAGTGCAAGATGCCCTGCACACCCCTCCAGGAGCCCGTGTGCCGCAGGGATTCGTAGGATCACATACACGTGAGCCGGCAGACGTACAGAAATGCCTGCACTGTTTGCTGAGATGTATCCTTAGAGACAGCCCAGGCATTAGATTCCCCTGGAAGACTCAATACGCAGAGAACAATCACAGCAGAAGCTCCATACCGGGGTGGTTTAAACCCTGCAGTGGAGTCACAGCTGACAGACACCAGTGAGACGTGATGCAAACCTTCCTGCCACCCCCAAAGCACCCAAACACCCCAGGGCCGGCCCCGAGACCCTCTGCCCAGCCTCCTGGTGCTGAGGCTGGTCAGTGACAGATACCCTGGGAAGGAAACAGACCTCCTCATTAGGAAACCCTAACATCATTTCAGGATGACAGCTACCTCAGGAGACAGAGAAAAATCTACCATGCTCACTGCAAAGGGGGAAGGAAAAGAGAAACCACTTGCACATAGAACTCTTCTGCACTGTAAGGAGGCACTGACGGGGCTCAAGAGATCAAGTGATCCCTGCTGAATGCCACAGGCACCGACCCAGCGCTGTGAGAACCTTCTGCAGGTCCAGATTGCCTTCCAAACCAGATCCACTTCCCCATCCATTCCTTTGAGCTGAGCTGCAGGTGTCTGTGCAGGGGAGAGCAGGGTTAAAGAAACCAGCTCAGGCTTTAAAACAAGTCTCTGAATGAGACCTGAGCCTTCAACCAGAACACGAAGGGGTCACATCTTCCCATTTCCCCCCAGTTAACTGCATTCACAGCTCTGCAGAACCACAGACCAGCTGATGGCTGCGGGGAACCAGACCCACTTCCCCTTTCCATTCCTACCTGCCCCAATGGAGGAAGATCCACGCTCCAGCGTCAGGAATTGTATTATCACTGCAAGGAGCAAAAAAACCCCACACCCTCCAAAATGATGTTTCCAATTTCTGCAGCATTATATAATTAGCATCGTTTGTGTTGCAAAAGTAATTGCAGTAACATTTTTAATTAGTCTATTTGAACACTAACATTCCTCCAGCGTGCATAATATGTTGACACAAAATTACTGGGTTGGAGGCAACTCTGAAATGATTGGAGTTTGTTTTGCTTTTGTTTCTCACTTGCTTAATACAGTCAATAGAAACGCACGCTGGATGCCTGCATGAAGCTGATGGTGAGAACCCAAAACCCACAGCAGCAGGAGCTGCAGCGAAGACCAGAGCTGGGCTGGGTTTCACTTCCTTCTGGAGGGCAGCGAGGAGGTGGGGGAAGGAAGGGTGGGTTTGAAGCAGACAGCAAGAGAAACACTCACTGGGAAGGTAAAACCTGGGTAACATTCACCACTGGCTTGGGTTTGGTACCTAAGGTTGAGTCGTGAGCACACAAAGCAAAACGAGAGCCCTGGGTTTGGGAAGGAGGAGTTGTGTTTGGTATGAAGTTTGGGAAGAGATTCACTCAGAAGAGCATCTTGGCTTGCTGAGCCGTAACCAGCGATAAGCAGCAAACATTTCACCCAGAAAAGTTACTGCATCCAGTACTACACGATGCTTTTTTTGTTTCCCTTAAGGAATCGCATTCTTCTTTCCAAGACCTTTACTTCTTCGCACACGTGAGCGCAGTAACAGATGCTGGTTATTTTTTGCTCCTAAGTGAGAACTGGGCTGCCTGGCTCTTCGCCTTTACGTGCACACCTCTTCCCGAGTTCCCAAGGTGGGAGCCCAGCCCAGCCACTGGGATTGTGACTCTGGATTAAACAAACCCAGCTCTCAGCAAGGTGCCCCCTCACAAAACCTCCATGCACCAGGTACCCTGATCTACAGGGGACCAAGCACTTCTTGAGCAGCAGGAGAAAGATACCCCAAGGATGCCAGAAGGGAACACGAGCAGAGCAGACGGAGAAAGCTGCCAGCTCCCAGAAGCGGCACATTCCGAGAACGAGACCAAGAATTTCCCCCTCGACAGCTTTCAAACCAGCTCCTTCAGCATCCTCGAAGCGCTCGAGTGAGAAGTGAGTGGCGAGCAGCAAAGCCATCGGCTGCAACTTGGCATCCTGCAGTAGCGAGAGGCTGCTGCCTCCCTCCTCACATGGTCCCTGGTAACGGTATCGGGCAAAGGGATCTCGAAACCCGGGAAGGGGAGAACACATACACCCCCTCTTTGTTATTTATGAGTTCATATGAGAGCTCAGGTGCCTCCCAGCTACCACAGAGCCAGAAACCTGCTCTGTACCATGGACTGACACAGCCGGGAAAGATTCCCCCAGGAAGAGCTGGACTTCCAGGCACATCCCCAGAGCTTCACCCTCCCAGCATCCACAATACATCAGTGCTCGTTGTTAACCTGCAAGAGCCAGCCCTGCTCCTTGGGGCAGAGCTGCTGCTGCTGCCCAGCACCGCTTCTGGGCTCTGAAGAGAGCTGCTAGCCCAGGAAGTGATCAGATGCATAAGAAGAAGATGGTATACAAGGATAAGAAGCGGATTAGCAGGCAATTAAGTGGCATTTGTGGTATCTGCTAGTACTTCAAGCTACAAAGTGTCAGTTTCTGCCAACTTCCTGCCAAAAGTCACAAGCACCGAGCTAATTACCAAACTAATTATTGCAAATGCCCTAGAAAGAAACCAGGGCACAGGTGAAAACCCACTTAGAGCAAGCACAGCAGTAGGAGACAGCTCAGGAACGAGACAGGAACACGCCTCAGCTGCATCCCCAGCCATCCCTCTGAGGAGCACGAGAAAACAGTTGGGGAAGTTGTTGAATTCAAGCTACATTCGATAAAGAGAGAGCTCAACACTGCAATCAAAGCTGACTGCAAGCCTGGAGGGCTGAAGGGAAAGAGCCCCTAAGGAAAAGCTAGTCCTGAGGGCTGCAGAGCCACCGGAGCCTCTCGGGGTAGCTGCGATTCCCAAGCAGATGGCAGGCGGCACCGACTTCCAGCTCGTGCTTGACTTTCCAACCTGGAAGCATTGCACATGGAGCCTTCCTTTGAGTGGCACCAGCCCTGCGAGGCTGTCACTAACGAGGATCGCACCCACAGTGACCCTCGCTAACGAGAGCGCTTCCAGCAGGGACCTCAGAGCCTTGCACAAGGGGATGTGCATGAAAATTCGCTTTTGGGGAAGCGTTCAGGGTAAAGCTTGCCCTGCTCTGCACAGCGCAGCCTGCAAAATTTCCCACTGCAGCACAGTAACGGGGTTTTCATGTCTGTAACAGCAGAGAAACCTTGGAAAGTGGTTTCGTAGGGTAGAAAGGTACATCGCAGACACCCTTAGAGGTGTCAACAAACAATCCTGCAGCGCTTAAGGCAGAAGGTAAGTCACAGACCACACACACATGGCAATCCCACCGCTCTCCTGCAGCCTCACAGGGCTCCAGCTCCAAGATGCACACGCCAGGACCACGCTGTTTGACATCCACGAGCTGGGGAAGCTCTCCCCATCTGGAAGCCAACTACTGCGTGTTAGTACCTTGGTGAGCACTATCACAGGTACCAATTTGCTGACCTCACACAAAAGACTGGCTTAATACTGGTTAAAAGCTTTAAAGAATAAGCCCCGAGGCATGTGCACAATGGCAGGTTTGGACAATAGCTCCTAATGGCTGGGAGAAAGACTTGAAAAGGCTCCAGTTACCCGATAATGAATGCTATAGATAAAACTGAGGGAAGCACTGGGAATGACATAGGAAAACCCTGCCTGGCAGCACACGACCCCCCCCAGCTTTTCTAGCTGGCTTCACATTTGGGGGCATCGTGTTCGCACAAATCCAGGCGGTGTGAGCTGCCTGCACCACGAGGGAAGTCGGACAGTTAACGCCTGGGTGAAGCTGGGAAGACCCACAGCAAAGGCTGAGCTGCACAAAACTCTTCTGAGCAGCGTGACCGCCCAAGTATGAAACCTCAGGTGCCAGGGGAAGCTGTGACCTTGAGAAACACCACTAGGACACGGTTTAGCCTCCACATCTGCTTTCCTCTGCTTGCCAGCACCAGCCCAGTCTTTTCGGTGGGGGTTTATGAGGCAGCAAGGAAATGCTTTTGGTATTTTAAGTTTATATTCCTAAGGATGCAGGGCTATTTAGACTGGACTAGGCTTATACTGCTTGTAGAAGCGTCTGCAGAGATACTCCCGAGAGCACACAAGACAAAGTCCTTCTGCTTGCAGGCAGAGGTACCCCCCCCGCCCCACCAGCTTTGGTTCTGCACCACACCATACCCGGGGGAGGGTCTGTTTTCTGCTTCGGATACAGAGGAAAGCTGCCAGGATGAGCTGTTCTTCAGATACCAGAGCTACAGCACGTTCATTTTCATGCTAAATACCTCCACTCGCCATTCAGCCACCTGCCGAAAAAAACTCTGCCCCGAATACTCCCGAAAGCAGAATTTCACTGCCAGGAGCTGCAGCAGCAGCAGCCAGCGCTGCCCGAATCCCCTGCCCCGACCCTAACCTCACGCAGGTGGGACCCACAGCATCATAACAAGGACTCATCACCGGCACCTGAGACCTGCAGCTGGGGAGCACCGAGCAACCGGGCACAGCCCCGTTAACCCGCCCCGGTGCCCCGAGGGGACACCACAACGTCCCAGCGCTACCAGAACAAAGAATTCTGGCCGTAGTAACCCAGAATCTACCGCAAGACATTCGGTTATAACGCCCATCTTTCCCTTCACGAGCAACGCACCGAAGCCGTTCAAGTCCCGCCGGGGCTGCACAGCCCCGGTCTGGCACTGCCGCTCCTCCGTTAAAACACCCGGGTTTGGGTTAAGTACGTTTAAAAACAATCAACTTCCCTCTGCCTGTTCCGGGGGGACGCAGCTGAAGTCTCGGGCCCCTTTTTCCCTGCGGGCGGCACCCAAACGGCTTCAAAGCACCGAGCGCTTGATTGAAAAAATGACGAAGCTGCTTCCCCGGTGCCCGCCGGCCCCAGCCGCGATGCTCGGACCCATCGGGGGTCAGACAGTGAGCCCCCCCCCCCCATTCCCGGCAGCGCAACACTCACCTTGGCACTGGAAGCCCTGCTTGCCGAAGCCCCTGCGGAGAGAGAAGGCGGTGTGAGAGCCCGAACGGGAGAGAGCGGCCCTGGCCGGTGCGGGGAGCGGCACAGGGGGCCAGGGGAAGGGATGCGCGGGGAGGGAGGGGGGGTCCCGGCGGGGCGCTCACCAGATGAAGTCGGTGCAGTGGCTGCAGAAGGTGGGCTGCTTGAAGAACCGCGCCGTGAACTTGTGGTTCTTCACCTCGTGCACGTTCTTCTGCCGCAGGGCGCCTTTGCGGGCGAACCGCACCGGGCCCTCCTCGCCCTCCGGGCCCGGCGCTGCCGGCGGCTCGGCCATGCTCTGCGAGGGCTGCCGGCCGCCGGCTCCGCTCGGTTCGGTTCTGCCCGGTGCGGGTCTGACCCGTTCGGCCCGGCGCGGCTCGGTCCGCCCGCTGCAGCTGTGCCCGGGGCTCGGCCGCGCGCACCGTACCTCTATCTGCAGCTGGCGGGAGGCACCGACACACGCCCGGCGGCGCCCCGCCCCCTCATTTACATACCCGTTCCGCTCCGCCCATCTCATCTGCATAACGAGCCACGCCCCCCTCCCATCGCCCCTTCGCTGTAAGACTAAGGCGCTCCCTCTGATTTGCATGTTAATTTGCATAGCCCGCGCGGGAGAGGCTCCGCCCATCGGCTCAGTTGCGTTCAGCATCTGCATCCCCAGACCCGGGCTGCTCGGTCCCACCGGGGGACCCAGGGAGGGACCGCGGAGTGACCGGCAGCCACACGGGCAGCGCTGTCAGAAGCAGTGCGGGCTGCACTGTGGGCACTGGTGTGGGCTGCACTGTGGGCAGCAGCACGGGCAGCGTTGCAGGCAGTGGGTAGCAGTCCCCCTGCATGGGCAGCCCTGCTCTCCCCAGGCCAGCCCCACTGCAGGGACATTGTCCTCTCTGATTGCATTGCTGCCCATGCGGGCAGGGTGGGGAAGAGAGCGGGAGCCCATGGGAGGTGGATAAGTACTAATAATAGTGGTAACAATGATGGTAACGACAACAGTAAAACCCCAAGGGAAATCCTGCTGCACTGCTGGCATCCACAGACACTGAAAATCAGATCTGTCGGCCTCCTGCTCCAGCGACCAGTGCTGCTGGTCTGGGAGCCGAGGAAATGAAAATCCAAATCCAAGCAGGACACAGCTTTAATTGGAACAGAATCGTGGACTGGAAATGTTCAAGGCCAGCATGGACAGGGCTTGGAGCAAGCTGTTCCAGTGGAAGGTGTCCCTGCCCGTGGCAGGGGTTGGAACTGGATGAGCGTTAAGGTCCCTTCCAACCCAGACCAGGCTGGGATTCTGTGATTCTATGAAATATTTCTGGGAACAGCAAGACTTTCTAAATTGTCACTTGCAGGATTTAATCCCAGCTCTGCAGCCATGTGATTGTTCTCCTTCTGCAGCTCCAGAGCGTCCCTGCTCCCCTGCGTTCCAGCCCTCCATCCCACAAGCTCTTTCTCGGATCAACGCTCCTCCAGCCCTATGGAATTAGGCACCCAGGAGACTTCCCAGAAATAGGCCCAGAGCTGTTATTATGCAGCTGCTTTAAAAGGCTCATTACAATAATGAGACGTAACTGACCTGTCCTGCTGATGTCGTCCTTCCATCAACAGACAGGCTTGTCACTAACACCCAGCCCCGTGCGCTTTTAGCGCTAAGAGGAGCTAAATTGCAGGCATCCCTCTGCCTGCCATGCCCGTGCCACGAGGGGGTGAAGGGAACCCTGCCAGGCCTCCCGCTGTCCCAGCACTGGGGCTGGTTCCGCCCTTGCTGCGGGGTGTCCTCTGCTCGCTGCTGGGTGGCACACAGAAATCTTCCCGACAGAAATAACTCCTTCTGCATGCGGAGGAGCGAGAGCAGTAATGAAAATAATAACAGGTCATTTGGATTCCTTGCCTCTGTACTTTCCCACAGGAGAGTGGTGCATTACCCTCAGCACAGGCTGCACTTAACGCGTAGCCATGCCAGGCTCAATTCCTCTCATTTTGATTGTAAACCCTGGGCTTTGCCTGGCTCTTCTTTGTTCTACTTTCACTGTATGTTCCCATTTTCCAAGCCCAGCCCGCACAGCTGCTGCGCAGGAAACCCGGCAGCAGCAGGAACCACAGAGAAAACGGCTTTAATTTCCCCCTCCAAGCACTGATGCCCGTGTTGGTATTCATGCACGAGCTTTCCTCACCCTGCTGCTCCGAGAAGTACAAAAGCCAGGTACAGGCCGTGCTCTCGGGGGGTGTTTTCTTGTTTCCTTATTTTGCTGTTTCATTATTCAGCACACTCAGGGCTCCATCACATTAAAGGGAGCATTTGCAAGACCACGCTGGTTTTCATGGGAGCTGGGTATCCGCATCCCCTCAGCAGTTTGGAATGTGGGGCTGAACGTCCCAGAGCTCCTTCCTCTGAGGAAATGGCTGTATTTCTTCATGCAAGCGAAGTCCCCGCAGGTGTGGTGAGGGGACTTCACAAACAGCTCTGACCCCGCTCTCTCAGGGGAGCAGTGCATGGCCCAATTCATTCCCATTTCCAGGTTCTTATCACATTTTCCCCTCCTGTCATCAGATAGAGCAGGGCATCGACACCCAGTCGGTGATACAGGCAACCAGGGTCAGTTTTCCCTGCTGGATACCTCCATGGAGCACAGCACTGCAGAGCCCAGGCTCACCTTGACCCGCAGGCTCAATGGCCTCCCTGTGCTGCTGGGGGTGGGAGAGCAGCCCCGCAGGCACCGGAGATGCAGAGACAACGGGTGCAGGAGCAGGCTCCCATAGAGACATGATTCACATCCTGAGGAAGGGCCCTCATCCTCCCACCAGGCAACTGAGGAGCTGCTTTGTGGAAGGGAAAGCGCCGGGTGTGCTGCAGGGAAACGTGTGAGCAGGGAGCCTGGCCTGAGGCTGCGGGGTCAGCGATGCAGCAGCCAAGCAACACAAGCCTTTGCTGACAAAACCCCTGCACCACGGCAAACAAATCACAGGGTTCGGGCCAGAAACCCGCTGCAATCACACAGCCCGGTGCGCTGCACCAAGGCACGCTGCAACCGCTCCAGCCCTGCAGCCTGACTCTGCACTGCAATGGGGTGAGCCAGCCCCAGCCCTCAGCAAAGAGTCAGAATCCCAACAGACACAGTAAATTATCCCTGTTTCCTAAGCAAGCCCTGCCTCCAGGTGCGCAGGAGCCCCAGACACTGCTGGTGTGGATGGGACATGAGCAGGAGCTGCCATCCCAGAGCAGCAGCTCGCATGGAAACATAAGTGATCTCCTGGCGAGCACGCTGCAGCCTCCAGCCTGGCACTGATGTAGGGATGCTGCTCCCTTGGTGCCCACATTGGCATTTTCTAAAGAGCTCAGAGTAGCTGGAGAGCAGATTTTTCTCCTCTCCTCAGTATTATGTTTCCGAGGGACCTAAATCCGCTGCAGGAAACAGGTGGAGGAAGAGCCAAACTCTAATTAAATATCAAGGTGTCTCAGCAGCCTCCGCCTGCGCTTGCAGATGCTCTCTTGCCCCTGAACATGCTGGCGGGACCAAGGCAGGGGTAGGGCACCCTGGAGCAGGGACAGGGGATGCTGGGACAAGGACCCGCTGTGCCCTCCTTGCGCATGCAGCCAAGCAGCAATCGCTCCATGAGCAGGCAGCCTTAGCTCTGGCTCTTACACTGTGCATCAACTCATGCGGCTCTGCAGAGCTCATGTGGAGCTTTCTGAGGACATTCTGAGCACACTTCAAGCTCACAGGAGTGGGATGCAGGCTGGTGGTGTCCTGGGAGTGATGCTCAGGCGTGCATGCTGAGGCAGCAGCACCGTTCCATTGGGTCTGGGAGACATAAGAAGAGTTTTAAGAGCTTTCACCCAAAATGTTCTTGCCAGGGAAGGGCAGATCCACACACATGCTTGTTTTCTTCTCTCTTTGGAGGAAAGCCCTGGTTGCAGGGACCCGCAGAGCAGTGTGGCTGCAGTAACAACACACAGGGCAAAGGCCTGTGGGGCAGCTGGGGCATCCCTAGCCTTGCTGCTGCTCTGGGGATGGAGTTCTGCTCCAGGCCCTGTGGGGAGCAAAAGGGCTACCTTGCAGGACCCTGCAGCAGGGCGACATCAGCTGTGCTGGTTTTTCCCTTCCTGCTTTCCCAGTTTGGGCATGTTTCACGTCCTCCGTGCAGCGAGGATGGAGAGAGGAAGAGCAGAAGCTGCATTCATGTGAGGAGAGACCTAGTTACCCACCCACCAGAGGCAGGAGCATCCTTCGCAGCCAGCCGCTGTGTGAGAAAACGCATCCCAGACGTTGGTGCCTGCACATTACATAAACCCACACGAGTGGCCAGGGTGGGGAGAGCACGGGGAGAGCCGCAGCAGCACAGCCAGCAGTGATGCAGGGTGCAACAGCCACTGCTCCTGTTCTGGATGCCAGAAGTAATCATCTTCATTTACCTCCACCCGACTCCTTGAGCAGCCTCGGGTTGGTCCGGCAGTGGCTGCCAGCTCTGGATGTGCTGGATGGGAGTCGAATGGAGCTGTTTCAAACACAGGGAGCAGAGACACCCAGGTATATTGGGCAGAGAGGAGGAAACCTGGGCAAAGAAACAAAGCAATGTTATCCCAGCGGTCCCCAGAGTGCAGGTCATTCAGCTGGCAGAGAGCTGGCATCCACGCAGTCATCCCAGGGCACAAGCGAGTGAAGGGACTTCAATAAATGGCAGTTAACAGGGGTCCATCCACCCAGAGCAGAGCAGACAGGACAGCATCTCCCCGTCACACCAGGGGACCCAGCTGCCTGCAAGAGCAGAGCTCATGTCCCATTTCCAGGCTCCCAGCCGCTCTGTGCTCCTTTGCCTACACCCCACAGGCACTCAAGAGCAAGATGGGATGTGAGGACAGCCCAGGGGTGCAGCCAGGCTGTAAGGGACCAGCCGGTCCCTGCTGCAGCAGCGAACTTGCAGTGCTGGTGTTCAGGGCTTGTGGAAGCTCACTGCTGTTTTTCAAGCCCACCAATGTTTCTTCCATCCCCCCCTCCAGGCAAAGCAGGCTGCAGATGAAGAAATGAGATGAGGAGCCTGTGCTCCTCGCTGCCCCATGCTCCATGCTGCAAACCCACCACAGAGCGGCAGAACACAGGTACCCCACACCTGCGTCACACCGTGGTACATGCATGGTTCAGCACATCCCAGTCACGGTTAGGCTATTTAAATATTTCATATTCCTGCTGCTGGCTTTCAGGGAGAACAAATTAATTCTGTTTCATGTGCCCAGAAAGGGCCCACATCAAGCTGCCTTCCTGCACTGTTGCTTTAACAAAGTCACTGCTAAAATCCTTGAGCTTTTGCTGTTTGCTTCCAAGCCCATTTGGCTGGTAAGTGGCTTTCCTGCCCTATGACTCTAAGGTAGGAAGTGGTCATCACTTCTTGCTGTTGGTCCATACCTGTGGGCATTTCCCGCTGCCTTCCAAGCTGGGTTAGCACCCGGGTGGACTGAATGGTGACATTACCACCACCATAGGTCTCACCAGTGGGCACGGGATGCTCCAGGCTCAGGGCAGCAGTTCAGGGTTAAGAACAGCATTGCAGTTTTCTGCTGGATGATAAAAGCAGGATTTAAACTGAAGAGCATCGAGACCAAGCTGTAAGTGATGTGCTCAGGCTGATGCATGGTGATTTCCCATCCCGCTGCGCTGATGTTCCCTGTGCTACCTGGTGCCTGGCACACTCCTGGCTGGGCAGCTCTTCGTCCCTCTCCCTTCCTTGGGATCGGGCTTGTCTGGGCCTAAGCCCAACTCTGGAGGCAGAGCAGAGGGGAGCTGAAGTGCAGCAGAGGTGCCACCAGCCCCTGCAGTCCTCTCCCACCTCTCAGCCCTGCAGCAGCCGCCTCCTCTGGGATGCAAAATAACACTGCTTGTGCCATGGCAAACTCCAGCTGCTCCCGCCCAGGAGCTGGATTTGAATCCTTCTCATAGGGATGGCTGGTTTTATACACACGGTTCATCACATTGCTCAGAAAAATCATCTCATGATGAAGTTATTCACCCAGCCCCGCAAGGAGCTCCATTTAAATAACAATGAGGCTCAGTTACAGGCGCGGGGCTGAGCCACTGCGCAATGACTTCTTCATTAAGCTTTGCCTCCGAGGGCTTTCCTCACAGCTGAGCCATTAACCTCTTCCCTCGCAGCCACTTTCTGCTGCTCCGCACCCAGCGGGTCCTGCCCTGACCCAGCAAACCCTGATCCACAGAGCCCCATGGGCCAGGCTGCAGGTCAGGGATGCGCTGGGGGATGCTCTGGAGCATCATCTGCCTGTGGAAAATCCTGAGGGCTGGAAATCCTCAAATACACGTTCCTTCCAGAGCTTTGGCTTTTGACCACCCCTGTTTATCCTGGCGTTGCTGCTGGCCCGTCCTTGGCACAGTGCAAATCCCTTCACACAGAAGCATGAGCCTCAATTGGCTGGTACCCCTGAAATACGGCGCTCGTGCTCTGCTCCCTTTCCCGCAGCAGCTCTGCTCCCCCCATTTCTCCAGCTGCTCCAGTCATTTCCCAGCAAAATGAAGCCCGAGATAAAGCACAGATCTCCTGTTTGTGCAGGGTGGGGGTTGCCTGTTCTCACCGACTTTATCTTGTGTCATTTCCCACTGGAGATCATTCCAGCTTGAGGGCGAGAGCTGCTGGCCAGGCCTGCTGGGGTCCTGCACTGCTGTGCTCCCACATCCCATTGCCATGGGCAGGGACCCCTTCCACCAGAGCAGCTTGCTCCAAGCCCCTGTGTCCAACCTGGCCTTGAACACTGCCAGGGATGGGGCAGCCACAGCTTCTCTGGGCACCCTGTGCCAGCGCCTCAGCACCCTCACAGGGAAGAGCTTCTGCCTAAGAGCTCATCTCAGTCTCCCCTCTGGCAGGTTAAAGCCATTCCCCTTGGCCTGTCCCTACAGGCCCTTGTCCCAAGCCCCTCTCCAGCTTTCCTGCAGCCCCTTCAGGCACTGGAGCTCTCTCAGGTCTCCCCTTCAGGAGCCTTCTCTTCTCCAGGCTGCCCCAGCCCAGCTCTCTCAGCCTGGCTCCAGAGCAGAGCTGCTCCAGCCCTCGCAGCATCTCCATGGCCTCTTCTGCACTCCCTCCAACAGCTCCGTGTGCCTCTTGTGCTGCTGCCCCAGAGCTGGACACAGCCGCTGCTTTGTCACCGACTTACGGCTGCGGCTGCAGCATCACCTCCCTCAGCTTGGTTGCTCCTCTCCAGCAGGTCCAGCAGTGCAGGAGTGAGCTCCTGTTTGTGGTGGCTTCGCTCCAGCACTGGAGCTGCAGGGATGCTGCTCTGTAACGCACAGCATGGAGCACTGGGGGGGCCCAGCAGCACTCGGACCACAAACGTTTCAAATCAGGCAGAGCTGGGGAGGAAAAGCAATGGAAGAAGATAAAGCACTGGAAGGTGAGAACAGCCCACTTGTTGATGGGTTTCCAGAAATGATTTAAATTAAAAAATGGGGAAAAAAAAAAAAAAAGCCCCAGGAAGACTTGCTGCTAATTTAGAAATCAAAAGAACTTCTGAATGGAAACCATTTGCATGAGGCTCTCACACCTCTCTAACTAAATGACGGGGGGTTGGTTTTGGATGGCAGCACCTCAGCTGCTGCTGGGTTTCAGTTACCCCAGAGGGTCACAGGTTGGAGGGATGGGGATGCTGGCATCCTGTTGTGTCCCCTGGTCCTGCCCCAGGCACTCACCATCAGCCGCAGCATCGGGCGGGTGTCACTGTGTGCTGTAAACCACAGCAGGTTGGTCATTCCATCCCTGTGAGGTTTAGTTCTCCCTCCCTCTGCTCCCTCTGTGTTTGTCACTCACATCGCACCGGTTCCATCTGCAGGAAGCTGTCACTTACTCTCTGGCTCCTCCAGCTCCTTCCTGCCCCTCGGAGCATCATGCATGACCCAACCGCTGCCCATGGGATGCTGGAGGGGATCCAGGTCCAGGGGCACAAAGCACCAGAGAAGCCCCTGTTTCCCAGGGGATCTCTGCTTGTTTCTGTGTGTGGATGCCAGGCCATGGCCAGCCCAGCCCCAGAGCTGCTGCAATGAGCTCAGGTGAACACAATCCTCATCACCAGCGCCGCTCACATAGCGGTGACACAAGGGCAGGGTCTGTGCTGGAGCAGCTTCCCCAGCTCTCTCCCTGCGTTCCTCTTCCCAACCTCTCCATGGAACCCAGTCACTCCCACACCATTAAGGGGGAGCAGTGCGATGTCACCCGGGCTTTCCCAAGCATCCTGCCTGCCCCTGGCACAAGTGGAAGGTTGAATCCTCAGCTCAGTCCGGACCTCATCCACCAGGATCCTGAAAGCTCCCTAGGGACCAACGTTTGGCTTGTCAAGAGCCACCCTGCTCTTTCCCCCCTTCATTCGAGGTGGAATTTCCTCCCCTAACAGGACCTGCTGGATGTCAGTGGGTATCTGAGCATAATTAAATCCCGCTGCTATTCCCAATGTCCTCGGAAGCCTGACCCAGTTCTGCTGCATCCCAGCGAGGGCAGTGCCGTGGGGGGCTCTGACTGCTCCAGCCCTTCCCTGGGTACCACCGCGGGCCTGGGGGTGACCATCAGAGAGGGAGAACTGCTCGCAGGGGAAACGCCACCTGCGGGAGCCCCCAGCCGTGTCCCCCCGGCTGACATGGGATGTCACCGCTGCCATGGCAACGGGAGAGCTGCAAAACAAAGGGAGAAAAGGAAGAAAGGGGGAAAAAAGAGGAAAGGAGCTGGGGAGGGGATGCAGAGGGAGGGTTGGTACCCAGAGGCCATCCCTAGCCCGCAGGGACAGTCCCCAAGCAGGGGGATGCTCATCAGTGTGTGCACCATGGTGGAGAGGACCCAATCCAGCCCCCATGCCCCAGCCCAGGTTTGGGAGGCTCTGCAGAATGGGAGGGGGTTCCCCATACAGGAGAGGGGATCCTGGGGCTGGGAACCAGTCACCTCCCCAGTATTGGCCCAGCATCACCCATGTGAGACTCTCAGAACCCAGGAATGGTCAGTTCACCCTGTCCCTGTCCCTGTCCCTCTGCGACCACAGCGTGAGAGATTTGCGCCATGTCTCCGTGCTTTTCCTAAATCAGTGCCATGTCACAAGTCACGACATTGTCCTAGGGCCTGGAGTTGGGAAATAACATTGGGGATGGGCAGTAAAAGCAGAGCTGGGGCAGACGGCAGCCTGCAGGAACAGGAGAAACCTGTGTCGGTGAAAGATGTTCTGCAGCTCAGCATCCTCTGCCCAGCCCTCCCCTGGCCTCTTTACAGAGCATCACCAGGACCATTGTGGCTGCCCCATCCCTGGCAGTGCTCAAGGCCAGGTTGGACGGGGCTTGGAGCACCCTGCTCCAGTGGAAGGTGTCCCTGCACTGGCAGGGGATGGAACTGGGTGAGCTTTAAGGCCCCTTCAACCCAAACCAGGCTGTGGTTCTATGCCCGAGCTGCCAAACCCCAGTGACAGGGAGCAATGTCCCTCAGCTCCCAGCGCTGCCGGTGCCCCGCACCATCCTTCCCACAGTGGTTGTGAAGAAGAGGAAGAAGCCACGGCAGCACCAAGGCGCCGATTACTCCTTCATTAGCAGCCGATGTGTCTCTTCATCAGCCCTGTGCCTCTCTGTACAATGTTGATCATTTTGATGGAGCATTTGTTTTAATTTCCCAAATGAGGAAGCAGTCTTGTAAATATTGTGCAGTAATTAAAATGGCTATTTGTCGTGCAGCATTCCGCCTGCTGCCAGCACAGATCCCATTAGCATTCCCCTTCCGCCCAGCCTCTGCTCCAGCCGGTCCTGCTGCTCCAGAGAGATCCTTCATCCTCGTGCCTCTCATCCAGGCAGTGATGCACAGACCAGGCACATCCACACACATCAGTCCTGCTGCTGAGACTTCTCGTGCTCAAACCCAAACGAGGGTTTGATGCCCTCCAGAAGCTGAGAAACCCAGTGAAGAGCAGGAGAACCTCTTGTTTCTGAAGCCAAACCCATTCCTTGGGGTCGTTGGTAGCAGTGAGATCAGCCACTATGGGGACAAGGGAATAACATGGGGTCTGAAGGAGAGGGGTGCCCTGGGTGCAGTGACCCCTTTGCCAGCTTGGACCCCAGGTTGGGGGGCTCCTGCCTGCTTTCTGCTTGGTTTGGGAAGGATGGCACCTGCCCGAAGGATTGTGGTGGTCCCGCATCATGCCCAAAGCATCCCAAGGGAGAGGTGAGAAGCTCATCAGGAACTGCTCTTCTCCTTGGGCTCCCAGCCCCGCCATGGGGCCAGGAGGTGATTTCAGCCCATTTCAAGAGCATAGGCTTGTGTCTGTGCAAGGGGACATTGTCCCAAGGACAGCACATGGTCCCAGCAGAGCCCATGAGCAGCACCAGGGACCTTGGAGGAGGACATGGATGGGAATGGGGTGTATGGTCATGTGTGTGGTCGTGCAGTCGGCTCTGCAGCCCCTGCATGGGGCTGTGCAGCACGAAGCTGCAGCCCAGCGAGGGAACAAGAGGCTGTGCAGGGCTGGGGGGGGGGGGCAGGAATTTCTCCAAGATGGTTCAAAATCCTCATCCCAGGTCTCCATGGTGACCAGGAGCTGTGCTGGCTCCGGTGCTGGGTGCACGGATGGAGGGCAGGCAGTGGACATCGCAGTGCTGGGGACCACAGAGTGCCAGGGACATGCTATGGGGTGCAGAGGAGCCCCATGGCTTAAAGAGTGGGACCAAGGGCTCCTCCACCACCTGCACACACACCAAGCCTTATGGTGGGGGTCTGAACGCAGACTTCTCCCCCCTCTGCGTGAGCGCAGGTCGGTGTCTGAGGCTTTGCCTTGCGTGTTTCTGTTCATTTCCTCTCCACAGGCGTTCACAGTGGCAAAAGCTGCAATAAACCACAACCAACTGGAAATAAACATCAATCCAAACGCACCTGTAACCCCTCCAACGTGGAATCCCTTCAGCTCCACGGTGCTGGGGAAGCGGGGCTGAGCGTCACTGCGGGTGCAGAGAGGAGGCTCCGCTCCCCCAGGAGCCTGGGGCAATCGGGGATCCGGAGGTCCCGGCCCCCCACACCGCCCATAGGATGTCAGGAAACCCAGGAGCCACGTTCCTGTGGGCTCCTCTCCAGAGAGCCCGAGTGGGCTGGTGATGACAGCGAGAAGAAATTGAAGATCAATAAAATGAGGAGCTGGAGCAGAAGCAGGGGGTGGGAAGAGGAGGGATCACCCCTTCTCACCCCGTTTCCTCCACCAGCCGTGCTCCAGGGCCTCTCCCACTCTGATGTGGGGGGAGCCAGGTTTGGGAGTGCTTTGGCTCCCAAAACCATGATGGAGAAGGTGTCACCATGAAAGACCCCAGGTCTCTGCCTGTCGTTGCTTGCAGCAGCCCCTGGAGCTCGTTGTGGTGCTGGGGCTCTGCTCTGTGCTCTGATGCAAGTCAGGGGGAGGCTGCTCCGGCGTCTGCACCAGGTTCTTGGGCAGCAGCAGCAAATGCAGCAGCAGAGGATGGTGCAGTGATTGGGGCTGCACACAGGGAGGGATGTGGCACACGGGGAGGGATGTGGCACACAGGGAGGGATGTGGCACACAGGGAGGGATGTGGCACACAGGGAGGATGCTGTCCAGCCTTGGGGGCCTCAAGCCCTCGGGCACAGGAGGGCAGGATGCTTCCTCCTGCCTGGACCCCGCTAATGGCTTCGAAAGCCTCCCCAGAACACATTTCCACTCCCACTCCCTTCTCCATCGCCTCGCTCCCGTCTCCTACATGCAGATGCCAGCTCACGCGCGGCACCGGCTCCGCACGTCATCGCCCACCTCCGCTGTCCCCACGTCCCCATGGCAGTGCCCACACAGCACCCGGCAGCGGCGCCCCGGGGAGCTCCCCATGGCACCAGCACCCGGGCGGAGAGCGGGGGGCTCCCAGGGCTGCTGCAGGCACCCGGGAGATGAGCATGGGGTGGGCTGGAAGAGATGTGCCAGGCACAGCATGGGCTGCATGGGAAGCACTGCAGGGCTGCCGGTGGTGTGAGGGCTGCAGGAGATACAGGAGCTGCTGGAGACATGGGACATGCGGGACACGTGGGACATGAGAGAGATGCAGGAGCTGTGGATGATGCAGGAGATGCAGGAGCTGTGGATGATGCAGGAGATGCAGGAGCTGTGGACAATGCAGGAGATGCATGAGCTGTGGACAGTGCAGGAGATGCAGGAGCTGTGGACAATGCAGGAGATGCATGAGCTGCGGACAATGCAGGAGATGCATGAGCTGTGGACGACGCAGGAGATGCAGGAGCTGTGGACAATGCAGGAGATGCATGAGCTGCGGACAATGCAGGAGATGCAGGAGCTGTGGACGACGCAGGAGATGTAGGAGCTGCGCTGCTCCCTGTTCCTTTGCAGCTCCTCATATAAGGCTATTGCTGCAGGTGCAATTTATGGGATTTGAAGATTTCTTTGCGCAGGCTGGTTCCAGAGCCCCCCAGTTTGCTCCCACAGGAAGGAGGGAGCCAGGAGGAGCAAACTGGCGCCATGGGTCCAGCTCTGCCTGGTGAGGGTTAGAGCATCCTGCTGTGGTTCTGCCCAATGGAGAAAATGAGCTATGAGAACCCAGTCACCCTTCATTTCCAAGGCTGTGATTGCTGCAGCTGCAGGCTGCCAAAGCCTTTCCAGCAGAGCACAGTGAGGATTCCCAGATGCTCTCATGGGGCATGTTCTAAAAAGCATCCATCCATCACACTGTGCCGCAGCCGCACTCCTGGCACCTTGTGCTGCCTCTGCTCGGGGATGCTGCTATTGTAAGAGAAGGCTTTGGGGAGCACGTTAAGACACCCCCAGTCCTTCTGAGGGGAGAATGTGGAAGGAAAACATCCGGGAGCTCCTGATTCCCTTGGCAGTGGGGTCAGGGGTAGTGAGGGAACAGAGAGGCCTTGTTCTGCCCACGGGTGAATGAAAAGGCTTTTGTGAGCCTCGCTGTGCGCATGGCCCCGCTGATTTCCTCTTGTTATGATCGCTGTTGTTGCTAACACACAGTTACTGCTGCTTCTGCATGTCCTTCCTCACTGCTTGGACCATCCCTGTCCTGGAGGTGAGCTCAGGGGTGCTGAGGCATCGCTGCGGTGGTGGAGCCGGGTCTCTGGCCATAAGGGACTCAGTCCTGCAGCATAGAAACATGGAACCACAAAGTGGTTTGGGTTGAAGGGACCTTAAAGCTCATTCATTTCCAAGCCCCTGCCATGGGCAGGGACACCTTCCACTAGAGCAGCTTGCTCCAAGCCCCATCCAGCTCCATTCCTTGAGGAACGGCATTAGGACGTTTACCCCAGTAGCTACGTATTTCTTGTGCTGAACTAGAAGCACTCCAGCTCCACTTGGGTCTTCATCAGGAGCCTCCTGCATGGACAAACCCCAGCTGCTCCCTGCCATGGGTGGCACTGGGATGCTCACCTCAGCACGGCTTCTTCCCCCATCGTGGTTTAACCAGGGTGTTTATCCAGTGTGGAAGAGCTGCAGCGTGAGGGCAGCGCAGACAAACATCCCATGGTGCTCTTCCCAGAGCACACCCTGAGTTTTGCCATGTCCCCAGAGCGCTGGCACCAACCGCAGCCGATAACACCCTGGTGAGGATGTGCAGGATGACTGCAGAGCCTTTGGGTGCCCTGGGATCCCCCCGGGGTCTGCATCCCTCAGGGGTGTGAGCATCAGGGTCCTGCCAGCCCGCACCTCACCAGTGTCCCCCCGTTAGGCTCAGCTGCCCCACTGCCTGCTCCCAAGCAGCATCTCCACCCCAATGCATGTGAAAAGCCCAGAAAACACCAGGACGCATCCCAGCTCCGTGGCAGATCCATGTGCTGACAAACACACGGCGCAGACCCATGGCCAGGCCTGACGCAAATTGGATTGAAGGGGAATGAGATGTATTTTATGTCCTTAAAACACATCAAGTGCTTGGGAGTTAATTGGTATTTAATTAGCATAAATTAAGCTCTTTAATAATACTCCAGGAAAACAAGGCACTGTTACAGATGCTTTATGAAGAGTCACCCTGACGGATGAACCCCATGTGTGCTGAGCACAGCAGCAGCAAGACAGGGGAGCGCACGCAGCCCTGCACGGGACATCCTCCTTCTGCCTCCCTTCCCTGAGCCATGCGACAAGGGCTGATGCTCAGGAGCATCCCCACCGCAGTGGGATCATGGACCTGAGACCCTGCACCCACCAGAAGCAGCACCCTAGGGTGCAGCAGGGAGTTGGGGTGCAGCAGGGAATCAGCTCCATGCAGAGGCAGCTGCAGCCACGAGCGTGTTTCCTGCACACCCTGGGGTGAGGCTTCCTCTCAAAAGGGGAAGGTGGGCACCCACCATGCCCATTGAACCCACAGCCCCAGTCACTCAACAGCCTGAGCAGGGCCCAGGACAGGTTGGGACTCCCCCATCAGCTCCCCATACCCCCAGGCTCTCTATGGGGAGGAGGCAGCGAGGTTGATCCTTGCTTGGTTTGGCACTTTTGGTGGCGTTGCCATGACAACCAACCCAGTGACATCTTCATGTGCTTTGTCTCCTCCTGTGGTTGCATCATTTTCCTCCCTCAATGAGCAGCTGCCTGTGCCCTGGTCACCGGGGCTCACGCTGTCTGTCGTGGGGGTACCACAGGGTACCACATCCCCCTGCCCAGCCCCTGTGGGCAGGGATGCAGGCAAACACCTCCCTGCGTCAAGGATGCTTTAATTCTGGCACTTCCTCACTTCAGCATCTCCCCAACCTTGTCCTTTTCTAAATACAGACACATCTCTGTGCGTGTGTGTGCACGTGTGGGTCACCTCCCAGGCTGGGAAAATAGAAACCGAGCTGGAAATAGAGAGGAGACAGCGTGTAGGGCTCTGCCAGCCCCGCGGGGACACCGGGAAGCTGGGAACGTCCTCCCTGCCACAGCAACGGCTTCCCTGCCTCTGCGTGGAGCAGCCTGTGAGGAGAGGTAGGAAGCAGCTCCTCTATCCGGGGGGATTCCTCCCTCCAGACCTGCTGGCTGCAGGAAAAAGGGAGAACCCAGGGCCCAGCACATGGGTCCTGGCCCTGGAAAGACGCTGCTGCTCCCGCCTGCAGCAGCCTGGCCCATTCGCACTCACACCAGCCCTGTTCACGGATCGGGACCCCGGTACGGGGCTGGTGGGCAGCCCCATAAGGGGGACACGGCTCTCCCAGCACAACCCCTTCCCCAGGGCACGCTTGTAGGGTCTGGGAAAGCCACGGCCGTTTCCCAAGGTAGGTCTGCAGCATTTGGAGTGACCAAACCCAGGTGAGCTGAGGGGCTCCCGGTTGGGAGCACTCCCAGTGACGCTGGGTGCTGGGGATGAGCAGTGGGGATGGGAGGGGGTCCCTATGAACCCCACCTGGGGAGCCCACACGATGAGTCAGGGCAGAGCTGCCGTCGGGGCCGGGTACCGCTGACGCAGAGCCCTGCGCTGGCTCCTCTCCCCCTGCCCACACAGCTCCATCACCCTCCTCCTGCCGGCTCCTGCTTACGGCAGCAGCTCCCGCTGGCACACAGCCCCTCCCCTCGCCCCCCGGGCCCAGCACTCGTCCTGTGGCAGGGGATGATGGACCCACCCCGAGCTCTTGATGGCTGCATCACCCCCTGCTCCTCATGATGCTGAGAGAGGCCATAAATCGGCTGTCACCAAAGATCCCTCCTCCCATCACCCTCCTCTGTGGCAGCTTCTGTGGCCATCATCCTGGACCTGCTTGAGGAGCCACAGCACAAAATGAGGAGTGGGATCCCCTAGGGGAGCATCCTGGGTGCTGGAACGTGGGATCCCCATGGGCTGAGTGCTGAGAAGGGAGCAGAAACCCGAATGGGAGACATGCAGGAGCCAGCGTGGAGCAGGGGATGGAGCCTGCCAGTGTCCATCAGCACGTTTGGGGCTGGGGAGCTCTAGCAGGCCCGTGCCAGGGCAGAGGAAACCACCTGCATCAGGGCTGGGAGTTAACATTGTTGTTAAGTTCAAAAGCGATCGGTGCCACACGGCCCCCAGGCAGGGCTGCATCACCTGAGCAGGGTCAGGCAGGCTCCCCCCGGGTGTTTGGGAGCCAGCAGCTCTCACTGCCTGCACTAGGGAGCTGGAGATGCTGCCGGCCACAGCCACGCACACCAGAGCACAAGGGGATGGGCGCTGCGCACTGCCAGTGCCCCGTGGGACCCCGTGGACACTGGTGCAGGTCAGAGGATGCTCCTGGGGAGCTGGTCCTGGGGTGCAGGGGTGATGCCCGGCCCTGCTGCCAGCGCAGGGATGCCCAGTTCAGAGGTGCTGCTTTCCATTGTCCCTGCAGCATCCAGGGAAGCATCTCCTGAGCTGGAGCTTGTGAGGAGAGGCAGAGCGGAGGTGGGATGGGGAGGAGCAGGACCAGGACCGGGAACAGGGTGGGCTTCACAGCGGCTGTGCTGAGCTGCACCAGCCCCGTTGTCAGTGACAACGGCACAAACACAGCCCCATGGCCAGCATCACTTGAGGAGCAGGCGGGTGCTCCCGTCACCAAGCAGGGTCCTTTGGGGAGGTAAAAGAGAGAGAAACCTGGGGTCAGTGCTTTTGCCATTGCAAGCACACAACAGAAACACAGTGACAAGAGCCCGGTGCCAGCCTAAGCCTGAATTTGCCCCACACCACAACATGGATGGAGCAAACACACGGATTAGGGCACAGATTGATGTCGCCCTGTCCTCATGAGAAGGAGAGGGGAAAGGAGTCTCCAGCCTTGGATATCTCCATGGAAAAGGGGTTGCTCACAGGGTGCAGGGCAGAGCCCTTGGGTGGAGGCATGTTGGGATAGGGGGACTCATCCTGCACAGCTCCTCTCTCTTTACCACTGCAGCATCACCTACCTCACCAGCGCGCTGACGAGGAGGGCAGCGACCATGGGCCCTACCCAGTAAACCCAGTGATAGTCCCAGTAATTGGCCACCAGAGCTGGCCCGAAGGCTCTGGCAGGGTTCATGCAGGCTCCAGACACAGCACCTCTGAAAGAGAAACCAATCAGCCACATCAGCCCTTGTGGGATATGGGACCAGCACCCGGCCTTTCATAGGGTGATGCTCAGGGCAGCAGCAGCACCCTGGACCACCCATTCATGCATGGATGCTTGGTGCTCAGGTGGCAGCCTAAGGAGCTGCAGCACAGGGACCATCCCAACCCGGGCAGCTTCTCCCCACCAGGCACCTGCCTGTGCTCATGAGGACTCACCAGTTATAGGGGAAAAGCCAGCGCTGGGTGGAAGCACAAAGGCTGAGCCTATTCTGGGGCTAAGGAGGAGCTGGGCTCTAAGCAGGGGATGCTCGGGACCACCCCTTGGAGCGGGGCAGGAGGAGCAGCAGCGCTTAGAGATGAAAGGAAGCTGAGATGGGTAAATATTTGCAGAGGGGCGGCTGTGCAGCGGTGAAATCACAGCCCCGGATCCCGCTAGAGGGGGCACTGCCTTAACTAAAGAGCCCATTAACATGCGGGACTGCGCGCTCGGTACCCACCGCAGAGGCACCAGGGCCCTGCCGCACCGAGCGGGTGCGGATGAGCCCGCTCCGGGCTGCTCAGGGCTTCCCCGGGCAAACACTGCCCTTGGGTGCTCTCGCCCCATCGCAGGGCCATGCAAAGGCTGCTCTGGCTCCAGCGCAGCAGCTCCCCCCAGCACATCAGAGGGGCACCTGGGTCATTGGCAGCCTCCCCGGCTTTCCTCAGTTTCCCTTGCAGCAGGTCCTGTGCTGTGCTGCAAGGGGGCACATCCCATCCCATCTGCAGGCACTCTCCTCCCTGATGCAGGATGCAGCAGCCAGGATGGAGCAGGGAACCATGATGCTGAGCGCTATGAGCTGCCCCTGGCACCGCAGGACGCTCTGAGCACCAGCTCCATCCGTGCAGCCGATGGTCCCATCCTGACCCCTGCTCGGGGCACCCTGAGTGGTGACAGAGTTGCAGGAGCAGACAGCACCAGCTGCCCGATGGGAATGTGCATGGAGATAGGGCTCACGAGCTCACCCTGCCAAGATGTTGACCGTGACCGAGAAGCCGATGCAGAAAGGCGCCAGCGGGGTCTTGGTCTTCCCATTGGCAGCGCCCATGCAGACCACGAGGACGAGGAAGGAGGTGAGGATGATCTCACCCCCGAGGACAGAGGGGACCTGATCGTCAGCTGTGATGATGGTGAAGGCTCCTCCGCTGGCGTTCCCGTACCGCTCGCTCGCTGCCACAGCCTGTGCGGGGACAGCCCTGGTTGCGCCTCCATGCTCCACACTGGGGGCTTTAGAGGGCACATGTGCTCACTGTCGGGACAGCGTGGGCAGCATCAGGTTAAAGGGGAGCAGATCTCATGGCTTTGCTCCTGAAAGCCAGGCCTGAGCGAGTGTAAACTCATTACTGAGGGCTCTTAGCATCAACCCAGGTAATAATGACAATGAGCCAGCCCCGCTCTGCCTCACCCAGCCACCGAGGCGCCGTGCATGGGATGCCCGGGTGCGGGGAACGGGCAGCGCCAAGTTTAAACTAACCCCAGAGCGCAGGCAAACACTGCGAGTGAAAATGGCTGGAGCTGCAGAGGCACCGTTCCGTGCACAACCCGTGCCCACAGAAACCTCTGGAGAGCAGCTGCCGGGGAGGAGGAATCACCCCAGATGTGTCCCCCCCCCCGCATCTGCACGGCGCTGTCAGCCCCAAACCGCAGCGGGGGCGACTTGTCTGAGCCCTGCAGCCAGACTGTGAAAGAGCTGGAGGAGGAACCAGACACCCGAGCACCAGACAAGCCCCGAGCCCACACAGCAGCCTCCGAGCGTGTCACCCTGTGAGCAATCAGCCTGCAATCACCCGCAGAGTCGAGCACTGGGTCCCCCTCAGCCTCCCCATCACACACACACTGCAGCTGGAGCCCCTGGGGGTGTCCCTGTACCCCAAAACATCCGTACCTTTGCCAGGCCGGCTCCTATGGCTGCTCCGCAGAGCTGGGAGACCCAGTAAGGGATGAGCATTGTGATGTTCAGCCCCCCGACCAGCCACATGGCCAAGGACACGGCAGGGTTCAGGTGGCCGCCGCTGTGAAGAAGAGAGGAGCATCAGTGCGGTGTTCACCCCTGGGGTTGAGCACTGTGCTCACCACGGGCTGGAAGCACAAAGGAGTCTTCAGCCCTTCCCATGGGAAGGTGCTATGGACAGCAGAATCCGGACATCTCCTGTCTCTGCAGCAGCACCACCCTGCCTCCAGCAGCTCCTCCAGGGGCACAGGCTCGGGGATCAGAGTCATTCCCTTTACCCAGAGAGCAGCCATCCCTGCCCTGCTGCGGGACGGGAGGCACGGATGGAGCTGGTACCCAGCCTGGCAGCACCACATCCCCACGGAGCTGTCGGGAGGGCTGAGGCCACCCCAGCACTGCAGGAACCCACTGGGACTGTCAGGGTGTATCTCCCCCTGCTCCGTGCCAAGGTGAAGGCACAGGGGTCCCTCTGCATCCCTGGCCACCACGGCCCCGGGAAGGGCTGGACCTCGCCTCCTTACCAGCCCTAAGTCATTCATCTTGAAGACCCCATGCAAGACAAGCTCAGATACCTTCTAATTAAAAGAGATTATCATGAGACACACTTTAATGAACAAGTTTCATAACCAATCAGCGCTAATAATAATTGCTGGTGCAGCCGATGACTCAGAGTGTCTAGGAACTATAATCACATCTTATTCTTCAGCTGTAATTAAAGACCCATCATAGGAGAGCAGGAAGGGGGGTTGGTTAGGCTGGAAATGCCTCTGCTGGACAGGGCTCTGGCTGCAAACACCCCAGGGATGGGTGGGATACCGGGAGCTGGAGGAGGACCTGGCTGCAGGTAAAGCCCTGGCTAGAGCGCCAACCACCACCCCATCCACGAGCCAGTCAAGGGGAAGGGAATGAAACTCCACAGGGGCTGTTACAGCTTCTTCCTTCAGGATAAATCTGTATCTTAGCATCTAGCAGCACATTGCTCAACCAGCAGGTTCATCTAAATACTGCTTTTGAGGTACTGAAGCCACTTGTAAGTGGAATCCAGGTTTCCTGCCGGTGAATACACAGGGGAATAGACTGCTCGGGTCAAAACGTTTTGCTCTGACATCCTTTTAAAGGGAAATTTCTCAGCTTTCCACAGGAATGCTTCAGCTTTGACCGTTTCTATTAAAAGGGGCTAAAAATAAAGGGTGGCAATCACAAGCCAAACAAACTCCCCCAGCCCCGAGGTGTTACCGGCAGCCATACCCTGTGATTCATCGCAAGGAGTGGGTTTGCCCTCCCCTGCCATTCCTCAGAGTGCTGCCGGGCTGCTTCTGGCACGTGTAAAAAGCCGCCCAGTAACAGAGAGGCTCGATGGCAGCGCAGCGTTGCTGCAGCCACCAGTACATGGGCAGGGAGGATCCGACGGGCAGTGGGGCAGCACGAAGCATCTCTGCCCACCAGCAAGGACCGCGCAGCCCCAGGTACCAGCCTGCTCCTACCTGATGTCTCCCAGGACGGCGATGCTGAGCCCCAGGGCCAGCCCGTGCGCCAGAGCCGGCTGCAGCCTCCCGGTGCCCGCAGCATCCTCCACCGACGAGAGGCAGCCGACGCAGACGAAGAGCACGGTGCCCAGCAGCTCGGCCACGCAGGGCTGGACCCGGCGCTCGTACCAGTGCGGCTGCGGGGGCTTGGCCTTGGTGTCCATGTCCAGCACCAGCTTCACCGGGTGGTGACTGCACCCAGCTGCGGCCATGGGGTGGAGAGCCCTGGGATGGAGCAGGGAGAGCCCTGGGGGCAGTCGGACCCGCAGGCACAGTGAGGAGATGCTGCAGAGCAGAGGCTTGAGGGACTGGAGCTGCAGGCTCAGGTCTCCAGTGGGTCCTGGTGCAGGGACAAGGAGCACTTGTCCCACTGCAAGGCTGGCAGGCTCCCCTTGACCTGTATGAAGAGGTAGTGGATGGGAGGCTCTACAAATGGATTGGATTTGTATTGCTTAAAGAGAAGGGGAAAAAAAAAAGGGCAATAAAAGGCGATAGCCCAGCCCCCAGAAATATGAAGCTCTTTATCACCGCCCTGATAAAAACTCCTTGCTTCAAGGTTCTGGGTTTATTTTTTCCCTGTGGGTATTTTCTGTCACTGCCAAGAGCTGGGATGTGATTCTGTCCCCATTGCTGCCCATAGCAGGGAGACCTGCGTGAGGCCCTGCTGTCTGCCTTCACCAGGTGGCTTTTACCATGCCAAGAGGCAGCACGTGCCATGGGGACAGCAGCACTGTGAGAAATGGCTGATGTAGCTCTGGGGAGGGAAAATCCACTCCTGCAATAAATCACTCCCATACAGACCCATCACCAAACCCCTTCTACAGACCCCAGAGAGCAGGTGAAGTGCCTGATTCACTTCAAGTTACCAAAGGAGCCTGAACCACAGTGAGAGCTGGTGCCCCTAAACCTCAGCCCAGGTCCTGCCAGAGCTCCTCAAGTGCCTGTATCCCTCTCGCTCTCAATTGAAGAGAGCTGGTGAAAGTGCCAAGGGATCTGGGTGCTGGCAGTGTTCAAGACCAGGTTGGATGGGGCTTGGAGCAAGCTGCTCTCGTGGAAGGTGTCCCTGCCTGTGGCACGAGTTGAAGCTGAATGAGCTTTAAGGTCCCTTCAACCCAAACCATGCCATGATGCTATGGCCCACCAGCACCTTTGAAACCTGATGTTGACCAAACACTTACAACCTTCCAAAGCCCCAGTGCACCCGGTAAGGGATCACTGCCCCGAAAGCCAGATCCAAGCCACAGCAGAGGCCATGGAGCTGGGAGTCACCACCACAGGCAATGGGCACAGTGGTACAGACACACGGTCTCTGTGGCGCAGAGGATACAGCTCATCCCACAGGGGATGAGCCCTGCAGCTCTTCACCTTGAGCAATCACCCGCAGTGGCTGGTGTTTGTGGTGGGTAATTAAGGATTGGGTTTATAGATGGTTTTTCCCCTCTCGTAAGCAAGGGTAAAGAACAGCACGGGTGGTTTATGGTGTTTTCACAGGACACTGGGGACTGGAAGGAAATTTCCACTTGCCTGTCCCAGGGAGGCCTGTTGCCGGCCACACAGTGGACAAACACCAGGCTGGAGCTATGGAGAATCCAGGCACCTCTAAATGAGCCCCTGTCAGCTCATTTCTCCTGCTGAGTGCTTGCTTCCTATAGACAAAAGGTTATAGAAATCACAGGAATATGGAGAGGGAAGGCAGGGGTCGGTGAGGCTTTGGGGCTCCTCTTTGAACCCCTTATGTGGAACTATGGAACAGGAAAATACCTGAGTCAATGTCAGCTGGAGCCAGTTTCCAATGGGTTCATCGAATCCATCCATCCCCGGGTCCCGCAGCACAACCAGACGGGGGTTCCGTTGAGAGGGACTTTAATTCAGGCAAAAGGAATCCAGATTTCATTTGTTTGTCAGGGTATTTATGATGAGAGATTAATGTAACACATTTCCACATTTCATCTGGTGCTTCCTACCCGCAGCTCTCAAAGTGCTGGAGGAGTGATGCTGGCACCGTGTCAGGGCACCAGGAGGGGGCTGAGCTGCCCCATGTCACCAGGCAGCAGCAGTGGGCATGGGGATGTGCCCTGGGAGCCAGCCCATGGCTCTGCCCCTCCTTGGCCAGGCCAACAGCAGGAGAACAGCTGCTTCCAGATGCTGATGCCACGTACATGGTGATGAATGCAGCCGATGGCAATGCCACTGTGCCTGGACCACGGCTGTTCAGGCTGCTCATGGTGACTCCAAGCAGAGCAACAGCTTCAGAAGGTCACAAGCCAAAAGTGAGGACTACCCCCATGTCCTTGGCTTTTAAACATTTACTGTCATTGTCTGCGGAGCAGGGACGTTTGCCTAAGACTTCCATAGGAAATGCTTCGTGTTCAGGCAACAAAGGAATTCATTATGGATAACCAAGCACAGGGCAGGGACCCATTCCACCGGAGCAGCTTGCTCCAAGCCCCTGGGTCCAACCTGCCCTTGAACACTGCCAGGGATGGGGCAGCCACAGCTTCTCTGGGCACCCTGTGCCAGCGCCTCAGCACCCTCACAGGGAAGAGCTTCTGCCTAAGAGCTCATCTCAGTCTCCCCTCGGGCAGGTTAAAGCCATTCCCCTTGGCCTGTCCCTATGTGCCCATTTACAAAGCCCCTCTCCAGGTTTCCTGCAGCCCCTTCAGGCACTGGAGCTGCTCTCAGGTCTCCCCTTCAGGAGCCTTCTCTTCTCCAGGCTGACCCAGCCCAGCTTTCCCACCCTGCAGCTCTCAAGCACAACACATGTTCCATACTGGACTGCTACAGACCCATTTTAAGCTCCATCTTCCTGCTATGGCACCTGGAGAAGGGGCTCCTCCAGCACCCATCTCCTGTTGAGAGGCACCACGAACATGCAAAGCAAACAACCCTGCGCTCAGCACCCTTTGCCCCTCCTGGATAAGATTAAATACTTGGCACTAAGGTTTGCTCAGTGAGCGGCAGAGAAACTCCGCTGGGGGAAAGGCGTGGGGATGAGCAGGGATAAATCTGCTCATATTAGCAGACACTTATTTTTGTCCTTGTTTGTGCTTGCACCGATTTGTTAAATGAGTGACAACAGCAACTGTGTCAATTGGGAAAGGAAACGGTGGCACAAAACAAGCAACAGCGCTGAGAAATCCCTCTTAGGAACGGCAGGGAACAGCTCCCATGTCCACCTCCCTGGGTGGGAAAGCCACAACACCCCTGTTTTACCCAACACCCACTCCCCACGCATTTCATTCTGTTTCTCCTTGCTTCACCCTGCAGATCTGCGGCGCTTCAGTTGCTTTTCCATAGGAACCATAGCACCCAAACTCCAAAAGCACTTAAAACATTTAAGAGCATCTCCAGGTGCCATTAACATCTATGAACACTGAAGTGCAGGGCTGGAGCAGATGTGGACTCTCTGCTGACCCAGTGCAGGTACATTTCACAGGACAGAGGTCCCACTGGGGTCTATACAAGCAATCACAAAGGATTTCAGTGCTGCACAATGGGGTTGCTTCGAGGAGAGACCTCAGCATCCGTGGTCAGCTCTTTTAATAAGCCATAAAAGCAAAGGCAACTCATTTGACACTGCCTTATCTTGCCAGTGTTTACCTTGTAGCTCCAGAGCCCGAGGGATTACACAACTGTTGCTGAATGAGGACCTGCAGAAGTATTTGCAGCTCGTAGCAGTACCACGGGTGACCCGACCTCTGCCCCCTTATAGAGCCTATCTTGCAGAATGACTTCACCTCCGATCGCTACCATCCTGCTCCAGCGCAGATGGAAAATTCCAAGGGTTCTCCACACACTTACCATTGTCTGCTGGAAAACAGGGACAGATTCAGGGCAGTTCTGGGGATCGAGAAGGGAAAACAGGGGATGAAGCCACACTCAAAACCTTAAATTTGGCACTTAACGTTAAAAGCCAGCAAGCTCTCGAAGGAAGGGATGCTCCCGCTCTCAGGCAGCTCACACACGTGCACATCTTCCCAGCCACCCCACACTTGGCTCCCTGTGACTATCCCATAAGGCTGACAACAAGGGAACATTTCCGGCCTCAATATCCACATTTCCCTTTACCCCAGCAGCACAGACCTCAAAACCTTTGTAAGCATGAGATGAGGAACGGTAACGCTGCAGAGAAGCTTGAAATGGCGTGTGCTAAACCAGCAGCTGCTTTTCAGTGAGGTCCTAGAGCCAGATAAACCCTGTAAGGAACTAAATGATTGAATTTTCTAGAAGGGAACTAGTTTTATCCATCTTTTGAGCAGGCAATGCTCAGACACGGGTAACGTAGATGGAACACAGGCACAATGAAGTGTAATCATCTGAACTGTGGTTGAAGCTTGGACAGAGCGAGGACCGACACACAGGGCTCAGCATGGAGCAGATCAGAGGATGTTCTTGTACCTGACAGAACAGTTTGTGACAGCAGCTCAATGGCAGGCAAGGACCACGCTCGGCTCCCTCCCTTTGCCATGGCAACTGGGCATCCTCATCCTGCAGATGCTTCACAACTGCAGGCAAGGGGAGAAGCAGAGGACTAACAGCACCTTCCTTCATGGACAGCAAGCATGACCAGACGTGTTACCCACCTTTCCTGGTTGACCTTCCTTCCTGGCCCCCAGCTCCATCTCCCACCTTGCAGTCAGAATGCAGCAGAAGGACACGAAGGAGATAGAACTTTTTAGGTGCTCCACAACTCACTTGCAACACAGAGAGGAACATCACAGGCTCTGCGCTGCAGGAGACTCGAAGAACTTTTCCATGGATGACATCAAATCTCCTGCTGTTATTGTATTTACAGACATAGAAACTATATTCAGTGGGAAAGAGGAAACTTGTTCAAGTACTTTCAAGTGATCTGCAGCAGAATGGCACAGGTATGGCTGTGACACACAGACCAGAGCTTGATGCAAGGCCAATATGGGATATACCAGTAGCAAAGCGGACAGTGCTGTGCCCTTACTCACAGGTACCGGGAGGCAGGGTCAGGCTAAACCCTTGGAGCATCAGAAGATGCTGCCAGAGGGGAAGGAGGTTGCAAAGGGAATGCTTGAGCTCCATAGCTGGAGCAATGCCTCCCATCTTACAGTTCATTCAAGCTTAAATGACTTTCCTTTTCCCCTTTAAACAAAGGATTTGCAGGGATGAATACCCCTGCACTGTCAGTACCAATAAACCAGGCAAAAGTTTGGGCTGGGAACAGAGGAGAGGCAGAGATTTGCCACGCAGCTCAGTGGAGCCGCGGCTGACAAGCGCAGTCACACAAAGCACAGCAAGCAGCAGGCAAAGGCCACCTCTCCTGGCTAGAAAACCTCTCTCAGCCTTCTACTTTGCAGCCAAGCAGCGCTGTTCAGCAGCACCAGGCACTCTCAGACCCAAACACTCCCTGAATTGAGGCGGAAGATCGATTTCAGTTGGTGTAATCACAGGAACCAGACTGCCCACACGGGCTGCCAGGGACCACAAACCCCTTTCATCCTGGTGTAACCCTGGAGCACAAGGTGACCTACTTCCTCCACCACTGCTGCCACCAGTCTCTTGAAGAGCTCTTGCAGGAATGGTTCCCCGTCTCCTAGGTGGGTGCTCATCCATTTAGCTGAACGGATGCAAGACAGACTCATCTAGAGGAAGAGCAAACAGGGCACCATCGTGCCTTCCATCCCACAGCCCCGGCTCTGCTCCTGTGCCACATCCTTCAGTGCTTCCCTCAGACGAACAAATTATACAGGGACCTAAAATAGAAATTGATGAGCAGCAATTCCAGCAGCATCTGCCTCATGCTGGCAGAGACATCATTTCCCAACACAGACAGGATTAAACTATGACAGAGATGACAACAAAAGCAACTGACAGAGCACAGGATCATCTCCTGCAGCGAGCCACATTCAAGGCCCATTGATATGACAAATTCAACAGCTCAAAGGTTGCATCTCAGATGTCAGCTGGTTCAAAGGGAACAGATTTGTTCCCGAGCAGGTAGGACCACAGCTCCCCCTCATAAGGAGGCCCAAGAGGAGTTTTGCCAAAATTAAATTGATAGTAGAGATGGGCTTTAACACTACTAAATCAAATGTATTCATCTTACTGAAAAGGAATCAGCAGGGTAGTCTTGCTGCCACAGAACAAGCATTAGTCACTGCACTAGACTCCTGCAGTGCAGAGGGTGTTACAGGGCTTCTGGTTTGTTGGTGGGTTTTCAGTTTCTTTAATCCCTTGTTCTTACTAACAGAGAGATTAACTGTCAAGTAACATGTCAAACTTGGCTATGAGCACATCTGTGACATTACACATTGTCTTGTTTCTCTCATCTTCATATTTAAGCACCTTTGACTCAGCTATTTCAGACAGTTTCTGCATACTAATTGAAACCAAGAGGTTTTTCAGGACACCATGTCCCATAAGTGCTCATGCAGCACCCAGCAGAGGTGATGCCAATGCCAGCAAGTCAGACCAGAGCTGTTTGTGGACAGAGATCAAGGAGCAGAATATCAAAGGCAGCAAGGCAGAGCAGCTGCACAGCGGGACTGAGAAATATTCAAACACTCTTGTGTTTTATGTAAGCACAGTGTGAAACCAGAAGGCAAACCCAGAAGCTGCAGGCCACTGAATGCAGCAGGATAACTGCCCCTGCTTCCAAGAACCTGTCTGCTCCCAGTCCAGGGAGCAGGCAACTGCGTGGGAAAGCACCCAGAGGCAACCCCTGCAGTCCCTGGTCACAGATGCTGTGCTCAGGAAGGCACTTGGATGGTAAGGTGTAAAAATGAAACCTGCCTTCCTGGCCTCCTGCATCTGCACAGAGAAAGGCTCAATGCTACTGCAGATACAGCCTGCACGCACCTCTTCATGGAAGAGGGGTGCAGGTAAGCCCAAACATCTCAAACGTGCAGGCATCAGCATACCATTGATATTGTTATCTAGGAAGCAAAGGTTATAAGCTCCTTTCATAACTGCACAGTCCATCCCTTCCCTTTGGGGACACAGAACTTGTGTGAACACTGCAGAGACTGAGCAGAACATCAACCAAATACTGTATTTCTGAGCCCTGGCATTCAAGAAACCAGCTTGACACAAAGGTGACAGCAGGAGGCCTGTAGCTGCCAGTGACTAAACTCGGTGATGGAGAGGAGGGCAGTGCAGGGAAGGCTGTTTCCTTTTACTGCTTCTGTTCCTCTGCAATTATCACTGGCACTTCTGAGAATTCATTACTTCTCCTGGTATCTCAGTAATCCCCTTCCCACATCTCCAGTCCAAGCCCACGTCAACTATTTCCAAAGCCAGGTATTCCCACACCACAAAAGTCACACACAGCATGAAAATTGTTGCTTATGCTTGCAACTGCTTTAAAAAGATACCCTTTTTGGCAAGGCTTTTGGTGAAAGAGGAAAAAAGGCAGTCACTAAAGCAGATACAAATAAGTAATTTCTAATGAGTAAGACACTGGGCAAATTATAAATACTAAACATTTATTGTTTTTCTCATAGGAAGGTTGCAAGATTCCATCTCAAACAATAGGGAAAGGTCTTTCGCTGCTGCTGGGATTTTGTTTTGTTTAAGGGAAAAGAAAGAAGAATGAGAAACTGGTGTAAAGATACTACCAGAAGCAGTGCAAATTTAGAGTCATCTCTTTCTTACCTTCACCAGCCCAGTGTGAACTGCCAAGCTAAGCCCTTCCCAGTTAAATAAAGCCTACTTTCACATCACCCAGCTTCTTGTACATCACTGACCAAGACCCACACCTCCCCTTCTTCTTTCCGAACTACAGGAACACACCCAGTACAGTGAGAGCCCTGCAGCACCAGTAAAGCCCGGAGAAAGCTGACACGGTGGCACTGCATAAAAATGAAACCTCCACATAATGAGAATGAACAGGATTTAACTTTCATGATCAGCCATGCACAGTGCAGAGATACCCAATAACGCAGCTCACCAGCGTGCGCTTTCCAGCTTCCTGTCACAAATACATTTTACACATCCACAAGAAGACAAAAAGAGGAAAATGGTATCATCCAGAACACTTCACTTCCAGTTTTAAACTAAGGAAGGCAAACTTTTAAACAGGAGTTACTGACATGTTATGGAAGTCCATCATTGTGTATCTGGGAAAGGGGGGAAAGTCTTGCCTGGTAACAATTCCTCCCAATGAGTGCCAACAGTCCATTAGAACTCCCAAAAGCCAACAGGGCAGTGACACCTGCAGCAGCCATCACCTCCTGCACTGGCACTGCTTGCACAGAGGCCAGATGGAAGCTGGCACATGCAAAGTCCCATCATTTCTGTGATCTTGTCTCCAGCAGAAGGCAGAAGGCAGTCACTGTGGCTTCTGGGCTCAGCTTCCCTCCAGCAAGCCCATCAGAACGCGATGTTTGCAAGACCTGTTTGAGAAGGGGGTGTAGAGAAACAAGTGTTTAATCTTATCCTACAGGTACTTCACTACTTCACTACCAGTGAGACATGGGAAGAAGGATGCTTTGAGAATTTCTGGGTTTTTTTTCAACTTAAAACACGAAGGAATCGGTGGGAGGGGAGGAAACAGGTTGAGCTGTACTTTTTTAGCCCTTTTCTGATTGTGATGCAGCAATTAATGTGAACAAGCCAATCTGAAGGAGTGCTGAAGCTCTTCGTGACAGAAGGAACACCACAGTGTCTGCCCATGACATTTAAAAAGTGAAAGCTGGGGAAAGTACCATTAAAGAGGGCAGTGAATTCACACTGGATAAAGGAAAGCCGCTTTAGATTAAGGCACAGCCACGCATTAGACATGTGATTACCTCCTTTGAGATCTGTCTTTTCTGACTTCTAAGGTACACTGTAACACAACCTCAATACCCCAAATTGTCCTAAACATTCCTCTCATCACAGCAAAGAATAATGCTGGAGTTCCCAGAAATACTGGCTGCTATGAGCTGGGGAACATTTTGGCCTTAGCTCCTCTAGTTCTGTATTGCAGGCATCACCTTTTAGCTGTAAGAAATCAAACGAAACCCCATTTCTGCGGCTCAACACTATCAAAGCTGTGGATTCAGGCAGGCAGAGACCACAAGCTCACATCTCGATTACAGCAGGGTATTGAAGATCTAGTTTTACCAGCTGTATCAGATGCTTTGCCGCTCAGTCTGGCTGCACAGCTTCAGCCAATTACATCTATCCCATTTGCTCAGGAGCACACAATAGAATTTGTTCCTGAATATTGCTCTGTCAGGAGCAAGGGAAGGGCAGAGAAGGAGAAGAGGAAGGGATAAAATGGTGGGCAGAGAATTTTTCTAGAAAGCCTAAAGTCCCTGAAATTGCAGGCAGAAATAAAGCTAAAACTGAGCCTGCAACAGAGTTGTCTTTCTTATTTGGACAAAGAAGGGCTGGAGATACCCATCCTTCGCCTGAATCATGATCTCGAGGGAATTTTCTCCCCCAGGTGAAAGGAGCACAGAAAACCTAAGTCCCAAGTGGATGTAAATGGGGCCAGTGCAGAAGAAGACTGGGCTAAGGAATGCAGATTTATTTTTACGTTGTCAGGACACCATGATTTCATATACTGTGTGCCCATATGGTGCTTTACATGCCTGGGATTTGTAAACCTCTCAATTAGCACTGATAGTATAAAGCAGGCAGCTATTTATGGTAACCCATACGGCATCTTTCAGTGTGAGGATTCTAACTCCCCTCTACTGCATGGGCTTCCTGCTGGGCAACTCAGATGCCTTACACAAACCCTCAAAAGGCTGTGGAGAAACAGCCATGAGACACCCCTTGGGAGGTGTTCACAGCCCCAGTGACACAGCAGCAGACCCTGCTCCTGTGATGGGGCGCTTCTGTCACATATCTGGTGTGCACAGTCCCAGCCTTCCCACATCAGATCTCAGTGTGAAGGGTCACCTACTAGGCGTTGAAGAACATTACCCAGATTGCTGCTGTCCTTTGAAGCCCAGCAGATGCAGTAGTGCTGCATTAGTTGTTCAAACAGCTCCTTTTCATCTAGGAATTCAAGTCCTTCTATCCTGTAGGAATAAAATACAAGTTGTGATGCCAGCTGGAGCCTCAATACAGTTTTTAATGTATCCTTTCATGTGAAAACTAGGGTAAATAAGGCAGTTACCCCTCTAGTAAATTAATACAGGTATTTGTCCACAGTGAAGATACCACTACTCCTTGCCTTTGTTGTCAATGAATGAAACAAGCAACCCACAAGATGTTTACAACTTCTCAGCCCTGGAAATTCATGTCTGGGGACTAATATGTGTAACTTCTCACAAACCCCAGTACTTGTCTTCTAACCCCTTTTACTGCATGTACCTGATCTTGCTGGATGTAAGCAGACACACTAGTACATCGTAATGGAAGGAGATTTATCTTTACCAAAGATTACAGTGAACAGTTGAAGATGGCATTTTCTCCAGACAATAACAAGTCCATATTATGTCTTGGAAGAGTGATGGGTACACCAGTGCCGTTCTAACAACTCTCCCACATGAGCTCATGATGAAGCACAAACCAAATGGCATATACAAGATCTGAGGATTTGTTTTCCTAAAATGGCTCCTGCCTAGGCTTCTTAAAGCAAGATCTTTGAATGTCTTCCACCAAACAAATGGGAGAACTTCTCCCAAGCTGTGCTTGCTTTAAAAAGTTTAACCTGGCACATTCCTCTCTTTCTCTCTACTTGAATACCAGAGTGCTTAATTCCCATGCTAAATACTTGGAAGGGCTGCTACTGGGGAGCTAAAGTGGGGCAAAAGTTCTTTACAGATGTGCACATGCTGCAGAAGGCCGCTTCTGTGAACACTTCCATAAACAGAAAGCATTATGTGCCTCATTAATACCAAGGGACAGAGTTTACGTAACCTATCTCTCGGCACCTGGAACAAGAGGAAGGAGCTGAACAGATCTAAGGTAGACAAAAATGCTGCAAGAAAACAGCACAAGTTATGCCTCTCCACAAGTGCCACATGGTGCAGTCACACAGCCAGTGTTCCCATTTAAACAACCTATGACTTCCAGTCTCACCTGTTCAGTTCCCCGCTTTGAGAAATCCCCATATGTGAACACTTATTCTGACCAAGGTAACTGGTTTGGCTAATTCCAGCTATAGTTAATGAATGACCGAGTAATTCACACTTCACATTCTATAGCTCAGAAGTCACCCAATAAAAGCAGTTTCCCCCTCTTTAGCTTTTCTTTAATGCAAAAAACTTTGTAAAATCCATGGAGATTAATGTTACAACAGCCTTTGGTTATACCCTCTGTGTACTAAGCTTTGTCTGCAGGCCCAGCAGCCTAGCTCCTGAAGATGGTATGAATGGAAGATGCATCCATCTGTTGAGAAATAATCACACCACGCTGTTGGGCACACTTCTCCTCCCTCTCCCTCTTTGCCTGCACAGTAAACCAGGTCACAGCTCTACATTACTGCCCTGCCTTGGCTCATTACCTAAATATGCTGCCAAGAAAGAAGGGAGGGAAGATCAGGCCTGGCCATTTTCCACTCGTAGTGAAAATGCAAACAGATAAGTAGTCTCACCCAGGCCTGGAGCAAAGACCTGGATGTCATCTCCCTTGGGGACATGAAAAGTGGCTGCCTGTTCCGAGTGTATTTTAGGACTTCACTGCACGCATCTAGTGTTGTGGAGGCTGGATATCCACAAGAACCACCTTAGGTGCTTTACAAACACAGCATTTCTGTAGCATCTTTTAGCTGCAAACTGCTGTCACAAGATGCTTTAGATCACACCCAAATAAATCATGAGCACTGCCAGTCTACTCCTGGCAGCAATAACCCCCTGGATCATTAATGCTGCTCCAGGCATTAGCCTTCAGGCTCTGCAGAGCTCCACTCAGATATGTTGTCTACTTAGCATCTGCACAGAGCCTCCACTCCATTATAGCAGGGGATCCCGTACTACATATCAATGTGAAACTACCTTGGAAATGGCATCTGAAGATGATTTTTGGCTGCAAGCAAGCTATCAGTAATACCTTTTGACATCGGCCTGTGGCAAAAAGCTGTACACTTTCATCATATCAATGGCATGTGCCGTTTCCCAGCCATTTAGCAGCAATCGTTCCCTCTGTGAAGTAAACAAGCAGCACAGTTTTCAGACAACTCAAGGAAAAATGCCAGAGAACAGTTTTTTCCCTAAGGATTTTCTATGCCGTCTCCCTGACCTGTTCTTTGAAGAGCTCTTACACTCTTTTCTAAGCATGTGCTGTTAACCTCTGTGCAGAGAGGACAGTGGGATAGGTGGAACTGTGTTGTGATCTACTGCAGTTCTTGTACAGTTATCAAACAAAGTGATAACAGGAAACCATGGCACTGATTACAGGGAACCGTGTAAGGGGGATGGGAAAGGATTTCAGCAGGTAGCAGCTGCTCCACCAACCCTGCTTTGGCCATTGCTCTGAGCCTCTGCACACACAGAGGAAGAAGTTGCAGACAGGTTAAGTTTGATATCAAACACACACAAAGCTCTGTGCCCCTTTTACCTGAGAGTCTAAGGACTTGCAGACCTCCACCCCAGCCAGGTTACACTGTCGTCTCTGCAGGTTCTCAATCATGATCTGTCCAAACCGGTCTGTCATGTTCACCTCAGGTAGAGAAGGAGACAAAAGTGTTCCCCCTTCCGAAAAGAATGTAATCCCAGTGAAAAGCAGTAACTTGGTTAAACTCTTGAATTGTCCACGTCACAAAATGTACAGGGTAACATTAAAGTAAGCTTCGTGTTCTTACACCAGGTCTCATTTCCCACTGCCACAATCTCCTCAGCTACCTCAGGTTTATAAGTTGAGTGCTAGTTTAATTGGCGACAATGCTGCCACTGGGACTTGGGCACTGAAAACTGACTCTGCTTCAAGTTGCTGACAACTTGGTTCAGCTCTCCAGCAGTGATTTACAGCTTGGAAGATCCTGTTTCTAATTCCTGGAGCCACCTACTTCCCCCCAAGCAGCATTTACTTCCATAGAGAGGAGCTGAGTTCACGCTGATGTGATTTTTGCTCCCCTTTGGCAAAGAACACAGAGAGGCAATTATGTAATGTTACATACTCACATCCGACATTCAGCACCATTTCTTCCTCCTCTGTCTTAGTTAAACCAATATTCTGCGGTTTTTTCCACATATGGATTAAGTCTCAACTACTTCGGCTCAACATAATCCAGAAATTGTCTTTCAGAATAGCTCTATATTGCATACAATGAGCTTCCCCATCTCCAAGGTAAAACACATTACAGCAGAAACTGCTCTCCCTACAAAAGGACATGGCCCACTCTTGTTTCACACACAGAACTCCCACTCTTGATGACAATAACTCAGGTCTAAAAGTGCCAGTTTTGTTTTACCTGCTCATAGTTGATGAACATCGCCACTGGGAAGGTGCTGGCTGCCCACTTCAGGAGGCTTGCAGACTGCTGTGGGGTCATGTAAACCAGCACACACTCTGCTACCAGCAGCGTTGGCAAACTTGGAAACAAAACACAGGAGAACTATTTCTAGCAAAAGAACAAGTAAAATCTATAAAGAATTATAAGCAAAGTAATTTTATGTTCCCAAAATCGCTTAAAAGAACTACCCTTTTTATGAACTACACATTTAAGACTGAATAAAATCACTTCAATTGACCAGAACTGGGTTTTCTGTCAGGCAATGAATTAACCACAGCGAACTCCTGGGGTTACAACACAGAGACTTTGGGAAACAATTTCCCCATAGTCAGCCACACTACTGAGGAACATGTATTCTCCAAGTCTTCTCTGAGCTGTGCGCATGAACTGAAGTGCATATTGAAAGTCATGCTGCAGAAGAACTGTTCCCTGTATACACGATGTGCTCTCTTTCAGGGATCAGTTAAATTAGGAATAAAAATGGAAAAAGTTTTCTCTTGAAAGAAGTTCCATGAAGAATTTTAATTAGACAAAAGTGTTCAGTATCTGCAAAATAAGCTCCACTTTATTATCTAGCAAAATGCAATCTACAGTTTGCACATTGCCTCTTCCCCCTCCATCCACAGAGAAAGAAAAATAGACATCTATACGAGTAGTTTTGCTCAGAATTATGGAGTTTTCTTTTAATTGCTAGAATGAACAGGAAAAAAAAAGTCACTAGAAGCAGGAGAAATCCCACAAGGAGCAGCAATGTAGGCAAGCAAGGCAAGATTTCAGAGGATGGAAGTGTAAAGATTTAAATGGCAATTTGATGCATTCTGCTTGCCCATATGCTCTCTCCCACCCAGCCAGATAGCTGCTATTTATATATCTTATATTTGAAAGGTATGTCCATCATCCACTCTAAAAACTTAAATCTTGCCCCTTCCAGAAACCTAATGCCTGAACAATAAACCCCCAGGTATTAGCTTCTGGAGTTCAATTCTCAAAAGACACCATGGCAATCACTTGTCAAAGGTGGAGGGAACAACAGGGGGGTTAAGTGGAGGCAACAGAAAATAATTACAAAGATAAAACTCTGAAATAATTGAAGACTGACAGAATTATTCTTCATTTTAGCAGCTGAGCTCCCAGAAATCTTGACTCATACAGCTCATGGGGTGGAACATGCTCGCTGCTTTAGGTACTGCCCATCACTCAGCAATGAAACTAAATGCAACTGAACCAACTCTTTCAAAAGGCAATTTCTGACATTTGGATACATTTCTAGTTAGAGATTCCCCTTGAATAACTTGCAATTCTATTGACTAAATTTCAACCTAATTCAAGCAAGGGGTAACTCTTTGAGAGATTTCTAAAAGAGTTGATTCATGAAGCAGAGAAAGACAACTCATGTGAGCTCTGAGGCAGAAAATGGCTGTTGAGGGAACTCATCCCCTTCAGGGCAAGGGATGGGGAAAGCAAGAAGGAATCACAGCTTCCTGCTCTTCAACAAGAGCTTGAACTCCTGTGAAAGGATCACAGACCCCAAAGAGAACCAGCTACAAGGAGCTCATTCACAGAAGCCATGCTTCACTCCCCACAGTGCTTTAAGAACAAGGAGCAAACAGCTCTGCAATGTTTGATCTTCCCAGGAAGGAGGAAAATGCAGTTTGCAGAACAGGCTACACAAGGAACAACCTTGCTTCAGCCGTGGAGCTCTGGAACAGTCCCGGCAGTGCCAGCAGGCTCCAGGAGGTGTCTGCACAATTTCCTACTGCTCCAGGGGCTCAGGAAAAGGTAACCATGGAAATGGCATAATGAGCACTGGATGCAGCTACTGCATGCCCAAGCCTGACTTGACTTGCTTCATGAGTACTTTCCATGAGCCCTCATAAACCCCCCGAAAGTGAAGATAACCTTACTGTGCATCCAGGTTATGCTTCTTTAGCTTTTCCTCCAGCTCTGATGAGAAACGGAGGTCTGCTCCTTGTATGGAATATCGACTGGAGTCCAGGCTGTGAGAGTCTGCAAGTTGAAAGTGTTGAAAGACTAAAGGTTACAAACAGGAAGGAAAGTGAAATTAGCAACTAAGAATTACACAGGAACACATGAATCTGAAGTGAAGGTTTGATCTGTTATACCCAGCATCAACAGCAAACTCTTCTTTCTAGAACACTAACTGCCCTTCTACCTGCCTGCTGTGGTTTACAGATGGTGATATATCAGCATCAGACTCTGCCACAAGCCTCCTCCTTCACTCAGCAGCCACTCTAATGCAGATGGGTTATCCCACCCGTTACCATGGTTTCAAGGAATGCAGAGAGAAGAAAAATGTGAAGATTAAAGGTGTGGGGAGTTGTTTTGATTGTAAAGTCTTTTTAAATGACCCAGGGTATGTACATGAGGAACTACATTTAAAAAAGTATATAAATTCCTGAAAAACTAAGCAAGGGTAACAATGTTCCAAACAATAGACACAGCTGTATCAATTAATGATACAGACAGATACATACGAGTATTAGACAGATTTTGGTACCAAAAGAAGTTACCATTTAGCTTTTTTTGTATGCTCTAGCAATGGTATTTAGTGGGGAGTCCAGTTAGAAAAGGTATTCTGAGAAACAAATATTCACCCTGGGCTACAACAGGCAGCAAGCTCCTGCAAATGCTTTCCAACATGGAGGAGGAACTAACACTAAAGTCAAAAGATGCTTTGCCATCCTAGAAGAACTGGAAGGAAGCCAGCAGCAACACGAGCATCTTGCCATCAATAATTCTGACAACCAGTTGCAATGCATTGCAGTCGATGAGCCCAGCCCCCATATAAAAGTACTTTGCACGTGCAGCATCAAACCCACTTAAAAACAAAGTTCTGCAGGAATAGATCATTGTTCTTCCATGCTTCAACTTTACTAGAGTGAAGCCATTAGGACAAAATAGCACAAAGCTTCCTCTCTTACCATACAAGGGTAACAGAGCAAGAGATAAAATAAGCTAAGCACCGAAAAACCCCACGGTGAGAGTTTGAAGTGGCAAATCCATATACGCCTGCAGTGGCAGGCTTGGGATCAGCTGCAGCCAAACACAGCTCCTGAATGGTAACACAGGAGCAGGTGACAAGAGCTACATGAAGAGACCCAGAGAAGCCAAGAGGCTGAAGAGGCAGAATGAAAGGGTTTCCATTGCAGGAAAGGAAACAAAAGAGGAAAGAAAACATTAGGGGTGGAGGGGAAAAGGCAACTTCTTAACTGAAGCAGTGCTTCAAAGTGGGGGAGATGCATCTCCATTTAGTTTTCAAGTGACCAACTGAAAACAGCACTAGGAAGTGACAACAGCATCTTTCCAGCAACGTTTTTGACCAGAGAGGGGAACCAGAACTGTTCATAGAGAGTTACAGGAGGAAAAAAAAAAAAAAAGGGAAAAAAGTTGTGCAGCAAATGATTCAACATTTTGAGTCAAGGCTTTTTTCCATGTGCATGTTCTGTAATAGCTTTACTACTTCCCACTCCCTTCTATTTCAGTTATTACATCAAGGCCATGATAATGGCATCAAAAAAAAGCCACACAAGAACCCTTCACCACACACAGGAAAGTATTTATATAGTGGTTGGTTCGGTGTCCAGAGAGAGCACACGGTGAGCATCAGCACCACGATTAGCATGAAATGAATGCAATCTTCTTGTCCAGCTTCACTGACCTGGCCACACAAACACATTCATTATAACCAGAAATAAACAACAGGTTTTAAGTGATCCAGTAACAGCAGTAGTACAGACACTTCAGCAGTAGAACTGAATGTCTCCTGCTCGCACCACGTTGATTCAAGCATTTTTATCACTGAAGAACAGGAAGGAGCAGGTTAGAAAACCACTCTCCAAAAGCAATCACCATTCCTACCATTGGTTTCAATAAGCCTGTGATACATGAACAAGCCACAGAACTTCTGTTATGCTCTGACGTGGTGGGAGAGGGGACAGCCAAAGGAAGCAACCTGGAGATCCTCAGCACCAAGCTGTGCAGCCCAGTAGATAGACAGCTGGAGATGGAGGTTGTGGACAAGTGAACATAAGCAGCCATGCAGCCATAGCCTGGTTATTCAAAGTTAACTACTGGGGAGAAACCAACCCAATACCAGAGTGGAACAGGTTTCCTTAAGGATGATTTGGTTCAGTGGAAATAGTCTTCAAGCCTTAAAGCCAAATATATTCATGCCTTAACACAGGAGTTCCTGCAGCTGAAAGGCCAAGAAAGCTGACGAGGAACAGATTGTCTCCTCTCTTCAGAAGCCTTTCACTCCAAATACAATCACTTCACTCCCATTCCCAGTATCCGGCTGCCTGGTTCCCCTCCTCTGGTCCATTCAAACAGAATGTACTTGTTCCTCCACACATTTTGCTGCCAGCTTCCCTCGACTCTCCATTGATGGTTGTTGGCAAACACGAGCACAGATAGTACTGAGGCAGAGCAGCACACGCAGTACACACAAGCTGATACAATTGCTAAAAATTGTACACTTTACACATCTCTGAAAGCACCTCATTTAATACTTCCAGAATTCGTAGATTTTAACATTTATAATCCACACTTTTCTCTTGAAGGAAATGTGAGGGGAAAATACGGAATTTACACTAGCCAATTTTAAAAAGCAAGGAGAGGCGCAAGGACAAAAAGCAAGAGCAAAGAGTTTAAGCTAAGCCTCCTCCAAACTTCCTTGTAAGATTTCCTGCTAGCTTCCACCTTTAGCCTGCACATGGCATTAAAAATACCCTTTTATAGCTAAAGTCAAAGAGATGACACTTAACTAGACAAATAACTTGAAGATTTTAAAAGTCTTTTAAAAGACAACAGCTCCATCACTTCACACTCAATAGCAGACATTCATTGCAAGACTGCTGAGAGCTGGAGTTGCTGTTGCTCCCAGCCTGGAGGCTGAAAGTCGAAGTACAGCCATAAACATCTCAGAAAATGATGTACTGGCACATGATATGGCACCAATTTCTACTTTATTGCAGAGCTTGATGCTCTAGGAATGAAACATTGAAAACATGCTGCCACCCTGACTGAGCAGCGCTGGTACAAGTGTGTTCTACAATAGATGTCCCTAAAGAGCAGCTGGAGGGAGAAAGCAAGTTTTGGCCTGGTAACACAGGCACGTGGTCTCCATTGATTTCTTCTTATGAACAAGAAGTTTCTTTTAACTGAATCAATTCCTTTGCTGTTAAAACCTTACCTGTTTTTCTCACTGCAGTCTCACCCCTCTGAAGGTATCTGCCACAGGGACCTCGGCAGAGAGGAGAGCCCTGCACACTCCAGCAGATCTGTGCTGCCAGGAGCGCTGCTGCCTTCCGTCCTGGCTGGGATGGAGACCCTCCCATGCTGCACTAACATGTACGTCAAGGCCACCCTGGTGTGACTCAGGCCAACTGCCCTAACACTGGGATACAAGCAACATTTCGTGGCTTAATCCATTGAATAGCCCACATTCAAAGCACTAATTCCAACCCAGGCGCCAATACTTCATGTTGGTTTTTAGCAAAGTTAGTCATGATGCTCTTTTCTAAAGCATGGCGCTACCTTACGGTTCTGTGATGCTCACACTCAGCACGTTCAGCTATGTGCAAAGTTTCTCCCTTGTACTTGTCTGAAATGAGGGTTTGAGAAATACCAGATTCCAATTTCATTTAAGAAATACAAGGGAGGGGAGAAGAGGCTGCCCCGAGAAGCTGTGGCTGCCCCATCCCTGGCAGTGTTCAAGGGAGCTTGGAGCAAGCTGCTCTAGTGGAAGGTGTCCCTGCCCGTGGCAGGGGGTTGGAAGTGGATGGGCTTTAAGGTCCCTTCCAACCCAAACCAGGCTGGGGTTCTACCAGTGAAAGAGAGCAAGCAAATGAGCCCCACTGCTTCAGCCCACCCCCTCTGCTCAACAGAGACTCTCAGCTGAGGTGCACGCTCCTGTTATCTGTGCGAAACGCAGCAGAGAAGGTTTGCTCTGCTCATACCACCTGGATGTGTGTTTTCCATGACTCTTGGCATACAAATAACAATACAAGCGTTCCAAATTTAGACATCATTTTGGTAACTGAAGAGCAGCAGCAGTTATTTATAGTTGCCTTCTGACCTGCCTGCAATAAAGTTTTTCTCCACAAAAACATGCCAGTAAATGTTGATTTACAGTGGCCCTGAGGCACTCACCTGCTACCTTAACACACCTGCTGAAGCAGCACTACATAACCCATCACAGGAGCACGAAGCAGTGTTTCCTCTGCTACAAGAATCCAGTGAAACAATTTCCTGGAGGTTTTCCAAGAGACAGCATGCAGGATGCTATTGACTCAAACCGACTTCATTAGGATTTTCGTCCTAAGGTATCTTTAGCAGCCTTACAAGCAACCAGCCCATACAACCTATTCTGCAGACTCACAGCCATGATAAACTCTTACTCAGGTTGTTTAACTACAATATCAGAACAGGGTATGTATAGGGTACGTGTCAAAACACAAAGGCATTTAGCTTGTATTGCACACGCAGGATCATCCCCAATGCCAGTCGCCAACACCCCTGTGTACTGTCACAGGCAAGCTTGGAAATATTGGGAAAAGGAAGTTCAACCAACCAACTGGACTAGATGGGGCAGGAAGCACACGAGTGGCACTGAAAGGTAATAGCTCATTAAAGCATAATTAGCACCTGCAAGGTAGCAAAGGTGGAGTGCTACATTCCCAGCAGTGACTGCACCATAAACCAGATAGTGCCGTTGAACTTTGAAAACTATTTAACCTGATATAGCCACAGCCATGTCAAATCACGGCACAGATTCCCTGCTCTCCCTTGGAGACCTCACACTTCCTAGAAAATGCCAAAGCTGTTCAATGACAAGTGTCATTTTCTTGCATTCAAGGGCAGAGGCCACAGATATCCACCCTTGAATTGCAAGCCATGCTGTCACTGCTTTGGGTAAAGGGCAAGGAGGAAGCAGATGTTGCCCTGAAGCTGATGAAGGTGTCTATTAGCACTAGCCTCATGAAATGAAAACATTTAGTGTGAGAAGAAAAGCAGGATGAGAACAAAGAGTGATATCCATCGATACTAAAACTCAAATCCCAAAGCATCTAAGCAAATTATTCCTGATACACAAGAGAGCAATGTGGAACCATCCCTTGCAGTGTTCAAGGCCAGGCTGGACAGGGCTTGGAGCAACCTGCTCTAGTGGAAGAAATCCCTGCCCGTGACAGGGGTTGGAACTGGATGAGCTTTAAGGTGCCTTCCAATCCAAACCATTCGATAATTCTGTGAACTGATTTGGCAGAGGGAGAGGCCAAGACAATCTCACGTCCAAACCAACAGAAATAAGGAATGTTCCCCTACCTGGAAATGCTGCTTCCTTATGCCCCACTACGCTTCCTAAGACAGGAGGCATTCCCAGGACACTGCATTAGTCTAAGAGCTGTATCAGGTCAGACCAAAGGTCCCCCTACTTTGGCATCCTGCCTCTCCCAGATGCCAACAGCAGCTACGTAGGGAAAAGACAGAGCACAAACATGTGCTGCTAATCCTGGGGTCTATGCTGTTTCCTATCTTTTTTCTTAGAATCCTTACATTTGGATCTGGATTTCTGTCCCATTACTGAGCCACTGTTTTCACCTATCTATTTATTCCAATACCCAGATCTTGTATGGGGGCAGCAACATTCATCCAGCATTGACAGTCTCATTTACATGTGAGGCACCAACTATTTTTTCCACCCATGTGCATCACTTGATATTAATCCACATGGAATTTATCACCAACTCACTAAAAAACAGGATTCTTCCACAGTTCTTCACCACTCTGAAGGGTTGGGACTTGCCAACGAGCTGCCACTCACTGATCACTCCACTTTCCTAATTATTTCTTGGTGTTGAACAACAACATATCCTTAAGCACAGATCTCCATCTCCCTCCATAATGAGAATTAACAGCATATGCCTAACCTCCATCCCCAGCTCTTTATCCATATGAGAACCATTCCTTCCCCCTACAAAAACCATGCAACTTCTTTGGCACACTTTGGTAAGTGATGCTGCCAAAACACATTAAAAACACATTTCTTAAATTCAAGCACTGATTAATTGGATGTCCTTCCCCAATATATCTGTTGACTCTCAGAGAACTCCAATAGGCTTGTGAGGCATAACTTACCTTGTCAAAAGCCACGTGGGCTCGTTCTCAACACATTATATTACTCCTGTGCTCCACTAAGTCTGTCTGTTAGAGTTTCTACTCATTTGTCCAGTAGAGATATCAGTCCTACTGGCTTGGAGTTCCCTAGATTTCTCCTGCAGCCCATCTGAGCCACAGCCACAACCTTCCAGTTCTCAGGTCCTAAGTTTTAAAACAAGAAGGTATATACCAGTTAGTAGCTGAGTGAATCCATAGTCAAGTTCCTTTAGATATGTAAGAAATCTCTATTCATCTGACTATCTACTCATTCCACAGCCTCTTCTCGTGGCACTTCCATATGAAGCAGTTCCATTAATATGCCCTTACAAGATAGTTCCCACATGGATTTCACTTGAACTGACCTGTGGTTGTTGAGTGCCACTTCAAACTGGGATTCCACAACACACTCCCACCAGCTCCAAGTTATCTGACAAGATGTTACATCCCAAAGATCTCAGTGTAGTAAAGCCTACATCAGCCTGCTTACTGTAAAATTGCTACCCTAGGGTACTTAAAACCCAGCACTGAGAAAGAACAAGAGAAACAGCTTTAGAAAAATAAGCCACTGATATGTCAATTGCTGTTGGCTGCTGCAACTTGCTATTAATAGCTTCTGATTACAACACACCACTGCAACTTGATAACTTGGCAGTTGTTTTGCTGTACTACACGTATCTACAGCTGTTCAGCAGCACAAATACTATCAAACCCTTCTGATTGATCTTGTAGTGATGTGTTTTTAACAGTGCTAGCAGAGCAGATCTCATTGTATATAAGAGACATGTCATAAGAAGGTCTCCTGGCTGAAACACAGTGGTTCTTAAGAGCAGTTTTAATGAGATGGGGCACAGGGCTTTCATCTTTTGAGACCTGAATGCATGATGAGAATTCTGCCACTCAGATGACATCTAAAAGGTTGGTAGGTTAAGAGCCTCTAATATGAAGCAATAAAATGTGCATAATTTGCATTAAAATGCACAAACAAGTCAGTGCGTGGCAGTACTCCGATCCAAGTTAAAGCACAAAGAGCCGTGGGGTGAAGCACCTACACCTTGCCCCCAGAAGCACCTCCTCACTCTTTGCACTCTTCCTCACTCTTTGGAAGGCTCTTTCAAGCCCCCCAGACCCTGAGCTAGAATCATGCTTATTAAAAGCACCTATACATGTGATCATATCAGGACACAAAACATTGCTGGCTCTGCTTTAAGGTCACATCTGCTAACACAAGTTAATTGGTATGGTAGACACAGATAATCACAGTTCCTCCTAAAGGGTCCAAAGCAGCTACTACAGTGCCCAAATAGCAGATACTGCACTAAAAACATTACTCAACAGAACCCAGGATTTCTTCCACAAGTAAAGATGTTTTCAAGTTACAGTCCTGACTCAAACACAATGAGGCTAAAGCCAAGATAGGTCAAGCATACTCCACAATGTCCTCTTACTACTAAAAAGAAACAGGTGGCTCTGGTTCCCGAGGATGGACTCTGCAGGCTCTTTCTTCTGTGAAGACTGCTAAATTTAAAGACTTGTGCTCTTAATGAGACAGAAGAGAGAAGAAAACACTCCATAGATATTTTAATCCAGTACACATGACTATCAGTAGCACTTTCCTTTTTCTGTGGCAGAAAAGAAAACCTAACTTAAGCTATATAGAAGAGAGAAAAAACCCCAACAACTTTCTGGCAGACTAAAACCCCTTCAAGAGAAGACATCTCTAATATGTCACAGAACAAATGGGCAAGAGTCTGTAAGAGAAGAAAGAAGCTTCTCTTCCCTCCCAATTCTCTGTCCAAACAGCATTTCAAACATTAAAAGCCTGCCCACATAGCAGAACAAAATGATCAGAAAAGTTTTAAAAGTGCTGCAGAACACTGCAGACTTCTTTTTAGGATGACTCACCTATTAGAAGAGAGTCCCCTGAATGGGATTCCATAATTGGTTTTGACAGGGGAGGTTTTGATCTGTGGGAAGAAGGAAGAAGCATCTCTGAGCCGTTAAGCTGGTTTAACAGTGTGAATACAATTTGATTTTTTTAACATATAAATGTGTGTGTGTGTGTGTTAAAAACAGACAAGAGATACCTCTGCCCTCTACTGGAAACACAAACGTCTGCAAGTTCGACTTACTACTAAGTTGCAGTTGAGTTTTAGAACCAATGACTCAAGTTCTGAGGCAACCTATCAAGAGGATTCCTGACACTCTCTCCAAGCATCCTCCATAAGCCCTCATGTATTAGTTCAAACAGAATATGCCTGTATCACATCAGCTATCCCACCTCTCTAACTGAACATCAGGTCTGGGAATTTACTACTGTCATCAACAGTAAGAGAAGATGAATTAATGGCCTCTAATCATTGTGAGGCTTCCCCTGCCCATTCTATTTTACATAATTAAGAGTAATGCCTACTTGCCTCCCTAAAGCTTCCACATATCAGCTTCTACAGTGGGGAACAGTGGATGCAGAGCCACACGTATGACTTGCCTGTAAAATGAAACCTCCATTCTAAAATGAGTTTCCCAGAAGAGAGCTGAAGTAATTAATTGTAGCTTGCCACTCCTGGCATTTTGCTGAATGACACTCAGTTTCACACAGCTAAATTCAGGCTTACACCATACTTACTTGATGTGATGTATTTTTCTTGCAACTATCATTGGAAAATCCACTTCAAAATATTTTCTAGGGAGAAGATTTTCATCCTGAGAATTGGAGAGAAACCCTAGAATTAGGGACATCCAAGTTTCACATGCACATGACAAGATATAACCTCCTTAAGTCCTGAACAATTCTGGTCTAGTTTACACTGGCATCGGTAACAGTAGTGTAACAATGTCCCACAGCTTAAAAACCCCACTAAAGCCACAAAAACAGTTGAGAGGCATCAGAATGCGCTCCAAGCATTAAGGATATTATTTAGCTTTTTATGCAATGCAGCAATCCTAGACACCAGATCACTGGAACAACGTATTCCAACAATGTACTATCAGGATCTAGAAGAGCACAGCAACAGGAAACTATTACAACATTTACCATGCAGCCTCAGTATATTCTTCTAAGAAGGGAATCAGGAACATTTTGCACAGGTTTCCACAGAAAGTGGCCACATTCCACAACCTGTCCTCAAACAGACATCCAGACTAAACACACATCAGTGCTCCTCTGCTACAAAGAAAGGGAAAACCTCTTCATTTCACATTGTCACTATCTGACACCCTGACGGGTAAACTGTGCCAAGTTTCTCCCTATGCAGCAATCCTTTTGTGATGGATTTGCACTGCAAGTTCTAGCTTGTCAACCTCATGAATTTCTAAACAGGAGATTGAATCAGCCAGAACACTGAAGCGTTCAGTTAACTGGGTCCCATCTTCTGTATGTTAATGACACCACACCTCTTCACAAGGAGAAAGAATTGGAACTAGAGGCCCCGCTTTAGCTTTTAAAATCACTGCTACAGAAAGTTAATAAAACTGTGTAGTGACAGCTCTCATAGGAATGCAGGTAAGAAAAAAGCTTCACCTCTCAGTAACAAAGTCATTCTTTTTTCCCTTCTATTGAATGAAATATAATGGACTGTGACCGAGCAAAAGGCATCTAGCTGCCTTGGACTTTCTTCCAGACATCAAACGAAGAGATGTAAATGCTAATGAGAAGGCAACTAGAGGTGTGTGCAGTCAAATTATACTATCAGATAGTATTGGAGTAATCTGCATTTTTGTGAGTTAATAAACACAGAGAGACATATGTATATTTACATATATAAATTCACATTTACATACATAAAGTAACATTTAAATCGAGCTTCTACAAACCTATACTTTGGTACCTTATTCCTGCTTTAATATAGGGTAAGACAGGCAAAGGTGCCATCAAGCTCTGCTCCTGGAAGTCCACTAGAGGTCAGCTTCCTGTCACAGACTTTTTGGTAAATAACAGTGAAAACTGCACCGAGATTTAAAGGTACCTAAATTAATCCCAAGCAAGACCAGACCTGAGGAAAGACACAGCCTGGCTGCATTACTCCTCGCCCTACTACAGAACGTAACACCAACAAGCCCTCACAGAAGAGTACTCAGGCTTCCACACAGATCCTTGTGTGCAGCCCAGCTCAATACTCCCAAGCGTCATTACCTTCAATCTCCAGAACAAGGTGTCCATGCCAGCCCCCAGATTTACAATCTGACAGTTGCATTCTGTCTTCTTCAGGAAAGCTTTAATCAGGTAACTGACTCCATGGACACGGGCGTAATAGCCTGTTAACAGCAGCAGGAAACAAGGTTTGGTTTTCATTACTGTTTTCACTTAGTACTTGATGATTAACACTTGTTAAGATTTTTAGGTAGCCTTAGAAAAATGGCTTTTCTTAGGAAGAATAATTCATTCTTTAACACACTTAAAAGGTTTGTTTGATTTTAATTATTAACAACATCTGATGTACTGATAAATCAAGATTCCTTCCAATAAAAGTTTTAGCCAAGTTTCACCTGGAACTGAGCAGAACGATGTTAGCTGGGGAGCACAATCTGCAGAGACACACCCCAATGTCCTGGGTCAAAACAACACTTCTGATTGCTTTGTAATGATTTCTGCACCCTGAGGCACAGAAAGACGTTCCATTAAGAACACAGAAAGCAAAGAAGAGTTTTGATTCAAATTTCCTATGCTCCACGATACCCAGTACAGAAAGGTTTTGCCAGGTGCTCTTCCAGAGCAATTAAGAACACATTTGAACAATCTTCATTCACATTCACATGCCAACTTGCCTCTATTGATTTCAGGTGCTTTTCTTTCTTTGGCTTGTCTCACAAAATACTGGATGTAAGGGTCCTTCCAGTAGCCAACACTTACAGCAAACCTGTCCAGCAGAGGGGGAAAATGAGAGAATTAGGAAATAAGGCCGCTGAGATTTACAGTAAAAGATACACACAGGCTGAAGAGGTCACTCTCTGGCCTGGGAGAGTACATGGAGAGACAGGTTACAACAATCTGCAGAATCAAACATAATCCCAGACTGGTTTGGGATGGAAGGGACCTTAAAGCTCCTCCAGCTCCAACCCCTGCCATGGGCAGGGACACCTTCCACTGGAGCAGCTTGCTCCAAGCCCCTGTGTCCAACCTGGCCTTGAACACTGCCAGGGATGGGGCAGCCACAGCTAGTATCAGTGTGGCAGCTGAGCAGAGCTCCAGCAGTCACTGCCAGTGGCTCAGGCTTGCCAGATCACTTGGAAAAGCAGCAGCAGGACAGCAGCAGTGCCACGCACACAGCACACAGGGATTATTCATCATAACAGACCACAGAAGTGGGGGAGCAGCCACCTTCTCCACCTTCATGTTTGGGTTGGAAGGGACCTTAAATTAAGCTCCTCCAGCTCCAACCCCTGCCACAGGCAGGGACACCTTCCACTGGAGCAGCTTGCTCCAAGCCCCTGTGTCCAACCTGGCCTTGAACACTGCCAGGGATGGGGCAGCCACAGCTTCTCTGGGCACCCTGTGCCAGCGCCTCAGCACCCTCACAATAACACACAGGACTACTTCAATTAAGAAGTTACATAAAGCATAGTTAACTTTTTAGCTATTGCTACATTAAACAAGCAACTTTTCAATGGCCTCTGCGCTATTGGATGAACTTCTGCAGGTACAGAACCTAATCTCAAATGTTTCCTCCTTGAGGGCCAGCAAACACAGGAATTGTCTGCCCACAGCTCTTCAGAGCACACGCAAACTGCACTTTACTCATACCCATCACCACGCTATGAGCTGTTTGCCCTAGTTCCAGAGCTTCTGGAGACCACTTTAACCCAGACAACAGTGCTATTTCATTCTAGCAGAACTCACTGGCCTTACGGCTGATTTGAAAGGGTAAACTCTCGAAAACAAACACAACCACCCAACAATCTGCTGCTACCCCAGTAACAAAAGGATGGGACAAAAGGCAGCAATAACAGAAGGGAGCTTCACACCCATGCACAGCAGAGCAGCAGAACCGACCCCCTCTCCCAGCCCAGCCTGCAGAGAAGGAGAAGCAAAGAACTGGGGAAAATATCACGGGATATTAACCAAGATATCAAACATGACTGAAGTTCCCGACCCCGCTATCAGCGCCACGCACGCTGCCCTACAAACAGGCTCTAAGTCGGAAGCCGGGCAGTGCTCTAGAGCAGGGGCAGGACTGTCCGGAGCAGCCCTGCGGGCTAAACCCGAGCCAGGCCATGCTCTCACAGTGGAACGCCACTGTGTTCCGAGGTTTATCCCCCCAGCCGCTCGGGCCCCGGTGCGGGCACAGGCCACCGGACACCCTCCCGCAGCCAACGGGCTCTTCCCCGTTTCCTCCAGCCCCCCTTATCCGGGAGCCGGCCCGCCCTCCGCCTGCTCTCAGTCCCCCGCAGCACCGTCTTAGCGGTGCCGGAGGACGTCGCCCCAAAACACCGCTACCGTTTGCAGACGGACGCATCCTCGCACGTCCCCCGGACCGCCTCGTCCGCCTCGTCGATGCCGGTGGAGACCAGACCGTCACAGGCAGTGGCCGCCATGGAGCGCGCGAGACCCAGCCGCCCGCCACTGCCGCCGCCACCACCCCTGCGGCCCGCTCCCCGCCGACCCTCATTGGGCGGCCTCCGCAGGGCAACGCGCAGAAACTCAGCAGCTATTGGTCCACTGCCCCATCCATCCCCACAGCTTCCAATGAGAAAGCGCGGGCTGTACCGCCCCGCCCAGGAAGCGGTAGCAGTACCGCAAGGGAAGCTAGGAGCTGTAGTTGTGGGGGACGTTCCGCGATGACGCCGCGGTGGCGCTGACCGGTACTGTGCGCTCCGGGAGGACGGCTCCAGACGTAGCCGCCGCTCCTGAAGCGGCGCGGGCCGGGCGGTGTGGCGGCGGCGGCGGAGCGGCAGGAGCCCGGCGGGAGGTCGGGGAGCGGCCGCCGCCATGAAGAAGCAGTTCAACCGCATGAAGCAGCTGGCCAACCAGACCGTGGGCAGGTGGGCGCCGGGGTCCGGCGGCCGGGCTGGGGCTCGGGTGGCGGCTCCGGGGAGCGGGCGGAGGCCGCCCGCAATCTCGGTCGCTTCTAGGGGTGGGGAGGGCACCGGGCACGGCGGGCCCTGTGGCGGGGAAAGCTTCTGTCTACCTGGGGAAGGGCGGAGGATCCGGTTGTTCGGAGCCTGGAGCGGGCTCTGGGCGGGTGTTTGCCCCGGCCCGCCGTGAAGTGGCGTCGGTCCGCTGGTACCGGGGCCTCCGTGTGCCCCGCTGTACGTGTTATCAGCCCGCCGGTGGGGCGAGGGTGGTGGAGGCAGCGCGGGTCCCGGGGGGGGGGGGGGTTACCTGAAGGCACCCAGCGGGTTCTCTGGCCCTGAGTCCCCGTGTCCCTTCCTGTGGTGTGGGTTCGGTCACACCACGAAGCTCATTCTCTGCGGCTGAGCTTCAACAGAAGGGACTGAAGTCTCTTAGGTCTGAGCGGTATCTATTTACATATGTCTGGGAAAGGCTTTCTTCTCCTTCTGTGGAGAGAAACCTGAGCAGACCCCAGGTGGGTCCTTAACCCGCAGCTCTTCTCCCTGCTAAAGCCTCAGTGCAACCTCACTGTCCCCTGAGGAGAGTTCTGTGTCCCCCACCCAGAAACTCCTCTCTGCTTTTAGCAAAAGCTTCATCTGGAAGCGTGCACTGCTCCTGAAAGTATCAACTGCCGTTTTATCTGAGCTTATGTTTTCGTGGCCTGCACTTCACACGGTGGGTGTTTTCTTTGGGGCCTGCGTACATCTAAAACAGGTCAAGTATGTCAGCTAATAATGGATAAGTAGGAGACTTTTACTGGGGTGTTGGTTTTGCTTTTAAAGAGCAGAACTTCTAGCTCGTCTTGTGCCCGTTCATTCGTGTTTGATGGAAAGTAATGGAGTTTTTTTGTTGTTGCGTATTGTCGGAGTGATTATTTTGCGTGTGTTGGGCCCACAGCTCCAAATCCCAAGTGGAATTTCAAGTAATCTGCGTTGTGCTGAGCAGGATAAACATCTCGGGCTGCTTTCAGCTTCCAGGGGCAAATGAATTAAAGCTGGAGATCTGTTCAGAGCCAGGAAGGGATTGGGAGGCTCCTGATGACCTTTGACTGGAAGCAGCTGAAACCTGTGGGAGCTGTGGCTGTCCCACAGTGAAGCTTCCCGGGGTGTGGTTGTCTGTGCAGGATCTTTGCTCCTGCAGCAAGTACCTGCGGGTGCCTCAGCAGCCTGGCTCCGCAGCAGTGGTGATAAAATACAGGCAAGAACCTGTAATTGGTTTTCATTAAAACTCTTTAAAATGACATGGACTGATTCAGTTTTATAAGCTTAATAGCTAGGTAATAAACTTAAACTGTTACTCTTCCCTGTTTTAGTTGGTATTAAATACAAGCACGTTTTTATTGCTTCTCTTTGCTGTGTGTTTTAATAATAACATATCTTAAGTTAGTTCTTAGTTAAGTATCTTTTAATAATGAAGTATCTCAAGTTAGTCATACGGATTCTTTACACAAGAATATGCAAACTTTTCTTTGAATTAAATAGAGGTAAGAAGACTCTGAACAGTGAGTGTAGTCGTAAAGCTTTGACCAGTGCTTTTTTTATGTGTAGATATATATCTGTATATATAGCAGTTATACCCTCATACTTGTAAGGGCTTTGAATGAACTAAACTGTCCCTTCCAGGGGTTCCTTTGCGTGGTCTTGGTAGCACAAACTGGTACTCACCCTTTTGTTGCTGACCTTCATATTTGATGCTTTCCAAGTTAAAGAAAAGTGCTTATGTTTGAGATAAATTTCAGCACTGTTGGGAACTTAATTTATGGAGGTGGTTTGGGGATGGGAGGGGAAGAAACAAAGCTCGGGAGGTTTGTGCTGGCTTTTGTGATGTCTGATGACTGTACATGTAGGAGCTGTAACAGTGGAAACTCGGTGAAGATGTTACCATGTTTCTTAAAGCAAAGAGTATTTGTGTGCATGACTGAGCATTGTTTTTTCTTAAACCTGTTTTTATCTGACTGTTGTCTGTGAAGAGGTTGAAAGTCATCATTTGCATTAGATGTTTGCTTAGACACAGTGTTTTAGATAGTGAGTGCTTTTGAGTGCATCAAGAAATGAAGCCCGATTAGACCAATCAGTGTACAAAGAAGGAGAAACGGTTCATTTCACAGTTCTGATCAAAGTTAACTTAAAATACACATTGTTTCAAGAGGTATCAACTGTGCTATTAATTAATTGGTGAATATTTAGTGCTGCTCATCTCCTTACACTTCATGTACGGGCCAAGCATTCCAATAATCACCGGGGTCTTACTTCATTTCCCAAAGTGCCATCACTTAGCAGTGACAGATCTGTAACTGGTTTCACTTACAAGTATCAGGGCTGAAGCTGTTGGATTTCGGGTGGTGCTGCGTTCTGTAGTTGTGGTAAGCTCTGTAGAGCTTGTGGGAGCTACGACAGTCATCAGTGAGTGGGATCTTGCAGGCATTGTCTGGTTGTGTAAATGCCTTGAAGAGAAGCAGTGTTTGGAGGAGCAGTTTGAGCTGTGCTGGGGGTCACGTCCCCCCATCTCTGTAGGCTTTCTGCTTGGGGACATGATGTAAACTTACTTTCTCTGGGACATGCACCCTTCGATGTAATCTTTAACTGGCTGCTGCTTTTCGTGGTCCTGTGTTTGGAAGGGATATCTTCTGCTGCTTTTTCACTCATTCAGAGCTTTTCTCACCATAATTGAGGGGAAGGAGCGCAGGGATGGTACCATGAGGCCAGCAAACCTTGGCTCTGCATCAGTGATGTGTCTTCACTGGGGTTTTGTTCCCCTTAACAGGGACATTTAACTCTCAAATAATTCAGGACTTACTCCATCCAGCTTGCCATAGGTGTGAATGACATCCCAAGGTTGGCATTCTTGTCCTTTTACCATGAATATGTGACTTAAGATCAGAGGAGTACCACCTTAGCATGGAAAATGGGATGGGAAAGAGCTTCCTTGAAGCAGAGCAATGGCATTTGCAGGAAGCCTGTGAGTCTGCATGGATAGTATTCTATAGAATTACAAAATATATGTAGGAAACTAATTAAGGAGGGGATTAGCTGAGTGGAACAGGATTCCAGGATAATTAATAGATGTGTTAAATATTTTACAGCAATTACCTTGTGGATGTTGTTGGGTGCCATAAGACAAGTGTTCAGTCTGTCACCAAGTACTTAGTTTTTGTGTATTAGATCTGTTGTAAGTGCTGCAGGTGCTAGTGAGGGTTTCTGTTGAGGGGAACAACTCAAGCTCTCATTAACCTGCAGAGCAGAATATCAGTTTCTTGTCTGTTTAAACTTGGGGGAAAGAGGGAAATGAAACAAGATCATTTGCCTTTCATTGGAGCCTGGCAGCTCAAGTCTGGTCCCTTTGGTTTTGTTGACTGGTGCAAGCTACACTGGTGCTTTGCAGGGACTGCCCAAGGTGGCATCAGTGCTTTCTTAGGGCAGCTGTAGCTGGAGGAGCAAACCCTGGATCATGGCATGTGTCTTTCTCACGTCATCGTGAAGGATCTCCCGTTGAGTCACAGGCAGGTCAGGGCTGGGATGTGCAGTGGAGCAGAGGCACGGCTTACCGGGAAATCGCTTCCATGTGAGCAGTGTTAATGCATCAGAATAAACTGGCACCTTGACCATGACAGATACCAGCGTATCACACAAAAGAACTAGCTCAAAGCTAATCTTCTTTTGAGCTCTACCCCAACTCCAGCCTACACAACTGGAAGTAGCTTGGAACTTGTAGTGAGGCTTAAAAAATGAAGGGGAGGAAGTAGAGAAGAAAAGGAGTAACTTTCATTCTGAACTTCCTGATTGTCAGCTGGCCTGTGATTCCCAGAGACGATCTCATGGGGTTGCTTTTAATGGGGGTTATGTATTAATTCCTCTAAACCTTCATCTGTTTTAAGGACCAAGGCTCGTATCCACTGATACGAGCGTATCTGTATGCACATTTCATGTGTGCTTCATCTGGGTACAGTGCGTTCCGAAATGGAAGTCGTGGAATGTGTTTCTGTAGGTGCCATCTTGTGTTGTGAGATGCTGCCTTCCTGCTGTGGGAAGCATCCCAGGGATGCTTCCTGAGCAGATCCTCCTCCTGGCGGATCAGCTCTGTGTTAGGCTCAGAAATCATAGGCAGGATTACATTATGTACACCATCAACAAGGTAATTGTTCAGTATCTGTAAGTGCTTGTCTTCGCTTCATACCCGTTTATAAATGACAAAGGGAGACAGGTTTTGGTGAGAAGCTCAACAGCTATTCCACTTTATAGCTGCAGTCATCTCTACTGAAAATAAATGTTCAGAGGCATTATTATTAAAGGCTTTCAAGTGACACTTTAATAAGCATTCAAACTGCGTAGCTAAGTAATTTATGTGAGGAATGAGTCCACAGAGGGGTTTGTATCACACTGTTTACTTACCGAGCACCAGGCTGGTAATCAATGGCACTTGTTAGGCTGTGTAACATTGTGAGTTGGGCTTTCCTGCCTCTGGGGACACAGCTGTGGATGTTGTGCCCATCAATTTCATTTTCCATCTTTCAGGTACAATCAGCAGAATAATGTACAGGTTAAAAATTGCTCCAGCCAACCGGTCTGGAAGGTGCAGGGCTGGTGCAGTCGTGTCAGGTCGACGCTGCTGGACGGGTGGATATACTCGCTGTCTGCTCAAGAGATACTCTATCTGCCCTTAGGCTGTTGCAGTAATTTAAACCAGGGACAGGCAGATCTGACTAATTAGAAATCTGAAAGAGGCCACAAACAACCATAGATCTTTTGTTATGCAAGAAGCTAACTTCTGTAGCTTCTTCACTAGTTTTCCACCATTTAAACACAACTTCTTGTGTACAGATAGGTTTTTCCAGGCCCTGTATGCATGACATTACCATGACACAAGGGGAGTATTTGAACGTATCTTTTAATAGCTCATGCCCTGCATAAAAGTTGCAGTGCTGAACTATATTTAGGATTTCTTCAAGCCACTTGGCAACGTGTAAGTCGTGAGTTGGGGTTGGTGTGGTTGTAACATCACTATTACATTGTGTGAAACGTTGTGTTAGAATGCCTGGTAGTGAATGATTGTTCAGCGAGGAGCTGCCTACGCTTGCTTTGTACAGGGGAAAACCTGCTGGGAAGTGACAACTTTTAGTGGTGCTTCATGGGAAAAGCAGATGCCTCATGTTATTAATTTTTCATTCCTGCTAAAGTGTTATCCATTGATCCCAGTCTTTTACAGAATTGTCCTGTGAATCATTTCTTAAAGAGGTTCTTTTACTCCTTCGTCTTTTGGTGATAGTACTTTGTAAGCTAGCTTTTACAAGCATCCAGGGTGGTAAAACAAGAGTGCACTCACCTCTGATAAGCCCAAACCACTTAAATCAGTGTAATATTAACCCTACAAGGCCATTTAATGTCCAAGAAATAGTTCTTTAATGTTTTTCTAGCTCTTATTTGGAAAACGCAATGATTGTGACCCCAATATTTGAAAACTCGTGGCTCACCCAAGCATCCTTTAAAAGGTTACCCATGATAAGCGTTACTTGCTTGGAATGCTTGTTGTCATTGGCAGAGATCTGTGGAAAAGTGGTAAACAACATTGAAATAACATTCATATTTATGGGCAGGGGAGAGCCTGCTTTGTGCTTGGTCTTTTAGGCTGGCATTTGGCTGCAGCTGAGTGCTCATGAAAAGGAAAAGCAAAATCTCATGTCCGTGTTTAGAAGAGTTATCTTAAACATTTCCTGTTTATCTCCAAATGAAGTTCGAGGTCTCTTTAATGAGAAAATTGACTTAGATCTTTCTGGAAGGCAGATTAATTCAATGACAGGTTTACAGGCTTGGAGGAGATTGAATTAGGGCAGATCTGTTTCCCTGAGCATGTGCAGGCGCCTGGGCTCTGTGCAACTGTCAGGGACTGATTGAAATAAAATGTGTGTGATTGCTAAAGCACTTGTGTACGAATAGGAAAGGGAATGCATTATCTAAACATCTGTGTGGTAGCAGCCTGGCTGTTGAACAGGCAGAGCAAGGAGGAGGTAAGCTTGATACTGACTGAGACACTGGAGCTGGCTCCATAAACTGTTCATTACCTCTTGGCTACTGCCGGGCTCCTGTATGGGCTCCACAGCAGCACAAAACGTCATGAAATGGCGTTTCCATGTGAGATGTAAGCAAAGAACCAACAGTTTCCCCTTTAACACCACAGCTCAGCCCCAGCAGGAGCAACAGAGCTCCTTGGTATCTGCGTATTTATCTGTTTCCTGTGCCCTTTGGGGAGCTCGGACACAATGTAATGCCTTATGCAGCTTGGGAATCTGATTTTTCTAACAGCACAAACTTCCAATTATAGAAAACATGCAGCTATTATGTTTTCAGTTTGGGGCTGCTTCTGGTGGTAAGACTTGGCACTTGTTGATGTATTTGTGACTGCCATTAATGCAGCAAGAAACGGAAGAGCTTGGGGATGTGAATTGTGTCCAGGCTGTGGTCTAGGTTAAGTTTTGTGAGCAGGTCTGTTAATCCCATCGGTGAGTGTACCCTTTGAAGAAGATTGCTAAAGCCAAAGGAAAAATGACTTGAATTGAAGCTGAAGACTTCGTAGTGACTTTCTTCAGTTGTGTCTCAGAGGACAGGCTCTGAGCTGGTGAGGTCTGTAAGGCTGGTGCTGCTGGTGAGAAGCTGCGTTGCTGTATGGGAACCCCTGGTAAGAAGAGACGTTTTGTGTGGGAGCAGATGGTCAAGAAGGAAAGCAGTGTTTCTGCCCTGCTTTTAGGTGTTCCTCCAAGGTCTGTAAAGGCAGTCAGTATATCAGTGTCTCTTAACTCTTCAGGGACCAGAATGCTCCCCAGCTGGTTTAAAGTGTAGGTTTGTTAAGAATCCTCAAGATTAGAAACTATTAATAAATGATGCTGTGTTTTTAAGAAGCTTATTTCCCTGCAGAAGCTGTTTGCTGTGTCCTGCTGTGCTCTTGGTGCATTGCAGGGTCCTGTATCCAGAAAACCACCGTGTGAAACTGTCTAGATACTTCCCATCGCAGTTGTGCTCTTGCAGGGCAGCACCAGCTTTTAAATTGATGAGTAAGTATTTGCTCAGCCTCAGATTAAAAAGCCTCATCGCTTGTGATCCGATTCCAGACCACATGAAAACCTTGGAGTGCCCTGACGGGGCTGCATCTGCCTTGCCCAATGTCAGGGGGCACAAGCAGGATCTGCAGGAAGGGCGTGATGCTTGGGAATCCCAGATGCTTGTGGCTGCCAGTTGTGTCTGCCTTGGAAGGTTCTGGAGCCAGAGGTGGCTTCTGATGTCTGACAGCACCAGAAGCCACCTCTGAAGCACCGGGTGACATTCATACCTGATGTCTGATAGTACCAAGCGTGTGGTGGTCCCTGTGTTGGCTTGCATCATCATTGCTACGTGGAAGTCTGCCTTACCCACCAACTAGAGAATGCGTTGGAGCTGTGGCCTGCTCCCCTGCTTCTCAGAAAACCGAACTGTGATAGTTTCAGCTATTTGTTGTAACTTTAAGTGAATCTTGTATGAGACAGTCATGTTCCTCTGTGCCCGCAGTGGGTGAGGATGAGGCTCTTGAGTGCATTACCTTGTTTTTCTGAGCAGTGGGTGCTTCCGGAGTAGATGAAGCTTCACTGATTTTGCTTCCCCTTAATAGAGGCAGAAATGGTTTTCAAACTTACATAACCAGTTCTGGTATTTGGTGGTGAAGAGTGACTTGGTTTAGTTGTGCTAAATTTCATTGACTTGAAGGCACCTTAATAAGACATTGTGCTTTCCAGTAGGGAGCTAGCTAAAGCCTCTTGGTGAGAAAAGTTACAACTCTGTGGCAGAGGCTGTGTGCCAGCCGCTGAGTGGGCAGCGTGTAAAATACTTGAGATTTTTTTGTTGCAGAAAAAGAAATTAAAAGATTCCAATCTCAGGGATTTGAGGGATATTGACCTCCTGCGTGCATGTCCTCATCTCCTTTGGCTCTGTTCGCATGCTACTGCTTGATGAAACAGATCAGGGGACTGATAAAATCATACAATCCCAGAGTGGTTTGGCTTGGAAAGGACCTTAAAGCTCCTCCAGCTCCAACCCCTGCCACAGGCAGGGACACCTTCCCCTAGAGCAGCTTGCTCCAAGCCCTGTCCTGCCTGGCCTTGAAGATCACCAGGGATGGGGCAGCCACAGCTTCTCTGGGCAGCCTGTGCCAAAGAAGGGAGTGTCTGTCTCTGGAAAGCCCAGTCTTACGTTGCCTTAAAATGATGGATAAAATGTCCTTTTTGTGCAGATATTGGGTGGTTTCACAAGCATTTAAAGGCTCTGAGGCAGCCAGAATGATCCTGCCAAGCCCAGAACTTTGGGCTGGTGTCACAGCACATAACCGGAGCCTGAGTCACTCTCCCTGGCCTGGACCTGTGCAACTGTGGTGTGGAGGACCAAAGGGAAGCTGAAAGAGTAGGAAAGGATGTGTTGTCAGGGGTGTTAGGTGCATCTGAGGTGGAGGCTTTGGTGTGAAGGTAAAAATATGCTTGTTGTGAGAGCTGCTCAGCACAGGGGCAGCTGGGCACCTGCACTCATAGGTACAGCCCGATTCTTCTTGCATTTATTCATTTAAACCATATAATCCTGGGGTTACCCTGTTTGTGGATGAAGCTGAGATTCCCTCATTCTAACCTTATCTGATGGTGGCTCTTCCGAGCAAGTAACTTTAATATCAGTTTATACCCAGAGTCAAAAGCCTAAAATAGTTATGATTTAATCTACTAAACTAAGTGGAAGTGATTTACTGAGTGGTTTCAGTCCGGTACTGTAACGTGACACTTGGAATCTATGAAAGCAAACGTATTTCTTAGATACTCCCATGGTATTTTTAGGTTATGATAATGAATCTGTGCCCAGAACCGCTCTTCAGAGGTCCTTGTATTGGCAAATGAAGTGCCAAATATATGGGAGGTGGCTCAATGAAGAGTGTCTTAATGTGCTACAAATATATTCTAATATTAGGCACTGTTTCCAGAAGGAAAGGTTTCATAACTTAAAAGAAGTAGGTCCATTTTTGGTGTATAATGAGAACCCCATGACCCATGTTGGGCCTTGCATAAGGCATCAGTTACCTGTCTCCATTTGCCACAGCTCTGATCCGAAACCTGCAGGAGTTTAACACTGGCAATTAATAAACCGGGTAAGGTGCGGCTGATCCCCGGTAATTCACAACCAAGGAGCATCACGGTGCTTGGTGGTGACACACCAAGTGATTTGAACAGCTCCCTGTGCTTGATTACCTCATGTTCAGGGCTGCCTCGTGGTTGCAGGTACCAGTCTTGACAGGAAAGCTAAATTTGATCCTCAGCGCCTGTTGTGCTAAAAGCAGCACTGGTGTCTAGACAAGAATATGGGGAACTTCCACGTAGCCTTTTATCTGCAAGGTTGCTTTGTTGACTGAATTGGAACATTTTGGTTAAAATGTATTCCTTAGGAACCGGATAGCCTTAAAAGCTCTGAGATTACCAGGGCTGATGGAAGCCTCGGGATAGTTGCGCATCTCTGCTTGGACAGTGCCGCTGTCTCCACAGGAAGCGTGTTCAGGAATACCGGGTGAGGTCACGAGTTGTGCTCCTGAGTGAGGTGGAGCCTATTTTTCCTTGACACAGATTGTTTTCTTGTGAAGTTAATTGCATTGCAGAGCAACAGGAACATCCTGGAGTGAATCAAGTAAGGATGAGAAATACCCAAACTGGTTTCAGGGGAGAAGGATCAATGGAGGAAAAGGTTTTTCCTTCTGTCTTATGAGTTCTCCTGTGCCAGAAATTGCTGCAGTGAGGCTTTTATACAGATACATGCACTGGCTGTATTGCTGTTTCTAAAGATCCCCAGGGCACTTCCAGAACAGGAATTAATAAAAGGACAACTGGTAACTGGTACAGCTGAGCCTTGCGCAGAGGTGGGTCATTGTTGAGAGCTGCAGTGCTATTGCAGCACATCCCTTGTGGCATGCAGTTGTACACACATCCTTGGTGACAGAGTTAAGGCTACAGAAAACTGCTTCAGCCAGTGGCAGGAAAATGCAGTTATAAAGGTTGGCCTTTCTTAGAAGATATATCTCCTTGCATGCAGATTTGGAAGTTGTGGCTGTGATACTGCTTTGCAAAGTGCAGTAGTTACTCAAATGAGAACCTTTTGGGCTTCTGTGAACTACCTATCAAGCAATGGATGGGAAATGTTAATCCACATGATGAAAAGTTCTGTGTTCTGTAGAAAATGAAGGTAGAAAGGTATCACTTTCATGCGGAAAAATGAAGGTGTGAGCTAAACTGCTGCAGCTTCTGTTTCAGTGGAGCATTTAACTGGCTTGTGTTGCTCTGAGCTGATTTAATACGCAGATTAAGTGTTCTGAACTGATGTTTTTTGTAGGAATGGAACAGTAGGGTAGAGTAATCCTGGATTTGTAACAGCAGGTCCAAGTGTGTGCTCAAGTGCAGCTACAGGTTGTTAAACCTTGATCAGAATATTAGTCTGGGGCTTGTATTTCCTTCTGGGAAATCTAGCAATAGAATTAACTTTGTTTCCTGTTGGAACAGCAAAAAGCATCATGTGCAGCACATGGCAGGGCGGTGATGATGTGGGGCTGTCTGTTGCACACGGCAACAGGCTCTGTATGCGCTGTATCTGAGCGGTATAAACCCATATATGTATAGTCAGTGCCCTAAACCCAGTAATTGGAGGAGTTGTCTCAGTTACAGGCTAATTGTGGGACTTAGCTCAGAAACTTGCTTTCCTGTTGGTGAAACATAATAGAAGGTTCAGGCATTAAGCGTTAATCATGGCTGAAATCAGTGCAGAGGCTTCACTGTGAAGGAGTAAGCACAAAGAATGATCCCTGTTTTGTCACTAACCTGTTGGTTTTATCTAGCTTCAGGTCCCTGAATTCCCTTATACTTGTTTTACTGGTAGGTCAAAGCTCCCAGCTCCTCCTGGCATTTGTACTTTCTATTCCTACTCCATTGTTCTGCCTTTTCTGTGTTTCCTTGTTTTGCTTCTTGTGTTGATTCAGTCTGGTTCCTTTTCAAAGGCTTTCTCTTGCCAGTTTTGTGAATCCCCAGGCTTAAAATAGACCTGTCTGGACAGCGGATTAAATTGAGAACAGCGTTACCTTTGGTGCAATGTGCATTTCTGGATTGGAGTTTTTGACACTTATGCAAGGTAAAATGTAGCTGAAAGGTCCTGCCAAAAGGCAAAAAAGCAAACAAATGTGTAAAAACCACCCAGGATTATTTTTTTTTTAGCAGTTCAGTGTATTTTGCTCATTCCTGTATTGCATATTTTTCCTATTCAAGCATGTCTGTACTGTAAGAAGTTTGTCTTTGCACAAGGTGGTCCTGCTCCTTGGAGGCTTTTCCAGTGGCTGACAATGCAGGACTTCTGGTAAAAGAAATTATAACGTTTAAAAGTGGCTTAAGTTAGAGGGGCCATCCCCGTGGTTTGTGCCTAGATGGAAAGTTCAGGCCGTGTTTGAGGGACTTCTGGTGGGTGGTTGAGGTTTTTTCCCTTCTCAAATGTGAAGGAGTTCTCATGTCAGCAGGTGGTTTGGCAAGAGGCTGCTCCTCGCCTAAAAATAGAAGCTGCCAAACCCACACGAAGGAAATTCATGAGCCGTTCTCTTACCTAGGAACATCAGTTGCTGCCTTAACTCTGTGGTCAGGGTGTACAACTGCAGCAGTGCTCTTGCTGTCAAGCCTCCATTCCCTAGTGTCCTTCCATTTACTGCCACTGGCACAGGGTGCCCAGAGAAGCTGTGGCTGCCCCATCCCTGGCAGTGTTCAAGGCCAGGTTGGACACAGGGGCTTGGAGCAAGCTGCTCTAGTGGAAGGTGTCCCTGCCCATGGCAGAGGTTGGAGATGAGCTTTAAGGTCCCTTTAACCCAAACCAGGCTGGGATTCTGTGGTTCTTTGTGCTTGTGAAGTTAATCTGATTGAAAAATAGGGTTTCTTCCACCCAAGTTAGTTTTCAGCCAGGTCGGTCCTTGGAGCGGGTGACTACTGGCAGATGCTTGTGCCAGGCCCAGGGGGATGTGAGGAACAGAGGGTGGTAGGAGGGGGGGGGGACACCACAGCTTTGGTCAGCAGCTGATGTCGCCTCTTGTCAGTGAAATGTTGGCCCCAGGGTGCAGTTTCATGATCAGTCTGAGCTGCTCTCAGGTAGCTGAAGGGGACAGATTCCCCTCTGGCTGTGCTGGTTCCAGCTCCCCTGCCTGGGGACAGGGGTGGTGCAGCCATGGGGTGGCCCAGGACAACAGGAAACCAGTAATTTATTGCATGTAATTCCAGCCAGAGCTGCCTGTGTCTGCCAGTGGTACAGGGGAAGGCTATAGGGGCCTGTCCCTGAACTTGGGGAAGAGGAACTGCTTCACATAGGATTCCTGAAAGGAAAAAGGATGTAGGGAATCATGCGAGGGAGGGAATCCAACCTCTGCTCCTTGCCATGGGTTTGATGTGATGGTAACTGGAGCTGGCACAACTGAAGGCTGCTGTGGAGAGCTGGGGTGAGCAGCTCAGCAGGGGCAGCCCTGGGAGAGGAGGTGGCTGCAGGCACCTTTATTACTGCTCTTCAGCCAGGTTAATTTTCAACCGGAGCTGGTGCTCCGGTGGGACTCTGGCTGCTGCAGAAGCACAAAGGTGGGATTCCCATTCTGGAGCCAGCTATGTTGGTGCTGGGATTGTAACACTGCCCTTGAGGTGTTGAGGAATGGCAAACTCAATAATGAGTTAGGTTGCTTTCTGCTCTGCTGTCTCTTACATCAAAACTGTACCCAGCTAATTTTAGATAGAGCTCTTCTCCATCAGTAAAAGGTTGTTGCTTGCTCGGAGGAGGGAAAGACCTTGTGTGAAAACAAACAATATAGATAAATAGTGGGCAGTTAAATATTGAAGCCAGTTGTTTACTAAGAGATGGTGTGAGGGTGTTTATGCACCTTTGTTAATGAATTACATCAATAACTTGTTTGAAAAGCTCAAGTTTTGTAGTAATCTTAAATAGGGTGCACCTAGCATGGGAAATGTGAAACTGGTGTGAACTAGCAGGCTAGCAGCAGGTATTTGAGTTGCTGAGACAGTAGTCAACTGGAAGCACTCAGTTGTAAATTGAATTTGTATCCAGAAGTTAAAAGCTCTGTGTCCTCAGGCTACTCACTGAAACATCGCTTCTTTCATCAAGTAATTGCTTTAAATCCAGTTGTGCGTTTAAACCACAATCATGGTTTTGCTGTAAGTTCAACTTAGGTTTAACTAATTCTTGGTGTGTGTGGCTCAGTAATCTTTCGGGATCTGTTAGGCTTAACTGAAGAGTATCAAACTGCACCGTATTTGGTTTAATTCTCAGTACCTAACTTGAAAACCAAGTTATTTTACAGGGAGGGTTGGAGCTCTGAAGGGCAGCACAGGGCCTCACTGCAGTCACTGCACCTCCAAGAGTGGCCCTAAAATAGGATTTGGCGTGAGCCATGGTTGTTCTAAACAGCTAAATTTACTGCCCTGCTTGGGAGGGGAGCCTTGGATCCATTTCACTGAGGAAGGAATTTCAGATCCCCTAATGTGAACAGTCTGTCATGGGTTTCCCTGCGAAGGAGCAGCCTGCCTTCTCTCCAAGATGATTATCTTCCTAAAGCCTGGTCTGCCTTTAATTAGAGCAAGCAGGCTTCATGCCTCAGCACCGGGTGAGGAGATTATCAGAGACATCAAAGCTGCAGCTTTTAGATTGAGGCACTGAGCAAAGCTTGATGGAGGAACTCAATGAGGAAATGAAGGAGGAAGACAGGAGCAGAAATCTTTATCTATTTATTGAGGCCTGAATTGGAGTTGTGCAGCTCCTGGGCTTCTGGAGATACAGATCTTGATTAATGAAACATTTTGGTGCCTCGGAGGTGATGCTCCATGTTTTAAAGCACTTCTAAAGGATTAGTAACTGTATGGCTTAAAATGACTTGAGTGTCACTTCAGTATGAAAGCTGGTTCTGCACCAAGGACTGTCCATAGGAAGTGAGCTGGAGGGTGTCTCCTCTGCTGTGATTTCTGCTGCTAAAGCACCTGATTGACAGCAGAAGCATTTTAATACTTGTGCAGAAGTGTATGTGGTTAATTTGGGTGGAAAACAGGCATAGCAGGCAAACTCAGTCGAATGGGTGGCTGGTTGTGAGTGGTGCTTCCTGCGTACTAATACTGAAAGTGGTGGTTATCATCTGACAGTCACTCTGGTTTTAAATTGTTAAAAATAACTCTGAGAATATTGGTGCTTACCCTTGGGTCATGCTGGTTTCAACCACACAGAGGATCCCAGTTTGTCACCTTTACTCCCTATGTGAATTCTGGGTTTTTTGAGTCAAAACCAGATTAATCTGGGGCTTGTGTGATGTAAGGAACGTGGTTTCTCTGGTACTTGGCCAAACACGTTTCTGCTGTGGCGCGTCTTCAGAACGCTGTGCAGGTGGAGCCAGACTCCTCCATCAAGCTGAGTATTGCCACGGGCTGCCAAAGGAAGCAAAATTAATCCTTTGTAATAAAGTGGGTTTGAAAAGTGGCTTTTAATGTATGTGTTTATGAAGGCCACGGGTGTAGGAAATAAGGTTCCTGCATCACCTCAATTTCTTACAGCCAAAACCAAGCAAAAAGGAAGGCAGATACCACTATAAATACTGATCTATTTCATGTTTGGGTACTGACTGCAGCAGTCGCTTCAGTGTACAGTGAATGGTATCCAGGAGCTTCCTCCCTGAAAAGGCATCACTGGTTTCTCTCTGGTCTTGTTCAGCTGTTTCAGCTCTTTCACCAGATTGAAGCTTTCATTTAGTCTTAAAACTGACATATTTGATAATCAAGCTTCATAAACTTGGATTATGAAATACAGGGTTCATCCAGCTTGGGAGGGAAGCCTGTTCCTGGAATTCAGTATGACATCAGATGAGGAAAGCTGAACCACCTTTGAGTTGCATTTTCTATGCAGTCTCTCTTATTGAATGTGAAAAAAGTGAACCTTTTAGAAGGGAAATTGTCACCTAATTCTGCATTCCTTGTTTTGGAACAGAGCTGCTGATTCTTTCACTTTTTCCTGGCAGCAAATCCTGCCTATTGTATGTGGAAAGCAGGCAGGATGTGCTGCCAGCCCGGTGAAGGTGCTCTGAAGTGTTAACTCGCCAGCCAGCGGAGTTAATCTGGTTACTCCTGGTAACAAACAACTGCTTTGTTTAAGGAAAACCAGACAGCAGGGAAGGCTGGCTTTAACTCTGGCTCATGGTTCGGGTGGATTCTCCTTGCTTCCACTGAAATCTTTCCAGAAATCAGGAATGTGGACGTGTTTTCTTGTGAGCTGCCCTCCTGCGGCATCACCTTCCGCCAGCTCCTCCTCCCATCGCAGCGCATGAGTCAAGGTTTCTGTTTCCACTTTGACATCTGAACTGAGTCACTTGTTCTGTTGTGAATGTCCAGGGTTTTGTGGCTCTTCATGTTAGGTTTGCTCTTGTTGCTTCCTTGTTAACCTTTCGGGAGTGGAAATTTCTACTGGATCCGTAGCTTTGACCTGCTTTGGAGATCAGGCCCTGGGTCAGGGTGCCCCAGTGGTGAGCAGGACCCTGCTGTGAAGCCAGTGAGACCTCAGCTTTTGTTTTGGTGAAGCTTTATTGCATTAAATCTTCAGTGCTGGTGTAATAGAGCTTCTTCATTTCACATAGGGAAATGTAAATTCTTCCTCTGTGGAAGAGAAACACTTCTATCTTGGGAATCCTCATCTGCTGTTTCCAGATGTACAGAGGAGGCTTCTGGCCTGAGAGTGTGAAGGAGCTGTATGATGAAAAAGTGAGGGGATGAGTTTTAAAGCTGTGGGGTGAGAGCTGGTCTGCACATCCTGCTCTAGGCTGAGCCAGGCAGGAAGCTGAGCTGAAGGGCTTTCCCCGAAGGGAGGAGAGAAATAAAACAAATGATGCCATAAAACACTTAGAGTGGGCCAATACGCTTTAAATGTCCCTGCAAGCTAAGGTGTTGTAATTAAGGTGTCTGCAATAAAAAATACACTTTTCCCACTCCCAAACCTCTTGGGTTTTTGCTTGGAGTGAGTTAAAGGTAATTACTCATGGCCATGCCATCCCCAAATAGAAATGGCACCAGCATTGATGTGGCATGGCACATTTCACGTTAAGTATGCTACTTGCTGTCTTGGAAAGAAAAGCTGTGTGGAGAATCAGTCTAGCAACAAAAAGCTTGTTGAAGATGACAGTTCCTCAGTGTTAGGGTATCAGAAAGGGAGAAGCTATAAGTGCTCAGGTGTCTTGGCTGTCATTCACCAGCCGAGCTGTACTCAGAGCGTGACCTGCTCTTTGCTGCCCGTCCCACCCCAGAGCTGTGTCAGGTTGGTTGTCCCGGGGTGGATTTTTGGAGCTGATTTGGCTGAGAAGTAACTGTTCTGTCACCTTATTTCCAGTCAGCTCGGCTGCCTGAGCTGGCTTAGGGCTGAACCCATTGTACCAGTGCAGGAGGGTGAGGAGACGAGGCTGCCACCCGCTCGTGCAGGATGTTGCACTCTCTCAGTGTGAAAAGCAGTTTGAAAGTATTTGTTTTACTGAATTCAGTAGCTTTATCCTCTTCATTTGGTAGGGGGGTAACTGTAGCTGTAACAAATGATTGTTCAGGGTTGGTTTTAAAAGCAGCCTTTTAAAAGGCAGTGCCCAATTTTAATTGGAAAACTTTGTGCCAGTTGATGTGTATCAAGGGTCTGGTGTCACAGGTACCCTGACCCTGTGCTGTGGCAGCCAAACCTCAGTTCTCAGAGACCTTCCTTTCCCATGGGACCAGCTCCATTCCTGTTTCCAGAGCCCGTGCCAGCCCAGCAGCTCTGCTCTGACCAGCCCTGGGGTGCAATGCCAAGCCCTGTGCAGTCCAGCATCCCCCAGGCTCCTGCTTATGCCCCATCACGCCAACACCACAGATGGCACCGGAGGTGTTGGGGGGCTCCACGCTGGGCAGCTCCTGTTTCCCTGCCGTGTGCCGGCAGATCCAGCCTTCCGGAAGCGCGGGGATGGCTCCTGCAGGAACAGCTCGGGCTGGGGCCTCGGGAGGGGCTGGGGAGGCAGGGCATGCTTTCCCCATTAGTAATGCCTTGGAGGGACCTCGGTTTGCAACTGAGAATTAACTGTTAGCGCGGGATCAGGTTTGGTTGCCTGGATGTAAACAGCCATAGCTGTGCTAGTCTGGGCTTCGGTATCAGTTTGGGATGGGCTGTGGTCATGGTATGAGGGGGAGCTGCCAGTGGAGGGTCCCCAGCTGCTGGGCTTGATAAAAGTCCTTGGGAAAAACACTCTGCAGCTAAATCTCCCAATTCTTCATCGGTTCTTGATCCCAGAAGGATTTCTTCATCACTTAGTGCTGCTAGAGAGATACAAGTAAGACCTAACAAGGGGCAAGGGTAGAACTTCAGGTAGCAGTGAAAAAGAAATGCTGTTATTTTCTACAGGTTTGCTGATAAAATAGTTGGCAGCATCCCTTGAAGCTGCAGTTAGGTGGACACTTTGGACTGGTTGTACCTGCTGCTTAGAGGGAGACGGGCACCTTGTAGCTTTTCCCTGCTCAGTAAGGATTAGGCTGTGCTGCTGTCACAAGGTGGCATTTTCTGTTTCATGGTTGTGGGCACTGAGAACTGATATTATTTGGTGGCTCTTCTTGGCTTCCTTATTAAATGTGGAATGTGGGCCTGCAGGAAGGGTGAGGTCTCCTTCTCTCTATTTCTGAACCCAACATCATCATCATCATCGGTGGCTTTTCTGACCCGATGCTGTGCTGCTGCCACCAGGGACTGGGGAAAATCCTTCCCTGACTTCAGAGGGGGAGATCCAGATTTTCCAGCTGAGGCTTTAAATCCTTGATAAACCAGTGAGGTGTACAAAGAGGGCTAGAGACAGAGATGAAAATTGGTTTGCACTCCACCTGGTGATACATAGTCTGCGGGTAGCCATATTTAACATGGAAACAGTTTCTGTTGATACATTACTGTCCTGTCTCTGCTTTTCACTCCAATGGATATAATCCTAGGGAAAAGGAGGGGGAAGGAGAAATGAAACTTTTAATTGGTCTAAAGTTGTACGGAAGCTCTATTCTACTATTTGATGGTATTTAAATGGCCAAAGCCAGAAGCATCCAGCAACTTCACAGTAGTGTAATGAAAAGTCAGTTGAACACCACTATGGAATAATGTTAGCAGGAACATTGATTCCTCCAAGGATAATTTCTGTAAAATGCAGTTTGATTCCCAGGAGCTAAAAGTGAGGTTCCAGTATCCTGCAGTAATTCGGTTATTGCAGCTTGGGTGGGAGGTTCAGTGACCTCTCAGGCAGTGGCTGTGACTATCAGCGGCTCTGAGGTTTAATGATGTTTACATATCCAGTTGTAAGTACTCGGAAAGCCGTTTTGAATTGTGCCTCCCGGGGTGCCTGGTTTCCTTCCTAAAGCTGCCACCGAGGGTAAGGTGGTGTCCTCTCATCTGCTGCGTCAGGTCTTCCCTTCCGTGGTGTCTGGGCTGTGTCACGGCGGTGTGTCAGCAGCCAGGGCAAGGGAGCTGCTGAAACACCCTTGTCTGATCTGACTTTCTCTTTATGCTGAGCAAGGGCCAGAGAGATACACGGGGGAGTTAGCTCAAATCTCGTTGTGTCATGTACATGTGGAAACCAGTGCTGATGTTTTCTTACACAGGTTTCTAGGCAGCAGGAGGAAACTGAGCCCCGAGTGTTTAAATCTGAATCTCTGGAGCTGCTCGAGTGAGTCCAGAGGAGGCCATGGAGATGCTGCAAGGGCTGGAGCAGCTCTGCTCTGGAGCCAGGCTGAGAGAGCTGGGCTGGGGCAGCCTGGAGAAGAGAGAAGGCTCCTTAAGGGGAGACCTTAGAGCAGCTCCAGTGCCTGAAGGGGCTGCAGGAAACCTGGAGAGGGGCTTGGGACAAGGGCCTGTAGGGACAGGCCAAGGGGAATGGCTTTAACCTGCCAGAGGGGAGACTGAGATGAGCTCTTAGGCAGAAGCTCTTCCCTGTGAGGGTGCTGAGGCGCTGGCACAGGGTGTCCAGAGAAGCTGTGGCTGCCCCATCCCTGGCAGTGCTCAAGGCCAGGTTGGACACAGGGGCTTGGAGCAAGCTGCTCCAGTGGAAGGTGTCCCTGCCCGTGGCAGGGGTTGGAGCTGGAGGAGCTTAATTTAAGGTCCCTTCCAACCCAAACATGAAGGTGGAGAAGGTGGCTGCTCCCCCACTTCTGTGGTCTGTTATGATGAATAATCCCTGTGTGCTGTGTGCGTGGCACTGCTGCTGTCCTGCTGCTGCTTTTCCAAGTGATCTGGCAAGCCTGAGCCACTGGCAGTGGCTGCTGGAGCTCTGCTCAGCTGCCACACTGATACTAGCTCCATGCCGATTGCTTTAACGAGAGAACCTTCATATGGCTGGAAGTGCTAGGAGCTGCTCTGAAACATCAGAGTGAAGCAATTTCCAGTTGGCTGATTTATTTATAAACTGCATCTGTTGCTGAAAGAAGTCCCTGGGTTTGCAGAAGACGCCTTGGGCTGTGTTTTTAGCAAGCTATGGCAGGTAGATACCTGTTCGGTTGCTTCCTTCATAGAGCTGCTCCCCTTCGTCTGCAGCCTCTTGATCGTGGCATGCAGTTGCTGCCTCCGTTGGGGTGGGATTTTACCCAACAGGTATTTGAATCAGTGTCTTTTATATGCATCTCAAATTCGGTATTAGAAATAGAGGTGCTCATCTTCTGCTGTCTGTTGAAGGACAGAAACCTCTGGCTGCCGAGGAATTTGGTGTAAAACCATTACCATGCACAGCACTATGTTCCTAAAGAAATATCTGGTGGCTCTGTATTCTTCCATCAGATCAGTTTGCTCATGTGTAGTACTTGCTACTTTGGGTTAAAATCTGTTTAAGCATGTACTGCTATAACTGGACTAGTCTTACACCGTGGCTCTTCCATGTCATTTCAGGCGGGGTTTTGAAAGACTTAAGAAGAAAATAACTAACTCTAATTGCTCTCTAACAGGATACACTTAGGATCAGACACAACATTTCTATTAGTGTGGAAGAGAAGTTTGCCACCCATGTGTTTCCCAAACAAATATTGCAGTGCTGGCAGTTTATTTGCAATCAAAGTATTGAAGCAGCTTTTGTCTTCCTGAGGTTCTGAGCATTCCTCTATTCTGGTACTTAAACACCTTATGGGCCACAAACAGTTCAAGCAGATAATGCGCCATGAAACTGAAGTCAAATGCCTTAAAAAAAACCCCAAAACCCCCCACTTCATGTGACTGAATGTTGTCTTTGGGGGCATTTTGCATGTTCAGCTGATGAAGCCCGATCAGGAAGATGCGGTCTCTGTGCATGCCCAGCTTTGCAGTAGGTTATTACACAGATTGCAGGATCAGAAGGAAGTTGGTGTAGGAGAGGAGGAACTCTGACAGCAGCGGGGGAAACTCTGAACAGGAAAGCAGAGTACTGGAGTACCTCCAAGGCCTCTATAGCCATTGACATGCAGTAACAGTGAGCTGCCAAGTGGGAGAGATCACGGGTGAGCTAAACTTACCTTGCTCTGCTTTATCGATCTGGCCGAGGCAGGATAAAGCAGTGTTACAGCAAATGAGTCAACGCCAAACAAATCTGTGTCAACATTAAACAAATCAAAGTTTATATGTAAACTGGGATTGGGAAAAAGGTGTGGAATTGTATGTGTGAATGTTTGAGTGTGTTTGTGACAACTGTTAATGTTTTGTCTGGGAGTCTGTGTAAGTATTCAGCTGCTTTTCTGTTGAGATTAGGCCTTTACTGGGAATACTGTTAACTTCTGCTGATGGTTTGAAGTAATAAATCTTTTATCTTCCTTTAGTATTAAGGAAATCAGCAAAATGAGGTAATGGGAGATGTCTGACAGCTGTGTGCAGTAAGGTTGAGGGAAGGTCTTCAGGCTGCCATTTCCACTGACTGCTGGTTGATAAAGCTCTGCAGGGATAAAATACAAAATGAAGCTGGCTGCCCTACTTTTCTCCTGTCTTTATACACCCTTACACTCAGGTACATTGATAGCATTACCTGGTCAGAGCATGAAGTGAAATGAGATTGCTTCGGTGTACCTTTGCATTCAAGTGAAGCGATTTAGGATCCCCGTTTGCTTTGTGTTAAACCGTGTGCAGTTGGAAATACCATTTGGAGCAGTGGGATGGTGCTGTGGGCCGAGGATTCCGGGAATGTCAGGCTTTCCTAAGCACCCTGTGCTGAGCAAGCCATCTGTGTTTGATGTGCCGGGGCTGGGAGCCAGTGCTCCATCCCGAACACGGTGCTGCTTGCAGCCATGGTCGTAAGGGATTATAGCTTCAAGCTGAACTGGTTTAGTTGCTAAAGTGCTTTCAGCCTTTGACCCCAAATGTGCTAATCACTCTGACAATGGTCTTTTTTTCTTCCCTAGGGCTGAGAAAACAGAGGTACTCAGTGAAGACCTGTTGCAGGTATTGTAACACAATTAATATGTATACTTTTTCATAGAATCAGCTAGGTTGGAAAAGACCTTTAAGAACATCACATCCAACCGTTACCCCAGGACCACCAAGACCACCACTAAACCGTATCACTGAGGACCTAACTTAGCATTTTAAGTGGCTCTTTGTGAGCTTTGAACCTTCTGGGTTTTTTGGAGTACCTGATGTGGGGGAAAATACTGCAGATCATGGGGAGGAAAAGGAGGGGTCTTTGGCTGACTTCTCAGCACATGCAAAAAACTGTGACCCACTTTGAGTGGAGAAACTCAAGTACTTCTGTTTCTGCATCTGATCTTGTGGCCTGATAAAGTGGAGGAGGAAGAGTCTTGCTTTGAATTAGCTGAACTGTCTTATTAAGCTTATGAGCTAATAGTGCTAATGACTTGCCAGTCTGTCTGCTGGAGGCGGATGAGCTGGGAAGAAGCGATGATCAGGCACAGCTGGTTTCTGTCTTCATGTCTGTTTCTCTTCAAGAGGTCAACTTGGGCCTTAAGAGAAGTGGCAAAAAAACCTTGCCAAGTGCTTGCTAATAGGTTTTTCTCTGGAAGTCTGGAATTGCTTTATTTAAGTGTGTAAATGCTGCTTGCTTAGCTTGTGATACTTGTTCTGAGATTTGTCACGCTGACATTTGATGTGTTTGCAGACTTGTCAGCTTTTTGCAGGCATGCCATCTAATCAAACACTACTTCCATGGTGGGATCTCAGTTGCAACTGTTACATTAACAAGGTTGACTCATTATGGGACGAATCTGACTGCAGACTTGGTCTCCATAGCTTTCTTCCTGTGGTTGCTTTGTGAAAGACTAAAAATAAAGAGGCAGAACATGCATTGTCGCAGAGGTCAGGCTTGGTGCTCTGTGAGACCTCAAGTGTCAATGCTATTTCAAAGAGATAACGAAGCATCTTGGTATGCTGAAGTTCAGGACCTGTAGATGAAACACAGAAGCCAAATCCATGATGCAGATACTTTTAGTTCAGCCCTTTCCAGCTATTTAGATTAAAGTAGATGAGAGAATGCAGCAGCCTTAAAACTTGAATTCAGCACAAGCACATGAAATCATCTTGAGTAATGGTGCAACGAGCTGACCTGCAACACTTTGCCCTGCTTTCACGGGGCTGCTTCACTTGAACCACAAATACCTCCCCAGTTTGACAATCCTGGTTTTAGTTCCTGCGGAGATGTGCGCAGTGAAATGGTGTAAAGGATGTTAAAGCACCTCAATCCCCTACGAGAACCTGTCTGTGTTCTTGGGTAGCTGCAGAATAGTAACAAGAAGTGAAAGCCAAAAGCACTGCTGTGTGTTGCCAAAAGAATTTTGCAAGCAAGGCTTTCCCAGGCCCAGAGCAGCCTGGCTACACCCAAGTGGAAGAATTTACTCACTTGTTTGTTTGCTCTTGGGGGCTTGTGGAGGGGAGGAAGGTTCTTATCTAACCAGAGGGCTGAGAAGCCCGGTACTGTTCACTTTACAAGCATGTTTCACTGTGTTCCTCTTTATATTTAGCTCCAGCTCTGACACAGGATTGCCATGGCTCTTTTTCTGCTTTCTGGAGTGCAATGCTCCATTTCAAGTATCTCTGTAAATGTGTTCCTGTCTGAAGACAAGGAATATAATTGAGTACTGGAAAGGCTTCTACAATAGACCCACTTTCTGGCATGCCCCTGTGGCATATAATAAAGCAATTGTGAGATGTTTTGTACAGTGAGGATGCCCTGGGGGTACAGACTGCATGGCCTGTGGGACACATTTTCACTTCAGAGGTAGCTTAATGGAGATTAATGTCATTCATGGTTCTTCTAGCATCTTTGAACTCAAAAGCAGATCAGAAAGGAGAGTATATTGTGAAGTTTTGGGGTCATATTCCTCCCATCACTCTTCTGCCCTTTGAGCTTGGCATTCAGGCTGCCTGGAAGAGGCTGTTGGGAATACGTGTGCCTCAGAGGCTTCCAAATGAGTGTAAGCCACCGCACATGGCTGTGTTAGCCTGCTGGGGTCTGTCAGATGGTTCAGTTACGGGATGTCCCTGTTTCACATGTGAAAAACCCCAACTGTGCTCAGTGTTTTAAGAAGTCTTCGCTACAGAACCTTGCAAGAATAAATGCAGACCACAAACAGCTCATTCCTGTTCATGTATCTTCACATGGACTGAATTGTGAGCTTGTTGATACATGCTCTGTAAAGAAAAGGCAGTGCCTTGTGCTTTCAGAGCAGCTTCTCAGCACCTTTCTCTGCCATAAAGGATTTTTACTGAGCTTTTTGAGCACCTCAGCTTGGATTCATCTTGTAGCGGCTATGAGCTTTTAGTCCCTTTAATGCCTCATGTAGGCAGTGAAACTTCAGTCTTCCTGCAGTGGTCCTTCAACTCACCAGCCCTCCTGTGCTGGTTCTGTTTCACCTTCCCTCTGGCCATGCAAAAGCTGTGGCTGGGTGGCACAGTCCCAAGGTCCAGCTTTGGGTCCTCCTTCAGGGCACTGCTCCCCTCCTCTGAAAGGGAACAGGGAGCCCAGGCCAGCACTTGCTTATGCATCAGGACAGGGCTCACACATCCAGCAGCGATGCTGTGCTGATCCACACCAAGTCCTGTCTGTTCTGTGCCTCCCTCCACTGGCATCTTCCTTGAGCTTCTCCCAGCCCACACCCTGCAGGCTTCTCCCCTCTTGGATCTCAGTCCCTTTTAGCAGCCCTAGATTTTACTCTTTGCTCTTGTTGGGACCTAATTGCATCCTTCCAGTTGTAACCACGTTAGGAATATACATATCCCAGCATAGTGGCACCAAATAAACCTTTTGGGAGAAAAACCCATGTCATTCTCACCTGGATGTGTCACATTCTCAATGAGAATTTATGGCATTTCATGTTCATTAGAATATAGCAGTCTGCCTCCTGGAGAAACCAGCAGTGTATCTCCTGCTTTAAATCCGTGGGACATCATAACTTAGCACTGAAATTGCTACTCTGCCACTTCATCTGTATTTATGATGAATAGGAAAGCTGGGGAGAATTACTGCCCTGCTGAAGCTGTAATAGCAGTGATTTTAGAGCTGTATCAAAAACTGGAAGTGGTTCAGACTATTTCTACAGATGAAATCTCCTTTTTCCCCCTTGCTTTTTAACGAGAAGCCATTCCAAAGGGCCTCCTTTTATTCTTGGTGAGTCATCAAAATGCAGATAAACCGCATTCTTTCGGAGCTGTGCGTAGAGAGCTTGCTGCCATAAGCAGTTCTGTCCCAGTGCTCATCACTTGCTTTGCTTTTGGTGCTCTTTGAAATAAGTCAAAATTCCATACTTAAAATCCCTTAAAAGAACAGTTTATTAATGTCATAGTGTCTTTGTCATGTTCACAGTCTATGTATTGAGCCGTGTTTTGAATACAGTGTGACAAACAGAAGTCGTTTGTGCATTGCTGCCTGTTTTTTTACTCCATATCCCTTTTCAATCCTATTAATCTACTGTTTTGTAGCATGTAGGAGGGGAGCTTTGTCCTTGTATTTAATGGCCAGAGAAGGAAACAGCATAGAAAGCAATGCATAGGTTTGGTGCAGTGTAAAGGAGCAGTCAGATACGTCTTTAGCCTTCTACTTTACAAGGTCACAATCAAGAAATGAGCATTTTCCCACAGTTTTCCTCCCTAAATTAGTGTCTGTCTGCATGTGCTGTTATCTCTGATGGCAGGTATCAACCTGATTCTTGTCTGCTGAGACAAGAAGTAGGGGCAATGTTTTCCTTCCTCTTCCACGCTTCCCGGTCCTGTGAGCGTTTCTGCTGTGGGGCACTTCTGCTGAGCAGCTGAACTCGTAAGCTGGAGAGCTTGAGAAACAACGCTAGCACCAAGTGTGGGGCAGGAGGAAGCTTTCTGCTGAGGCCAGGGAAATAACTTCTGTTTTCTGTTTTGTTTTCTCTTCCTCCTCCTTCCCCCTGCACCGACCAGATCGAGAGGCGCCTGGACACTGTGAGGTCTGTTTGCCACATTGCACAGAAGCGGTTAATTGCCTGTTTCCAGGGCCAGCATGGTACAGATCCTGATAAAAGACATGTAAGTACAACAGCCCTTTGGCTTCTCTTCTGAGACCAGTCTGAATATGGTCTGGCCTGAACCCTCACCAGCTGCTGTGCCTCCAGTTATACAAGGGGAGAAAACCCTGTAGAATCATCTCATGTGTTGACGTTAGATGGTAAAACACTAACTGTAATTCCCCAGCCATATACACTACCACAGTATTGGAGTCCCTTAGTAGTGTCAGGACACTCAAGTGTTTCTGCAGTGTGCTGAGTCCTTACAGCTTTCACAACACCTATCTAAGAAGAGCAGATGCTCTGCAACTCTGGTCAAGCTCCCCCCATAGTTTGAATTCCCTTTGTGCACTGGCATCTCCAGTTAACTCGAAATGGTTACCAGTACGTGTTTGATTTCTGCCCCTCTTTAGCAAAGCCATAGGTAGGTATTTGTTAAGTGTTATAACCAGAAGTAATGAGCATTCAAGTCTTCTTCTTTTATTGAATCGCAGAGACCTTCTGAATGCACAGAATGGACCTCTGCAGGGAGACAGATGCCAAGCTTGTTTAGCTCTCAAGTTAAAGCTGTTTACTTGTCTTTGATAGTCATTGAGGCACATTTTGAGTCAATTTTGTCAACTAAGACTGAGAAGAAAATGCTTTTCAAAGTACTTGAGAACAGGAGTCTTGAGGCTTGAAACTTCTTGTGACTTGGCATTTTCTTAAAGCCAAAGAATGAGCTGTGCATGTACGTAATAGAAACCATATGGAAGAAGAAACTTAGAGGGGATGTACTGGGAAAGCTGAAAAGGGTGAGTAGCACTAAGCTAAGCAGTGTTCCTTTTGTTCCATAGAAAAAACTTCCTCTGACAGCTCTTGCTCAGAACATGCAAGAAGGCTCTGTCCAGCTAAGTGATGAAACTCTGCTGGGGTAAGTGCTTGGCTTTATAAGTTGCAGCCTGTGACTTTGTTGCCTGCAGGGCTCTAATCAAAGACTTTGGGTGCACAAAGGCTGTTTTAAATCTAATGAAACTAATATTTCTAGATTCCTTCTCTAACCCAAAGGGAGAAAAAGTGAGCAAGCTTCTTCTGGAGCGATGCTGGGGGCAAGGTTCAGGCTTGCTCTGCGTTGCGTTCCAGAGGTTTCCAATTCTCTGCTCTCTGCAAAGCTTTAGAAAATGGCTCATGTCCTTGTGGGTTAGCAGAATTATTGTCTCCCTTTAAAGTTACAATTCGGTGTAAGTACTGCATTCTGCAGGTCGGCATTGATGGCTTTAATGCTAATCTGCATGAGTGGCTTCTAGTTTAAAATAAAGCCAGTTTCCTTCTCCTGGCAAAGTGCATGCTTGCAACTTCCAGGAAAGTGGCTGAAACAAATGAATGTCAGTATACTGAATTCCTAGAGCAAATGTGTTTCCTCATCACTGATGGGAATTCATATGGAAACAGCGGGAAATGACCTTAAAAACCTTTGTGTGCATTTTTGTGAGCTCTTGCAGGAGTTGTAAACATGGATAAAAATCTTACAGGATAGGGGTTTTCCTTAGAACAAGCTTAAAACAAAGGTCATATCATGGCTTTGGACCCTGAGAGTGCTGCTTATGTGATTGCTTGGCATGATGGTGTTGAGACTTTTTCACATGAAAGGGGCTTAGGAGAAAATGAAATGCTGCGTTGAGCAGTTTCCCTGCATCTGGTGAGGTGGAAGGATGGTCTTTGAATAGATACAAACTTCTCTGCCCTTAGGGCTGGTATAATCACCTGCATGAGTTAAAGCCTCCACAAATGTTGTCATGGCTAAGGAATTTTAGAACACAGAGGTTTAATAACACTCCTGACCTATCCCAAATTTGCCCATGACAGCATAGAGCATCTTGGGTTTGTGCCATTGAATGTTGCTTTGCCTTATGCAACACACAGCTTTCCAGAAGGGTAGCAGACAACAAAGGGCCACTTCTGTTTTGTTTGAATCATTCCTCTTTAGTCAGTAGTAACTCACATTAAATTTTCCTATAATCCTTAAAGGAAAATGCTAGATACATGTGGTGATGCAGAGAACAAACTGGCAATGGAGCTCTCTCAGCATGAAGTACAGATCGAGAAGGAAGTCTTAGATCCACTGTATCTACTAACAGAGGTAAGTCACCTCAGCCTGCCTGAGGAAATACATCTGGATTTATGTATAGACTGAGCAAAAAGGCATTATCTCCCTGCTAATAATAAAACTGCTTTAAGGAGCCATGCATTAGTGGTCAAATGTCGATAAGGAATCTACAAACAGTAGCTCATTACGATACACAAGTGAGGGTAAACCTTGACTTCCCCTTCTAGACAGAGATCCCAAACATTCAGAAGCAGAGGAAACAGCTCGCAAAGCTGGTGTTGGACTGGGATTCTGCAAGAGGAAGGTAAGAATTTGAATTGCTAGATAGTATTCATGTCAACTTCTTATTGGCACCTCATGGCATCTGATCTGATGCTGTCACTTGCTTCTGAAATGTTCCTGTGTGCATGTCAATACTTTGCTGAAAAAAGATGAATTTACATTTAAGTTACTCCAAAAAAGGACTCGTAATTACTAGATCGAAAGAGAATTAAGATTTTGGAGCTCTTGCCTGCCTATATATAATTGGAAAAATGCTCAAAACTGAGCTGCTTTCCGGTTCACTTAAGTTGTCAAATAATAGGAGTCTAATTTTGTAACCATACCAAGTGCTTTTACAGCATTATATTGAACCATCTCATTGGCAGGGTCCTGGGTTGATCAATTTAAGTCCCTTTAAATGGTCTTAAAGTGTGGTGATAATTTAGATAGCAATTTCTGGGATTGGTAGTTCCAATGTATTATGCACCCATGTTAGACTGTGGCCAATGCATCATTTCTTGGCGATTTTTCAACTGGAACTATTGGATTTGTTTCCTGTCAGAAGAAACCAATTTCAAGGGAGCCTTAAATGCAGTTGCTTGTATAATATAGTCTTCAACCAACGAAAGCTTTTCTTCCACAGGTATAACCAAGCCCACAAGACTTCAGGAACAAATTTTCAAGTGCATCCTTCGAAAATAGAATCACTAAAGGAAGAGATGGATGAAGCTGGAAATAAAGTAGAACAGTGCAAGGTATGATAAGTCTGTCCTTCACACACCTCTCATTAGCAGCAGTAGCAATCAGAATAGGGCTGCTCCTGGAAGCCTTGCTCAGCCACAGGTTATGTGGCTGTTAACAAACTGTGTGTCTTAAAGGTATATTATATCACAGAATGGTTTGGGTTGAAAGGGACCTTAAAGCTCACCCCGTTCCAACCCCCTGCCACAGGCAGAGACACCTTCCACTAGAGCAGCTTGCTCCAAGCCCTGTTGCTGGCCTTGAGCACTGCCAGGGATGGGGCAGCCACAGCTTCTCTGGGCACCCTGTGCCAGTGCCTCAGCACCCTCACAGGGAAGAATTTTAGTGAAGAGTATTGGTGCTGGCTGAGCTCTGTCTGAATTGCTTTAATTTAATATGGTTATGGTTTATTTAAGATGGGTATTTTACATTGTTTTCTGTTTCAGTCTGAGGCAGGAGGAGGAAGAGCTGTGTCTTAGCCTTGACTGAAACACTCAGGGTGTCTGTGTGATCAGGCCACTGAGTAGCTGTGCAGCATGAGCTAGCTGGGTGAAATTCAAGCTGCTGCCATAGAAGGGACATTCTGACTATTACAGCTCTGAGCAGTTGCCATTCAGTTTCACTTCTTGATTGTCAAATACTACAGTTGAGCTGAGCCCCCAGAACCTCTTAGGAGTACTTGTGTGCAGATATTGTCTGTAAATAACATACTGCCCTACAGTCCAACTGTCACTTCAGTGGGCAACTGCTTTGCTGTATAAAACATGCCTTTTGAATAGATGTTGCTTGAAAGAATACACGTAGCAGAGTAGGAGGATTACTGGCTTGCTGTGCTGCTGAAGTGATAGTTCAAACTCACTGCAGACAAAGTAGCCATAAGTTCTCCTGTCTTTCTGTCGAAGTTGAAATGCCTCTGTGAATTTGATGTCCTATTTTGCATCCTTCTCTTTTTCAAAGGATCAACTAGCAGCAGACATGTATAACTTTGTGTCCAAAGAAGGGGAATATGCCAGATGCTTTGTTATGGTGAGTAGTTTTGCCATCCGACTTTGCAGCACATATGTGCATAGACATTCGATCCTCAAAGATCACATTTTGTGTGCTAAACCTTCTAGTCTTGTATTATGTGCTCGTCAGAAGCTAATGCTCTTTTTGTTTTTAAAATGTGGCTTCTGTTCTCAGTTATTAGAAGCACAAGCAGATTACCATAGAAAAGCATTAGCAGTCATAGAAAAGGTCCTACCCGAAATTCAAGCCCATCAAGGTAAAGTAACCTGTGCTCTGGCTGATGCTTCTCTTGCCTGTGCCACCTATGCACAATATTCTCCTCCTTTATCTCGATTCTCTTGCATGCAGACTTATTTAATAAGGCCATTTTGATCTACTTACCAATTTACATTCCCAAGCATAATTCCATCTTTGTGTTCTCTGGAGTTCTCCAGCCATACTTTAACACACTAATAAAATCCTGAGGATCTCTCTGATACCCAAGAGGGCAAAGGAAGGATTTTCCTATTTGCTTGCACTTCTTCCTTGACACCATGTGGTCTTTTGCTGATTCATACCTGGCTTTTAAAGCCAATGAAAATTTCATTGGGATTTAGGAACTTCTTTGGGTCCTTCTTCTTGAATTACTTGGTGATTATAAGAAAAACTCCCCTTATTCTGAGGTTGATTTTTTTTCCCTTCTCATATGCACTCCTTTTTCTCAGTGCACACACTGCACTACAGCCAGCTAATGGAGTGTTTGGGTACTGGGTTGAATATCAGCAGTTAAGAAAGACCTCAGTTCTTCCCCATGCTACTGAACTTTGTCAGTGGGAGTTCAGGTGTATTATAGTGGTTTGGTAGTGAAGTTTGTTTCCTAAACACTGGCTCTGCTGTGTCTTAATCTTCTAATTGCTTTGAAACGTTAGTAGGCTGAACAAAGTCTGAGCAAAATATCATCTGAGCTGAGCAAGACTCAGGTATCTTCAGTTGTGGAATACGTGCAAGTTGTAAAAGATGAACCATTTAAATATATGAGCTTCTTGCTGAAAGATGCTGTAGAATATCTGTGCTTCATCAGTCTGGTGTGAGACGAGGTAACGCAAACACATGATGCTCACACAGCATCAGGGCTGTGTCATGGCTCAGGGCAAGGTTCTCTGTTCACAGATGTGACTGCCTTAAATTTTGTGGTTTCTTAGCTGCTTTGTACAGGTTTTTCCATAGGAGCAGATTAGTCCTCCTAGGTGGAATAGGTGTCACAGTGTCCAAGTGGTCCAGGGTCTCAGGGTATGGCACTCCTTCAGTTGCGTTTCTAGTTGTGAATCACTGAGACTCTGAACAGTTACCAAGATTTCTCATCCTAATGTTTGCTGTAACTTGCAAAACTGGGGAAAATGATGTGCTCCTTGTAGAGTGTTAATGAAGAAGAACTAAGGCCTTAGGAGGGGTGTAACTGATGTGGGTAAGTTGGATGCTCTGCAGGAACGCACTGTGTCTCCGAGGACTCTGTCGAAGTCTTTCTTTCTTAACCTTTTTTCCACATAAAAGAAATAACACATCTGTACTAACAGTGACCTTTTACATCTGCATTTTTTCAATTAAGGCAGCAGAAATGGGAGAAAATAAATTGTGGGAAACAAGAAATTCACATTCAGTTTGGAGAAACTTGTGCCAATTTCAACTTTGGGTTCAGCAACATTAAGAAATGGAAGATTTGTGCAATTTTACAGCCATGGGCTGTTAACGTAATGTTCATGGAAGAGGTGGGGGCTGTTAACATCCATTTTGAGTTGCCGATTCCTTAAATCAGCAATAAATGTTGTGTGAACAGCTCAGTTTTTATCCACCTAAAATACAGCTAAAACTGAGATCAGCCCAGGGCATGCAACCTGGATAAATGTCTTCACTAAAGATTCTCTTATAACTTAATGTAGCTTGCAGCCATGTGGTGGCACTTGTGGTGAGGGGCTGTGCTCTTCTAGTCATAGAGGATGTGTGTGTTATTCCATCCAGAAAGATGCAGAAGTATTTCTTCTTAAACACCAGCAGGCTCATTCTCTCTTTACTCATGATGGAAAGGACTTTACCAATCAAGGGCTGTAAGACTCCTACTTTATTCTGATAATTTCTTTGCTGTACTGGAGGCTTTCTTCTTTTTCTTGTCTGAGACATGATTAAGGTATTTGTTAAATACTTTGCTCAGTGTTTTGATACTCTCCAACTAGACAAATGGACTGAAAAACCAGCTTTTGGAACTCCATTAGAAGAGCATCTCAAGCGCAGTGGTCGTGAAATTGCAGTCCCCATTGAAGCCTGTGTAATGATGCTTTTGGAAACGGGAATGAGAGAGGAGGTAGGTGATGCCATACCACATGGGAAGGATGGGGAAAAGGAGCTCAAACTCATGGGCTGGTGTCTGTACTGGTTAACAGGTTGCTTAAGTCATTTGTTCATTAGTGTAGATGATAAACCTTTTACAACAGGATCATCTTCAGCACTGTCTAAAGTATCTTTGAGCTAGACTGATAAATTAGGAATGGGCCAAGGGTGTGAGGTAACTATAAAGCACTGTCACATGGCAGCAGCGCATTTAGAGTCAGCTTGGTCATAGCAATGTAAGGTGAAGACACCAAGCTTGTAACTGTTCTAAAAGCGGCTGTCATAAAACTCCTGCCGTTTTGTGCTTGTGCTAACGTGTTGTTACCAGTCGAATGTGTTTCATTTTTACTATGCAGGGCTTATTCAGAATTGCTGCTGGAGCCTCCAAATTAAAAAAGCTGAAAGCTGCCTTGGACTGTTCAACTTCCCAGCTTGATGAGTTCTATTCCGATCCCCATGCTGTCGCAGGTATTGTGAATGTTCTGAATCAAAACCAGGTATAAACTGATGCAACACAAGTTTATGCTATTGATTTAAGCGCTGACTTGCTGCAGTGTAAGGTATTGATCTCTGCAGATAAACTAGAAATGGAAATAAGGTGCAAGTTTATTTCATTGCACAAACTAAGACGGACAAGTCTAGGGTACATGAGCTCATGTGCTTGATGTGTTCCTGTCTGCATGACAGAGGTGTCTAAAATTCAGGTGATCATAATAATACAAGTGTATTTCCCCTCATGATAAAAGTGTTAAGGTGATCAAGGGAGATTAGAGGTGTATGAAGACCTTTAATGGGGTCTGAAGAGATGATCCATAGTTTTGTAGTCCATATTTCTGTCAAATTACGGTACTTCCTGGAAGACCTTTTGTGTCAAGCATTGAGCAGATGTACTGGGGAAGCGTCTGGTTATTCCACTGTTTCACTGGAACCTGGGTCCCACTGAACAGATGAAATTGCAAATTTGAGGACAGAATTTGGAATGCAGACTGAAAGCACTGGCTAAGAAGCTCACTTTTTTGTGCTCTGCGTTGCAGGTGCCTTGAAATCCTATCTGCGAGAGTTGCCAGAACCTTTAATGACCTACAGTCTGTATGAAGAATGGACACAAGCTGCAAAGTAAGCATACTAAAACTAGGTATACAGGAGAACATTCTACATAGTCTTATTGAATTTGGTTCTTCATATATGAATTCAAAGACAAGACCAAGCTCACAGTTTACTTTGTTATTTCTGCTCTAAAAGGTAAATATTTTGTGTAACAAATTATTTTTAAATGTGGTTTAGCTTAATACTAATTGCATAAAAATGTGGTGGAATACCTGTGGTTAGACATGGGGGCTGCTTCAGACTGCTGGCTGCACAGTAATGATGCTTAAGCAGTTCTCTTTTGTTGTAGTAAGAGAGAATTCAGGGGGTTGACTAGCAGGTTACAGAATTACTGAATACAAAACAATGTGTTTCTTTGGCATAAATGGAAGGTTGTGCAGTCATCCCTGTTCACTGCAGAAACAGTTTTCTGATGTGAAAGTGAGATGTAACAGGTTGGTTTTCCTTTCAGTATCCAGGACCAGGATAAGAAGCTGCAGGAGTTATGGAGAATTTGTAACAGATTACCTAAGCATTACCATGCGAATTTCAGGTGTGTATGAGCATCCGCTGGCATGCAGCACAGCCACTTCGGTGCTGGAGAGCTGCGTTTCACTGCTGGTTAACCAAAACTTAAATCCAGTGGTACCTATCTTGGCCAAATTCAGTTAGGTTTATAAAAGGACATCCTGTTTGATGGAGCAGTTGGTGTGCGTTGGTGGCAATAGACTTTCAGTGAAGTTAATTCACTGTTGACCATAATGAAGTAGTGATGCACAGAACCCCCCTACTGAAGGGTCATGCTGTTGGCAGTTGTCCTGTCTTTACACTGGCTGTGCTTTTCATTGTATTTTCCACTCTTAGGAATCACCTGGATATATCTTACAGGTGTTATTTGTCCTTTTGGTTATTGTCTGTTGGGAATGAATTGGAACAAACCCAACCCTGCTGACTCCTGTAAGTGTGGGAGTTCCATTATAGAATATGAAAATAGCTGTTGAGTAGGGACTCACAATCTAAATAGTTTTTCTGAAGATACAATAGTTCTGTAGTTCCATTTTGCTAAGGTGGGAGATGCTTTCTTCTCTACCCACTTCAACTTTTATGATACAAGAGTAGACCTGTAGTAGCCAGCTACCAAGCAAGAAGGCTGTTTGTCTTATTTGTTTCACTGGGAGCTGTCTTTGAGTTTTTTTCATTTTTGTTGCCTGCTTTCAACAGGAAATGCTCTTAATTCCTGCTGGGTAATTATTTCTTTCCCTCTTGTAGGTATTTAATCAAATTCTTAGCAAAGCTTGCACAGAACAGTGATGTTAACAAAATGACACCCAGCAACGTCGCCATAGTCTTAGGCCCCAACTTGTTATGGGCAAAGAATGAAGGGTAAGTTGTTTGAGGGAAGCCTCAAAACAGAACTTCCACGGAGCTGTAGCATTTCTTCTAAATCATGTCAGCTGTTCACAGCAACAGATTATTTGCCTAAAAACTACTTCAGATGTTTTCAACCTGTGCCTCCAGAGCCTTTTAGGCACGAGTCCTTTTAGGAGTGTTTTCAAATGCTTTGAATGTACTGATTAGTCTAGACTCCATCTAGTGTGAAGTTGCTCTTTGTGTGGTACTTAGGAGTCTTCATACATCATATTTAGCATAATTTGTCGTCATTTGGGTAATATGAATTAATCACTATTATTATTTACTTGCTTTGATAGAACTCTGTATAAAGTGTTGTACAAATTCCTTCTGCAGATCTCTTGCTGAAATGGCAGCAGCAACTTCAGTCCATGTGGTAGCAGTTATTGAGCCAATTATTCAGCATGCAGACTGGTTCTTCCCTGGAGGTAAATTCTTGCCATAGTTAAAAGGATTCTGTGTTTGTGATAACCGGACACAGGTAATCCTCCCAACAGCTTTTGCAGTGGGGCACCGTTTTGTATGTGTGTGTCTTAGGATGCTTTCTGTCTGTCTCTCTCTCAGATCAAGATTTCAATGTATCTGGGGCATTTGTTGCAATTCCTGCTGTTAATTCAAATCACTTGTCACACACTGGGAATGAATATGAATCTGGGACACTGGAACGGAAGAGGCCTGTTAGCATGACTGTAATGGAAGGGGATTTATTGAAGAAGGAAAGGTAGGTTTCATTCTTGGGTTAGGTTTCAATTATTAGCCCACTCCTGAGAACTGGACTGATGAGGAGGCTGTGATTAGAAACACTTTTATTGGTCTCAGGAGGAGAATTTTATGGAAGTACTGTAGGTAACAATAGTGATTTACTTCCCCCCCACGTGGCGTTGCAGCCTCAGGAAGGTTCAAAGGTAATGTAACGGTATTTGCTTCCAGTTAAACTCTGCATGATGGAAACCAAGCAGATAATTACTGCTTCCAGTTACCGTTTTCCTGTTCCAGATTTGGGGGGGTCTAAAATCCACTGAAACAGCAGTGTATATAGTAGCATCTCTCAGTGTCTAACTTCTTATATTCCATGGCTTCTTTTTCAAAGCCCATAAGCTGAGGTGGTGCTACCTGGTGCCTTCATGGTAAGACTTCTCAGTTGGTGATGGTACAGTATATACCACAGCAAACAGTAGAATGCTAAAAATAAACCCAAAACGTGCTGTTTTCCCATATAACACGTAGCGTAATGTTCATTTATTATCACTCATACCATGAATATTCAAGTGACGTGCTGTTTTGGTTTTAGCTGTTGATGCAAATGTTGTTACTGAATGTTAACTATGCCTAGCCACATGCAAATTCACAGCACTGACCCAGGAAGAAGAAAATCACTGTTCTTAACACAGGAATAAAATTAAACCGTAGAATGAATGTGCTATATGCATTCTAAAATCCATTAGAATTTTAGTCCATTTATCCTTAGCTTTCCATTAAACACAAATCATAGCGTATATCCAGTGCCTTTTCTTGTCTGTCTTGAAATCTGTACTGCAGCTTAGTGTGTAATAGAAACAAAATTCATGTGGCAAGATGTATTCAGTGAGGAGGTACTCTGGTATGTAAGGAAATGGATGTATTTACGTGTAAAATTACTGATTTTTACTGGTTTGAACTCATTGTCATCAGTGTCTGTCTTCAAGTGTAATTGAGTAGTTTGTTCCACTTATGTTTAGCTTACCCCTCTGTGTGGAGAAGCTGCATGTCTTAACATTAATGGTGTTCTATGCAGAAAGTTACAGCTTTCCTTGTTGCTGCTTTGCATGCCAAGCAACAGGGGTTGCATTTGTCTTTGTGGGTTATAACATCCACTCGTCCTGTTGCTTTAGTTACCTGGTGTTGGCTGGCGCGGTGTGTTTACTCTCTCTTCTTTCTGTAGCTTTGGTGTCAAGGTTATGGACTTCCAAGCGAACCCTCGGAGATGTGGCACTATAAATAGAAAGCACACATCCCCAGCTTTCCAGCCGCCACTTCCACCCACCGAGGCTGGCATGCTGGCTCAGCCGGGAGCGGAGCAGCACTCCCAAGCTTCTGTGGCTGAAACAAGCCCAGTGGGTGCTGGTTTTGCTCTCTCTGCTGGCACAGCAGAACAGTTACAAAGTCAAGGAAATGAGGATGTCAGGTAAGAGGCATGGCTTCTGCTAGCAAGGGCTTAGCAGGCTGCTGCAGCAGCAAACTGATGTGTCAGCTGGATCTGCCTCGCAGGGCACCTCCTCTAAGTGGCAGAAGTGCAAAGACTTTTCAGGCACGGGCAGAAGCACTGTGCAGGAGCTCTCTGCCACACGTTGTTCCTCTGAAATAACGTACATTGTTCTGTATGTTCCAGAATTGGTCTTCTAATATAAGAGAATTCCTGGGGGGAAAAATGATAAAAAGTACTAAGAAAAGCCTGTACTTCTAGCCATGATGACCTTTCCAAGTCACACGCTAGAGCTGTCCCCACAGTGACTATCAGTTTGCTGCTGAAAGAACAAAACCTACCGGTGGCAATACTAGAAACCTGTTGGTCTTATTTGTTGTTTCTCGTACATGTTATCTGGATATGTCTCTTTTGTCTGTAGCAAGTGTCAGTGATGACCAGACTTGGTAGAAAACAGGAAGTTGATTTATCATATTTCACTATTAGCTTCTTTAGGACAAGCACATATATGGGCTGTTTGGTACTTTATAACTATTGGAACTGTGCAATTATGTCCCCAGTTACTAGTATACACGGGCTAATTGCAGTAGCCTTGACTTTCCCTTTCATGTATGGTGAAAGCAGTGCTTTGCTTTCAGTATTTGTGTGGTATGAGAGAGAGAAGAAACCACATATAAAGGCTGTAGCGCTCTCCAAGCATCAGCCTCTCACACAGCACCTCATGGTGAAACAGCACCGTGGAGTGAGGCAGCACCGACTCTTGTTTTACACACAGCTTTTGTTCCCTGGTGATGCTTCTACAGAAACAGCTCGTTCAGAAATCCCCTGCAGACTGAGGCTTCCTCCACAGATACTTCTTGTGGGAGAGGCAGCGAAAACGAAACCTCGAGTGTCGAAAAGCTGCATTTAAAATCTGCACAGGCTCTGGGTTCAAGTACTTGCAATTTACTGCTGGCATCTGGAGAACCTAGGGTTGCAGTGTGCCAGTAAAAGTCACTGCAAGTCAGTCCTTTTGAGACGAGTAAGATGGTGCAAAAGACGAGAGAAATGAGTAAGGACTGCAAGCATGAGCAAGAGAAGGGGGCACTGCCCAGTACCCCCTCAGCTGGTTCTCACTCAAGTGCTGTTTCCTTGCAGTTCTTCATAGCTTAGGGTCAGGAAGAGCTGACTTCCCTAATCTGAATCTCGAAGGTTTTGCAGGGGTTGCTTCCTTGAGACAAGTTCTGGTCTCCCAGTAAGGTAAAAGTTTAACTCCAGCTTATAAAGGTCTAAAGGTATAGATCCAGGTATAAAGGATTGCAGATGCACTGGGAGTGGGAGGCTGTGCTCCTGGGTGTTGCAGTCAGACAGGTACTGTGACACTGCAGAACTACGTGGATTCCTGATTTGATTTTGGTAATGAATCTTTCATACAGGCTTGCTTAAAGCTGACTTGGCACTGATTTGAGGAGCTGTAGCCGTGGGAGGTCTGTGAGGAAACAACAGTTTGTGGAAGCGTTTGAGGGTCAGAACCATAGCACAGTGCCCAGCGTCAGCCTGAGCGGGTGCAGCTGATCTGGGCACTTTGCAACCACTTTTCTAATTGAAGATGTTTAATTTGCAGCACCTCAAAATCGAAGGACAACACGTCTGCAGCCACTCCTCCACCCGTGAGGAACGGCGGGCATGCCGCTGCCCAGAGCCAGCCAGCCAGCAGCACTAATCAGCTCCCTGTCAATCAGCCACAGAATGCGGCAGGTCCCAGTCCCCATCTCATGAGGAGAAGTGTGTTTCTTCCTTTGGTTTTCCAATAAGTTCTAATTCTTCACGTACTGCATAAGTGCTTGCTAAAATACCTGTATTGGTGTCTCTGCCTTTATTACAGATAATGGTTTAATTCACTTGCATTTCACTGAGGCCTAACTGTAATGCAGCTTTGGCTTTGGGCTCTTTCATGAATGCTGGTAGCAACGCTACTAGTGCTGTTTAACAAACTCACTCAAAGGCTATTGATCTGTAAAGCCTGAGTGCACATTTCTGTAGCTTCCTATTGCTTTATTTAGTAATGCACCATTTTACTTTGCCAACCTACCTGTGGGTTCCTTTGTGCTACTGATTTCTCCCTCAGCAGTGTGGTTTCACAGTCCATGACCATGACATGTCACCTCTTCTCTTACCAGCCGTTAAGAAGCCTGCACCAGCCCCCCCTAAGCCAGCCAACCCCCCACCAGGGCAGCCAGGAAGCCAAAGCTCTGCCGCTGCTGCTCAGCCACCTTCTGTGTCTCCAAAGCCACCTGCCAGAAGCTCATCTCCTCCTGCTCAACATGCAACCCAAGGAGCAGCCCAGACCTCTGCTTCCCAGGTCTCTGCACCTCGGAGATACTCCAGCAGCCTTTCCCCAATCCAGGCTCCCAGCCATCCACCACCACAGCCCCCAACACAGGCTACTCCTCCACTGCAGCCCAAATCTAACAGTCAAGCATCTCCTCCTGCTGCACCCAGCAGTGAGCACGGACCAGAGCAGCCCTGCTACACTCCTCCGCAGACTCCGACACCGCCCGATACGCCCCCTCTAGGAAAACACAATACCAGTTCCCCAGCAGCACAGCCACAGCCAGCTACTCCAGAAACCTCCCAGTCTCACTCTCTACCTCAGAGTGGTACACTGCCGAGGCCACGGCCAGTACCGAAACCCAGAAACAGACCTAGCGTCCCCCCTCCTCCTCATCCTCCTTCTCAGCTGGCTGGAGATGGTATTATTGCAAATCCCACCCAAACAGCTTCCAAAATTGTAACAGGTGAGTGGATTCTTTCATGTTCAGTGCCACCTCACGGAGCAGAAATGTAGGAAACGATGCCTGTAGCTGTAAATCTCAGGGGGAGGGACTGAGAGGCACAAGTAACAGTTAAAATACTAAATTACTCATTTCTAGTTAAAATGCCCACCACCCATTCTGTGCAGAAGGGTTTGGGGGGGAAGTGTAGATCAGCTTGCTTTATTTTCCTTCCTGCTTTGGAAGCAGAGCACTATTATAGCAACAGGCTCTCTGGGGCTTTCTCCAGGCTCAGCATCGTGGCAGGCTCAACTATGCTTATACAGCTGTTGCCAAAAAGCAAATATTTGGAGGAGGGAGAGGATGTAGCCAAGGATACACAAGGATAGCACATACAGGAGATAGGAAAATGGCTCAACTGGTCACTGATACACGTTCTAATAGACAAGATATAACGCAGCACCCCTTTGTGAGGACAAAGTCTTCTGATGGGCTTTAAGCTGGACATCCAGAAGCCGAGGAATCACATACACTGAATTCTGGGTCTTGGGTTAATTTGTAGATTGACCTTCATATTTTAAATGCAGCCTTCTTTTGGTGAGACATTCACAAAGAGAAACTCCTACTCACAGGAGCTTCATGAAGCTTTTAGTTACTGGTTTGGTAGGGTTAATGTTAATTTAAGTCTTGGTGGGGAAAGAAGTAGCTACTGAGGACAGTTAAAAGTAGATCTCATATTCTGCTGAGTCTCTGCTTATTATAGGAATTACTAAAGGAAGAGATGATAAATGTAGGAGACTAATGCTTTTAAATCACCTTACATTTAATAATGGTTTAAACTTTCCAATGGCCCTGCAGCTTCTCTAGACTAGGACTAATGTATTGGAATGCCAAGTATGAATTCTGTTGCCTAACAGCTTTACCCCCTGATGCCTTCACAGGTGGGGCTGGTTACTGCGAATAAGGTTTGTACTTACAGAACCATGCAATACAAGCTCAAATGCTCCTGCACAGCAATACTTTTCTTTGTAGCTTTATTTTGTATATGTGCTTTGGAATATGTGCTGTCAACTCTGTGTTACCTCATTACTACATACCATTCTGTTCAGAAGGGATTTTAAGACCTGAGCTGCTTGATTTTAATAGTACTGTGAACATAAAGGTAGTCCTTAAGTTGTGAAAATATCTATAATGAAGGGAGTAACAGTTCACACAGGAAGTACGTGTCCACAAGTGAAGCAGTGACCTTTTAAAACAGCTTTATTCTCATCAGTGCAGGCAAATACCAAAGCTGATGGGTTTTTCTCCAATTGAGTGGTTTATGATTGCAGTTTAAGGTAGTTTTTACTTCAGGTTTTCAGCTATTTGGAACTACTTGGAATTTATTTGGCAAAACACATGTTCTTGTGAATAAACCCCTTTGCAGAAGAGCACTCAGCAGCATCTGCCTTCTGGCATGTGTGCATCCTGTCAGCTCCAGCCTCACTAATAGCACCAGTCTGCTCAGTCACAGCTGCCAAACAGCACATTAATAATCTTCCTACTCATTTGTAACGGGTTAGAGATGGTGCCTTTCTAAAGTACCAGCTGCATGACAGGCTCAGAGAGTTGAGGCTGCACTCCTGAGTTATCTCAGGATTTGAGTGCTTACAGGAAGGACACAAATTAGGATTGAGAGTCAAGTTGAAAGTAGTTTTGGATTTGGAGAAGCTGGCAGTAAGTTTGCTGCTTGAGCAACTGAAAAGCAGGTTTGCTGTTTAAAATAGATCTTATCCTGATTGAAGTTCTTTTGTCAGTGTCTTTAAAATGCAGTTTGTGGGCAATTTATTGCCCAGCTGAATTCAGCAATAAGGCTGGGCTCTGGCTCTTTACAGCACTGGGAACTGTGCTGATGAGTCAAACTTCAAGGAAAGGACCTTAATTTCTAAGTCACGTTTCCTGGGTTGACAGCATCAGGGAATTTGTCTGGCTGAGGAATTTGCTTTAATGCCAGCAGATGAGCAGGGTTTGGTTCCCCCAGTGTAAATGGAGAAACAGCTGCCTTCAGACCAACACCCAGCTGGTGTGCTGGAGGAGTTTAAGTTCTACAAGGGCAGGATCTGCTAGGCGGGAGTGATGGGCACAACTGAGGCTGTGTCCAGAGTTGGGATGTAGCCCTGACTCCCTTTCAGCTGAGCTACAGGTCAAAAAGAGGCACACAACTGGGTGCATATAGAAAAATACTGACATCAACAGTGTTGAAATTAACCAGTGCTAAAACTGGAAAGACTTCCTATCACTCCTTTGAAGTGCAACCATGGCAAGTTGGCCATGAAGTTGTGTTCAGTAAAATGACAGCAATGACAGCTGCTGTGCACAGGAGAGATGCTGACAAAGGATCCTCTAGCAAAGCTGATAGAGGAGCCTAGGAAATCAAGTGCTTTGCAAAATAACCCCTTGGGGAGCAGCTGAAGTGATACCAGGCTTTCCTACAGCAGCACACTAGTGCAGGATCAACACCTTTTCCAGATGGATCACCTTTTAAAGGATTAATATTTGTTCTGAATTAACACCACTGCATATTACATGAGTAGCTGCTCTAACATTTACACATGCACATACCAGCACTTACTATAGACTGACTTACCTAATTCACAATGACAATTAGCTGGGTTTAATTCTAACCTTGAAAAAGATGGGAATAATGGAAGCCAAAATCAAGTTGCCAGAAGTACCTGAACGGGAATTCTGCATGGTTTTCAGGATACTGTTGAATTCCTTTGTCCACATGCTGGACTTTAATAATGCCTCAGGTTCTATTTATGGTGTTAAAGTGCTAAGGCCTAGAGAAGAATATTCTAATCAAAAGTTTTATTAAATAATCTAGATGTTTGACCTGCATTCAGTAGGAACTGTATTGGAAAATTAAATGGTAAGGAAAAGGCATATGATTGGCCCCAAATGTTGCTAATTCACAATCATCACGTGTGTGCTCACGCTCACTACTAACCCGTCCCCAGTAACACTGCTTGCTTGCATTACCGTTAGCGTGGCATGCACCAGGAATGGCTGTTTGATGCTCGCTCTTACATTAACGTACTAAAAGTGTTGGAGACTACAATGTTCACGTTGTCACTGGCCAGTTTCACATTGTATTTATTCTGTGTACAGGAAATCCTATCTAGAAATCCATGTTTATGGAGAGGTTCATTTTGTATTTGACAGCTACGCTGTTGTGTCAAATCCCCTCCCCTGGGTCTCCTCACCCTTTGTTACCTACTCTTCTGATTCATTCTTCAGTCGTGGTGGGGAGAACTTTAATACCTGCACATAAAGCTGAAGTACACCTTTTGAATGGTACTTTTAAGTGAAAATCCAAGGTAACCCCTGGTGCTGTTAGGTGTTAGAACACAGTGCCTCTCCCTCCCCTCAGAAGAGGCAAAGATGTTCCCTGTTACACACAGGAAAGGGGTTTAAGTAATTTCTTCCTCCTGTTGTGGCAGTGCCTCCTTTTGACACCACGCATATTGCTGTTCCTTCTCAAGGTGGTAGGTGGTGGTGATGTGGCTGAGGATTTGGGTGCCAAATTTATTTGCTGAGGGACCTTAGTGTTTTGATGTGGAAGTCTGGAGTAAGGTATCACTCATAGGGGGCATGGAGGAATCTGATCCTAAATCCTACTCACTGCCTTCCACTCTTCAGAATGAATCTCTTACTATGTACCAGAGTAAAAAAGGTGTGTAGGAGAAGCAAGTCCTGAGCTTTTGAGTTTAGCTTTACCTTTCTGTGTCCATGTGTGCACACATGTGCCAGCCCTCTGTTTGAAAAGCCTTTGTTGATCTTTCCTTTCCCTTTTCTCCCTAAGGAAATGCCCCAGCAATGCAGCAGTGACGAGAGGTCACTGGCCAGCCTGCTAAACTTGCTCTTGGTTTTTTGTGCAGACTCTAATCCCAGTACCCAAGAACCACTTCAACCCCCTCCTTCAGAGCCTCTCCCGGAGACGGCGAGCAAAGAGCTGCACAACCACCTCGTGCTCGATATTGACAATGATACAGAAAGCACCGCTCTGTAGCGGAAGCTCCCCGAGTCCTCGCAGGTTCCTCTCCTGGTGGGAAAACCCAACGGTGAAAAGCTTCTTTTGACGCTGTGGCAGGACTGTGTAGAGCTGGGATGGGGATTTAGCCAGTCAGAAGAAGTGTAATGATCTGTGTCTCAACAGTGGTTTTCAGAGTCCTGCATGGAAGGAACCAGTTACTGCAGAAACGTGCATAGGAAGCGTAATTGCTGCTGATACAGGTGGTATTGGCAGAGATTCCAGAAGCAGCAGAACATTAGTTATTTAAAGTGCATGTATTACGGAAATAATCTTTTTAATGTCACCGTTAGGCTTTTATTCCTAGTTCTTAGCCATTACAAGGAGCTGCCTTGCAAGAGACATTCCCTCACTGATTTGCTGCAGATTCTTTTTAAACCATGAACCAAAAAAAGCCAGAGTGCTGGTGGCGACCGCGGGTTATCGGTCGCCTGGTCAAAACTGTGGACGTACTTTAGTGCCTTGAAGGACTGTCATACTGTAGAAGGAAACTCACTGTATCTTTAATCATTTCATTGCTACTTAACGATCAGTACTTACTACTTACATCATAGTTACTTGTATTAACCAAGCCTGCTTTTGTTTATGTGAAACTCGCAACTGTTTCAGGATGCAGCTGTGGAAGTGGGGTTTGTGCTTTCCTTGGAAACGGTTGGATTCGGAGAGACCTTTGAAAATGGCTCTTTGGGTTCCTCACTGGGTGAACATTTATAAAATTAAAGGTTGTCTTTTGTCAACGTGAAGGCATCTTTATTCATGCTTGTGAGTAACGTGGCTTCCAGTGGACATGGACGGTGACACAGTCACTCCCTGGGCTTTGCAGCTCACCAGGTCTTGTTCTTCTGAGGACTGGCATGGAAGCATACCAGGAACTGGGAATGAATATGCATGTACTCTTTAATGTGTAGATTCATGTTAAACAAAAGTGAGTCCAGCTGCAGAGGGGAACACTGGATACAGCCTGTATCACGTGGAGAGATAAGATGGAACAGGCCACACTGTTTCTGTGAATAAGAGGGAGAGGAAACCAGTCAGTTGAGGTAACATTCTACAACTACTTGAATTAATCTACTTAACCTGTAAGTTCCTTAATGTTCCATCATACATCTTATTGAAAATATTAATCTAGACCTCAGGCTTAACTGCATTTCATACAAGCCTCGACAAGACACATTGCTGTTACTGTCTTCTTGATGCCTCAGTTTGAATCTTGGTGGCTGCCCCATTGATCCCTGTTCAGACAGCTCGTAAGAGGGAAGATGAGCCCTGCTACTGACTGCAGACCGGCTTTCCTGTGTCACTGCACCAGCATGGTACCAAGTTCTTGTAACTCAGAATTCAGTGTTAGGAGCCACAGTTTCTAGTTCTGTGGCTAAATTTGATGCTGATCCCAAACTGCCCCCAGGGTACCTGAGTCCAGGGTGGGTTGTGAAGGACCTAAGTAAGTTCTCAGAAACTCTTCAGGACTGGTGCACTCCTCTGCTTTACACAAGTAGTTAATTGTCTCTGCTGGGATCAGCAGCTCCCGTTCAACAGTGGGTATGCTCTCAGTCGCATCCTCGCTGTCATCCTTGGTACCAAACAGCACATTCCATACAGTTACAATAACAGCACAGGGCTATGATGCAGTTGAAGTTGAGGATATTTGCTCAAAGCACCAGGGCTGGAGTTACTCCCCATTTACCAAACACAGCTCAGTCCTCTGGTCCTAGGAGTGCCCAGCAGGAAGCAGGGGTAGAGACAATGCTAGGTAATGCTGAGTGAATGACTTTGACTTGGCTGTGTTGGAGCAATTCATTAGTGAATCAAATGGCTGCATGAAATAACCCCCCAGAGGTCTAGAAAGAAACTTGGGATAACACAGTGAGGTTCTGTAATGCTTTAACACTGCTGCTCCAGTCTGCTCAGGTGTGTGTGCTTGTAAATGCTGCTTGAAAGGCGAGTGGGGCTGCTTGTTTGTGTGGTTTGGGGGGATTTGGGACTGAATTAGGTGGCTTTCTTACAGCTCAGTTAATGGAAGCTTACCTCAAAGCTCTGGCTGGAGGCTGCCAGCTTGAGCCCGAGGGTAAGGCACCCTGCAACCACCTCTGCTGTCGACTGTGACTGGGTGGTCCTCGATGGCCATGTCACGGGAGATGTCGCCAGTGCCACTACCCAGTCTGGGAACAGTCTGGTGGGGATGGCATGTGCCACCACTAAAACTTTAATATCCTGGAGTAAAGCACTGCATGGGAAGAGAGTGAATTCCATCCGAAAGCACAGCACGGCGTTCTTATCAGCCGGTCAGGTTCCATAAACTAAGCACTGAGTTGTTGTTTGCATTCCTAGGGCTGTGCTGGGGGATGGTACATGCAGAGCATGGTGCACGCTTCCCACCCACCCAGCCAGCAGAAACCTTTCCTGACTCCTCCAGAGGGCTTGAGTGGATGCGAGGGGAAGAAATGAGCATAAAAGCAGTAGGGATTTAATAAGCAAATGCAGGAACATGACAGTAGTTTGTTCCAATAGGAATTCCATTCACAGCAGAGGAAAAGATGCAGTTTTCATGAACCTGGATTTTGGGCAATTAACACAGGGCCCTGGAGCAACAAAGCTAAAGGCAAGAATCGGCTGAGCTCTGGGGGAGTGGTTCGGTCCTGTTGTGAAAGGGCAAATAGCAGGCTGGAGGGCAGTGACTAATCGTCTAAAGATAATTTCTGGCATTCCAGTACATAAATCTACAACTGTTTACAAAGCAGGGTCCAGAAATGGCAGTGATTCCCAAGAAAGGAATTTTCCTGGGTTCTGAAGGCTATTAATGAAGTCCTGGTGCCTCAGAGATGGGCTCTAGCGCAAGAGGGCTGAGCAGGAGCCTGCTGGCAGCCCCTCAGCTGCATCCAGGAAAGCATGGGAGGACCTCGGCTCCTCTGTGGTCAGCAGGTATTCAGTGGGAGAAGAAAAGCTTGAAACAACCATCGCTGACGTCCAGCTGACCCTTAAAGAGGGCTTCTCCCGCTTCCGGTACTACAGTACTGTGAAACACTTACCTTGAACCTTGACTTTGGAGGGACGCTAAATCTTGGATGATGAGATGGATTGTGCTGCTGCAGCCCTGCAAAGGAATTGCCCATTGCAAACTCACTGTGCATATAAAACAATTCATCATCCACCTTACGTAGGCTTTCCCTTTCAGTCACAGGCGCTGGGGGCAGAGCAGGTTATTCCTGTTGTGACAGAACATGGCATCTCATTCCATCAGGATAATGTTCTGGGCCAGTTACCTGAATCCCAAAGGTGGGATGGATCCCTGAGACACCCCCATCATTAGTCAGCTCTTTAAGCCTATGTATGGAGTCAGAGATGGGTTAGTTAGTAAGAGCTGTAGTTCCCTGGATCTAGAAGCTAAACATGTACAAAGATGCATCAAGGTTACCTGGTCGCACAGGGAATCCATGTAACTTACCTCCACTACATGGAACACATGGCTGGGGTAGAGAAGCAGCAGACCTGAGACTGGTTCTCCTCCGTGGTCCTCTAACACGTTTTCAAGCAGTTCTCTGTGATAACCTTGTTTTAAAGGAGAAGATGGCTGTTTGTCAAGTGGTTTATGGCCCTAGGTCAGCGTTAGTGCTGCGTGCTCTGTTCTGTGCGTTCGCAGATCATGCTTTTATTATGCAGGAGGGGCACCAAATCATAGAGACACGGAAGCATTGCTGCCATGGGACCCTCTTCTTGACGTAAGCACGCTGCAATTCACATTAGCTCCTAAAAGTACGCCCAAACCCGCAATGTTTCAGCAGCTGCAGCCTAAAATCCCCATTACAGGTGTCCTTTCATCGTTATCGCTGCAGCTGCAGCGCATGCAGGCCCCAAAGGTGACGTGGAAGCCGGGTCTGTGCGGCTGAGTCCTTCCCTCTGTTCACTGGCACTCACTGGTACAGGTGTTTAAAATCACCTTAATGAGCCTCCCGAATCAGATAAAGCACTGGGCACCCATGGGCTCATACAGATCACTGCTTGCAAGATAGCATCAGGCTTTGTTCATAAAGCCTGTGTGCGCCCCAGGGTTTCTCACAGCTGTGTTTCCTCTGCCAAGGCAGGGTTCCCAAGTGGCAATTCCCTTTACGTGGTGTCAGAACCCGGTATTTTCTTGCCTTATGGACTGCCGCAGTGACTGCGCTCCCCGCTGCGCCGTACCGCCGCTGGGGTACGGGCTGCGGGCGCAGCGCGGCAGGGGTGATCCTGGCCACAAGCCCGCAGCGCTGAACGCGTTCCAAGACACGGCGGTGAACGCCGGACGGGAGGTGCGGGCCGGGGCCCTGCCCTGGAGCCGTGCTCCGACCCCCGCACCCCGGCACCCACCTGCGACCGCCGCCGCCGCCGCCCCCTGGCCCAGGCGGGCGAGCACCAGGAGCCTGTGGAGCGGGACCCGGCCCTGCGCGGAGCGGAGCGCAGGGGAGCGGGGTCCGGTTCGCACCGCGCCGCCGCCCCCCCCCGGGGCAGCCCCGGCCCCGCCGCGCCCCCACCTCCGCGGCGCCGGCCCGCAGCTCCCTGCGCACGGCCAGCAGGTTCTGCCGCTCCAGCGGAGCCGGCTCCGCAGAGCCCGGCCGGGGCTGAGCCGCTGCCTCCTCCGCCATGGCCGCGCCCCGACCCCGCGCAGCCCCCGCGGCCCGAGCCGCTCCCGCTCGTTGTTACCGTTACGTGCGGATGGGGTCAGGGCATCCCCCGGCACAGCCGCTGGGGAAGGGGCTCCGGGGCAGGGTGGCCGCTGACCCAGGCTGCAGCAGGGGCAGAACGGGTGCGGGTGCCCGATGCCGGGGTGTTTGGGCTGGTTTAGAGCCCTCGTGGGTGCCCGGTGACAGCTCCCTGCCCCGACAGGGGACACGTGGAGGCGTTACCTCCCAAGGGTGTGGAGCCAAAGGGGAACCAAGTGGTGGTAGGTGGTTCTAGAAGCATCAAGAGAATCCAGACCGCCCAGCTCCAGGCAGTGCTCTGACCCCAAGGAGCGTACCTAAATACTTGCAACAACCAAACAACCCTTTCTCTGCCCTTCTCTTTACACCCATTGTGTTGCAGGCTCAGGTCTGACAGTGGTGGTGCCGAGCACTCGGTGCCTATCACAGCCCGGCCCCCATTAGAAATAAGGAAAGGACTATGGAGCGCGGTCTGTCTTCTTAAATAAAGGAAGAACATTTAGGAAGCAGTAAGAATTACATTGACCCTCTGCTAATTATTCTTATTTACACCAATTAACATTAGTCGCTGCCATCTGGAGTCGAGCAGGCGAGTGCTACGCGAAGTACGCCCAGAGGAAGATGCCGGCGCACACGCACAGGAGCAGGTTGATGTTGAGGACGTGCTTCACCAGCGGCTTCTCCTCTAGGCAAGCCCCGGGGAGCGGCTCGGGTTTGACCGGTGCCGTGTTCTCGGTGCTGGGCTGCTTGCGCTCCATCCCGCAGAGCCACAGGAGGGTGGTGAGCAGCTTGGAGTCCCCTCTGCTGTTAGTGGGACCTGGGGAGACAGCCAGCAGTGAGGGGTGAATCGCGCCAGCAGAACACATCCCAGTGCTGCTGTGCAAAGGGGTTTGATGCTGAAACGCACCAGTGTTCTTTAAACGCATACGCTAGCTACGCTGAGGTGTAGGGAGCCCTTCTGTTAACACCTCTGGGGGCTGCAGGACCAGTTTTCCTCTTCCCTGGAGCACTGAGCTGAAGTTCTATTCCCAGCATCATAAGAAACGGTAAGAGGAGCCTAAGCCTAAAAGCTGAGCTGTGGCTGCTCGGTGCCCAGCGGCTTCAGCACCCGATGAGGGGTTACTCCACACGTGTAAAGCGGGTTTCCCCAGCAATTGTGTGGGTTAGGACGTGCGTGACTAAAAGCTGGGGAGACAGCGCTCGTGCCCCACAGGCGTGAGGCTCCCCAGCACCAGGGCTCAGTAACTCACTCATCTCCCCAACAGCTTTTTCTAGATCAGAGGAACCGGCAGCGAAAGCTGCAGCTACATCAACAGTGTCCCGAGCCTGGCAGCACCAGGGGATGGTGCTCAGCGCTGGAAGAGGCGCAGCGAGTTGCTACACGTGTTTGTACCTAATACCGACAAGTACAAGTTTTAAACACTGCAAATCCTCCTTCACTGATCTGTCAAGCTCTCCGCCCAGGCCTCTGCGGTCTCCCTGCTGCTAGAGGCGAGCAGAAACCACCACTGCAAAACAGAAATGGAACGCCATGAAAAGAGCTCTGCTTGGCCTCCACCCTCCCCTTCGCCAGCCGCTCCTCCTGGCAGCGCCCGCAGCTAGCGCAGGGCACCGGGCATGGCTTTCTGTGTCCCATCAGCTCCTCCTTCATTCCAAGCATATGTAATGGCAGCAAGAGATGGAAGAGAAACTAAAGTGCTGCTGAGGTAAAACTGTCACTTTCAGCATGCCCTGAGGTGACTGAACGCAGAGGAAGGGGTTTAACGTTTCTTGTCTTCAAAGCCTTTACACAGTGCCTGGGGTTAAGGGTAGGTGTTACTGGGCACGACGTTGGAGCACTTACATTTATTATCATCTGAACTATTCTCAGAAGCAATGCTTATATCCAGCTGGAGAGCTGGGCGCTCAGCTTCACACACTCCTTTGGCAGCATCAGGGGAAGGGCTGACTGCTAGGTCTGTCTTGGCTGGTAGATCCCCACGTGTGAACCAGGTAAGCCGACTTATCTGATGGCATGAAGAGCGGTGTTAAAGGAAACTGCTTTGTGGTTGCTTAAAGGACTGCCTCAGCAGCAGAGCCTGTAGAGAGAATACTTAGAGGGGCCAAACCCTGTTCTCCTGCTCGGCTGGGGCAGGGGAACAGCCAAGCGCTCCCTTGGTTAACTACAGAAGTGGTGGCTACCATCAGCGTGGTGGGTTTAGTTGGGTCTGGAACACGACAGTTGGCTGCACAGCTACTCTCTGGAGGATGCTGTTGTTCTGTCTTTAACCAAGGAGGAGGCATTTCTGCACGGGACCATCACTGGATGCAGACTGAGAGCGGGTCAGTGAGCAAAACGAACGGGTATTGTGGCCAGCGAGGAATGACTCAAAAGAACTGGGGTTGTTGGGAGAAGACGGGCGGGAGTTAGGGTAATTTTCTTCAGGTATATAAAAGACTCATGAAAGAGGGAAGCTCTCAATGTCAAGGACAGGGTAAAGGAACAGAGGAGCACAACGGGAAGCTGGAAAGGTTCAGGTTGGAGATGAGTTAAAGCTGCTGCTGGGAGGGAGGTGGGCTCTCGAGCTGACCACGCGTCTCCGTGGGCATTCTCCCTCTCAGAGGAGGTTCAGAAAGGTGCCAGGTTAGTGCTGTCTCCGAGCAAGAGGATGCGTTGGCCCTTTGGTTTCTGGCCCTTCTTCCTCCTACTGATGGCTCTCTGTAGCCTCATTCTATCTACTGAAAGCAGTCGAACTGGCACAAACCTGTTCCAGGGGAAGTTTCTCTCTGCCCTTGAGTTCTCTTTTCCTGTGAGTAAAAAGGCTTCCTCACTAAATTAGTAAGAGAGTTGATAAAGATGACCCAGAAGCTGGAATTTCTTGGGAAAGAGAGGGAAAAAAGCTAATTTGTCATGGTTAAACACACATGTTTGAGCTTAAGGGCAGCTCTTTGTAGCATCTACTGTTGACCAGTTTCCAAGGTGGGACTCTGGATTTATGGGACCTAAGTGGCAGCAGGGTGCTGGAGCAGAGGAGGGGTCGTTGTTAGAGGTTATGGCAAGTGTGATTGTCAGTACTGAACGGAACCTTGCATTTCTGGGTTATTTATCCCCACGGGATTCCATATCCATGGATGTAGCGTGGGGCATGCAGGAAACTGTTAACAGATAACACAAGAACCCCGACGGGTGACGCACCATTGCCTCCGAGGGGGGCTCTGTGAGCAGGCTCACGACCAGCATGGTCAGCGTGGAGACGGTGGCCAGGACCATGGAGAAGTAGAGGTAGTGCATGTACTTCACCACGCCCGGGCGCAGGTCGCTCTCTCCGCACCGGGGCTCTGGGTAGATGAAGTCCAGCACCAGCCGGATGCCGCCCAGCAGCAGCCCGATCACCAGGCCCCAGAACGCGCCCTGGGAGAGGAAGGATCTGCTTTACTGGAGCAAGGAGCACGGATCCACGAGGACCCAGCCTCGTTCTTGGCACACGGGCTGAGCTGAGGCTGCCTTTTCCGAGGGTCTTTTCCTTCCTTCTCTGCTCTTGCTACCTGGGTCTGCCGGTGGTGCTTCAGGAGCCTGGTACCTCTCTGTGGGCTCAGGTGGGTCATTAGTTTTGCTGTGGAGGGGAAGGATAACGTCCTCTATGCCAGGAGACTCTCAAGACTGGTATTTATATCCTAATGGTTGCCTTAACTGCGGGGCTGACAGCTGCTCTCTGCCTGACCAAAGCCTGGTTTGGGAAGACTTTACCCTTTACCCAGCCCCGGTCTTTATGGAGAAACTGGAGCCGTAGGACTCCTGGTGCCGTTTGGTCTGGCTCCTTCACTCTCTGGGCTCGCTGTGCCTTCTCTAGTCCATGTAACAAACAAGCCAACGGCTAACGAGCCCCTAAGAGGCTTCAGGAGGTGCGAAGGACATGCTGCAGCGGAGCAATGCAGTCACCTCGCTCCTCAAGTGCCAGTGGGGTCTTGGAAAGCAGCAGCAGTCGCTCCCTGCTGTAGCGGAGATGGATGTCTGGGGGGAGGGCTGGGTGTCTTCCTTTCCCCAGCAGGAGGTGGGTTTGAGTTCTAAAGGACTCCTGTGAGGGCAGTGAGGCCACAGGGACAGCGGAGCTGTTACCTTTTCATTTGCTCTTTTCCAGAAGCAGCCCAGGATGAACACCATCGCCACGGGGGGCTGCAGGTAGGAGCTGATGGACTGGATGTAGATGAAGAGCTGCCCTCCCTGGCCGGCCTGAACCAGAGGGATCCACAGGATGGAGACCACGGTGAGCAGCAGCACAAAGACCCTGGGCAAGAGAAAGGTGCCATTAGGCTTAGCTCAGGCTGTGCTTTTCCGATTGCTCAGCATGCAAGGGTCCAGCTGAGACCTCTGGTAACCCCCCCACCAAGCGTGGTCAGCATGAAGCTACTACATGTGTATAGGGGCAGCGGGCCCTGGGGTGTGCCCAGGTGTGTCCCTGATGCTGAGGCTCTGCTATAACACTCATGTTGTAGCTCTCTGTACCTGCCAACAATCATGAGCTCCCACTCGGAGCACCGAGGACGGAAGTGCTTCCAGAGGTCCATGGTGAAGATGGTGCTGGCACTGTTGAAGATGGAAGTCAGGGAGGACATGAGAGCTGCGATCATCACCGACATCATCAGGCCCCTGAGTCCTGGGGACAGAAGGAGAAGGTCAGCAGCCCTGAGGAGTCCCCAGTGACCCCCTTGGGGTGTCCTCGAATTCTTCTTTCAGCTAGAACAGACCTGAAATCTGGGTTTAGCCCCAGTTTTAAATGGCAGTGACAGGGAGGAGTTAGCGTTGATTGTTATCATTAAACCCTGGGCTTTATCTCCTATCCAGGTTGGACTGAATTGGAGCTCTGGGTGCTGGATCATCACCCATCTCCCATTGCATCCTGCCCCTTGCCCCTGTCCCACCAAGCCCAACAAAACCCCCACTGAAGTTACAGCTGTGGGGTATGTTCCTCTCCGAACCTGTCTCACAGACACCTTTAGGCCCGGGCGTACCGCACCCGTTGGTGCCAGCGCCAGCACCAGCACCAGCACCAGCACCAAGCTCCTTACCTGTGGGCAGCAGCTCGAGGACCAGCTTGGGATAAGCAATATCGGAGCAGCCGGATGGGTTGCCGCAGACTTGTCGGCAGATTTCCGCGTCTGCACAAGCCACCAGATCTGAAATGAGCACGGGGGAGGGAGAGGCAGGATTCTGCAGCCTGAACCCGTCGGGCCAGTGAACGCCGTCAGTCATCGGGGGGAACACGGAAGGCTTGGAAAGCCTCCGGCCCAGGACGGGACTGTCTCCACACAGTGAGAAAGCAGCTCTGGCCTTCCCTCGTTTCCCTTTTCTTCCTTCCATGCACAAGATAGCATCAGTGGAGGCAGCTGGCCTGCCTGCCTGTTCTTCCCTAGGAATGTTGCTTGCTTGAGGACTATGCACAGCCCAGCACGTTCCCACCTGGTGAGCACTTACTGACGTGTGGGCTTTCTCTGAGTGCCCCAAACGTAACTTGCAGGGGTAGCAGCGCGTTGGGTGCAGGAGGGGCCCGAGGGCACGGTCACAGCGTGGAGCAGCAACAGGGAGCAAGCTCAGACCCCATCAGCACAGCTGCTGTGAGCAGGGATGACAGCACACGGAGCAGGGCATGGGGAGCATGTGCCTGGGGTCTGCTGCGAGAGGATGTGTGTTCTCCAGCCACGGCTGGAAGGAGATGTCTTCAATGTGGGGCATTTGATGCGTTGCAGCCTTTTGATTTATTGGTAAGGGCCGGTCCTGCTCCTTAGAATAGGCACAGCCGGTGATAGAGGGAATGCAGGTGTGTACAACGCCAGGGTGGACACAGGGGCCTGGAGCAAGCTGCTCCAGTGGAAGGTGTCCCTGCCTGTGGCAGGGGCTGGAGCTGGAGGAGCTTTAAGGTCCCTTCAACCCAAACCACTCTGGGATTTTACGATCTCTCCTTCAGCACTTACCTGGGAAGAGAATTCTGCTGATCATGCCCGGCATCACCATCATAAAGAGAGGCAGGATTTTCAGGTAGGAGGTCATCAGGGAGCCTCCTTTGGCATGAGAGAGGTTTTTAGCAGCAAGGGACCTCTGAACAATGACCTAGAAATGAAGGCATGGGTTTGGTGCTGTCGGCAGAGGGGAGCAAGTGCAGGTGATGTGATACCAGTTGCAGATACTTTGTTCTCCTCTGGACTATTGAAATCCAGCAAGGGGGAGCACTGAGCTTGGCTGTAGCTCTGTAATTCTCGCTTCAGATCCTGATAAACTCACAGAATCACAGCCCTGAACGATGCTGCTTGTGCCGCCAGACCTGACCTTGCTTCTGCAGTGCACCGTGCTGCCCAGCCCGTGCCTTAACCACCCATAGTCAGACTTCACAGCAAGGGAAAGGCTTAAGTTAAAACCAAGTTGGGATTAACTCCCAAACCCCGCCTGGCCCCTTGTTACACTGAGGTGATTCCCCAGGTTTCAGTGTGTTTATCAAGTTTTGCATCTTTAGGATTGAAACCATGAGGTTTCACTGACCCCCCCTCAGGAAGAGCAAACCAGTCCCGGCACACCGAGGGCTGCGGTCAGACCCATCCAGCCAACTGCGTGTCCTTAAAAGCAAAGAGCAAGGGGGCACGCACCTGATCTGTGCACCAGTACCACAGGGACGGGATGGTCATTCCCACCAGGACCCCCGGCCACGGGAGGTCGGAGTTAACAGGGTCTCGGAATATGTGGAAAGCATCTTCCCTCGGCAAGCCGCAGCTGCTGTTCTCCTTGCGGGAGCTGGGAATGGCATCGAAGTATTTTGTCTGCAAGCCTTCAAGACCACCAACTTCAACAAAGCCTGGAACAGGGCAGGAGGAGCAGTTACCACCTCTGCCCCGTGGGTACCCTGAGCTTCAGTCTGTAGTTTGCTATGGGTGATGCCCCACAGGTGCTACGTGCAGCATCACCCGTAGCATCAAGTGTACTTTGCTGTGGGTGACGCTTTGAAAACCCAAAGCTACGGGCTCCTTGGGTGGGGGATAGCACAATGCTAAAGGTTCTGCCTAGAGAAGGTGTTTGTTCACCTGTAACACTGCTTCTGGATGCGTTTCTTTAGAGGTTTTCAGGGGGAACTTGTGCATTTTTAACGCACAAAGAATTACTATTGCATGAGCATCTATTCCAACAGGAGAACACAGAGAAAGCCACTCCGGACCATCAGCTCTGTGTTAACTGTGATGATCCACCTTGTCTGTAGCACTCGGTAAAGCTGTCACAGTGTTAGGAATAACCCCCAGGGAAACACTCACTGAAGACCATGAGAGTCACAGCCCCGATGAGCATGATGAAGGTCTGCAGCGCGTCCGTGTAGATCACTGCGGCCAGGCCACCTGGGAGGGCAGAGAAGCACCAAACTGGGAAAGTGGGACTGATCTGTGCTCTGCAGACTGGTCACACTGGGACTCGGAGCATGGTGGGCTGAAATTTCTCGTGTTTGAATCATAATGAGTCACCACTTTGTCACTGAAAAAGCCAAAGTCCAAAGCAAGAGCTTGTTCGGGAAATACATGGAAAAACTCCAGAGCAAAGCCCAAGCTGAATAAGGAGAAGCGAAATAAAAGGGTGTCTTTATGAGCAACATCACCAGGGGTGAGCAGTGGGAAAGGAGAAACCTTTATGGGTTTGGGATTTGCTGCTTGCTCCGTGCATGGCTCTTTTCCATTTGGCCCCTCATAAGCCCTGAAAGGGCATCCAGGATTGACAATGCTTTCCACATTCCAGGGCTCATTGTTATGTAAAGCACTCATACCTCCCGAAAGCCCAGAGGAAAATGTATTGTGCAAATGCCTCGAGCGTAACTTCTCCTTAAAGCAGAAGTGCTCTGCATCCACGCATCCCTATCGCCTGTGGCCCCATAAGGGGTATTAACTTACTCCCACCGGGTAATAGTTGCTTATCAGGCAAGTTGTCAGCTGCTTTTCCCCCTCCCCGTTATCCATACTCCTGGCAAACCCAGCTTGCATGGGAAAGGCTGGACTCTGAGCACTGGTGCACTCATCACACAGGGTCTGCGGTATGATCCGAAACTCAGCCCCGTACCTGCAACGGTGTAAACGGCCGTGATGGCCAGCAAGCCCACCACGGCGATGTAGAGGTCCCAGTGTAAGGCTTGCTGGATGAAGAGGGCCCCAGCGTACATGTCAACCTGGAGGGAGAAGGATGTCAGCCCAGTTCTAGTGCCCCTCGAAGCAGGCAGCACCAGGGAACATGAGCATGCAGCTGACCGAGCTGTCTCCTATGGCAGAACCAATGCTGTTGGTAACTGCTCGTGACCCTCAGCTCCCAGCTGTGTCCCCTCCATGCAGCTCATCCCTCTGCAACCCAAGCTCCTGCGCACTGCGCATCAGGACCTGGCTCAATTCCCTATCGGTGTTCAGGTGGGATGAGCTTATCCCTCCCCGCAGCCCCAGAGCCAGGGCATTGTGGCACCTCCTGCATTAGCCGTGATGGGAATTCCTCCCTGAGGTGGTGGCAGGGAGGAAACAGGGAGGAAAGGTGTCCTGGGGGCTGGAGCCAGCCCTGACCAGCTCCCTCTGCAGCCGGGTGAAGATGCTGCAGTTTGGGAGGGCTTTGGGATAGGCAGACTGCAGGCCAGAGTGACGGCCATGGAAGCATCCTGGACGCAGGAATCCTGTTATCAGAGATCTCCATTAAAGAGCTGGCTTTTCCTAGAGCCGCCTGCACCCCCTGGCCTGCGGCTGTTTCGGCAGGGACAAGGCAGGCGTGGGTCACACAGCACATCCCTCTTTAGCCCTGTGTGTACAGGAAGAACACCAGCAGGGACCTCTCTGGCTTCACAGGTCCCTGCCCCACCTCAGGTTAATGAACAGCAGCGAGGTGTTGCGCAAGGATCGGGTCAGTTATTTATTCAAGGCCCTGCATCAGGCAGGAGCAGTGAATCAGTCGCTCAGCGCTCTTCACCTGAGCACAAACCACCTCCTACGTCCTCATTGCTCCCGCATGTAACCGTGGTTGGTGTCTGTGCAGGCAGTACATGCAAAGGGAAGAGTCCAGGTGAGCTGCCACATGTATAAAAGCTGACAACAGACACATCCACGCTCACAGCCCGACTCCTCAACGAGCTGCTGCTCAGGATGCTGACACCCAGCTTCCCTCCCACTGCAGCAGGTGCTCAGTGGGGGAAAAGGAGTTATTCTTTGTGTGTGGGTTCTCACAATGACTGTAGTCTAACTTCCTCAGGTATTTTAATACACCCTTTTCTGCAGCCAGCAGCTGCATTTCTGAGCCTCACTCATCCCGTTTCCAGCCCGAATTCAGTCTGATTCCAGTGTTTTCCACTTACTGATATTTTGGTGAAGATGTAGATGAACAAATAGAGAATTGCCAGGAACACCTGGATTCTTTTGCCTCCAAAACGTTTCTGCAAGTACTCTGGCATGGTAGTAACCTGTGGGAGACGCAAGCCATCAGCACGGTGGTACCCAACAGCTCTCCTCCCCATTAGCCCAGGCCCTGCAGAAGGACCACAGCTGCAGCAGGAGGTGTTAAACCCAGCAGCCGAGCAGGTGCTTTAGATAGCAGTAAATCACTGCTGGGCACAACATCCACCTACGTACCCCCGCTGCAATGTAAATTGGCAGGAACAGCCAGGCCAGCACCAGGACAGAGAACATCCCCTGCGGAGCAAATGGGAAGGAAGGTGAGGGATGCTGGCAGGGATGCGAGCTTCTGGCTCTATGGGACACAGGGATGGGGTTATCCTTCAGAGGCCTCAAACGCCAGCAGCCCCTGGTGCCATCTGGCTCCTGCAGCAGGACTCCGAGCCTCTGGAGCTGCCGGACCTACAGGGGCTGGAGTTGCCCTGCACAGCACCGGGGTTGCTGCTCCACACTCACATTCCACTCGTAGGCTGTTGCGGCAATTCCCGAGGCAGCTCCTGACCCAGCCAGGCCGATGAAGTGGCCGCTTCCAACATTGCTGGCAAACAGGGATGCGCCCACCTGGAGAAAGAGGGAAAACGGGATCTGGCCCTGCACAAGGCGGGTGGGAACACAGGGATGCTGTTCCCCCGCTTGTGGCTATGGAGGATGTGAGAGTCTTGTCACCCCCTGCCACCTTCTTCTTTTCCCTACACATTCAGTGTCTCTGGCTCCTTTACCCAGCTTCTTTCATTATTCACTGCCTATCGCTCATTCTGGGGCACGTTTAGCCCCATCCTGCTTCCAAAACCATGTCTGCTCTCGTGCAGGGGAGCAGGGCAGAAGGTGGGAGGTAACAAGCAGAAATGCCAGGTCATGAGGTTCCTCTGTTAGCACACACAGACTGACCAGCCCAAGCGGAAGACCCTCAGTATAAAGCTGGGTCTGTAATGGGTAATTCTGGATGTCTGCAGGTCAAAGCACGCAGGACCAGGCTCGCCTGGGGCCCAGGCTGCAGCATGTGTCCTGCAGCAGCTCTGCTCCCCCTGTCTCCCATATGGAATAAACCAGGCAGTTTTGTAACTGCATCCATGCAAAACATGGAAGTACTTTTTGTTCCTGTTTCCCCTTTGGAGAATAAAGTTCTGCTGGGCCAGAAGCGCTTTTGGTCTTGCTGTAGCCGATGGGCACAAGCGGTGTAATGATGGAGATACTTACAGGCCACCAAACCATCTGGCCTCCAGCTAGGAAGTAGCCTTTCACAGTGCTGCGCTGCGTCTTCCACATGGACTGGGGAAGCAGAAAAGCACAACAGAGGTTTCAGCAGCCACTTCATTGTGGAGCAGGGCATCACCAAGAGGGACTTCCCCTGCGGGAGACTCTGTGCTGCCATCGGGTGAAAGCAAAGGGTTCCTGGAAGGACCTGCAGCTCCTGTTGGGAAATCCCAGGGGACAAGAGAGCAGCAGACAAGGGAGGGAGCGGCCATGCACAAGGTTTTCCACCAGCTCAGCATCCGGATCGACTGTTTGCTGTGATAAGCAAACTAAATCCCTCCAGATCAGCGAGGAAGTCGAACGGTTTTGGACAAGAGCTATGGGCATCCCCGGGTATTGGGTCTGCTCAGCGTTGCACGTGTTACTGACTCCTCTTCCTCAGGGATTTCAGGCAGTTTCATGCAACACCAGCAGCGTTATCACCACACTGGAAGGGAGCAGCTATTCATCTCTGCCTTACGACAGCCGGATTGTGCTTTTGCTGTTACAGAAGCCATGCCAAAAGGATGTCCTTCTGCCTTAATTATAACCAAACAGCATTTGTAATTTATGGACTAGAGCACTGTGGACAGGCTCAGGTGATTTATAGGACAGCAGTTCCTTCCGGGATGAACAAACCATTATTCTTAGCAATACTTTGTACTTAAACAACCTCTTCCTCACAAGGGTTCTTAAAGCTTGGCAAACACTAGAGCTGAACAGCTCTCCTGAAGCGCTGAGCACCCTTCCCCAGGCTGGAGAGAGGGAAAGGACCTGTAGACTCTTATCTTTCTGCTTGTTCAGTTGAACCCGGTGAAGTGCTGCCTGATTCAAGCCAAAGTGAAAGACTTTGGGGCCAAAGCAGCCCTGGTCTTCGGTAGAAGAGGGCACATAGGAAGGCTCTCAATGGTATCTGCTTACCCACAGCCCAACCGCGAGGACGAACACGAAGTACAGCACAAGGACAGCGATGTCCACGGCTTCCAGCGTCCTCTGGGGAAACACGTCCCACGAGGGGGTCACAGGGGTGCTGCTGGTGGTCTCCATGGCTTCCTATGCAGGCCCGGTGCTTCTTCGCCTCGATGCATGTATCTGTTAAAGAACGGGTTGCATGGTGAGGAGGGACCCGGCCTCCTCCTGCCTGTGGCTGCCCAGGTCCTTCAGCCTCTCTTGCACTTGTGAAGCCACATTTATAAGCTCCCCCCTGCCCAAAGGTGGGGCGAGGGGTGGCCTTCAGCAGCCCGGGGCTCCCGCATGGACCAGCACGGAGCAGGCGGTCGAACAAGTTCTTCCTGTGAGCACCATCGTGCAGCAGAGCACGGACCCGAGCAGCCTCAGCCACCCTGTCCCTCGCTCACAACCGGCTTCACCGCGTTGTCCGTGTGGGAACTGCAGCTGGAACCTGCCCTGAACTCCCCTTGAGATGAGGTGAAACCACCGCAGTCCTGCACCCATTGCCAAGGGGTATGAATGAAGCGGAGAGGACGGAGGTGCGGGTGCGGTGGTGATGGAGATGCTGCGGTTTCTCCTTGCCCTGTGTGCCCATTGCACCCAGTCCTGCAGCGCTGGGGCTGCGGGCTTAGGCACTTATGGAGAGGCTGGACAAAAACTAAGGAGTTTTCTGGTGGTTGATACCACCCCATCACCCGCTTTCCACAGCAGCAGCCTCCAGTCCCAGAGCTCAATATGGTGCTGACCCATGTTGGGGTTGAGTGGCAGTGGTAGCAGCACCAGGCTGGGACCGGGGACTTGCAGCACCTTGTCAGAGCCTCTTCTGTGCCTCATAGAGCCCCCAGATCCCACTGAATTCCTTGGGAGCTTCTGCCTGGCAAGGATGCAGGGCACCGAAGCTCAGTCTTACCTCTTTAAGAGGCAATATGTCTTGGCTGTCACTGAGTTTTTACTGGCACGCTTAACCTCTAACTAGGAAAAGACAAACAGGGTTTGGTATGTCAGCCCCGGGATGCTGCTGACCCCATGCTGACACCTCCTGCTTTCCCTATCTCAGCTCTGATAGCGCTGTTTCTTTCCATCCCAAGGCACTTCCCATCTCAGGTGGGTAGCGCGGCAGCACAGACAGCGCTATAGGATACACACGCTCGGTCCCAGTCAGGATTCAGCCCACATATAGGAGAGAGTTGTGTCCATCCCTCCAAAACGCATGCGGATTCAGAGCTCTGCAGGCATTAGCTGTGCCCATCAGTGGTGAAAGGTGGGGGATGCTCCAGGGGGGTTCGGGGGGGTGAGAGCCGCTGCCCCATTGCGGCAGCTGGAGCCGGCAGGCCCTAGGGAAGGGGCAGCGCGCGGTCGCTCTGGTTTCGCATCCCAACTGCACGGCCCAGTGGAAATTTTGCCTGCTTTGTGCATGCAGCTCACGGCTCGGTGCCCTCGGCTCCTGGCACCGGCGGCAGCGCTGTCCCCGCCAGAGACCGCGGGGAGGAACATCCGTGGCATGGAAATGAAGCGGCTGAAGCCAGCCCTGTGTCAATGGTGCCGGGAGAGGCGCAGCCCACGTGGGGCTCGAGGGACCCACCGGGACCACTGGAAATGCCTCCTCTGGGGGGGGGGGGGGGGGGGTTAAAGCATCCCCAGGTACATCCATCCTCCTGAGGACACAGCCACAGCGCTGGACCGCGGCCCCCAACCCTCGCACCGACCGCAGCTCCCCGACTCGAGGTACAAGCTGAAAGGGAACTTACTGCGCTCAGCCGGGTCTCATTCTGTCCCCCTGCGCCGGGCACCACCGAGCCTCTGCCAACTGACAGGCAGCTTAAATATTGCCAGAGGGTCGGGATTTGCCAGCGGAGCCGTTACCGGTGTCCCAAGGAATGAGGAGGAATATCGATAGTCAAAGTTAAACTACTGGCCCGCAGTCCCTCTCCCGGTGCCCCGTGGCTCTGGTGAGGAGCCGCGCGTTATTTTCACTCTCAGGGCTCCCGGGTCAAACTCCACAGAGTGCCTTTCTCTTAAGCAATCTGCACAGCCAGAGAAGGGACAGGCAACAATAACCCAGCCACGCTGATGTCCTCCCGAGCTGACAGCCCGCGGCACGGGGGGGAGCTCACAGCGAGAGTGCCTGAGCCTCGCAGAGAGCACAATGCACCCACGGGATGGATGGGGTTTGTCGCTTGCTCCCACTTAATCCCAGCACCAGGCTGGAGGTTTCGACTTCAGCACCGTCGGTCTGAAAACCTGATAAACACCTACAGGCGATTCTTGACATTGATAATAGAAGCCAGTTTGTTAACTAGGAAAGGGCACCCCAGGGTCTATAATAACAGAAAGCAAAGCCTCGGTGTCTGTATTTTATCCCCTTGTTTCCCTTTTGGTTTATAGTGCAGACGAACATAACTAAAGGTCTTTGAACCTTGTGATTGGAGATGCTTTCATTTGATCTGCTGGAACTTGGAAAACCCCGATTTCCCCCAATTGCATTGGAATTTGGGGCTTCAGACCCAGCAATCAGGTGCTTCCAGTCTGTGCCACTTTTTCCTGACTTCCAACCTTTCCATTCTGGAGCTGACACCTCAGTTTGTCTCTGTGGCACCTTTTATGGCACCTGGAAAATCATTATAGATGGTGGCCCTTCGATCCATTATCAAGATACTTAGAGAGAGGGTTCAAAGTGGTTGCACTTTGGCTTGGAGACGCCAGCCTCGTGCTGGTTTACCCCAGCTACAGCTGCCCTCGTGCCTTCACCGTGACTTTACTAAAGCTGCTCATTTCCTCTTTGAAGTCTTCCCCCCCACACCATTTCTTGCAGGGAAGAGTGAAACCCCTTAAACACTGCGAGGTTCGGGATGTAACCGGGGTTGTCAGGTCACCGCTCCCGGCTCTGGCAGGGGGGGGAAGCGGCACCCGTGGAGCCAGAGCCTGCATTCCCTGCCTGACCCCGGGCTGCTGCCTGACTTATTGTTTCCTTCCCAAGGACAGGCTTTCCTGTGCCCAGGATCCCGTGACCGGGGCTGACGCAGGGGCTCTGCTGAGCCGGGGCTGGGAGGAGAGTGCCGGGGCACTGATTCTGGGGAGAAATGCCCTCGTGTTTGCAGTTACCAAGAAGCAGCAAAGGCAGCGTGCGATGGGGGTGCTGACTGCGAGGGAGGCTCCGGGATCCGTTCTGCAACGGGCGGTGGGAGGTTTCGCGTCTGCACTGGGCAGCTTAGGAGCCTTCCAGTGCCTAAAGGGGCTACAAGAAAGCTGGAGAGGGGCTTTGTAGATGGGCACATAGGGACAGGCCAAGGGGAACGGCTTTAACCTGCCTGAGGGGAGACTGAGATGAGCTCTTAGGCAGAAGCTCTTCCCTGTGAGGGTGCTGAGGCGCTGGCACAGGGTGCCCAGAGAAGCTGTGGCTGCCCCATCCCTGGCAGTGCTCAAGGCCAGGTTGGACACAGGGGCTTGGAGCAAGCTGCTCCAGTGCAAGGTGTCCCTGCCCGTGGCAGGGGTTGGAGCTGGAGGAGCTTTAAGGTCCCTTCCACCCAAACAGGTCTGGGATTCCATGGTTATCCCCAGGGTTGCACCAGAGCCAGGCTGGCTGAGCCAGGAGCATCAGGAGGGGCCTGAGCACTGTAAATGCACGTGTTCGGCAAGGGATTTCTACCTGTCACGTCTCTGTTAGCTCTGCTCAGAGCTCTTTTACAGTTGCCAGTGCTGTGGCCTCCAGGGAGGACCGAGCAGCCTGCAGCAAGCCAAACTACAACCAGAAAGCCGATAGCAGCCGGCCCCTATCTGCTTTAGTGTAAAAGAGATAAATCCCTCTGGGGACATTCCTTTGCAGGGGGAAACAACCCCTGGCTCATCCCCTCTCTCAATGCTTTCTTCTGCAGGAATACTCCACGCTATGCTAAGAATGTGCTGCTCACACCCAGCACGAGCCTGGCTGCCGGTGCTCACGCAGGGCTGGGCGCGCTTGTGCCGTTGTTTTCCCTGTTCCCAGCCCAAGCCCAGCAAGGTCGGATGCTGCAGCTCCCTCCTGGAGGGGTGAGGGTCAGCGGTCGCAGCAGTGCACGGTGCAGGATCGCACCTGCAGCCGTCGCACGAGCAGTGGCTGACACAACACGGAGGCCCATGGCGTCAGGAGGCAGAAGGCAGCAGCTTTATTTCAGGGACAGCACATAGGCATGGGGGAGAGGCTGAACCGTGACTATACACAAGTCCCGTTATCAAATAATACAACCCGAAGTCAGAAGTTCTGGTTCTTTGAAAATATTCCCATAAAAATACCAAAGGGGTTGGAGTTCTACCCGTCCTGGGGAGGTACAACGCGTAGCAAAACCTATGTACAGCGAGGGAAAAGAACCTCGGGTGGTTTCGATATTGAGTATGCGGTTAGAAAAATAAACCAAAATGAACTGAATGCAGTGTGCAGCATCCCAGACACGTGGAGCTGGGGCAGCGTCGCCCTGGCCCCGCTCTCAGGGCTGGACAACACTAGAAGCTACCTGGCACTTCAAGCTGTGTGAGCTGAGATCACTTGTGGAAATGCACTTCACGTCCTAGAGCAGGGCTTAAAACCAGACCGGATTTGATGGTCATCAGGTCCCCCTAAGTAACGCACCAGCCGCTGCAGGAGGAGCTCTGGCTCTGGCAAGAGATGGGAGGAAGGTTCCCTATGCTATGTCTTCCACCGGGCAGGATGTGGGAGCGAGTGGGGTCTGAAAGGCAATGGATGCGGGTGGCACGGAGCGATGCCTCCCAGTGCGAATGCACTGGAGCGTGGCTGCTGGCAAGCTCTGGGGGCACCGTGTCCCCCCGAGGGGCATGCACTGAGCAGGGGATGCTGCTTCCCTTCCACCCCGGGGACACCGCATCTAAACAACAAGCAGACACTGTTGGAAGGTTGGACCTGCACGCTCTGAGTTCCCTGGGTACACTCAGCACGAACAAGCGGCCATACACGAAAGGGACTCTGGGGATTCCAGCCCTTGGGAGCAAATATAGGACAGGGATCTATTTCTCACTGGTCTCTGCCCCTGAGGCACCAGAATGCCCAGGGGTTTGTGTCTCCTGGTGAGTTCCGATAAGCCTGTAGTGCTGCTGCTAAACCCTTGGGATGATTCCAAGACCTGCCAGTCTCTAACACACCTTTAAGCAAAGCTGGTGGCCAGGACGGACTCTGGCCTTCCCTTACTCCAGCACAGCTGGGCAGAACCAGACTGGATCACACCTGGGACCACGGTGACCTTCCAGAAGGGTTCTGAAGGTTGTGTTGCATCCCATTGCCACCGGCCAGCAATGGCATGCTCTGGGAACATGAGATGGGGGGGGTTTACCCAGCGGTGTCTAAATCCTGGAATGAGCTGGGGATGGAGGACGCCAGGAAAGCTCTTGTCAAGACCAGTGAGGTGCTCACCTTCATGTCCCCGTGCCTCACCCTCGCACCCATCCACCACCCCCTGTGGTACCCTTTCAGCATCCCGACTGCCCCGAGCCCCGGTCCCTGTTGTGCTGGGTGGGAGCAGGCGGCAGCAGCGGGTGTACAACCGGCCTCAACGGGAGCAAATTGCACTTGGTTGGCAATGAACGCTGCGGCTCATGGGATGCTGCCCATCACCAGGCCAGGGGAGACGTCATCCGGGGGCTGCGCTGGCTCTCGCCAACCTGCACATCACTGAGTGCCCGCTGCAGAGAGAGCAGAGACAGGAGATGGGCACGGGCCAGGGATGTCCTGGCTGCTACAGGCTTAATTCTACCCCTGCTTCCCCCTGGATTGGTCACTCCCTGTGTCTGCTTTGTGGAGCTCCAACCCAGCCTTGGTTAACCATGACAATCGCCTTGACTCTCCATGGGGCTGGTGACCCTCAACCCTCCTGCGCCCACCAACCAACCTGTGCGTTGAAACCTGGCACTTTACGGACACAAAGCCCTCATCTGGCTCCCACAGCTCACGTGCAGGTGAAACACTGACACTTAACAGGAGCCCCCTCGCCGGCTGCCTTCGCAAGCGGAGCTCACCTCAAACTTGCTCATGAATTCTGCAAAAATGCCAAAGAAAGCCTCAGAAGTCGTCATTTTGGAGTCCTCCCCGAAGAAGGACAGCACCTTGCTGAATTCCTCCATGGCCTTGTGCTGCAGATCGTCCAGGGATCGCATGGCAGGCTGGGCGCTCTCCAGGAAGGACTGAGGGAAGCGGCTTAAGGACAAACAGCCTGGTACAGGTCAGAGTCGCTTCTGCTTATCAAGTGGCTGGGTTTCATCTTGGGTCTAAGAAAGGAGTTGCTGCAGATGCTGGCTGCGAAGGGGGCCCACTGGCACGCTCGGCTTCCCCAGCAGCGCTTATAGAACCTTAGGTTTTTGTTGGAAGGGGCCTTAAAGCTCCTCCAGCTCCAACCCCTGCCACGGGCAGGGACACCTTCCACTGGAGCAGCTTGCTCCAAGCCCCTGTGTCCAACCTGGCCTTGAGCACTGCCAGGGATGGGGCAGCCACAGCTTCTCTGGGCCAGCGTGGAAGGATGAACAGCTCAGCAAGCTCACTGGCTGTGTGGCACTGGGTTTGCCCTGCAGAGGCAGGGGAACCAGTGACCATCACCAAAGCTGTTTTATGCACTAAGACTGAGTGGAGAGGGAAGATCCCCCGAGTGCTGAGATGATGCTTTCCTATAGCCAGACACAGCCCTGCTGTTGCCCAAGGGGGCACAAAGACACCGAATGGTTTCACTGGAGGCAGTGAAGTCACCTGGGTGATGTGTTCCATTCACAGAAGGATACGGCCATCACAACAGCAAACCTGTCCTCCGCGGTAGCTGGCATGTTGTGACAGGCCATCTGTATGTCACTGACAGTGGTGTGCAGGTCCTTTAGGTCAGCTGTGAGCGTTCTCTGATTCACTGCATGAGAAGAGAGGGCTCAGGGTTAGGAGGCTTAGGGCTGGCTTCCTGCAGCACAGTGAGAGCCGTGGGTGAGACAAGGTCTGGCACTGGGAGTCAGTGTCGGAGTGGGCAGTGGCAGCAGTTTGGGCAGCAGTGAGCCTTCAGTTGGGGCAGATAGAAAATCCAGCTGGAAAGCTACAGGTACAGACTTCCAAGTGGGAATTTACATCCCCGGGCCTGCATTTCCTCCTTTATTTAGCCACTGTGGCACTAATTCCCAAGGGAATTGCTCAGAGACAGCAGGGGATGGGGTACAAGGGGGCTGCAGGCTCTGCTCTGTGTGCAGCCAGCCCGCTGTGACACCACCCCAACGGATGGGTGATCCCCAGCAGCTATGTGACTTGCCTGTGGCAGGCAGGGAAGCGGGACGGTCCCCAGCAGCGCCAGAGCTGTTCCTGGGTGCTGAACCCGGGCCACGAGGGTGCTGTGCGCTCTGCACCACCCACAGCAATAGCGCTGGCACCCGCGCTGGGGACGGAAGGAGGCAGGGGCTGGGTGGAGCAGAGCACTCTGCTGCACGGACACCTCTGGACTTGGGAACCGCTGCTCCAGGTCAGGAGGCTGCGGTCAGGGTGCAGAGGCACTGCCATGGGCGGCACTGAGCTCATCCCTTCCTAACCCCATCCTGTCACTCAGGACCGTTCCTCACTCATGTCGCTGCCATCCTGCTCGTGCCAGTGCTGTGCAGCTCACCATGGATTCCAGACCCAAACAGAACCAAGACGCGGGGCTCACAGATGCTTTCGTCCCTTTACCTTTGGCAGCGAGCGGCACTGTGGGAAGATCCTTGGCGAAGCCCAGGAGCTCTGGGAAGTGTTGGCTGAGTGACTTGGCAAGGATGTGCAGGAAGGTGGATTTGCCATCAACGGTCTTGGTTGTGTTCAGCTGCAGCAAAGCAAAACAGGTCAGGAGGTCCCTATGCAGAGAGTGGGGTTTGCCATGCGCTCGGTGTGTCGGTCACCGGACGCACAGGGGCTCCTCTGTTCTCTCAGCTCACCCTGCCTTCACGTGCGTGGTGACACCAGCCATGATACGTGGATTAATGGTTAAAGAGGACATTTAATGTTTAGACAGCACGTTACACCCAGAGGAGTGGTGTCGAGGTGCTAATCGATGCTCTCACCCCATCCTCCACAGCAGCCCACGTGGGATGAAGACCTTTGGTTTCTCCAGCCCCACAGCCTCTCAGCGAGCACGGGTCTCAGGCCCCAGCACACTGAAGCATTAGAGCACTGGTACAGCCTCCCTGGAGCCCACCCTGAGCATCAAGCCGGGACCCTTGTACAGGGACAGGCACTCTGAGCTCACAGCATTGGTGCCTCCTATACAGAACAGGCACGCGTTGTCCTACCTCAGTGAGAAAGTTGATTTTGAAGCCCGTGGTTTTGCTGGTCCTGGGCTGCCCGTTGTTCAGGTAGTTCCCCATCGCCAGCACAAACTGCAGGGAGAAACCCCAGTGAGAGACTGGGCAGTGACCTCCAGCACTTACATTGTCCCTTCTCCTCCTGGCTCACAGAGACCGACAAGCCATGTGGTAGGAGCAGAGCTGAGAGGCCACCCTCTGTCTGCAGGGCCTCTTCTGGGCCAGCTCACTTCTGCTAAGGGGCCCCTAGATGCGTTCATAGAGCATCAGTAATAAAACATTACCAGTGCATTCAATGGGTTAGACTGGGCGGATGGATACACGTAAAGGCAGAATTCCTGCTGGTTCTGTACACACTGGCAAGTGCCAAAGCTCTCTTCTCCCCAAAGCCTTTGGTGACTTTTATCTGTAAGGGGGTGTTTCAAAGGGAACAGTGACCAGCAGAGCCGGCTTTCCCCTCCAGAATGCTCCAGCTCCTTCTGCTGCAGCTTCGCAGCCTTGCAGGCACATCAGGACCGCAGAGCGGGCTCACCCGAGTCCCAGCATCCCTCCTGGGGCCTGGCAAGGAGCAGGGACCTCAGGACCATCGGGGTTTCAGCCTGGGGCTCTCTGTTCACCTTCCATTAACGTGCAACCAGCTTGGGGGTTACTGCCCAGGTGCCACTAATCTGGAAATGCCTTTGTCACATTTTGACCTCATTTATGCCACCTGCTGCTTTTAAACCCCCATTGAACATCAGTGTGGGGCAGCTGATGCCAGTGGGGTCAAGGAGCCCTGCAGCAGGATCTGTTCTCTCCTGCAAGCTGCCAAGCTGCTCAAGCTGCACCCGGAGAGGTGCTGGCCACAGCGCTGGGGCTGGAGCTGTGCCTGCGATGCCCAGGCTCCTGCAGGCATTCCCATGGCCTCCGGTGGCTCATAGGAGCAGGAAGGACTGTGCTGACCTCCAGGATCTTGGCCAGCTTCTTGCTGCTCTTCAGCTCCAGAGAGGCCTTGCAGATGCACTCGTAGCTCGCCTTGATCTCCTCTGTCTTCTCCTGCAGTGTGGTCTTAAAGTGCAGGCTGCGCAGGCGGATCTTGTACTCTGGGACTGACAGCATCTGGGATCAAAAGGAGGGGAGGGTTACCACTGTCCCCATCAGCCTTAACCCTCCTCTGGGGTGTTTTTCCTGGGATATTTCCCTGTACATGGGAGCAGCATGCACAGGCAACCACACGGAGCAGCCTGACAGTGGCTGGAACTCGCAGGGCACAGCCAGTTTGCTGCCACAGGATGGGGACATTTCATGCCAATATCCACAAGTGACTTTGTCACCAGGAGCTGGGCAAAGTCACTCCTGTCATGGAGCAAACATCAAGGGATGCTTCGGCAGTGGGAGCTGCTGGATGCCTCAGCCTGAGCATCAGTGCCCAGCGGTCCCTGTGACCGGTGCCACCAGCTCTTCCCATCCCACAGCGTGCAGGAGCATCCTGCTGATTGCTCTGTGCTTTCCCTCCCTCCAGCCCCAGAGGGACATCCCTGGAGCACATCCCTGCCCGCAGGTACCTGCAGCACAAACTGGTCGGGCTCACTCAGCTTCCCAGGGTTCTCCTTGTAGCTCTGGAAGCGCTGCACTTCCTCCCCATCGGGCGCGTACAGCAGGAGCTGCTTGATGTGGGAAGGCTCCAGCCGGTCCGTCTCCATCGTCATGAGGATCTGGCGCAGCTCCATGTGCGAGAGCTTGAGGTGGGCTATGAGGATGGCTGTGGGAAGGGAGGGATGTCACTTGGAGGGGAGGAGGACAGGACCCCGGTGGGGATGGCTGTGTTGGGAACCCAGCAGCATGGGGCCAGGAGGGGATGCTCAAGGTGTGAATGGTGTGGACCGCTCCATGTACCCGCTCTGGCACAGGGTAATCCCTAGGGAAAAGAAGGGCTTCCCACTCCCCAGAGCCCTGCAGAGGGACCCCAAGGTCCCCCCCCCAAGGCTCTGGTCCTGCAGACGCCCCCAGGGCATGGCATCCTGTGCATGCACATCCCCAGTGCATCAGGCTGGGTTGCTATGGAAGCCACCCCCCCGCGTCTCCTCCTCTCCCACATCCCTCATGGACAGGAGACCTGGGTCTCACAGGGTCCCACCAAGCCCTTCCATGCTCCTTTACATCAGAAGCACATCCTGGAGAAGCAGCACTGCCCCTTGCACACCCTCACTGCTCCATGGGACCATGCAGGCTCTGTCCCTCTGCCCCCCGAGGCCAATGAGCCACATCCCATCTCCATCCCTTATTGTGAACGCTGCTTCCTCCCCCTGCCCAGGGCTGAGCCCAGCCTGGAGGCTGTGGGAAGAGCCTAAAGCAGCAGAGCCGTGCAGGGATTGTGCCCATGGGATTGTGCTCATGTGGCCTCCTTCCTTTTACCTTTCCAGTTCTCTACATCCCCGGCCCCATCTCTGGGCCCGTTTCGGGCTGGGTTCACCCTGATCTTTACTCACATGTGTTGTAGGCCTTTTTGTGGGACAAAATCTCAACCACGTCTTTCTTTTTAAAGTTCTCAGGCATGAGAGTTGGCTCTGGAAGAGAAACTGAGAGATTTAATCACGGGTAAGGACAGGCTCAGCCGGCTCCAGCGGGAAGAAAACTGTCCTGAAAACAGGGAAACCATGAGTGACACAAGGGATGCTTTGCACACAGCAATGGCTCCGGGAGTCCTTGAATTCAGCGATTCAAAGATCTCCTCAATGGAGGACTCAGTTGGAGCTGAAAAAGGCAAAACGAGAGGTGAGACACACAGAAAACCCCAGACTGCCCAGAAACAGCCCCAAAATGATGCATCCCATTTCATCCCACTTCCACTGCCGCTCCCAGCTGTATCCGCCCATCCTGGCTTAGCTCTGCCCATGCTGCCATCATGGCAGAGCTCAGCCATCCCATTGGCATTTTGCTTTTCCCAGTGTAAATGCGGCAGCCACGCTGCCCCATGGATCCCTTTGGGAATACTGTGGGGGACAGGAGCTCTCTGCTTGCACCCTGAATGCCTCAGTCCATGGGTCTGCAGGAGACCCCTATTTAAGAGCAAGAGGGGGGACGTGCGGTAGCTGTGGAGCCCATACATAGGTCTTGTGGGGAGCTAGCGTATTATATATGCAACAAGAGAAGTGCTGTTTGTCACGCTCTTTATGGGCACGGAAATGTTCTCGTGGCTTTCTCAGGGCCGAGTTCCCAACGCTCCAACTCCCTTCCCAACTGCAGCCATTCCCGCAGGGCCGTGCATGGCGCTGGCTGTCCCCACTGCGCGACCCACGGCAAGCAGAGGCTGTGCCCAGCTCGTTGCTGCACGGTGCAGGTTTGAGCTTCTGCTGTGGTGTGGGGGCACTGCAATGGCAACGGTGCTGTGAGAGCCGGGAAGCAGCACGGGGAGAGAAACTCCAGCTGAGCTTCCTGCCCCAACCAGCTGGAACGCGGGGAGAACGCAGGGAACAGCAGCCAGGGACATTAAGGGAGATGGGGAAACAATGTCCCCCTTAATGACCTGCTGAGCCGCACAATGCTGAGCATGAGCAAAGGCTGTGCTGGGCGATGCCGGGACCAGACACTGCCCCTCTGCCCCCCAGTCCCACCCAGGGCCCCGGTCTCTGGCCAGCACCAGGAACTGTTCTGGGGCTCAGGTACTTACTCGTAGGCTTCTGCGTCCCGAAGTGCAGCTCCAGGTCGAGGTATTTGACCATGTCGCTGAGCTTGTCGTAGTCGGAGTCCTCCCCCAGCTGCAGGAGGAGGGAGAGTCAGGAGCCGCAGGGATACCTGCCGCTGCCCAATGGCGCCCAGTGGCCGCCTTCCCTCCGCCCCAGCTGAGCTCCATGTCCCTAAGGAACCCAGGCCAGGTCGGTGGCACTGGAGACTCGGCCATCGCAAACCCTGGGCAGAAACCAGAGCCTGGTGAACCGGTCACCTCCATGGGGGTGGCTTCCGCAGGAGTCACCAAACCTAAGTGGTGGGACCCAGAAGAGAGGAACAAACCTGGAGATGCACCCCAGGAGCCTTCATTCAGCTTTAACAGAACCCACAGAGCCCTCCCTGCTGCTCCTCCCTTGGGATGTCATCACCACAGTTGGGTCCAGACAATTCCAATGTTGAGAAGAAACAGCATCAGGGAACGTTTGTGTTGGAAGGGACCTTAAAGCTCCTCCAGCTCCAGCCCCTGCCACGGGCAGGGACCCCTTGCACCAGAGCAGCTTGCTCCAAGCCCCTGTGTCCAACCTGGCCTTGAGCACTGCCAGGGATGGGGCAGCCACAGCTTTTTGGGCACCCTGTGCCAGCGCCTCAGCACCCTCACAGGGAAGAGCTTCTGCCTGAGAGCTCATCTCAGTCTCCCCTCGGGCAGGTTAAAGCCATTCCCCTTGGCCTGTCCCTAATATGAGACTTTCTGTAATGTTGCATCTTTAGAGTTCACTCCCATGGCCAAGGTATTGAATATGTGGCCCAACAAGGGGTTAGGACATCATGCCCCATCCCTGGCAGTGCTCAAGGCCAGGTTGGACACAGGGGCTTGGAGCAAGCTGCTCCAGTGGAAGGTGTCCCTGCCCGTGGCAGGGGTTGGAGCTGGAGGAGCTTTAAGGTCCCTCCCAACCCAAACTATTCCATGATTCCATGCCCTGGGCAGTGCTCAGGGATGCTCCTCCTGACCTGCACAGCCTCAGCCCAGGAGCCCTTCCCCATCCCACATGGACCCTCACCCCATCGCCCCCTCCACGTCCATACCTGCCCCCAGATGGTCCCTTCCGAGTTCTCGACCTGCTCCCACCGCAGCCTCTTGACGCTCATGTGGTTGGACTCGCTGCGGCGGTGCAGGAGCCCGCGGTGCAGCGGGGGGGCACAGGGCACCGGGGGGGGCGGCGGCGGCGGCGGGGGGGGCGGGATGGGCTGCAGGTGGCTCAGCAGGGACTTGGGTGCTGGCGCTGGCACCGTCTTTGTGGCCTCGGCCTTGGCGGGGACAGCCTGGGGGTCATGGAACTGCAAAGGGGGCGGTGGAGGGGGGGGGCTGAGCGGCGGGGGGGGGATGTGGTCCGACAGCGTGGAGTAGGTGAGGGAGCTGCCCTCGTCGCTGCTGCTGATGTACTCGCTGCTGCTGACGTCGTTGGTGACGTAGCTGCCCTGGTCATCGTGGAAACTCATCTGGTGATGGAGAGAGCAGAGGATGAAGGTGGGACCTCGTCGGGGTCCTGCCCTGTGCTGTGCATCCCTCCCTCTGCCATCACTGAGCCCAGCAGGCTGCGCATCCATCCCAGTGCAGGCTGCCCATGGGCGGCTCCACAGCCAGGGCAAAGACCAGGGGGCAGAGACCATCACCCCTGCGCCACGCTCACCTCCTCGTAGTCATTCTCAGGGGTGAGGAAATCATCCACGATGGTGACCCGGTGCCCCAGCTGCTCGCTGAGGGCATCCAGGAAGCGGTCGGTGTCGCGGCTGCGCGGGGGCCTGGAGAAGGTGAAGAGCTTCTTCCGTCGCGACAGAGGGCTGGGCGCGTAGTGGCGGTGCCGGGGCGACGGGGCCGGGCTGCTGTCGAGGCTGACGTAGGGGTTGGACTCGGTGCTGCTCGGGGAGGCCACGCTGCTGTGCAGGCGGTAGTAGCACTGCTGGGACGACGCCGGGTCGCTGGGCCAGGAGATCACCGACTTGCGAGAGCCTGCGGGGCAGAGCAGCATGGAGGGACCCTGCAGGTGCAGCTCTGTGGGAGCTCGAGCGTGGCACCATCACTGCTTCCTTATAACCGCACCGAGGGGTAGCTGCAAGCCACCGCTGCTGAGCCCCCCAGCACTGCCTGTCTCCATGGGGAGCTGATGCTCACCTGTAGCGTGCGGCAGCTCCGGCGCAGGAGGCGACGCTCTGTGCCGGGCAGTGCTCCCCATCTTGCCAGCAAAGCTGCTGAGCAGGCGGTTTTCCAGCTCTGCGTAGACGGCCGACATCTGCAAACCAGGCAAAGAGCTGCTGTTGATGCCTGAATCAATACAGGGCTTGTGGAGACCCCAGGGACCTGCGATGGGGACAGGACAGCCACAGCGGACCCCCAGCTCTTTAATAGAGAGCTTCACCCACCCCAAAGCTGTTCCCCAAGAGCCTCACGAGACAGCAGGAGGATGCTGACAGACACCAGTTAAAGCTGTCTAATTGCCCAGGGAAATGATCTCAGAGGTGAGATCTGAGGCAGGGATGCTGCAGCCACCGGCAGGTATTTACATGGGCACATCCTTTCCCATTCCCTTTCCTCTGCTTTCCTGCATTAACACTAAAGGGGTCAAACTGCTGGTGCTGTGAACGCGACGGTCCCGCACAGGTCGGCCAAGGGCATCGCACCATTTTGGGGTTGGGTGTCTCCGGCAGGGATGTGCCGTCTCCAGCCTGTCTCTCCCCAGGGATCAGCCGAACCGGGACCTCCACGGTGTCGCTCTGGCCTGTGGGGAAGGGAAGGAAGAGACAAACCAATCAGGGACCCCCCTCTGCCTGTGCCCCATGGTGCCCCTGACCCGTCAAGGTTCCCCCATCTCCTACTGGGACCCAGCACATGGTGAAGCACCCGGAGCTGCCGGGTCTGGGGATCCCAAGGGATTGACGCAGGGCAAGTGATGGCCCCGTGCACGGGCTGTGTGAAACAGGGAACGTCTTACTGCAGCTCCCCTGCGTGGCAGCAGGAGTCACCCGGCAAAGAGGCATCATGTGTGCTGGGAAGCAAGTGCGAGGGAGCAAAAGTCCTCCTGTGCCTTGCCCTTCACCTCTCGCCTCTGAGTCCACCCAACTGGTAGGTTTGAAGGTGCCTGTAAATCCTTAGCACCAGAGCAGCGCTGTGACCATGGTGTTGTCACTGTGTTCCTCAGGAGTGCTGCACACAGGGGATGGTCCAAACACGGAGTTTCTGTCGCAGTATTTCAGGGCAAGAGAATTATCCAGGGCACGTGCAGGACTTTGTGCTATGCTGAGAACCCTCAGGACCCTGAGACACCGCCGTGCCTTGGGTGTTCCTTTATGGTTCCTTCTCATTCAACCTCCCTGGTAGGTGCTGGACAGGGGTCACCACATGCAGCACGGAGGCTGCAGAGTCCCAGATCTGATCCTTTCACTTGCAGATGCCCACTCAGCACCGGCCACCCCAGCAGTGTCCCTGAGGCAGGGCTCTGCAGGGCACATGAGGAGGGAGGGGGATCCGGACCCCATGAAGACACAAGGAGTGACGTTGGTTTGACCAGCTCCAGGTAACACTGTTGTTCCCATTGCATCCAGGGGGTGGATGTTCAGAGACCGATGCTGCAGCAGTGTAAGCTCTCAGAGACCCAATTTATCACCAAGGGCATGTGAGGCACTGATGGGGAGGACGCAGCCTGCAATCCCGGCCTTTCCCAAGCCACTGGAGGGCAGGCCGGACGGATTCACGTTACCCGCAGCCACCAGGCAGGAGCCAGGACACCCGAGCCCTGGGCTGGCTCGATGCTCACTTCACCTTTCCCCACCGCTCCTGCTTAGACGGGACCAGGAGGGCGGCTTGGGCACAGCGGAGCCCGCGGGACCCAGCTCCTTCCTCCCCAGGGGGCCCCCCCCTGTACCCACCTGCGGCCCCATCCTCGGGGCGGGGGGTCCGAAGGCTTCCCCTGCACACAGAGGCTCCTCGCACGGAGCTGCGGTACCGCTCCTCTGCCTCCGGCTCCGCTGCGGCACAGAACATCCCTGTGAGGCACGGACCCCGCGGCTCCCCCGGCCCCTCGCCATGACCCGGGGCTCCCCCCGCACTCCAACAGGACATGGGGTGGCTTTATCCAGCGGGATTGGCATCCAACAGCTTGCGGGGCACATGAACTCCAGCCCTGAGCTCGGCTGGTCCAGAGGGACCTGCCTGGTGCCTTCCTGCCCTCAGGAAGGGAGAAAGGGCCAGCCCTGAAATGGTGCCTGGAAGACCCACGGTGTGTGATGGATTGGTCCATGTGCAGATCAGGGCTCAGGCTTACAGCGGGGTGAAGATACCGGAGCATCAGGTTCCATGGTATCTGACAGACCAGTGCGTGGACAGCCCGGTGCACACAAGCACCAGAGATCCTCGTTGTTTGGAAGAAGCCCAGGTAAAGGACTAACCCAAACTCAGAGATCTCTGGTCATTGGGCTTCCCCGCATGGACACACACACAATGCATCAGAACAACCAGAGCTCCACATGGTCTGAGGTTGCCCCTTTCACCTGAGAAGCTGAAAGGAGCAAAATACATCAGGTTCCCTCTGCTCTGAGGTTTATAAACTCATTGTAGGGTCTAAGTCCTACAACACATTAGGTAGGCTGCGGCATGATTCTGCACACACAGTGGTAATTGAGAGTATAAATGAGGTGAGCAAATACCCAACAGGTTTCCATGTGCACCAGGGGAAAGGCTGTGCTACAATAACTGTGCTCCTCCAAAGGTCTCTCCTGAAGCATCCCCTCTTCTTACCTACGTTGAGTCTGGATTAAACACCTCAACACAATGTAAACAGCTTGGAATAGACAAATTTGAAAGCAATTAAGAAGTCTGAATCCAAAGGTTAAGCTATTTCAGCCCAAATTTGCCCTCGCTTTTCTGCTGTCTGACTGCAAACCCCGTGTTCCTCAGCTTCCAAAAGCCTTTGCTCCTGAAGACACCATCTCTGGTGTCATCTCCCCTCTCAATGCTGTTTCCTTCCAAGACCACAAGGTACAGAAAAGGTGACCTCCTGCCTGACATCTGCAGATCAACCTCATCACTGACAGGAGCTGGAGACCTCTTTGTGCTGCTCTACATCCCACGTGTAAGGGCAGTGTATGGGCAGGAGCCAGGCTGCAGCTGGCTCCCAGTGTGATGGACCACGGTCCCCATGGACCTGGTGGGACACAGCACATCCGTGTTGGAGTGCAGGGGCTTTCCTCACCTTCCAAGGACTTGTAACCCAGAAACCTGGCAATCTTTTGCTGGCAGTGCTCCTGCTCCTCATAGGTCAGCAGCTGGTAGATAAACTGCCAGATGACTTGCTTGGCCGGTGTGTCCAGCACCGGGTACACATCCACAATGAGAGTGTCAATGTTCCTGCAGGACGGGAAAGAGAGGGCTGGGCAGTGAGCGCATCCCTACAGCACAGCCCCGCTCCCCCGGGCTCTGCTGGGGCTCTGCCATTGGGCACTGGTGCAAACGGATCATTCCAGAGGTGTTGGACTATAAGGAAGGGATGAGCCCTTTGGGAAGTGGAGTTGTGCAGCTGGGGCTAAGGGGTGATCAGCAGCACCTGGCAGCCAGGGATAAAACCTGGTGCTAGGGAAGGACAGGTTGGGTTGATGGCTGAGGTTCACCAGGCTCAGTGCTGGGTCCTGCATTTGGGTCACAACAACCCCATGGAATGCCCCAGGCTTGGGAAGAGTGGCTGGAAAGGTGCCTATGTAAAAGGACCTGGGGGCATTGGCCCACAGCAGGTAAAGATGAGCCAGCAGCATGTCCCGGTGGCCAAGAAGGCCAAGAGCATCCTGGCCTGTATCAGCATGGCCAACAGGACCAGAGCAATGATTGTCCCCCTGCACTGCGCACTGGTGAGGCTGCACCTTGAATCCTGTGCTCTTTACTGGGACCTCGTGACAAGAGAGACATTGAGGTGCTGGAGCAGGGCCAGAGAAGAGCAATGGAGCTGGTGCAGAGCCTGGAGCACAGGTGTGATGGGGAACCTGGGGGGTTCAGTCTGCAGAAGAGAAGGCTCAGGGGGGACCTGATCGCTGCCTACAGCTGCCTGACAGGAGGATGGAGTGAGGTGGGTCACTCTCTTTTCCCAAGAAATAAGTAACAGGACAAGAGGAAGCATCCTTGATCCCCACAGCCAGCAGCTCTGGGGTGGGAAGCAGGTAAAACACTGCTGGAAGACCAAGCAATGTGTGCTGCCCTGTCCTGGGATGGGAGCCTGGGGGCTTGGCTTGTGCTACTGGGGTTCATCCTTTTGCTGCTTGAGCAAGAGCAAATATCCTGCTAGGATCAGGTCTGTATTTCCCAGTTGCAGACCCCAGGGACTGGATCTGCTCTCACAGCTGCTGCTCCTCAGGCTGAAATACCCAGCTGGGGAGCCCTATAGGAGAGCACAAGCAATGATTTCTGCTGCCTTCCCCAGCAGCGCAGGCACAGCGGCAGCCCATCTGCATCCCGAGTGGGACCCAGGCTCCTGAGGAGCAGCACAGCCCAGCTCTGTGGGAAGAGGCAGAAGCATCACCCAGCACCGAAGGGGTGGTTCCTTCACTGTGGTGCAGGAAGGTTAAAGATCAAGGGCAGGAAACAAGGGCACTACCGAAAGCCTGGAGTCTGCAAAGGGATCAGTTTCAACCCTTGCAGCAGAGCAGCGTGTGCTCCATCACAGGGTGAGGGCTCTGCCAGCCGCAGCATTCCCGCACTGCCACCAAGGGCGTGCTGCTGCTGAGCTGCTCAGAGTGAGAACACGAGGATGAAACGCTGGGAATTCACTGGAAGAGGTGGAACGGGGCTGTTGGGAACAGCCAGAGAGCAAGAGAGCCTGCAGCACAGGGGAGCAGGGTCACCGTGAGGGGTTTAGGGATGTGCTGCCAGCAAAGGGGTCTGCCTTCTGCTTGGGCATCACTACCAGGCTGGGTACCAGCACTAGAGGGATGGAGCTGCTGCCGAGTTACCGATGTTGGAAGAAGCCTTCCAGCGCCTTGCAGACCGAATAACGCTCAGGGGGGGTCAGCAGATGCTCCAGCTGCTGCGTGAAGGTCCGTCCTTGGATCTTGATGCTAGAGGGGAGGATCTCTGCCACCCACTGCAGGGAGGTGAGCGCGGAGGAGCTGCTCGGGGAGTCGGCAGCGTCCGAGTCTGCAGGGCGCAGGTAGAGAGAGGAGAGACAATTGAACAAACGGAGGCTCCACCGCGGGTTTAAAGGCTGGTCCTGAAACCAAGGGGCCGAGCTGGGGATGCCGGGGCAGGTGAACACAACCGGGTTTGGTCAGTGGGCTGGGGACGGTCGGTCCTGTCTGTGTGCCCCCAGTCCCTGCCTGCAGCCGAAACACTCACACACCCTGGGCTCCACCTCCTGGTCCTCCACTTAAATGCCTCGGATAAGGGAGACCTCAGAGCGTGGAGCCTCAGCCCCATAGAAATACAAATCCTGATGTGCTGACACAGAGGTTGTGGCCACAGGGTAAAAACAAGCAGGTTTCAGGCACTGGAAGGCAGCATGGGGACAAGGTGGAAGGGCTCATCTGGAGCTGTGACTGCCCCTGCCTTCCTGGACCAGCTCCCTGGAGCTCGTGGCTGCTCCAGTAGGATCTGCTGGGCATGAGCTGGGATATTTTGACAGGGATGCTCTCTGGGATCTATCTCTTCACCCGTGCTGCTTCCCATTTTCTGTGAGCACATGCAGATGTTGTCCCTTCTCTGGCTCTCTAAAGCCTCTGCTCATGTTTTAAAGTACTTTATGATAATCATTGACTTCAAAAGCAGCATCAGTCGAGGGTTACCTCTGAGTGAACTGAGGCTTGGAAGGGCTTTTGCTTTCCCAGGCTCATCTGGACAGGTCACTGTGCTGCCTCTGCAGTGAGTGCAGGGCAATGCAGCTGCAAAAAGGGACCTGACCGAGACCATGGGATACACTTATCCATATAGGAATATCCATGGGATGTGCTTATCCACTTAGGAATAGGACTAAAGTAGCAGGAGAAAAAAAAATCCATCTTTCCTTGGTTACTTCTGGGAGGCAGTGAAGCAGTTTGAGTGCCACTGCTCGGCAGTGTTAAGTAGTGAGGTGCTCAGGTTTGTTCCTAGCACACATACCAATGAGTTGGCATCACAGGGCTCCTAAGGTGCAGCTCTGGAGAGCCCATTTCTGCTCCAGAGGGAAAAGCCAGACCCTAATGCCCCCGCTGTGGAGCAGCATCCCAATAACACACCGCCCCTCCTGCCTTTGGAAACGCAGCGGTGACCGCGCTCTGCCCTGGCCTGTGGTCCTGTCCCTCTGCTCAAGCGGTGCTGACAGGCACCCGCCTGGCCCCGGCCGCCCTCCCCTGCTGCTGCTGTGCTCACCACAGCAGCTGAATTATTCATCCAGCAGCAGCTACGCCGAGCAGCAACGTCCACACACGACGAGGGGTTTGCGCAGCGGCCATGGATGCACAGGGTTGGGTTACTGCGGTCAAGTACACGGCACGGAAAGGACATCGGCAAAGGCTGTCAAGGGCGATCACACAGTAGGGTGAACCCTTCCATAGAGCAGCCAAGCCGGAGATCGAGCCTGATCCCAGAAAGCAGGCGAGGGGAGCGGCGCTCCAGGCAGTGCATTGAACCTGCTGAGCCTGTGGGAGCTGCTTGGCAATTCCCACCGGGGGGAATTGGAGTTGGAGATCCAGCGAGGGGGTCCTGCAGCCCCAAACCCTCCTCCCTGGGCTCTTACCGTTGGAGAAGTTGACGATCCCCTCTTCCACCACCAAGGTGGGCATCGCCCCGCTGCCCTGCAGCATCGACACCACCTTGTCATGGGAGCAGTTCCTGGGGACACAGAGAGGCAGGGTTAGGGCAGTGCTGTGGGCAGCAGCTCAGTGAGAGCAGCACTGAAGCAGAGCTTGCAGCCACCTCTCTTTGTCTTACAGAAAGCCTCCTCTCATTGCTCAGAGCCAGGCAGCGCTGAGCCCCACTCTGACCCCCCCACACTCTCAATCTGTGCTTGGTTTTATCTGTGCTGCACAGAGGAGAGCCTCAATCACGCCCTGCGACTGAACCGGTGGTACTTTAAGCTGCGCTCAGACACAGAAGATGAGCTTCTCATTTCAATGGTGCCGTGCCGCGGGTCTCTCCTTGCCTGGCCTAATTCTGCAGCAAAGGAAAACGCAAGGTGGGTGTAAAATGTATTTTTGTAGGCAAAACCGTCTCAGAGTGCCCTTGGAAAAGGGTACGGGCCGGCCTGGGACAGTGCCTGTGCAGAGGACAAACTTCAGCTCGTTTCTCCTCTATTCCCTGGCAGTGCTGCATCAGCCCCGGGTGTGCTGGTTCAGCTGAAACGTGAGGACCTGAGCACTGACAGAAGCAGCGTCAGATGTTTGACCTTTAAATATTCATCACTCTCATCCTGCAGCCTCCTCTCATCCTTTGCTCTTGCTTTTTGGGTGGAAAGCCCAGCCCGAGGACACACGGGCTGCTGGGGGGGTGCACGCTCACCTCTGGTTTGATTGCTGTGAGTAAATAACACACAGAAGCATTAACTTCTGGGTGGAAATGCATTGCCCATGGTTCTAAGTTTATGATCCCGTTAGGGGAGCGATCCATGGGCTGGCTGGTGCTCTGCTGCTTTCAAAAGCAGAGCCCCAGGGCTTTAACATGCACAACATAACCCACAGTGGCTCGGATCAGGGTCTGGGGTGGGCTGCAGTCAGGACACCAGTTGCATTCAGTGCCATGCATTGTACATGGTTACTGGAACAGAGATGTCAAAGGAGGAGCAGGGATGGAGCTGAAACACCACTCGCAGAGCCAGTTTTCATAAGGGGATGTTAAAGGAGAGGTCCACATGGGCCAACCCCCCCGTGCACCTCAGCAGAGAGCTCTCAGGGATCACCAGGTCTCATTTGGGTTGCACAGGAGTGAACAATGAAGATGCCGGCGCTTGGCCACCTTCCACCCCAGGAGCCCTTGGCACAGGTCTTCTAAAGAGCCTCCTACCTCATGTCCAGGCCATTGAGGAATAGGATCCGGTCTCCAGCCTTGAGGGCAGCCTTCTCCGCTGGGCTCCCTAAATCCACAGGGAACAAGAGGGGCTTTAGCTGGCAAATCCCTGCTCACAGGGATGGGTCCCAGCTCTCCGACTGCTCCATGGCCAGGGAAGCCCCCCCTGGAGCAGGGAATCCACGGCAGCTGGATTATCTGAGTGGGCTGGGGCCATTCACTGGGCATGGTGATGCCAGCACCCAGCTTGCATTGGAAATGCAGGTATGATTCCAGGCTATTCACTGCACATGGAACGTTTCCCACCTTTCAAGGCAGGAAGTGCCTCAAGCCAGACCAAAATGCACCAAAGGCACCAGTTACTTTTGCCCCTTTCCAGCCAACAGCAGGTACTGAAAGCTTGCAATTCAGACCCCAGATAAATCAGTGCCTGAATCCGGTGGCTGGGGGTTTCCTTACCTGGCAGCACAGACTCGATCCACACCGGGGCATGGCCACGCAGCGTGAAGCCGAAGCTTCTGTTGCCTTTATAGACCCGCACAGTTCTGCAGGGGAAAAGCAAGCGTGAAACCAGAGCCCAGTGCTTGGTTCTTGTTCCGTGCCCCAGCCCCTCCAGAGCCCTGGCATCGCCTTGGGGAGGGCTGGAGGGATGCAGGTGCCATCCCTTACGTGCTATCACCGCAGCCCTGAGGCAGATGCAGTCCCCACTGGGACCAGGCCACCCATGCTGGAGCTCTGGAGGGCTCCTTTAGACCCAGTTACTGCTGTCTGCAAGCTAAAGCTGAACATCCATTAACCAGGGCTCCAGCATGGGGAGGTTGGAGGGTCTGGAGGAGACAACAGCTCTTTAGGGCAAAGCCCCTGCGCATGGACTTTGACTCTACATTAAATATTGAACGTATAAATCCACCATCCAGCCCTTCAAATCCAACGTGGTTTTAAAGTGGGACGTGGGATACAGCTTGTATATTGCCCAGAACAGGAGACAGCGTGCTTCAGGGGCAAGGATCTCGTCGGCTGATGAGAGAGGAATTACATTCCACTAGGAAATTTTGGAAGGAGCATTAGGAAATCACCCTGCTGGGAGGCTGATTGGAGCTGGGAGTTGTTCCCTGCAGGAAGCTGGGGGGAAGCAACGTTGCTGAGATCATTTGCAAGCACAGAGCCTGTTGTAGGGCTGTATCCTGCGCTGTCAGGAAAGGAGACTGTGCCGGAGCTGGATTTTGGACCAGTCACACCAAAAATTACCCTGGCAGGAGGTGGGATGCTGCTGAACTCCCTGCAGATACCAGCTGCAGGCAGGGGAATAGCTCGGGGCATGCCTGTGGCAGCACTGCCCATCCCGGAGGATTCCCCAGCTGTGCTGTCAGAGCAAATCCTGCTGGGAATGCAGCAGGAGGCACCGCCAGCTGAGCTCTGGCCATATGAGCAGTGGGAAATGGGTCAATCCCCTGTGCACCAGGGATTGTCCCTCTTTCGTCCTTCCTCCCATGGCCTCAAACACAGACACTCACTGGGGCAGGGCAGGACAGGACAGCACAGCCTGTTCTGTGCCAAGGTGCCTGGCACGGCCACGTATCCTGCATCCCATTGGCACAGCCAGGTACCCTGCGTCCCACCAGTACATCCATGAACCCTGCATCCCAATGGCACATCGAAGTACCCTGCATCCCACCAGCACTGTCAGGTACCCTGTATCCCACTGACACATCCAGGTACCCTGCATCCCACTGACACATCCAGGTACCCTGCATCCCAATGACACATCCAGGTACCCTGCATCCCACTGACACATCAAAGTACCCCACATCCCATTGTCACAGAAGCCAGCATCCCCTCACACCCTGCCATTGCCACCTCAGCTCCTCCTGTGGCTCATCCCAGCCCACCCTGCGAAAGCGATGGGACAGAAAGAATGGCTCAGAGCTAGCACAAGGAGCACAAACATGCCCAGTCATCCTCATCCCTGTTGGACTCCACCCGCTCCTCACCCCAAAGGCATCCCCTTTCCCTGCCATCCCTCCACACAGAACCGGAGGCTGCCTCCATGAGCCCAGGGGCCCGCAGGAGCCGTGTTACCTGCGGGCAGCCCCCGAGGCCACATTGCTGGTGAGGAGCGAGGTGGATTTGCGCAGGCTCTTGCTGAGCTCCTCGTGGCTGCGGGGCACGGAGCTGGCGCGGGTGGAGACGAGGAGCCGCTCCTGGTGGTCCTCGCTCCGGCTGCGCCGCAGGCGGTGGCTGTGCTGCTGGCTCTTGGAGCGGCAGAGCTTGCTGATGAGGCTCTGCGACACCACCTCGTCGAACCGCTGCCGGTGCTTCTTGGGGATGAAGATCCTGCAAGAGTGACCCCAGGGAAGGAGTGAGGAGAGCGGGGCAGATGTGGCCCGGAGCTCCGGATCCAGCTGTAACTGGGAGCGCCGGCTCCTCCTGCGCCCTTGGCCTCAGTCCTCGCAGAGATGGGGATGCTGGGGACACCAAGGACGCTGGGGACACCAGGGATGCTGGGGACACCAGGGATGCTGGGGACACCAAGGATGCTGGGGACACCAGGGATGCTGGGGACACCAGGGATGCCAGCGGCATCTCTTGCCCCATCTCGTGCACGGCTCCAGCAGGGTGAGGATGTCAGACCTCTCCACAGCACTGAGACAGATTCAAACAGCTCAGACAGGACTCCACATTCCCTGGCTCCAGCCTTGGCTGTTGCCACCCTCCTGCTATGGCCAGGAAGGACCCTCACACCCCTTGTGAGATGCTGATGCTGCGGGGATGAGGATGCTGCAGACAAGAGGACAGCACTGAGAACTTGCTCTGCTTCAGGTCACCCCCCTCCCCTCGCCTGTTAGGAGCTGCTGTGCCAGCAGCCAAGTGGCCCTTGTGCCCCCTGAAAGGACCCCTGAACCCTCAGTGGATGCAAAGTGGGATCCTGGGAGGAGGGCACATCCGCACTGCTCCCACCTCAGCCAGGGTGTCACCTCTGTAACACCCCGAGACACCTTTCCTTTCCCTTCTGCCACCACAACAGTGAGACACCGACACCCCCTCACCTCCTCCCACCTCCCGTTTGCACACTTTGGGGCTTCAGGAGGAGCTGTTATCTCCGGGTGTTTCTATAGCAACTCCACACCGGGCTGCTCCTCGCAGCTGCGTTAGACAATAGCATCTTGTGCGGTTCGTTAGTGCTCATCACCTCTCGGTGCAGGAGGACGCGCTCCCTACATTAGCACAAACCCAGACACTTGTGCTGCGGGAGGGATGTGAGCATCACCTCAAACTGCCCGGGGTCCTCATCCCCTGGGGAGCATTAACTGGGGCAAACTCAGTGTCACAGGACCCACAGCACCTTGCTTTACGGGGCCGCATTGGATGCAGTGAAAGTGGTTGGAGAGGCTGGGGCTGGCATCGGTCCCCTTCCTCAGGCAGTGTCACCAAAGGAACCCAAAAGCCTGGCTGAAGCCAGAGGAGAAGGAAGGGGAAGCTTCAAACCCTAAACCTCCTGTGACCAGGACATCTCTGTTTTCCCCCAACAAAAGGCAGAACTCACAATGAGCTCTGATGAGTGGGAGCAAACAGATCGCCACCATCCCGAGCCTGGCATACGCTCCCACAAAGCATTTGGTGACGATTTAAAATAAGCAACACGCTGGTACAATTCACAATCACTTTGTGATCAAGCAGCAACTAGAAAAGAGTAAGGTGATGCCAACGGATGCTCCAAACTCAGCGGTGAGCAGGCTCCTATGGGACCGCAGCCCTGTGGCGGGGAAGGATGCAGGGGAGCAGTGAGTCCCGGCCGGATCCCACACCTCTGGCCCATGCTGGGCTCCCACCAGGGAGAAGTCCGGGTTCCTTGCAGGGAAAACCGGCACGTTCCCATTTCAGCTGGCCAAATTAAGCTGCCCTGCTCGCTGCAGCGGGGCTGCCCCACTTTGAGCTGCCTGATGCAGACATCGGGGCTGAGGAGTGAAGTACGGCTCAGCTCCATAACCAGGCGAAGGACGGGCTTTAGGGATGAACTGACTCAGTGCTAGGGGTAAAGCGGTGCCTTAGCAAGGAGAGGAGCTCATTGGTAATAATAATCCCACTAAAGCATGCAAAAGGGTTTCCTTCTGCAAAACCCTCTGAGAGGAGCCGCAGTGCTGCTGGGTGCTGGACCCCCAAGCTCCCGACACCCTGTGCTTCAGCAGGGGATGCCTCTGAGCTGTGGCTGCCAAGGTCTGGTCCTGAACAAGAGACCCTCCAAAGATAGCACATGGGATGTCATTAGACAGCGTTGGTGCTTTAGCCTGTCCTCTGCTCCAGCACAGTGCCTAGTGCTTCATGAGGAAACATGGCTATTTCTGCACCTCCCTGCAATCCCATGGGATAAACCTGCCTTTGCCCATCAGCGTGGCACTGAGGAGCAGCACCCAGATGGGGTTTCCCTCTCCCAGCAAATCCCACTGGGATGAAGGGAGTATGGATGCGCCCACCCTGTTTGGGCAGACAGGGAGGGCTTGGGATGTGTGCAGCTCTGACCTCTGGCCTTCAGCTTCCTCTTCCTCCTCCTCAGGTGCTCCAGGTCAGCCCTGGCTCTGTTCCCTGTTGGAAAAGGGATGGGAAAAGCATCCCCAGCCCATGCTCTGAGTGTGAATTCAGGGTCATTTCCAGGCCAGGAGAGGCTCCAGAGGCTGCAGGATGCTTTGCCTTCGATCTTCCTCAGAAGCAGCCCCGCTGGGGCAGCAGCACAATGCTGCAGGATGGTCCCCATCCACTCAGCTCCCTGCTCTGGCTCTCATCTTGGTCTTAGTCACACTCACTGCTTTTGAAATCCAAGACAGGCCCCTTGCAGCTCCCCTCTGGACAAACATCCCTGTTCCTGCAGCCTGTGCTCGCTGACAACCCCACACCATGGAAAACCACTTTCACAGGCGCGGAAGTCCTGTGATGGGCACCCAGCTCATGCAGACGGTGCTGCCCTGGGATGCTGGGTGCTGAGATTCACCAGTGCCAGCCGCATCCCCTTGAGCGGGACAGTGGTGGTGGCTCCAGCCCTGGTGGGAGCAGGTAGAAGCAGCTCCAAGTTTGCTCAGAGCTCGTGCTCAGCCAGGGCTGGGAGCAAGAGGACCCCAATGCTGGCTCCATCACCCCCTGCACCACGCAGCACCCCCAAACCGCATCCTCACCACCCGTCCTTTGCCGGACCACAGTGATGGAGACAAAGCAGACCCAGATGGGCTCTTCCCGCCTCCCCCCAGCTCCCACCCCAATTTTCCACCTGAGCTTCACTCAACTCCCCCCAGCAGCTCCCGATGAGCCTCCACGACACCGCCTCGTGCGAGGGACATCACGGGGACATTTCCCACCACAGCCAGCACCACGCGCGGACACGTACCGAAAATGCCGGGAGAAGCTCCGGTCCTTTCCCATTTGTCAGGGTACGGCAGCGGGAACAAAGGGGAGACGCTTCAGATCCTCATGCAGCTGAGCCTCAGCCTCGGCTCACGCCCACGACGCGGCCGGATCCAACAACCAAGCCCTGCGCCAGCCGGTGCCGCCCTGGCACTTGTCACCCCTGCGGTGCGCGGGGACGCGGCCAGATGGGCCGGCGAGCAGCAAACCCGACCTGTGCCGAGCCCCTGCCTGCTGCCCGCCACGCACCCAGCCCCGGCTGGACCGGCACCATCCACCCCGTGCCTCCTGCTGAGCAATGGGGCTCCAGTGCCTGCTCTGCCCTCCCTGCTCCGGCTCCAGAGCCGCTCGCCTGCCCTAAGCGCTGCAGCCGCTGCGATGTGTATCTGGAAGGATCTCGCAGCAGAAAGGAGGGCACGGCTCGGCGCCGAACTCCGGGGGGGATGCCTCCCTGGTGCTAATTAGTTGACTTCTAAAGTGCTTCTGTTTAAATTACATGCTGCAATAATGGGTGAGAAAGCTTAAAGGCGAACGGCATCGGCGGCGGGGATGTGCCAGGTGGAGATGCCTTGGACCAGGACCGGCACCAGCATCAAAACCAAGGGCCCAAAGCTCTCCCCATGCTCAGAGCATCTTTTTACACAGCAGCGCTGTGCATTAAGGGTAGAAGATAATAAACCCCACATCTTTAATTTAAATAATGCCGTCTTTAAGCACAGCGCTCGCGTTTGATGAAGAGGATGTGAAGCTTCCCGGAGCTGCCAACATCAGACGTGGTCTCCGGGTAGCAAAGGAAGGAAAAAAGAGAAGTAGATGGTTTAGCCCCAAACCAACAAGCAAAGGCTTGGCCTTGAGTCTGTCAGTTGTGCAGAGAAAAACACATCCCAGGGTGGATTAAAGCACTGAGCCACTCTTGGATTGGGTCTGAACTGCTCTGGGTAACAGCTCCCAGTCTGGAGAAGCGCTTCTCCACAGTGCGCTGCAGTGCTGGAATTCATGCACTCTGCACAGCCTTACCCAGTGTCAGGACTTCTGCTTGTGAACCTGTACTGATTTGATCCATCCTAACCGACCCGCGTGCAGCCTTGCACTGGCCTCCAGCCCCAGCAGCACCGACAGCCCCAGGGGACATGGAGCATCCGAACCCTCCTGCACGAGCGGGACCTGCTCCAGCCCAGCAGCGAGCTGGACCTGCAGCTTTCACAGGGGCTGTTATCCCGTTATCCCCGGTAATGGAGGCTCCATAATCACTCCTCTGGCTGCAGATGTTTTGCAGATGTGGCCGTTGTTACCATTAAATAGGAATGAAGGTGCTTTTGCACCCGAGAGCACAGACACGGTGGGATGCAGGGGCTGCACGTGGGGTTCAGGAGCCTCTCACAGCCATTCTCCAGCCACCCCACTGCTTCCTGGGGACAACCCAAACCCCTGAGCCCCACACAGGGGCCTTTGGGGAAGGTCACCCTCTCCTGACCCATCCCTACACGGGCTCCAGTGGTGATTGATGCATCAGCTGCTGGTAAGAGCCTCCCCGGAGCAGCGCCGCAGCCCATGCCTGGCTGGGGTCACCTTCCCCATCAGCCCTGGGGGCTTTCACCTCTCCCAAACCCAGTGCCCCTGTGTGTGAACCAAGAGCCGGTGGCTTTGTCCTTCCCTGGCAGGGACAGACAGCCCTGAAGCTGCTGGGGACCTTCAAAGAAGCCCCCAAAAAGCACCAGCATCTCCTGTGTCACCTCCTGCTTCCCGGAGCCACAGGGAGCAGCCTCCTCAGCCCAGCGTCCCCAGCCTGCTTTCTGCTGGCAACAGCAGCACAAACACAGCTTTCCGTGTTCTGTGCAAGGTGCTGGCATGCTCAGACCACGTAACCACTTCCCAAAAGGAAAGAGGTGGCTGGGTGCTGGGGCACGGGCAGACCAGGCTGCTACAATCCGCGCTGCAGCCATGGTTTGATTGTCAGAAGAATCTGATCTCCATTTGCACCGGGGCATTCTGGCCATGACCTATTTGAACTCCGCCAATGAAAACGGAACTCTGCTCCCCAGTGTTTCACTGCTGGCACAGTTTTTATCCCTGCTGCCCTAATTCCCTTTTTTCGGGCAGCTGAACATATGCTGGCCCCTCGGATTAGGGATTCTTTAGAATGGAAGCAAACCAGAGCTGCTTTTCCTCCATCCCCAGAGGCTCTACGCAGGCAGGGGGACAGTGTCTGTGTGTGGTCTGAGGTGCTGCATCAGCCACAGCCAGAGCGATGTGGGATGGGGGGGTGTCACCCAATACAAGCTGCATCAGTGCCCAAAAGACCTGGAAAGCTGCCCCCAGCCCTAGAGGAGTGGGTACATGGAGGGGACCACAAGCAGGGAAGCAGCACAACCCGTAATATATAAATCCCGATGGCTCAAATGAAATTTCTTATCCAGAGACAGTCACAGATGGCTGGAGCCTTTTAATACGGGAACATGCCAAGCGCTGTTACTGCTGTGAAAAACAAGCTGAGACAAATAGATCGTGTTTGGAGCGCCGTTAAAATGAACCCGATGGAATTTCTCCCGTTATAAGGGAACCCCTGATGGGCAGTGATTTTATCTTTGTCACTGATCAAAAGGGACTGCAACCAAAGCAGCACTCGCCCAGCCCAAAGGGCCAGCAACTTGGGCTGCTCGCTTTGGGTTTCCCACTGGGACAGAGGCTATTTGGGAAGCAAACAGACCATAACCAAAGCAGGGAAGTAACGAACTATCCCAACTGCTCTCCCTGCAGCAGAGCGAAGCACAACATGGCTCAAAGCAGATCCATGACAACACAGAGCAGTCCAAACAGCCCGAGAGTTATCACCTAATGAATTAATGGGGCCAGGGTGAGAGGTTGGATGTGCTCCCGAGCACACCCGCATCCCGCTATCCAAATCCAGGTTAATGGGACGATGTCCAGCGAGCGTCAACACCAGTGCTTTATGCACCAGCTTTTGTAACACTGCAGGTGAGTGGGGACGAGTGGACCTGTGTCCCCATCGCTCCCCAATTCCCATGCAAAAAAGGTAGTTCAGACCTAAACGCAATGCAGAGCACTGGGTGCAGAGCACTTGGTGCAGAGCACTGGGTGCAGAGCACTTGGGTGCACAGCACTGGGTGCAGAGCCGGTGCCGTTCCTCTGCTGGAACCACAGCTGTGCCCTGCTTTGAAACCAGCCCAGAAACAAGAGCAGAGCCAAGGCTCTCGCCCCTGGGACCCCGGCGTGCCCAGAATAACCCGCTCCCCTCCACAAGCCCTGCACACACACTTGGTATCACCATGGGGAGCAGGGGAGACGAACCCCTCGGCTCCCCCAGGACCAGACCCAGGCTTTGCTCTTTGCAACCACAAGACAAGAGGTTCCCTCTCCCCAGCAGCTCCCCGACAAGAGCAGCCCCGCCGCCACACGGATGCTAAGAGTTAATTAACTTTTAGCACATCTCGCCTTTGCTCGGTTTGAGAATTAAGCTCTTTAAAAGCCGTTCCCCTCCCAGCCTGCCAGGAAAGGTCCATCCGTTACTCACCCGAGACAGCTCATCTTCCCCCCTCGCTGCCGTATTTCATCCTTCTTGAGCAGAACCACGGTTGTGCACTTTTACTACAGCCATATGGGCAGGGGATGGGAGCGGGGAGGAACTGGCGCAGCACGTGCGTTATCCCTGCTATCCACAGCCACGGGGATGAGGAAAATGTCAGCAAATTAAAACCTGCAGGAGCTTAATTCTGGGCAAACGGGATGGAATCCGTCTGAGCTAAAGGGAAGTAAACAAACCAGCCCACCAGTGCTGGAAACAGCCCAGCTGGAGGCGAGCAGAGGAGAAACATCTGCAGCCCTGGGTCGATGGAGTCGGGGGGTCTTGGGTTACGCTGCGCTGCTGCAGTCTGCAGGGAGCACGTTAAACCCCGGGGGGACAGGAGGGGAGGGAGGACAGAGCAGCACCAACAGCCTGAAAATAAACCCAGCTGGTGCAGAGGGAAGATGCAATGAGGCCAGCGTGAGGGTCAGTGGCACATGGGGATGTAGCGGCCACTGGGCTCTGCATGGCAGGGGGCACATGGGCACCTAGAGTGGGACACCACCATGCACCCCATGACAGGGCTTGAACAGCAGGGAGAGCGTTGGGGACCCCTGACCATCACCCTCATCATCGCTCCCTCGTCCCTGGCTGAGGGGCATCACTGTCACTGGAGGGAAGGGTGATCCCAGCCCCTCGGAGTTTCCTATCGGCTGCTCTCCTCTGGGCTCTGCAGGGCAGGAGGCACGGGTGGGCTGAGGGAGTGTGATTCCACCCCAGCATCTTGGGTGGAAACAGCCCAGAGAGCTGGGCACAGCCTCACAGGGCCGCCAAGGCTGGACGGGGGGTACCCGTGTGGTCACAAGCCCATCCTTGAATGGATCCATGTGCCTGCAGGGGTTGTCCTGCAGGATGAGCCCCAGGCAGCTCAGATGGGATCCATGTGCACCTAAATTGCACCAACACACACCGCTGCCTGGGGGTGGCTGCTCTGCACCCTGGGACAGCCACACCAGCACCCCATCCCAGTGCCAGAGATAGGATTCCCCCTTGCACAAACCTCCCAGCACAGCCCTTCCCCAGTCCCAGGATGCTGGCTCAGGGCACAGAGCCCAAACCCCTCAGTCAGTGATGGACTAAACTGGCTCAAGCCATGGGGAAATCACCCACAGAGCACCCAGGAGCTGCCCACACCTTTCAGAGGGTTATTAAAAGCATTAAAAGCTCTTGCTCAGCACCAAACCCATCAGATGGGGAACTCCAGGATCAGCAGCTCGTATTGGGTACAGCAGCGCACACGGAGCTGCCCCTGGCTCCCCAGAACCCCGCAGCTGCAAAACCAGCTCCCAAAGCACCTTGATTTTTTATTGTCCTCACTCCATTAAGATTAAATGGTAAATCTTGTCCCTAAGCTGAATATTTCATTTCCATTAAACCAAGATCAGCTTCCTGATACACGGCGCGTCTTGCCCCACCGTTAACCCTTCACACAGGGGCATGGGGCAGCAGCGGGGTTTCAATGTGATATCAGGGGGGCTGTCCCGTGGTGCTGCCCCATGGCATACAGGGCTGGCCATAGGGATGTCAGCACCGGGTTCAGCCACATTCTCCTCTGCTAACATGGGGGTCACTGGGATGGGAATATTCTGAGGGAACCTGCTGTGCCCCTGCAGATGGGCTTGGGTCCGGAGGAAATACTTGGACACTTATTCAGATCCTCTCTGAGCGGGAAATGATCCTGTGTAATTATAGGGAATATGTAATTATATGGGATATGATAATCCCCTCCGCATGCTGGCTCTACAGGGCTCTGTGCCCGTCCCCACTCCAGTACAGGGGGGTTCCAGCTGACCCGTGTTCAGCCACAGCAGAGCATGAGGACACTGCACGGCAAGGGCCGCTGCCCCGCTCTTCCCACCATCCCCATCACCGGATCATCGGCTGGCGGCAGGCACGGTGGAGACCCCGGCACGGGGACGTTGTTATGGTAACCGTAATATCTCGCAATTCCACTGATTAAAGCAGGAATTGGGAAGCCGGGCCCAGAGTGCAGCCAGATGGAGACCTGATTCCCTAATGGCCATCGTCTCAGCCCGGCTGTAATCCCCGCCACGTGTCCGTGCGCTGCCCTGCACTCCACACTGCAGCAAGAGCGGGGGACCCGCTACACACCCGCTGTGCCAGGGGCTCAGGAGTTGCCCAAACCCAAGCAGAGCATTGCCAGAGCATCCCGGGATGCTGCGGGCAGTGCCCATGGTCCCAACAGAGACACCTCCCCCCCAGCTGCCCCTCACCTGGGTTATTTCCTGGCCAGGCTCTTGAAGAGCTGCCAGCCCTTCTGCAGCCAACCCCATCTCCCTTGGGAACGACAGCCAGAAACGGGAGCCACATCCGCGCTGCAGGAGGAGGTGGTGGCTCCATGGGGCTGTGAGCACTGCAGGGATGGGGATGGCAGGTGGCTGGTATGGTGCAGGTCCCCGATCTCCTAGGCCATGCTTGCACTGCTCAGCACCCACAGCCTGATGGGCACCCGTGGCTTATAGACCAGCGCAGGAGGTTACTGTCACCCTGTACCTGATGCTGTCAATGAGATGCTGGTGGGACTCCTGGGTGAGGACCATGCAGAGGGCATAGGCCAAGTATTCCACCTTCCGCTCCGCTGCGTATTGCTTCAGGACAGTGAACACCTTCTCCTTCACCTCCGGCTGGTCACCGAGGATGTCATCCACCTGCAACATGGGAGCCGGGAGAGGAGAGGGAAGGGACATTGAGCAGAGCAGGTAATGGTATGTATGGAGGCACTGAGGGTGCAGAAAACACGTCCACCTCATCGCAACACCCAGTCAGCAAAGAGGGAACACGTGGGGAAGAAGGAGAAACACCAGACACCAGCCCATCACACAGCACTGCTGGGGTCCCCCACATGTCCCTGGTGGGGCTGTTCTATGTGTTGCAAACATTGCAGCAGGACAGAGAGGCTGTGCCACGGCCAGGCTGGGATCTGGCTGATCAGTTTGGAATCTGCCTTCCATTGCAATAGGCTTTTGGAGGTGATGCTTGAAACAGCATCGGCAGCACCAAGCTGCTGCCCCGTCCTCTCCACCTGTGACAGCCCTGGCAGGCGGAGCAATCAGCTAATCACCACCCAGCCAATCACCCCCAACGGGACCCTCCTTATCAGCCCCTTCCCAGGCCGGGGGCTGCTCTTTGGCCTGGGGTTGTGCTGGATGGGGGATGCTGGTGCCTGCAGCCCGGCTGCATGCAGCGAATGCATGGGGTGCAGAAGCTCCCTGTGACTGCCCTGCAGTCATTGTGTGCAGTGGGTTTTCCTGCAAGGTGATGGGTTTGTGCTGACAGCAGCTCTGTGAGCACAGGGGGATGCAGCAGTGAGGGCAGCAGAGCCCTTCACCCTTCCTTGGTGTGCATCCTGCAGCAGCACTGCATGGGAACCAGCAGCCATCACCCAGCCAAGCCCCTTGCATCATCTGGGAGCATCCCTCATCCAGGGAAGAGGAAGAGCCGAGTCTTCCAGGTGCTTGTCCCACTTGGCAGCTCCCACGGGAGGCTCGGTGCTGGTGCTGTCCCCCCACTGCAGCCCCCTGGGTGCTTTGGGTCTGCGCAGCCGCCGGCAGCAGCGCTTCAAGGTTATGGAATCTGGGGCACTCGCATTCTCTTGGGCTCACTCGTGTGCTGCCGAGTCCCAAGGTCCAGCTCTGAAATGCAAAGGACCACGGTGCTCCTGGTGGGATGAATCTGGGGGTGCTGCCGTGAAATGTTTGCCTGGGATGGGAATCCCAGGGCTTGGTGGCTGGGAATGGGGTTGCTGCTGCCTCTCATGTCAGTGCAGTCCCTTAGCATGCAGGGGACAAGAGGAGACGACCTGGAACTGGGACCGTGAGCACCTCTATCACAGGAGCACTGCACCAGGAGCACCAACCAGAGCTGAGCTCCCAGGTAAAGAGGGGTGAAGTGTTCTATTACTCTCTGCATCATGTCAAAAGATGAAGCCACTTAAATCAGCCCCCATTAACTCCCTCTGGAGAGGTGCTTGCCCACTGGGCTGTGCTCCAGCACCCAGGAGCCATTGGCACACGTGCTCCTCAAACCCACTTCTGGCCAAGGCAGCTTTGCTGGGCAAGGAAGGGATGCAGCAGAGGTGCTGCTGTGGGAGCTCGCAGCACCATGAGCATCCTGTTGGCTCCGAAAGTGCTCTCCTGTGCCCATCCAGGAAGTGTTTACTCGGTTTAATGTGACTTCAGGAGATGGAGGCAGCGTGGAGCAGCTTCCCAGCCTGTTGTGAATCTCCTGTAACCAGCAGGTATCTGTTTCACACGCGATGCTTTGCCTTATGAATCCGAACCTCAGCGCACGCTTGTGAATCTTTAATGCAGAAGCTGACTGAGGGGATTCAGCTGATACCTGCAAATCTCTTTATGAATGTCTTGTTCCTTTATTAACTCAGGATCCAAGAACCCTCAGCCCTGGTTATTCTCGTAACAGTATCTTAAAAGGCCACTTTGAAATGGAAATTAGAGAGATTAAAAAAAAAACCCAGCCATGATCAAAATTACAGTCAGCGTGAGGAGATGGGGTTGGTAAACTGCCCACTAGGAAGCTTTCAGGAACACAATGAAGATGTAATCATGTTGATGCTTTGTCTCTGCAACAGACTTAGAGCTAAAATGTCTGTGGGAGGATGTGCAGGAGATGGGGATCTGCCCCTGTGGGCTTCCACATGCTCTTGTAGTGCAAAGGAACAAGCCCTTGGGGTCAGCACCCAGAGGGTCCCCAAGCCCTTTGCAGCACCCATCTGTTCTCTATGGGGCTACTGAAATACAGGTGGTTGTCAGAGCCTTCTCTTGGGTGCTGATGCCCCACATCTGCTGCTCAATGCCATGACCAAGCCAGGAGCATCCCCATGTCCCAGCACGCTGCAAAGGCTGGATGTGGGGATCTCCAGTGCCTGCTGCAGAGGTGCCCAGAGCCCCACAGCCCATCCTTACCTTCCTGCTGAACTCCTGCGCTTTCTGCCTCCTCTCCTGGTGCACGGCATCAGCGCTGGGGATGGGGTCCCGTGTCCCAGCCCCACGCTGCGGCCGCAGCAGCCCCAGCTGCAGGGACCGCCCGTGGCAGGACCCCACCAGGGCAGCCACCGCCTCGGGTAGCATCACCGGCATCCCATTGACTTCCAGCACGAGATCCCCCGGCTCCATCCCGCAGGCAGCAGCGGGAGAGTCCGGGCTGACCCCGGCCACTCTTGGGGGGCTGCCGCTCGCCAGCTCGAAGCCGAAGCATCCCCGTGGAGCGGGGGGGATGTGGAGGTGCTGCAGGCGCGACACCACCCCGATGCTGGGGGGCACGTTGGGGCAGCGCCGGGCCAGCGCCAGCAGCGCCGCGCAGCCCAGGGAGGACACGGGCTGCCCCTCGATCTCCAGCACCTCATCCCCTGGCCGCAGCCCTGCTGCCGCTGCGCTGCTGCCTTCCTGCACCCAGAGGATGTAGCATGGACCAGTCCCCGTTATCTTGAACCCGAAGGCCTCGGGCCAGCCCTGGTTGGTCGCTGGCATGGCTGCGACTGGAAAAGAAGGGAAAAACAGGAGCTGTGGTGTTTTCTATCCTTAACGTCAGTTCTTGTAGATGCCATGTGGGTCCCATTGGGTGTGGGGGTGCTGCACGTTCAACTGTGGGAAGAAGTGCCCCAATGGGGACACTTTTCCTCTATATTTCGCTAAAAAATAGCTTTTACTCTTCCACCATAAGGCTGCCAGCAGTGCCAGTGCCATTAGCAGTGAGGAAGCTGCGCTGGCTGGATGGTGGGGGCTATGCCTGGCACCAGGGCCATGGCCTTGCACAGCCTGTGTCCCACTGGAGGTGGCACATTCCCCACCTCCATCTCACCAGGAGGTGTCTTTAGGCTCCTGCTTGTATTTATTTGTGTATCAATCAAACTGATTATTTCATTTCCCTGGCACGTCCCATTAATGAACAGGTCATCCAGTGGCTTCAGACAGCCTGGTTTTAACCAGCTCTTTGCAATACCCAATATTGGAGCTGGTTGCAACAGCAAGATTAACACAAATTCATTCGAATTTGTCAGATGCTCTCAGTTCTCCCAGGGGTATTTCTCTGTGTCCTGTGTCCAGGATTAACCTGATCACAGCACCCTGAAATGCAAAGATGAGGATTCTCAAAAGAACTTGTTTGTGGTTACTTTGAAGGGTCAGGACCGGCTCCGTGGATGCTCAAGGAGAAAGCGGGCACATCAGCCCTCAACATCTGCAGAAGTCATCTTTGCCCCAGGTAAATCGGAGCAGCTGATGTGTGCGGCTCACTTGGATGCCCTTTCCATGCTGCCCATGTGTAAGTACCTCTGTGGATGGCTGACGCTTGCTGTAATGATTTGCATGTAGATTTTCCCTTCATTTGATCTCAGCTGTCTGCAGAGATGCTTTTTACCCCCATGTTTGTTCCATGTGTGCTACTTAGCATGTGTTAAACACTTACAAAATGAAACACAGCCTGTTTTACCTGGGCAAACTATCTTACAGAGACTATGAGGACTCAGCATTGCTCCACAGTAACATCCTCACTAACGCACCTTGAGTTTTGTGCCCTTTAGATCAAAAAGCCTCAAACACAGGCTCAGAGGCACAGCCTAAAGCTGCCTTTTGGTTCATCCCCTTGGACAACTCCGAGGGTCCTACTTTACTCTGGTCCATGCTGCTGCCAGCACAGCAAAGGCATCACCTCCCCACCTCCACCTCAGTGGGCAGCTTGGCTTTGATCTGAATGATCAAATGACTTTTCTTCTGCTCCTTTCAGACCTGGGAAATACTGGTTTATACCCTATTACAGACCAAGGAGATGAAAGGAACTCTTCTCAAGTCCATTTTCAGCAGAGGTAATACAGACCAGCTTGCTCTGAGAGCAGAATCGCAAGGATGGGCAGGGAACACAGCAGAAATCTGTGTTAATAACCTGAGCCTGCTCTGCTCTTGCAAACAGCTGCTCAAGGCTGTATGAGAGAGCACTAGATGTGCTACCTTCATAAGGAAATAATGAAAAGGACCAAGCAACGTGCTGTCGCTCACATTAGAAGTGTAATAATCTTGTCCTCCTCTGTAGAGCAGTGCTGATTAAAATGCTATACAAAATCGGGGATTACTGCTACTTTTTAAAGAGGAAATAAAGCCATTGCCCATGTTAACAGGTACAGATGCGAAGGTCCGGAGGAGAAGTGTCCAGGGTGAAGCACAGGGCAAGGCTGGCAGCAGCAGGATGGAATCATCTGCAGCTGAACACCAGGACACAAGCTCGAGCACTGAAGGCTCCAGCAAGCGCCCAGTAACCACTGGGACAGCGCCAGTGCTGCCGCTCTGGGCTGAGCTCCACAGCAAAGCCCAGCAGAGCAGCAGCCATCGCCTCGCTGCATCACCCCTTCCACCTCTGCACCCTACGCTCGAGCACTTACAGAAGTCTGCAGCCATCCACGCGAGCCTGGCGGGCCCTCACCAGCAGCAGGTTGGTCCCGCTGAGGGGTTGGTGCTTTCCTGGTCCTCCTCCATCACCCCTGGAAGCTCTCGCTGGTCCAGGGGTGGGCAAACGGCTGCTGCGCCATGGAGCTGGGGCAGAGCCAGGGTGGCTGCTCCTTCCCAGGCTTCTTACTCAAGCCCTGTGCCCTTCCAGTGGCTCCCTGTCAGCCCCAGGCGGGCAGAAAGGGCTGTTTTGCCTTTTCCTGTTCTAATTAACTTTATTTCCATAGCAAAGAGAAGGAAGGACAAGCTAATTGCTGTGCTGGTCCTGGCTGAGTCTAGGGCTGAGCTGAGCCTGCAGATCTGGGGGGAATTAGGAGCTGGAAGGAGGTAAAAGAGATTAGTGGCCATGGAGGGAAATCCCTCACCCACAGGGCAAATCTGAAGAGACAGCACTTTGCCAAGCAGCAGATGCAGCAGGTATGTGGATGTGCTGAGACCTCCTCGCTGGCCCCATCACTGCCGGTTTGAGCGGGACAGCAGATTTCGGGCGTGTGATTCTGTCAGATGATGCAGGGTTTGCTGCAGGGATTTGGGGGCCTGGACCAGGCTGCTCCATGCAGGGTCCTCACAGCAGGAGCAGCTGGGAATGTTTCCCAGCAGATTCCCCCCCCCCCGCCCGCGACACTGTTTGTTAAGCTGCTATTTCTGGTTTTCTCCTCTGCTTCCTCAGCACTGAGGGATCCCAGGGCTTAGCACACTAAGAGGGTTTAGGGTATTACACATCCTGCTGCGGCACCAGCAGGAGCGGTCATCTGCATCCCATCCCCGACAACACAGCAACCCCTTGGTCTTCCCTTCGCACTGGTGTGGACTGAGCTGTCAGCAGCGATGGGCTGAAGGGAAAACAACCCTTCAGGAAGCCCAGAAGCCTTCTCCTCCTGTCCTCCCAGCCCTGGTGCTGGTGGTGCTCTGCTGGAGAGGGGACGTGGCTCCACTCTCACAGGTTCTGTACAAGCACAGATCTCCTTCTCAGCAGCTGAGATGCTCGGGCAGGCATTGGGGGGAGCATGCACTGCCCTCCCGTGTTGACACAGAAATACACACACCTCCTGCTCAGGGCATCTTCTTCACTACCCGCTGCCCAAACAGGCAGGCAAAACTGCGGTGGTTGTGAGCAAGTGAAGCAACTGATAACAAAGCCCTTTTCTGGCTGTTTGAAGACCAGGAAGAGTGGATGGAGCTCCTCAGCAGTGCAGGTGATGGTGCCCTGCTTGCTAACACTCACTGCAGGCAGCTCCAGCACCCAAACCCTGCCTGTAGACAAAACAACTTCCTTGTGTCCATGCTGATGCCATTCACCCATCCCAGGACCCCTTCTACGCTGCCAAACTTACCAGGTTACATCCCTCATCCCAACAAAACCTACCATTGTACCTGGAGCAGTGCAGGAATTCCAGTGTGTCAACAGGGAGGAAACAGCTTTTCACTACAGCCTCTCTCAGGAGCAAAGCACCTCGGGCTGCATTCCAGGATCCGTGTGCCCTGGTAATGTTTTGGGTGCATGTCTCTCCTTTAGGGTCTGGTTTAGCGCATTGAGGGGAAGGAACTTACCAGGGAAAACAAGGTCCCCTTCCTGAAACAGCCTCACCTGATGCTGCACCTCAGCCAAGCCAGTTAGCGTCCTCTTGGTGCCAATGCCGCTGTGCCTCAACCACTCCTCTTGGTACCCAAGCATCCCGAGCACCCCTCGGGGCTTACCTGCGGTGCCCGGGATCCAGCCAGCGGGACCCCCGGCGCGGGCGAGACCATCACAGCAGTTCCGGCCGCGGCTCTGGGCTGTTTCCCGGCGGCAGCGCCCGGCCCGGTTTCTATGGCAAACTCTACCCGGGCACCGTAACCCAATCGGCCGCGGAGGGCACCGGCTGCGGCGGTTTCAGTTGACAGCCCCCGCGCAGGGCACCGGGGCCGGGCTGCCCCTCCTGCCGCGCCAGCACACGGCTCCCCGTGAGACCCTGCGGGTACCGGGGCGCTGCACCCCGTGCTCCTGCCCTGCAGCGCACGGGAGGTGATGGTGAGACCTGATGCTGGGAGCTCCTCTGGAAGACCAAAGGATTCCGATCACCAAAGGCAACAACTTCCTGCACATCCCTCAGCAGTGACACAAGGAATCGCCGTGCGGACCCCCTGGGAACGGTACGGAACGGCGGACCCCCGCTCCGCCCGCACGGTAAGGAGCGGCCCGGGACGGTCCGAACGGACATGGGGTTTATAACAATGATTTAACGTTTATTGCTACCGCTTTACCCTTCGCTTCGGCTGCGCACGGAGGAAGGAGCCCGGCACACGTGGCGCTGCCCCGCGGCCTCAGCTCCTCCGGGAGGCCATCGGTGGCTCCCCCCCGTCCCGGAGGCGGCCCAGCGGCTGCCCCGTCCCTTCAGCCCGGGAAACCTCTTCCGCGGAGCCGCTGGGCCCCGGGAACGGTGGCTCCGGACAGCGGGGCCGGTACCGGGCAGGCGCTCCCGCCGCTGTAGATCCCCGAGCGACCGGAGGGGGCAGGCGAGCTCGGCGATCGATTAGCCGGCCTCGGCGGGAGGGTTGGCGCTGAGCGCGCCCCCTGCCGGGCGGGGGGACAGCCGCCGGTGCGGGCTGAGGGAGCGCCTGAGGCGGGTGTCGTTCCGCCCGGTGACCCCCGGGGCTGGCGGCCGGACACCCCGCAGGCCGCGACCGAACCCCCCCCCAGGGCACCTCGGGCTCCAGTCCCCGCACACCCCAGGGCCTGGTGTGGGGCCTGCAGGTGCGCGGCTCCCCGGTGAGGCCGGGCCGGGCCTGGGCGCTGACCCGGGCACCGGCACCCAGCGGCACGAACACGGGGCTCGTGTTGTGTTGCAGGGCGCGGGATGGACTTCCTGAGCCTGTTCCTCATCTACTCGTGCTTTGTGCTCTCTGCCATGGCTCTGCCGTGCCTCTGCTCGGGGAGGAGGGAGAGCTTCCTCGCTGGAAGCGTCAGCGCTGTGAGCCAGGTAAAGAGCCCAGCTCTCGGAGCCGTGGTGGTCTCCAATGAACTCAGCAGGTTCACTGTGCTAAATCAGTGCAGCTGCTGCATCTCTCCTCTATAAACCCACTAATATATATGGTCAGAGGGATCATAGAATCATGGAGTGGTTTGGGTTGGAAGGGAACTTAAAGTCCATCTGGCTCCAACCTGTGCCATGGGCAGGGACCCCTTCCACTGGAGCAGCTTGCTCCAAGCCCCTGTGTCCAACCTGGCCTTGAACACTGCCAGGGATGGGGCAGCCACAGCTTCTCTGGGCACCCTGTGCCAGCACCTCGGCACCCTAATACACACAGTGTGCTGTATCTCACATTTCATCTTATTTTGACAACTGCTCTCCAGTAATCAGGGTTGGAAATAGAACCACGCTTCCTTCCAGCTCCTGAAATCCAGCCCGAGCAGGTAGGAAAAGCCCATTTGTGTCTCATGGCTCCTGCGTGTGCCAGTCTGGCAGCAGTGCTGAGGGTGGTGGCACGCACGGGAGTTGTGATGCTCAAAGTGTGGTGTTCAGTGACACCGTAACACGTCAGCTTTGAGACATGAAATAACAACGAGGTCCCGTGTGTTTGCAGTTTCATGGTAGTTGCTGCTGTCATTAAGAGGAAGAAGGTGGGAGGAAGTTTGAGGATTAAAATAGGGAGAGAATTACAACTGGTGGCAAATGTTTTAGGGAAGCTCTTTAAGGTGAGCCTGTAATACTGCAGGCTGCTGTTCGTAAGAAGAGGGGGGGAATGAAGAGCTTTAAAAGAGGATTAAGAATTGGCATTTTATTGCAAAAGCAGGGAATGAATTGATGAGGCACAAGCTTATTTTTCTGTCTGTTGGACTGTGTCTGAATGAAGAGGGGAAACGAAAAGGGGCGATATTCTTGGAAGGGAAAGGATAAGAGAATTGTCATTTAAATTATAAATAATACTTAATGCTGCTCACATGAGTCTAAACAGACTTTGATTTTATTACTAGTATTGTACTTTTTATCATAGACTCCCAAACTGGTTTGGGTTGAAGGGACCTTAAAGCTCATCCAGTTCCAGCTCCCTCCATGGGCAAGGACACCTTCCACTAGAGCAGGTGCCCCATCCAACCTGGCTTTATAGACACATAGATCACTGTGCAGAGAGATATTAATAGCTGCTTCTATGAAACATGTAACAGTCAGCAGTTCAAATACTGCTGAGATGTAAAGTCACTGGCTGGAGAAGTGAAATCAATGCTTATTCTCATGAAATACATAAAGATAATCCTGAGTAGCTTCTCTGGACACTGTAATTTAAATTGGTATCTGACTGTAAGTGATGAAGGGTACAAGCCTGGAAGTTTAAGTTGTTTGACTGTGCTTTTGTAAGAGCCTCACAGATATTCATTGTGAGGGAGATGAAGGCATTAACTCACACGGAGCACAGCTCTGAGCAGGTCAGCTTCCATCCCTGGCTGCTTTCCTTGCTGCCAGTGGTTCGGTTGTGCGAGGTGGTTATATTCATGGTGCAACTCTTCTCACTTTCTCCTGCTTCCAGCATCCCTGCAGGCACAAACGGTGTTTGTAGGAGCCTCTTGCTCTGGTGTAAGCAGTGGCTGAAATACAGGGGATTGCTGTGCTGTACGTGGGGGGATGATGGGTATTGAATGCAATGTTACACCGTACTGACACACAGTTAATATTTGATGCAGGCTGCTTTCCTGTCTAGTTCTGTGTTTCCTAGTGCAGAACACAGCCTCATCTTTGAAGCAAGACTTGTCACTTGAACTGCTGCTAGAGGCATACCAGTTAAAAGAAAAATATTTAGCGTCTTCTCAACTCTTACATATGCTTTTTGCCTTCTGGGCTTTCACATCTGAGACAAGAAGCTCTCACTGCATATTTTCTTTCCATGTCAGCTAGAAATAGGCTCAGCTGCTCTAATTCCTGCACCGCTGATGGAGCAGTGTGTTGCTATAGAGATCTATCACCCTCTGAAGAGCAGAGTCAGACAGCTCGGCGGTCACAGACTGCTGCTGAGGAGCTCACTGAATGAACACAGACACTTTCCTTCTTCATCGTGGCTGGCTGGTTTGAAGCAGCAGTCAGACATGGCTGGGCCATAGCTGTAGTTGAAGAACTGTAGATTTGGGGGTTTTGGTTGGGTTTTGGTTAGGTTGTGGGGTGTTTTTTTCCCTTCTGGAGGGCATCTGACTTTATCCCTTTGCTTATCTGTGCTTGCATCTGTCAGATGTCCTGATGAAGCATATTGCAGATTGGGAATTGCTCAGTTCTATCCCCTGCTTAACCAGTTACCAGCCTGTAACCCACTATAAGCTCCTTAACTTTCACACATTAACCCAGATACGTTTGTGCCTGTTGAGCTCCCAAGAACACAGAACTTCACTCCCACAGTGAAATCCCCTGCAACATTCCTGCTGTATTCTTAGGAGTTCACATACCCTGAAAATGAGCTCCCTCCCCACTGCTACAGATCCATAACTGAGGGATTAGGCAACTTGTGTTTCTATTTGACCTTTCCACAGGCAGAAACATTGTGCAATTCAGGTAACAACAGTGTTCTCATTTGCTTCAGGCACTGTCATCTGTGATCCCTGCACAGCTCCAGAGGGTGGCACAGAGGGTGCTTCACAGGCTCTTCCACACAAGGTATTGCACTTCTTAATGCTTTTGACATTATTTTTTACTGTATTTCTGGTTCCTGTTGTGACCTCCTACCCCCAACAGAGCTTTCAGTGTTATCCTTAGATTCTCTTTGTCAGGGGTGCTTGTCGAGTATTACAGATTCCCTTTATGGTTTGCCACACTGTAGTCTGTTTGTTCCTTGCTTATTGTTTAGAAGATGGTACCCCGAAATATTTGACAGATAAAGATGCTGTGGCTCAGTGGCTTCCAGTGTAACAGATGTTGGTCACAGTGGTGGAGTACAATAGCCTCTAGACTGCCAACCTCTAGCTGGCAACCCCCATCCTCTCCCTAAAATCCCATTACTCTCAGTCCAGCAGTTTGGGTGTCTGAGCTCAAGAGGAAGCTTCACAGCTGCCAAGGTTGGGAGTATCTTCTTGTAGCCCTGCAGCTGAGAGACTTCACAGGATCTTGCTGGATTGCACATGAAATGGTGGAGGAGAGAGCAGTAGAGGAGAGCTTGTCTGCAACAGACTTCCCCCTGTAGTAAAGTACACATCACTAGTTATTTAAAACTCATAATACAAGCCCAGCAAACTGATGTGTAATGCAGAGAACTGTAGTAAGGGAGCATTGCTTTCCTAATGTGTGGCTTATCTTGGCGTCTCTTTGCCAGGCTGCTGGAAGCTGTTCTCAGTGTGATGCATCCCAAACAAACCTGTGTGCCAAGTGATGGTGCAACGTGCCTCACAGAACCTGCAGCCTGGCACCAGTACTGGCCCTTGCTAACTCCTGCCATGCTTGTCTCCTAACAGCTGCTTAGGTTATTATAGGGTTTTTGAGCTCAGCTTTCACTGGGGTTTTCTTTGCTTGCAGAGCAGCACATAGCAAATGTCTTCTGGCAGAATGCTTTGCGCTCTATTGCTGTGGCATGTTTTGTCAGCAGCAAGTGATTACAAGACTTTGTATTTTACTGATGGGAAAAGAAAGTCAGAGGAGATGCTAGTAGTGGAAGTGAGTTTAGCTGGTGTATTGTAAGGAGTGTATGTGGGAAGAAGAGAAGGAAGGCATTGGAAGGAGAAAATGCTATTAATATGCAATCCATGCTGGCCTGAAAACCTGAAAGGTGTCTCCTTGTGTTTGGAAAGTCTTTGCTGGTCACCTCTGATGGGACCTGTTAATCAGGATGCTATGTATTGAATAGACTGTCCCCTTGCTGTTACAGAAGCTGTTTGTTTGTTGTCCTGCACGTAGTCTTGCAAGCTGCAGTGTATGCGGAATACACATGGGAAGTGTTTGTGTACTGCTGGGAGCTGCAGTTTCACCTCCTCATCCTCCTCCTGCCCTACCTGCTGCTGGCTGGGAACGTGGGCTGCTTCATCCTCTGCTCGCGAGCCAATCCTGGTAAGCTCTTGCTGACTGGGAGCTGTAAGCCATTTGAAAATGGAACCTAAAAAAGGCTACAAACACCATTGCTAACAGTTTCTCTTGTTTCTTTCACAGGTATAATAACTAAATCAAATCATGCGTCTTTGGTTAAGATTTATGCTTATGATGGTGTATTGTTTCAGAAGGGCATCGTGTGTCCTACGTGTGACTTGGAGAAGCCAGCCAGGTCAAAACACTGCAGTAAGAATCTTAACTTCCTTGATAAGCAAAACAGTGGTACCTCCCCAAATCAGTTCTCCAGAGCTGCAGTCTCTGCCTTTCCTCTGCTTTGCTGGGCAGTGCTGTCAGAGAAGACAAAGTCTGTGAGCTGCAGTCTTAGGGAATAAAAGAGGAAATGGATAGCACAGCTTTGGGTTTAGTATTGGGGTTACTGTGTTTGCTTAAAATCATGACCATAATTCTTGGATTTTGTCAGATGAAAAACTGTCCTAAACTGTGTAAAAATGAAATTGCGCACTTAAACCCCAAGCAACTGACCTGTCCTGTGGCTCCCTCTTCCCCAGGTTTCTGCAGCATGTGTGTGCATCGGTTTGATCACCACTGCGTGTGGGTCAACAACTGCATTGGTGCCTCCAACACCAAGTACTTCTTCCTTTACCTCTTCACACTGACTGCCATGGCAGCAACCACTGCAGTCATCTCGGCAGCGTTCCTCAACCAAGTGGTGCTGCTCTCAGGCATGATGCATGGGAGTTACATTGATGACCAAGGACAGGAGCGTGCTGTTGACATTCTCTTCCTCATCCAGGTGAGTTTATGCTGTGTGGGTTATTAGTTTGTATACAAAGGTTTAGCTCAGTCTTTGCTCTCAGGAGTCTTGTTAATCCTCCTCACAGGCAGATGTGGACAGATGCAGGGGTTTACCACCTTCACACAGCTAATGCAGTGTAGAAAACTGCCATTGCAGAATGCTTTTAAAGTACAGGGTTTTTCTCCCAGCATTTCATTCCAGTCTTCCATTCTTTAGATTTCTGTTTCCAGGTTCTGCTTTAACTCAGCAGATCTAGTTCACAGGGACTGATTTCACATTCCAGTGACTATTTGCTGCAGGAATGTTTAGGAAACAGTTGAAAATCCTTGAGATATCTTCATGGAGATGTTCAAGCAGGACTCTACTGCCCTGGAATTTAGATACTTGAATTTTTTTCTCTTGCATACAAAGGGTGACTTTGAGCTTCTGTAGCACTTGAACCATTTGCTTTTCAGTCCCCTCACCCCTTTCCGTAGTATGGCAGTGAGGTGATACACAGCAAATGCTTTCTCTTTTCCTCATCCTAAACACCAGATGTTTCAGCCTTGGACTGTTATAAAGGGATCTCGGTGAGGGAGCATTTGCTCATGTTTGAGCTGTACCATTCCCACTCCCCAGCACTGGAATTTAACTCAGGGAAGAGCTGCTTAAAACTGCATCGTGTCAGCAAAACCTGAAGTTGCACCAGATTGTGGCCCCTTCATTTGGCAGTTTGTTTTCAGATGATCTGCATTAATGATTTTCTTAATTAAGAAACCCAACAAGCAGAATTCTGCTATGAAATACAACATTCAGAGATAGATGGATGGAGAAAATACTCCCACTTATTAGCCAGGCTTTGGGAGTCTGCATGCTCTACTCCAGGATTCAGTCACGGAGCTGACAGAGGGCTGTGACCTCTTCCTGGGGCTCCACAGTTCCATGTGTGCCCAGATGTGCTTTGCAGCTGCACGCTGAGCACTCACATCCCTCCATGTGCTTTAATGCCCCATCTTTGTAACTGAGTTGTTCTTTTTCTTTCTTTGCAGCACCTTTTCTTGACTTTCCCTAGGATTGTCTTCATGCTTGGCTTTGTCATTCTCCTCACACTGGTTCTGGGTGCATACTCCTGTTTCAATCTCTATTTGGCCTTAACCAACCAAACTTGCAATGAATGGTATAAATCCAGAAGACACGGGTGTTGCCACCATCCAACACTGCAGCCTCATGACAGACAAGCTGTCTACAAGAACATTTATTCTAAAGGAGTCTGGAGGAATTTGGTAGAAATCTTTAAGCCTCCTGCAGTGCTGGAAAGCAAGAAGAAAACATGAAGATATCAGTGTTCTTATGTGTGTTTATAAGTTTTTTGTAGGACTTTATACCAGCAGTGAGCTCTGATGCTCAAGCAGCTTTTGTAAAAAGGTGACTGTATCTCAGTGAAGTGATTGGAAACTGTTTGCATAAAGCTGACCAGTCTGTCTGTGACACTGACATTGTACGGTGGCAGGGGCCTGCAAGTCTTTTCAGACACAATCACAGTGCAGAAGCATTAGGATCAGCTAAAGAACACATATATAAGGAACTGGGGGTTTTATGTTTAGTTTTGTATGCTGCATAATATATACCACTGTATAATTGAGTTCCTCAGTTGCTTTAGTCCATCTTAAGTAGGTCTTCCTTCCTGCAGGAGACACTGCTATATTCCTGCAGTGTCACAGATGTGGAAGTGGCACTGCTTTGTCAATCATTCACCTTTTTCTTTTGCCCTGCCGGAAAACAGTAACAGAGCTGACTGCAGTGCTCTGGTTACGAATGCCTCAGTATTTAAGATACTTCCCTGGGTGAGATCTCTGAGGTTAAGCTTGGTCCTCTTGTTTCCTTGTTGGAGGGAGCAGTAGTGAATTGGCTGTTTTGGAGAGACAAGTTGGGTCCATCTTACTGGAGTGAATCTTTCTCCCTGTGCACACTTGCAAGGGAAGAGCTAACAAAAAAAGAGCTGCTGTGAACTGTGAGGAAGCTTCACCTTTGTGTGAGTATCTTTGCTTGGGAAATGATTAACCCATTTCTGTTAATATGGAGAACACATTGCATGGATTTAGCTGAAAGACTTTATGATTACTGGCAGAATCTGAACTTCAAGAACCATGTTCTACTACAGATCCGGGTTAGGATGGAGCACCTTGAATTTAGACAGGAAACTATTACAGGTGAGGTGCTTGGTGAGGCACTGGCACAGGGTGCCCAGAGAAGCTGTGGCTGCCCCATCCCTGGCAGTGTTCAAGGCCAGGTTGGGCACGGGCTTGGAGCAAGCTGCTTTAGTGGAAGGTGTCCCTGCCTGTGGCAGGGGTTGGAACTGGAGGAGCTTTAAGGTCCCTTCCAACCCAAACCAGTCTGTACCAGGATTCTGTAGGTGAACGCTAGAAGGCAGTTCATGGCTGTCCCTCAGAAAACCCTTGGCCTTAACAGCAGAAGACAAAAGTTAACTTAGAGCTGTGCAAGTGGCCTCTGCCATCCTTTACCTGGGGATCGTGTGAAAGGCTCCAAAGCACACGTGTACTGGCTGCTTCTGGAGGCTTGTTTGGGGAAAAAGCGTTTGACTCGCCTAGTGATGAGCGTTTCTTAGGCACAAGGTCAAGGGGTCCCCATTCTCTTTCCAGACATCCTTCTGTTTGGGTGACAACAGAGCAGAAATTGGCCAGCTCTAGTAAGAACTTTAAATAACTTTATTTTTACAAAGGTGTTTATTTACATGCTGGAGCTGTACAATATGCAAATAAAAACCCAGATATGCTTTAAAAAAAAGAAACTATCATATACAATATGGCTTTACATGCCACCAGGCCCCTCTCAGGGCAGCCTGTCTGGCACTGCAAGGGTACAATGATGCATTCTTTCATAGACCAGTACATAAGGCTACTTGTCCAGGATATAAAACGAAGATACTTCAGTACCATGCCTTAGTAGGCATAAAGGAGTGAGGTTAAAGGCATGAAACTTTGAGTGGTGGTGAACACACACCAGAACTCCTTAGGTTTGGTTTCCTTGGTTTGCTTTAAATGCATATGTTAAGTAGTCTCTTATGAGACCCTACATCTTTGTTTCACTTTCTGAATGCTTTTGAACACCAGAACACCACTGTTCTGTGGTCAGAGGTCAATGCTTTACAAGGAACCTTCCTTTATTTGAGGCAGCTGTACAAACTACTGAGACTGTCAACTCTGGTGCATGGGTCACTTCCACAGTACAACCATGCAGAGGATTTTAACTATCGGTACTTCCATTTTAAACAGGAAACATCTCAGCGCTGTACCTTCCTGTTAAGTCACTTCCCTATGGAAGCATTCCCTCCCTTGGCAAAGGTAGGACTGCTCCGACTCCCAAACTGAAAAACCCAGGAAGTTTTACATTAGCATCTGTCACTGGGTGCATGCTGCTCATCACACAATGAGAGTCTGGACTTCCACCTCCGCCTCCTGCGAGGCAATCACAAACTCTCCCGCATGTTCCATGATTTCAATGTCCTCAGATGCCACCATGGTCACCGTCGCCTCTTCCGTCTCGATGCCACCCTCCGTGGTCAGCACTGCTCCCTCTCCGATGGCAGAAGCCAGTGTCATGGCCACCTGCTCAGTGAGGCTCTCGGGGGTGGCGATGGTGATGGTGTCTGCAGCATCAGTGGTTACTTCAGAGTTCTCAGCCACGGTGACGTTCTGCACAATGATCTGGTGACCAGAGTTTGCTTGATTCACTATTTGCTGCACGACCTTCATAATGTGGCTGTCGACCTACAGGAAGAGAAAAGAGGACTCGTTATGTCTCAGTGTGGTGTTTCTCTCTTAGAAGTATGGACAGTTCTCATCACCACAAGCAGGGCAGTGCAACAGCATTAATTCCACTTCCCTCCAGCTGTTGAAGTACTCATCACTCCTGGAACAGCAGACTCCTAGAACATGTAATAGCTCACGTCACTGAAGATGTTTTGCCAGCAGGACACTTGCCACAGAATCATAGAATAGTTTGGGTTTGGAAGGCCCTTAAGATCATCTAGGTCCAACCTGGCCTTCGACACTGCCAGGGATGGAGCATTACCACTTCTCTGGGCAGCCTGTTCCAGTGCCTCACCACCCTCACAGGGAAGAACTTCTTCCTTGTATCCAATCTGAACTTCCCCTGTTTCAGTCTGAACCCTTCACCCCTTGTCCTATCACTACAGTTTCTGATGAAGAGTCCCTCTCCAGCACCCCTCAGATGTCAAAATATTTATAGACAAATCCAAGCAATGCATGCCAGGACCTTTGACCTGATAGAATCCAAGCCAGGAGCCCAGCCAGCCTCTGACTGTGCAGCAGGAACCATTTTTAGCATTCTGGAATGCGTTGCAAGGATCTAGGGTTACCAGCACTAACCCAGTCATATCCAGTATGACCAGTACAGGCAGCTCTGCAAACCTACAGAGGTCAGTCAATTGATTATCTGAAGTTGGGTTTACTCAGCATGACTTTCAGGACACCAAAAGCAACTCATTTCATCTACAGCAAGTCCCCATAATAATCCTTCACGTGGCTGCTTTACCTCATGTCTTGTTCCCTCTATGATTTCAGTAGCTTCATTGGTCTCCATATCTTCAGTAGCAGTCTTGAAAGACAAAATATGATGATTCTCTTTTTAGATTATTACCAAAACCACTTTTATTACCAAGATATAAGACATTAAGATCTTTTATAAGAGTCTGTCTGTTCCCCTCCTGCTGCAGTAGCTCCTCTAAAGCCAACTCCTCCTTGACATTACCTCCAAATCCCATTGTCAAGAGCTACTTAAAAGTAACTCGCAGTGCTCACAGATAACCAGAAGAGAACATCCTCTCTCAGCAGGACTTGGCCAACTGGCAGATTCTTCTATTGGAGAAGAACTGTGGCAGCACTAACCGGGCTCAGTAAATGAACTGTGTAATTCTGCACTGATGAGTACTGGCTCTTTGTCACATGGGGGGAAGAGCAAAATGCAGAATTCATTGCTTTTGGCAGCCACAACCAGTTAAAACCTGAGATTATTTCTCTGCTAAATTATTTCTTTAAGTTAAACAGAAATGGAGGAAAATAGAAGGTAAAAGTTCAGGGAAAGCTGAAGCAAATCAGTGAGGACATAAAATGTGGTATGGTCAGTTCTCAGCCTCAGCTTTCTGATGTCTTCCTGCTTTCTCATTTTCCTGCATACATTACAGGAAGGCTTTGGGAAGGGGGTGAAGTAGGCTCCAGGTGCTCTCCTTCTGAACAAGATTCTTTAATCCTACTTATTCCTAGGGTCATGCATTGGCTAGATCCTATTTTACCTTCTCCCAAGGCCCTAGGTGAGGAACATCACACACAACTGCAGTTTCAGTGACAAAACACCGTGCTGAGGTCTGCAGGCAAAGGCACTGCCCACTTCTCACCTCGATGATGTACTCCTGAGTGTCTGCCACCACTGAAGAGAATTCCACCAGCACCGTATGAGGATCTTCGGAGATGACAGTGGCAGCCAAGTTGTCAGCAGACTGGCTTTCCTCAGACACCATCACTTCCTCCACCTCTTTCAAACCCAGGAGGCAGCCACCTGAATGGTATTCCAAAAACGCCAAAAGAACATCATTTTTCATAATCATCTCAAATACAGGAGAAGGCCATTTTTAGGTCCTCATGGAAAATGCTACACAGCACAGGTAAGGACCTGTAACAGAATACCACTGACAAGTACCAGCTACCAGGCTCTCATCCCACTGAGATCAGCCAAGTGACACCAAACAGAACTGAGACTGGAGCAGAGCCACTGTCCAGTACAGTGCCAAAAGACACACAGCTCAGTTCAGATGTAAATCCATACTAGATCTCAAAAGCTGTGTGTGAAGAACTGCATATCTTTTCTTCTTACACATTTCTCTATCTACCAGGGAACTCTTTTTTTTTCCTTCTAGTGAACTTGTATTGTTCTTCGCAATCTAAACACCTCATCATCACTACCTGACAAAGCTCAAAAATCCATGCTTAGGAGGTAAAGGAGCAGCAGGTCCAGTGCAACTAATCTGATCAAACAAGATTATCTGTGAGAACTCAAGACATTTTCCTCACAGAACATCCATGCTTTGTGTTTTTACAGTTCACCTCTTCCCCGACACAGGAATCAAGCTCTCTCTGGCATTACTTTGTGGAAATGTTAATTTTCTCCCTCTTTGTGTATAGCCTTGGACCAGAGCCCCGGTAGGCTCTGGTAGGGTGCAGGCTCTGTCTTCTTTACTCAGGACAGTGGTGACACTGCAGGGACCACTTAGGCTAGAGGCTGGAGCAGAGAACCCAGAGCACTGCTGCAATTAGAGTCTTGATGCAAGTCCTCTTTATTTAGATGATCTAGATTATATATTAGAACTGATTTACAGCTGTTTGTTCAGCTGACTCTTGGTCACAAAAATCACAGTAGAAACATTCATTAATATAGATTAAAAAAACCCGTAACACATCTCCTGATGCAACTGGGATGCAGATAAACAGCCCTCGATGCCAGTCATTAGCTCCACTCCAAGAAACCCTCTCCACTAAGCCAACGAGCAGCTCATCCAAACCCAACCTGAGACCACCCCACGCTCCCACCCATCGCAGCCAAACTCTTGGCCACCTCACCTTTGGTTTTGAGGTGCCTGTTGAGGGTGCCGTGCTCTGCAAAGCCTCTCCCACACCGGTAGCACTTGAAAGGCTTCTCTCCCGTGTGGTGGCGGATGTGGCGCACCAGCGAGCCCTTCTCCCGGAAGCCGCGGCTGCAGAACTGGCACACGTAGGGCTTGTCCTCCAGGTGCGTGCGGAAATGGACTTGCTGGGCATTCTGTACCAAAGGGAGGAACAGGAGAAGGGAGCTAAAGGGGACTGCAGACTGGAACAAGCAGTATTTTAGCTTCCTGGGTAAAAGTTAACATCCTTGAGGACTTTTTCTCATGTACAACGTGATAAAAATCAGGTTTTACTATTATTACATAGAGTTTTCCAGACAGTTTCTTCACAAATGTGAAGGTTTTACTGAGATCTTAACTGGAAGTTGCCCCTGCCTACGGCAGAGCATTGGAACTGGATGATCTTTAAGTTCCCTTCCAACCCAAACCATTCTATGGTTCTATGACTAGCCCTCTCTTTCCTTACTAAAAAGCCTCCTTCTGGAGCTTCAGCTCATTAAGAGGAGCAAAGCCTCCTAACTTCTCCCAAACCCTGGCTCTGGAAAGGGAAACCTGGAGGGCAGGCCGTGGTGAGGGAGTTCACCTTTGTCTTGTACCGCTTGCCACACTTGGGGCAGGAATAGGGCCGCTCATCGGAGTGCACTCGTCGATGCCCCTTCACGTGTGCAATGGTCTTGTAGAGCTTCCCGCACTCTCCACAGCGGAAACGCCGCTCGTTCACGTGCACCTCCTGGTGCTTCTTTAGCAGGTAGCCCTTGGTGAACTCTTTGCCACATTCCTCGCACTTAAAAGGCTTGTAATCTAGAGAGAAAGAGAGGACATGTGGTTGGTACACGACAACCCACAGGACCAAGTGTCTCCTACATGCTGTAATCGAATCCTTGCCAAAAACATGACCCAGGAGAAGGAGGGAAATTATATTAACTGTGTGTAAGGTCTTTGTCTCATTCAGAAGCGAATTCTGCTCCACTGTTGCTCTCCTGGTCTTTGGTGCCTTTCAAGCAGCAGGTCCAGCCTATGAACCTGTTCTGCCTCACCAACCTTTTTCCTGGCCTCTTCATCAAATTCCACTTGCAAGGATGCAGTGCAGCCCCGAAATGTGAAAGTTGGGAGTGTTTTGTTAGGTATTTCTTCTACGCTTTATTCTACAGCTCTCCCAAAATCAACCTTTTCACATTAGTGTGTCACTAATTGATTTTAATCAGTTGATTTTGCATGGCTAAGGCCATGTAAAGGCAAGGGAGTTGAAACAAAGCAAGCTGTGCTATGTGAGACACCTCACATTTTAGACACTTTAAGCATAAGCAGTAGAACTTTACCTAAATGACCTTTGATGTGTGTTTCAAGGGAAGTAGCGTCACTGAAGGCTTCGTTACAGTGAGGGCAAATGTAACTTTTATACCCATTTGTTCTTTCAGCTTCTGGCTATTGGAAAGAAAATGGTACAACATAAGTATGTTTGTCCTGGTGTGGATAGGAAGTACTGCAGTTAAATACTCCAGCTTTGACCAGGAAGAGATCTGTATGGTTAACAGGAGAGAGAGCAGCTCTGTGTCCTAACACCACACTTAAGCACATGTGAAATATGTTTAACTATAAAACCTGACACAACTCCCAGGGCACAGGGAGAGATGCAGGGAGGGTAACATGCTAACAGTGCTGTGCACAGCCAAGTGCAGGCAAGGAACATTACACAATGAATCTATGTACGGAATACAAACATACAGCCTCTGCTTGTTCTACTTCAACACACTGCTCCCCACATGGCTCCTCTTCTGCTTCCACCGCTTCATTCTGCAGTCCTTCTGCAGCAGCCACAGCAGGCTCTGTGTCTGGCTTCTGCATCTCCTCCACAGCGACTCGCTCTATCACGATACCCGAGTTCCTCATGGCCTCCCTCAGCAGGTTCTCACTTGTCGCTTCCCCCTCACATGGCAGCTCCTCGGGATGTGACTGCTGAAGGAAGGAACAGTCTAGTAACTGGCACAGCAAATACACCCTCAGCCCTCTCTTTAGAGCCATTCTTTCTAAGGTATCTAGTGCTGTGATACAGGGTTGAAAAGTCAGCAAGGCAATGATCTTGGACTGGGGAGGAAGAGGAGGTGAACGTGTACTCTGAAGACACACAGTCTTAGGTATGATAAGCCTTTGCTGCTATCACAGTGTCTTGCAGCAGGGAATGATCAATAAAAACACCCTTTCACCTTCTGGGTTGTTCAGTGCATGGTGGTGAATCCTATGCATCCTCCTGCATGCTACAGATGTGCTGCTAAGCTCAGCCAGACTCTAGCAGAGCAGAACCTTTATGTGCTTGGGTGAAATAGCAGCTCATTAACCATTTATTCCCATCACCCAGATTTTTAGCACCTATGAGAATTCTGTCTGTGAGGTGAAATACTTCACAATACTTCTCTGCATACAGCACATGACGGGCCTTTAAGAGAAAATGCACTCACATCTTGGTCCAGGGATTTTGCATCGACAACAGGAAGCTCCTGCATTTGAACATGGACTTCGTGAAGCACGTTGCCTTTTGCATCTGTCACCAGGTGAATGACGGGTGAGCTCTCGATGGACTCACTCGCTATTGAGGAAACAGTGTCTGGGTTTGAACTAGAGGATCCTGCAAGAAAAGCAGCACAGTGAGTCATGGGTGTGCTGCCACCTTCCCCAGCCTGCTGTGCCTGGCAGAAAATGTGCCTCAGAACACGAGGTGCCTGCTAAAACCAGCTCTGTTCCAGAGCATCAAACACTCTTCACAGTCACTGCCTGGCTACAGAGCTTCGGGTTAATACTTTAGCTCTATAAATTACTTTTTCCTATAAAAAATTACAAACTGAATACCACAAAAGTGGGTTTAATTTATATGCTCAGTTCTCCCGGACATGAGGCAGGTGCTGGCAACAGCACTGACCTGTTGGCAGATCCTCTTTATTGACCACTATTTCTTTGTTCATGTTGAAGCGAATCTTTTCAGTGCAGGGTGTAAGAGATTTCAGGTGCCGAGTCAAAGCTCCTGATTCCCGGAAGCTCTTCCCACATTTCTTGCATTTGTAAGGTCTTTCGTCTGGGAATGACAGGAATGAAAATGAGTATTAAGGTAACCACTGCCAGCGCGAAGAACACCTTCAGCTTCCTACAGCCAGCCCCGTGCTTATCTCTTGTGTTGCCTCCCAGTAGCCCAGCACTGTGGAGAGCAAAACGGGCTCAGCTCAGCAGCAGGAAAGCAGTGAGTTCCCCTGGAAGGTAACCTGGTTCCCTACACACAGAGCACACCCCTGCAACGAGCAGTTCTTATTCTGCAGAGCTCTTACCAGTGTGACGCCGATGGTGTCGAATCAGAGACCCTTTTGTCCTAAAGGAAGTGCCACAGAGTTTGCATTCATAGTCCTTCCTGCTGCTGTGAGTGATCATGTGAGCTTTGAGGATGCTGGCCTGGGGAAAGAATTTCATTTTAGAAGATGTTTCAAGTCACAGAATCCCAGACTGGTTTGAGCTGGAAGGGACCCTAAAGCTCATCCAGTTCCAACCCCCTGCCACAGGCAGGAACACCTTCCATTAGAGCAGGTTACACCAAGCCCCATCCAACCTAGCCTTGAACACTGCCAAGGATGAGGCAGCCACAGCTTCTCGAAGCTAAGGTTAAGGATTTTAGAGGTTAAGTGTTTTACATTTCAGCTGTAAAGAAAAACAGTGCTCCTTCAGAAAGTAGGACTTCCCTTTTGGAAGCATCTCATGCACTAGAACAGCATAATGTTATTGAGTCTTGAGATATCCTGGTGAACTTCTAGCCTAAATAACTCACTAACCCAAACACACAGGATATACTTACTGTTTTAAATGTCTTCTGGCATAATTCACAAACATATCTCCCTTCTTTGTTAACCAGCAGCTTAACCTTGATCAGTTCCGTGGAGATATCCTGCTCCGGATCGTCAGGGTTGCCTGGCTCTTCTGGGACTTCCCCATCAGTGTGTCCATCTGGGTTTTCAAAAACATGATCTCCTGCAACAATGACTTCTTTGATGTGCCCACTGCCTGGGAAGAGGGTAGGACAGTTATGTCCTTTGCAGAAGAGCTTTACCTAACTACATCAATTTACTGCTGTAGCATTTCACACAGCAGGAGGAGGAACAGCTACTTAAAGCCTGAACATGGGTCATTGCACAGTTCCTGCTGTTTACTTTAGGTGCTGGAGCAGGTCCAGAGAAGGGCTACAGATCTGGTGCAGGGCCTGGAGCACAAGTGTGATGGGGAACGGCTGAGGGACATGGGAGGTTCAATCTAGAGAGAGAGGGCTCAGTGGGGACCTGATAGCTCCCTACAACTGCCTGGAGGATGGAGCCAGGAGGGGCTGGGCTCTGCCAGCAAGGAATGTGACAAGAGGAAACGGCCTCAAGCTGCCCCAGGGCAGGTTTAGATGGAGCTGAGGAACAATTCCTTCCCCAGAGGGTGCTCAGGCATTGGAACAGGCTGCCCAGGGCAGGGCTGCAGTCACCGTCCCTGCAAGTGTTCACACAGCGTGGAGACGAGGCCTCAGTGCCATGGGTTAGTGGTGGCCTTGGCAGTGCTGGGAATGGTTGGACTGGGTGAGCTTAAAGGGCTTTTCCAACCTGGTTGATTCTATGATTCTATTGCAGCATAACTATTAAAATGGCCACTTCTGGAACAGAGTTTTAACTCTTAATTTATTATTGCAGGGACAATTGCAGAGCTGGTCAAGGGATGACTTGCACACCTTCAGCCCCAAGTCCTGCAGCAACACGGAGGCATCATGTGCCCGACAACACACACAGATCACCCTCCAGAGCACACTAGAGGGGGGAACAAGCTCCTGACCCAGCCAGGTACAGAACCAGGCACCCCAAAGCTCACCTACTATAGCAGAGGCATTGCTGATTTCCTCTGCTATTGAAGATGCTTCAACCACTATATGGGCAACAGTTATGGACTCCTCGACAGAAGGAACAACCTGCTGTGACAGACAACACTTTAGCAGAGGAGTTTTATGACCTTTAAAGCCAACAGCCCCGGCTGGAGGAGAAGTTGCTGTCACCTTTTGCACGTCCTGGCCGAGGCCCGGTGGTGCCGCAGGCAGAGCCTCGGGGACTCTGTGACAGACCTTCTGCAGCTTGTGGTGCACGAACTCTTCCAGGGAGGTGAACTCGGCCTGGCAGCGCCCGCACTTGTGCACGTCATCTTCATCTATGGGGGAGAATTCGGGCACGGCTTAAGAAACTGACATGGAAAACTCCTGTGCTGCGTGTGGAGGTGAGCTCCCGCACCGGGGGGGGGGGGGGGGGGTCCCGGGGCTGGGGGTGTTTCCGAGCCGGTTTCTGGCAGGGAACGGGGCGATCTCCCCACCCGGGCCCGGGTCCCCTCCCGAAGCCCGGCGCAGGGACGGGACGCAGAGGGGCACCAGCCCGGACGCTGCTGACAGAACCAGCATGGTCAGGGCCCGCTCCGCCCCGCGCCGAGCACCGAGGGGTCGGTTCCGCCAGGCCGGGTGGCTCCGCGGGCCCCGCCGCCCCACCCAGGCTCTGCTTTTCCCCTCAGCTCCGGCCGGGCCCTGTCGCGGCGGCACCGCCCGCCCCGCGGCTGGTACCTTCCTCGCTGAAGGGCGCCGGGAGGCTGAGGAAGGCGGCGGGGCCCGCGGGGGTCACGGCAGCTCCGGAGCCCGCTGCCGCCGCCGCCTCCCGCTCCTCTGCCGCGCCTGCCGTAAGCCCCGCCGGCCCCGCGCTCGTTGCCATCGCGGCCTCCATGTCGCAACGAGCCGCACCGCCAAGATGGCGGCTTTACGGCCGTGTCGTCATAACAACGGGCCGCGTGCCGCGGGACCGGCCCACCGCGGGGCGGAGGGGGGGCGGAGGGGGAGCTCTGCGGGGAACGCGGCCGCCACACGACGGGGGGTGATCCCGGGGCCGCGCGCATACCGGTGTCCGGTGCCCGGCCCCCGGGTGACCTCTGACCCCCGGTGCCCACACGGACCGGGAGCCTTAACGAGTTACCTAAGGAGCCCCCGCGGCGGCGGCGCCGTGCGGGAGGGGGCGCGCGGCTGAGGTGCGGCGGCCATGGCGGGCGGCGGAGGCGGAGGGCAGCGGCGGTGCCGGCGGCTGGAGGCCGAGGCGGCTCGGGCCGTGCTGGACGCCGCCGACACGCTGCTCTTTGACTGCGACGGGGTGCTGTGGCGGGGCGAGGCGGCGGTGAGCGGCGCGGCTGCGGCGCTGGGCCGGCTGGCGGCGGCGGGCAAGCGGCTGTGCTACGTGACCAACAACAGCAGCCGGACGCGCGCGGCCTACACCGAGAAGCTGCGGCGGTTGGGCTTCCCCCCCGCAGAGCTCCGCAACGTGTTCGGCTCGGCTTACTGCGCCGCCCGCTACCTGCGCCAGGCCCTGCCGCCCGGCGCCGCCGCCTACGTGCTGGGCAGCCCCGCGCTCGCCGCCGAGCTGGAGGCTGTCGGTATCCCGCACCTCGGACCCGGCCCCGCCGTCCTGCCCGGCCCCGCGCCCGCTGACTGGGCCCAAGCGCCGCTCGACCCCGCCGTGCGCGCTGTCCTCGTGGGCTTCGACGAGCACTTCAGTTACGCCAAGCTGTGCCAGGCGCTGCGGTACCTCCTGCGCGGCGGCACCGACTGCCTCCTTGTCGGCACCAACCGCGACCACCGGCTCCCGCTTGAGGGCGGCGCCGCCATCCCCGGTGCGCGGGGCGGGGGTGGGTTGGGAGGTGGCTCTGGGTGTCTCCGAGCTCAGCCTTGAGTCTTGCTGTATAGCAGTGTGGCAGGCTCAGTGTCCCAGAGCCTGGGCTCCACACTGAAAGAGGGAGAATCCTTGCAGAACCTTTATTCGGGAATAGCGGCGCCTTTCTGATCCCGGTGTGAGACGGTATTCCTGCCTTCCAGCAGGTTTAGTCCACCACCTGTATTGGGGCTGAGCTCTTTCCCTGCCCGTCTTGTCCATGGTGTTGTGCTGGCTTGTGTGGATGGCGAGTTTCCTCTGCAGTCCCTAACTGGCGTTTCCTGTTCTCTCCGTAGGGACGGGCTGCCTGGTAAAAGCAGTGGAGACGGCGGCCCAGCGTGAGGCATTCATCGTGGGGAAGCCCAACCGGTACATGTTCGATTGTGTGGCGAGTGAGTTCAACATCGACCCTGCCCGTACCATCATGGTGGGAGATAGGCTTGACACAGACATCCTCATGGGCAACTCCTGCGGCCTCACCACCCTGCTCACGCTGACTGGGGTCAGCACGCTGGATGAAGTGAGGGGCCATCAGGACAGCGACTGTCCGACCAGGCAGAGCCTGGTGCCCGATTACTACGTCGACAGCATCTCCGACCTCCTGCCAGCACTGGGGGAGTAGGAGAGCAGAGTGCTTGCAGCCTCTGCAGCCATACTCTCTTAATCACCCTGTGACAGTAACTAGCATACTACCCGGAGTTAGCAGCCCTTAGCAGCTTTTTAACCTTCCTGTCCTCCCGATGTGATTTTGTTTACATCTCAGTCTTTAAATGCACTTTGAAGCCAAAAGGGCATTAGTGTCACCCACGTCCTGAGGGCTTGGGGCTGCTTTTAAACGAATTCTAAGCAACAGTCTAGCCAAATGTTTGTTTTGCTCAATGTCACCTTGTCCTCTAGACTGAGTTGAGGGAAGCAGAGCTGGTTGATCTGAGGAAAAGAACCCAACATCTTGTGGTGGGTGCTTACCTGGACAGGTTGTAACTCAGTCTGGTTTATTCAGGGAAACCTGGAGTGTTTAGTGCCAGCTATTTTGAGCAATGCCTGTAGGCATTGGCAGGTGGCAGGATTAGTCTTTAGCCGTGGGTTGAATTTTCTTCTTCCAGCCCAATGCAGATGTCACAGAAACTGACTCCGTCTTTGTTTATGTGACCACTGCAGATTGCACTAATGCAGATTAGGATGATTCCACTCTCACAATACAAGCAGGGTCTTCGGTCTCACTGTGTTTGTCCAAGTGCTGGGTGTATGTATAAAGCACATGTACATACAGAGCTACCCCCATCCTAAATATATATCAGAATATATTTAAATTATAAATTTAAGTATAGTATATGATAATATATCTTGTTTCCCAAAAGGGAGGATAAGAGGAATGTACTTCACTGATCACAGTAGATCCAAGCTTTTGTATTTGGTAATGCAGAAAGTCTACCCACATAGGACTGTCCTTCACTACTGCTGCTTCCCAGATAACTGGATACATTAGTACCAAGTTAATTCTTGTACTTCCCTCAGCATCCAAATAGCTCTTTCCTTGGCTTTAGCTGCAGCATCAGAGGTGATGCTTGGCAAACAGGGGCTGGATCTAGCACGGTTTTCCTCTCAAAGAATCCCAAGGCTGTGTGTGATGGTGGCACGTGCTTCCTTCAGTACCTGAGATTCAGCTCTTCCCTGCAGGCCTGGGGCCGGGTGCTCTGCTGCAGAGCAGCACTTGCTGGCTCAGGTGATGATTCCTGTTTGATCTTGAGCTGGATTTGGGTGATGCACAGCTCTGTCCGTGATAGCTGGATCCAAGGCCGCAGGTGAAACCTTTTGCATTACAGAATTAAGTGACAAATTAAATATGCAAATAAGCTGCTTTTATCCATAGCTTCCACTGTTGGTAGCTGATTTTAAACTACTTCCTTCCTTCACCTCCCACTGTGCAGCCAGGCAGCTCTGGCAGTGTGTTGGTGCCGTTTCCTTCCAGTCACAACGAGTCACTTGTTTGTAGAGCAATAACCTTGCAGTTCACTTTGTCTTTTGGTGTTAACCAGAGTATTAGCTGATCCTGTCCAAGGTGTTCCCTTGTGTCGGGAAGCACGGATTGCCTCTTCCCTGCTCTTCCATCCAGCTGGAAGCCTATGGTTCTGTGAAGTCACAGATAAACCCTTAGAGGTAGAACTGTGGGTTAATGTGGAAATGGATGTGATGGATTTCCTGCAGGGAGAGCCTGGCTTCAGGATGTGTTCCTGGATTCAGTTCCTCTATGTGGTGCTTGGAATGTCAGAAGATGATAAGTAAAGCAGCAAACACCAGGAGAGGCCTGGCCTGGCTGGAGCCAGCGCTGGCCCCACACAAGGGAGCTGTTACCTCGAGTTGTGTGTGCTGAAACATGTGGGTGAAGGTGTCAGCCGTGCTTTGAAACTCTGTGCAACTTCCAGACGGTTTTTAAGCCTCTACTTGAATTCACATTAAACTTCAAAACCTGCTTTCCCCAGCGTTGTCTCACTTTGAAGTCTCTTCTCTGATCTTTGGCACAGCTGTGCTGCGTGGAGGTTGTGGGATTTAGGGGCTGGTTTGTGGTTATTGTCTTTAGTCCTCACATGCAGAAATGGGGAGAGAAATGTAAGCTCTGGAGGGTATTTCTGGGGCTTTGGTCCCAAATCCCTTGATGGGGGCTGGGATTTGCTTCTTGAAGAGCACAGTGCTGAGCAGAACACAGCAGTCCTGCCACCACCAGTGTTTTGTAGAGGGTTTTGCTTCATTAGGCAGGGCCTTCATTTCTTAGAGCAAGAAAGTGTCTCCTGCTTGGCTGTTAACAATCTCTTTGGGGAGAACCCTCCAACTGTGTGTTGCTGCTTGGTTCTCACACCTCTTGTGCGAAGCTCAGCTGCAGGTGGTGATGTGGGAGCAGTGCTGGGTCTCCTGCGCATCGCCCAGTGAAGCAGAGCTGTGGTTTGGCTGTGCCAGTCCTGCCCTGCTCTCAGCAGTGCCGCAGCACAGGGTGTGTTTCTTCAGAGCTGGAGCTCACATCCCACAGAAGCATCGTGCCAGAACTGGATGGATGCTGCCACTGAAATAGCTAACCTTTGACTAGACAGCAGGGAAGAGTGAAGGATTGCCAGTGCTTTGGTGGTGAGAAGCTCCAGGATGAGCTGCCCTCTTGGCTGAATTGGATCAGTCCTGGGCTGTGCTTGATAGGAAAATGTCCAAAAGCCTTATTTTCCCTTAACAGAGACTATATGAAGGAATTCTGAACTTTTCCTTGCCTCCATCCAGCTGCTTGCCTCTCGCTGGCAGGTCTCAAACCCACAAACCTCTATTGGGGATTTCTGTAGATGCCACAGCCTGGTGGGGCATGAACATGAGTGCAGCTGGGGTTGTGGTGATGCCTCTCTAGCAGAGATCCTTCTCTCCAGGGGCTACCTACCACAAGGTCTGCTGGAGCACAAGCATGTCTGTGCAGCTGAGGCTTGCAGGGCAGCAGCCTGCAGGAGGAACGCTTGGCTTCAGCCTGTGGAGCTCCGGCAGCACGAGCTTTGTGTTGACAGTGGGAAGTAACTGATGACAGGGCAGGCTACCCCTCCTCTCTGCTCTATTTTCCACTCTTCATGAGCTTGCAGTGGTCCTGCCAGCAGGGAAGGCCAGGACAAAGTCCCTGACTGTCATCCTGTCCCCTTCAGCCCGCTCACAAGGAAGCACCGTGTTAGGCATTGACAGCGTCACTCGGCACTCCTGGATTCAGCCCCATCTCTTCCCCTCTGCCCAGGTGGCAGCTCTCAGGTTTCAGCCTCCCAAAGTCTGGGCTGAGGAACTCCTGGCTGGAATTAGTTTTGGCACGATGGACCATTTCTTCTAGATGCACGCTTGTTTTAATTTGGGTTTCCAAGTGTACCAGGAGTTGTAATTGCATATACAGTCTGCATACAACCAGGAGGCAGAGCTGCAGGAGCAAGGTCCTCATTTGAAGTGGAGGATGGAGGGCAGGAATAACACTGGCAGCGCTGTCTCCACAGTGAGTATCCCTCGTGCCCCCTATCACAGAGGGAGACCCCGCTCTTGGCTTGATCACTTCCTCACTGAAGGGGCTGAGCTTCTCCTGTTCCTGGGGATCCTGGTGAGGTTTCGTTCATCCTGTCAGATGGATTTTCTGAGACATGCCTGGGCTTCCACAAGGCGGGGCAGGATGGTCAGTGTAGAGGTGCTGAAGCACCCCACTTGCACCCTGCAGAGCCACTCGGGATGTGTGTGCATGGAAGAGCCTCAGGGCTGGGAGTCACTGGATTTCTGTCTTTGTACCTTTCCCATGCAGGGAATTCCATTAGCTATTGAAAACCTGCCTGGGAGCGTAGGGCTTCAGCACTATCGCATCTGGTGGGATAGGTCTGGAGGTTACATATCACCAAAAAAGATCCATAACTGACCCAGAGCCTGGAAGAGCCCCTTCCTCATGTGGCTGCAGCAGTTCTAACCACGGGCATGTATTGGATTGCTTCATGTCCTTCAGACTGAGAAACAGGTTGCTTCTTTTCTAATGGGGCTGCACAGTTGGGATTACTGGAAGCACATCCTTTCTGCTTGCAAAGAATGATGTTAGGTGCCATTAAGTTAAAGTTGTTTCCATATAAGCATGAAGGTGAGTGCCAGGCTCTTTTGCTTCAGGTGACAGCTTGGTCTGCACAGGAACAGCTGATAAAGAAGGTAAATACAACCAAACACAGAGTGGGGCACTGAAGCAGGATTGCTCCAACAGGGGCTGTTCCAAATGCTGATGGTTCTCTGGGGATTTCTGCTATAAACCAAAGTAAGTTCATTTGCTGCTAAAGCACAGCAGCAGCAGCTCCTCTTTGTGGAAAGCTTCCAGCTCCCTTCTCCAATGGCTTCACAGCGTTTCCATGCTCCTGTGGCTGCAGGAGGAAGGTGCTCAGCTGTGGGAGTACCCATCACCAGGATGTCAGACCTGAAACTCCAGCACTGTGGGATAAAAGTGATATTATTCCAGGGCTGCTGTGATGTTTGGGCAGTTCTGCACTCAAACCCCCTCAGTTTGTGCAATGATCTGTGTCATCAGTGGGAATTGCCTGTTATGGGGAAGAAGAATAATCAGTAGGAGGGTTGATTTTAACTCCTTTCCTTCTTGCCTTGGCTCCCAGGACAGGAGAGCTGCAGTGTGCTTCACAGCTCCACGCAGGACCTTCTGCATCATCCTGTCCATCGCCTTGCTCTGTGCCATTGGCATCAGCATCCTGGGGGTTCTCATCTTCTCCCCCAGCTCTTCTGAGGTAAGAGACCCCAGTCAGGCAGGAAGCCTTCTGCTCACCACAGCCTTAATGAGTGTCAGCACTTGGTGGGAGGGATGAATGGGCTGCTGTCCTGGATTCAGCTGTTTTTCAACTGTACAGTTGCTTTTCTCCTTCTTAGTAGCTTGTGCAGAGCTGTTTTGGCTTTAGCCTCAGAACAGTGCTGATAACACACTGATGTTTTAGTTGTTGCTCAGTAAAGTTTACTCTGATCAAGGACTTTTCAGTCTCATGCTCTGCCAATGAGGAGGGGCACGGGAAGCTGGAAGGAAGCAGAGACAGGACCCCTGTCCCAAACTAGCCAAGGGGTATTCCATCCCACAGCACATCATGCCCATGATAGAGACCGGGGGGAGTCACCTGGAAGGCTCAGATCACTGCTCGGGCTGGGCTGGGTCGGTGGGTTCTGAGCAATTGTATTGGGCATCACTTGTGTTTATTGTTGGGTTTTTCCTTCCTTTTTTAGTTTCATATTCTCTCCCCTTGTTATTCCCCTTATCATTATTGTTATTGGTGGTAGCAGCAGTGGGTTTGTGTTATACCTGAGTTACTGCACTGTTCCTGTCTCAATCCATGGGATTTACATTCTGCTGATTCTGCTCCGCATCCCTCCGGGAGCAGAGGTGGACACAGATGGGGTGTGAGCATGGTTCTGGGTTACTGGCTGGGCTTAAACCATGATAGCTGTGATCTGGGCTGGCTTCAGCTGGTTCCTATTTCTGGAAGACCAGCAGGCACAGGGGCAGAAAGGTGCTGGCAGCGCTGGCGAAGTGGCTGCTAAAAACAGCATCCCTTCAAGTGAGTCTCAGTGTGAGGGCTGAGCTCCTCTGTGTCAAAGCAGGAGAGTTCCGATGTGTGGCCTCTGAGGGAGGGTGAGCTGCCAGTGAGCTGTGCTGGCTGGGGAGGCAGATCCTGCTCTCCTGAGCTCCCCCCTGCATCCAGCTCTGGGGCAGCAGCACAAGAGGGGCATGGAGCTGTTGGAGTGAGTGCAGAGGAGGCCATGAGGATAGTCAGGGGCAGGAGCAACTCCTGTCTGCAAACAGGCTGAGAACACTGGGCTGTTCAGCCTGGAGAAGAGAAGGCTCCTTAAAGGGAGACCTTAGAGCAGCTCCAGTGCCTAAAGGGGCTGCAGGAAAGCTGGAGAAGGGCTTTGGACAAGGGCCTGTAGGGACAGGCCAAGGGGAATGGCTTTAACCTGCCCGAGGGGAGACTGAGATGAGCTCTTAGGCAGAAGCTCTTCCCTGTGAGGGTGCTGAGGCGCTGGCACAGGGTGCCCAGAGAAGCTGTGGCTGCCCCATCCCTGGCAGTGCTCAAGGCCAGGTTGGACACAGGGGCTTGGAGGTAGCTGCTCTAGTGGAAGGGGTCCCTGCCCGTGGCAGGGGTTGGAGCTGGAGGAGCTTTAAGGTCCCTTCAGCCCAAACCAGGCTGGGATTCTATGATTGGTGGCACTGTCCTCTCTTTGTGCCCAGGCTGGCTCGCAGCTCATCCACCTGACACTTCAGGGCCAGCAGGACCTGCTGAGAAATCAGACAGCTTTGGTGGACAAGTCCAGGAGCACCGTGACCTACTACATCACCTCACAGAGCAACCACACCGCCGTGGTGCTGTATGACAGCAGGAATGTAAGTGTGTTAAATCACCTTCCTCATGTGCAAGGGAGTGAACAGAGGAGCCCAGGCTGGTGGGAGAAGAGTTACAGAGGTGGGAGCAGGAGGTGTAGACCAGGAAGTGCATTAACCAGCCACTTTAGGTGCCTTTCTCTGCACCTTTAGGCAGGAAAGAACACAGGGCAAAAGGAGGGATGTCCATTTGGGGGCTGTTAAGGTAGCTGTGGGGGCCGCTGACTGCTCTAAGGGGGCACAATCTGTCTTGCAGGGCTACGTGTGCTACAAGCCCATGGAGCAGCGTGTGTGCTACCTGAAGAGGATGGACTCCTGGGACCTCCAAGCCCTACAGACACCTCTCAACACATCTGAGCAGAGAGTAAGCAGCGGCTGCGGCCACTCCTGGGGCAGCTGAGTGGTCAGGGGTGATGAACTGGGCTTTGCACAGAGTCCTGCCTTGCTGAAGGCCCTTTCCTGCAGGGATTTGGGTTTGCAGTGCTGACTCTTAAACACCAGCATCCCAGATATGGCTAAATGAGGGCAGGGGCTCTCCCAGCCGGGGGTAGCAGCAGCAGTTCACTGCTTGGTGGGGCTGGGTTGGTGCCTGGAACAGGAGCAGGGCTCTGCTTTGGAGTGCTGTGTGTGAGCTCAGAGCAGCAGCTCCTGCTTTTATGGATACCCAATCTGTGAGAAACAGCAGAGCTGCACTTGGGAAGGGGGGGATATGTCCCATGGAGTGAATAGCAGGGCTCTCACAGGACCCACTCCCACTGGATTCTGTTACCTGCTCAGAAATCCAGGGAACAAAAAACAAAGGGGGCTTGTTAGCAATTCACAGGGAGGAAGGTTGGAGTAAATCATGTACACAGACCCTCTGAACTCCATGCTAACGGATGCATGGGCAGGGGGCAGATTCTGTTTCAAGAAGACAGAAGGCCCCATGGTTTTGTGCCCCTGTCATCTGCTCTCCATTACCTCGGGGGCTCCTTTGCCTGCTGCTGTAGTGTTTAACCCAGAGCAGTGAAGGAGCACAGCACCCACCAGGGCAGGCTACCAAAGGGATTGCAAAGAGGAGAAAGCATCTGCCTAGCTGTGAGGCTCCTTAATGGAAGTCAAAGAGTCGGTGGTGCCTGTCCCCACCACCAAATGGCCTGTGTGTCCCCTGCTCCCCAGGCCGCAGGGCCAGGAGGGACAAAGAGCCTGCGGAGGAACTAACAGGGACGTTGTTTGTTCCAGGCTGATCAGCTGCTCCGTCTCAATAACCAGACCAAGCACTACCAGGAGTTCCTGGGTGTTCTGGCAGGGGGAGAAGTGGACCCCCAGGGCCTGGGGGAGGCTGTGCAGACCCTGTGTGAGCAGACTCCCATCTTCAGAGTCAGGAGAAGCGAGGGTGAGTGGTGTGTGTGTTTCCCTTTGCACAGGAGGGAGGTGTGGTTGTTCTGGTACCTCTCAGAGGAGCAGGTTGAGCTGTGCAGAAGCTGATGCATGTCCTAGGATGGGCTGCCAAGGGACAGGTGACCTCTAGTGAGAATCAAACCATTGTTAGTGCTCCCCAAGGGCTGGCTCGTACCCACAACCTGCAGTGAACAGGCTGGCAAAGGCTCCGAGGCCCCTTCTCCAGGCAGCACAGCAGCTTGTGCATCCACAGAGCAGTCCCCTGCACTGCTGGTGGCTTAATGCTTGTCACCTCCATCCTCACCAAAGCAGCCTGCTGAGCTCTCCTTCTGTTCCATCTCACTCCAGCTTTAATGGGAAAGGTCATTCCTGGAGGCTCTCTGCTTGGCTGGCTCCCCAGCGACTACAGGAGCTTTCCCCTCACCCTGCTTCTGTCCTTGCTCATTTGGCAGGTCCAGGGAAGCAGCGCCTCATCTACCTTTGCATTGACATCTGCTTTCCAAGCAACATTTGTGTGTCTATCTGCTTCTATTACCTCCCCGAGTAAGTCCTGCGGCCATGGATTCCCTCTCTACATACTTGAACTGGATTCCTGAGACACCTCTGATTCCAAGGAAGGTAACAGCTCCACTAGCCCCCAGAGCTTCCTGATCTCATGCTGCTGGCAAGGACTGTTTAGAGAATGACCATAACACTGCAGCTGACCATGACAGACACTTTATTTGCAGCTGTGCTCAGGGCTGCACCATGTACGTAGGTATTAGGAGATCCAGGCCTAGAGGCATTTTGTGGTGTAGCTTGTGTTACATGGCTACAAGCCCAGCTCAACACAAGGTTATTACACTTGTTGGGGGGGTTGGCTTTTTACCAGTGCAGCTCTCCCAGTGAGTCTGTGGCATACACTTTGAATAAAGGGATTGCAAACCAAGGAATCAGCTGCCTCTCCTCTGCTCAGCCTCTTCCAGCAGTTAGAACGGCTGATTTATTTTTTCCCCCACTTTGGGATACAGGAACATCACACAGCTGTCAGCAGCTAATGCCACAGGGATTCCTCTGGCTGAATAGCACCCTGCTGCCCTCGGTGGGATCCTGCCTCCCTCTCCCATTCCCTTTTGTCCAGGCAGCCTCCCTTGGAAGCCACATGTGTTTCAGTGATGATGTGCTTGGAGGTGCAGCCTGGTCCCACTGAGGCAGAGGCAGCTGCTGCTGCCAGAGCCTGAGCCCTCCACCAGAGGAGGGGATGGTGGTTGCAGGTCGTGTCTTGGGCTCCAGTGATGGTGTTGCCACTGCAGGACAAGTGACAACAAGCAGAGGTCGTCTCCTCCCACATGTGGCCATTAGCCCAAGACGCTGTCGTTGAAAGCCAGGCAGACAACTGCTTTCTGGTGGCCACTGTATTCCCTCTTGATCTCTCCTGTCTCCACGCACCAAAGTCTGGCCAGGTTGTCAGAGGAGGCTGGAGAGAAATGGGAGAAGAATGGGTAAACTGCATGAACCTTTACACTTAACTTTTAATTACTATTACAAGACTTTCCCCTTGCTTCATTCAGCACTATTATTACGACAAGAGGTAAGGGAGCTGTGCAGAGCAAGAAGCTTGCTGCATTTCTGTATTACACAGAGGTTTATGTGTTACTGTGGATGTTACATGTGTGGTTTGAAGGGACCATCCTGCCTCATGCTGCAAGCAGCAGTGCTATCAGGTGAAACAAACTGCACAGGTGAAAAACATCCCTCCAGTTTAAACAGATGCCCTGTTGCAGCACAGGGAGTTAGTAGACACTTAGAGGAGTTAGTAGATGCTTAAGAGATTTTAGTAGACACTTAAGGGAGTCAGTAAACGCTTAAGGGAGTTAGTAGACACTTAAGGGAGTGAGTAGGCTGTGTTGTGGGTGTGAGGCTGGGTGCTCTCCTCACCCAGCTGGGGTTGGCAATGTCCCAGCTACAGAAATGGGTGAGTCCTGTGCTCGTGCAGGGCCCTGGAGCCCAAACCAAGCGGTGCAGCAGGGCCTACCTGTGACGATGTACTGGGAGTCCCCGGAGAAGGCGCAGTCCCACATCCAGCCCCGAGACGTTTCTCCTGGGTTATTGCTCTTAATGCTCAGCTCTGTCATCAACGAGAAGTTTGAAGTCCTCCAGATCTTGCAGGTCTGATCTGCAGAACACGTAGCCAAGAGTCTGCGAGGAAGAGACGTGCAAGGGCAGCCTCATTAGTCACACTGCACGCCCAAGGGCCTCTCGTTGACTTGGGCCTGGACCAGTAGCGAACTGGAGACCTGAGCTCATTGCAATCATGCTTCTTTACACCTACGTCATCTGCTTTACAAGATTTGAGCTGAACAAGCTTGTGAAGGACACCAAGTTCCCCACTTTGCTCCTGGAGATCAGCAACTGAACCCCAGCTTCACGACACCTCACAGCCACAAAGCTTGTTGAGATCACGGTCCACGAGGCTGGGATGCACTGACAGCAACTCAGTGCCATGTCCTGCTCCTCCCTGGGGACCTGCAGGGCAGCGTGGAGCCAGCACCAGCCACATCTGGAGGTGCAGCTGGCCTCTGCCTGCCCAAAAGGACCATCATTTCCCACCACTGGCTGCAGCACTCACGTGGAGTCAGGGCTGAACTTGCACTGAAGCGCGTAGCGGTTGTGTGCAGGGATCTTGGTCTTGGGGATCAGCTGAGTCACCTCCTCCCCGATGCCACCGGTCAGGTTCCACACATAGCAGTTTCCCTGTGGGGAGACAGCAGGTGATGGTCGCCCACCCCAAAGCAGCCTGGACTTCCTATGTCCGACCCCAGCCATGCTGCAGGCAATGCCAGTACATGCACCTGAGCACCATAAATCCCCCACACACACACTGGATGCCATTGGGGCTCACCGAGCTGTTCACAGCTGCCATGTAACTGGCATCGGGGTCAATGTGAACTGAGTTCACAGAAACTTCAGGCTCTGGAATCAGCTGCTCGTTGTGGTCGGTCTTCAGGTCCCAGATGTGAATGGCGCCGCTCTGATCACCCACGATCAGCTCTGCCTGCAAGAGAGAGCAGCCTCGTGTCTCTGAGGAGAACCCCGCAAGCAGCAGCCTCAGGCTGATGCTCAGATCGTGCCCGTGAAGCCTTGCTCTGGTTTTAACCATCATGGTTCTGTTTCGCCTCATTATTCTCCAGCACAGGGCTGCTTCAGAGCCCTAGGAGCCTGCTGAGTCCCTGTGCACTGGGAGCAAGCAGAGCACGGACCTCACACTGCAAAAAGGCTTTACAGAAGCGTTTGCTCAGTTTATATACCCCAGAGCAGGCAGAAGCTGCCTCAGTTCCAGAACCTTTGCACAGCTCCAGCAGCTTCCACAGAAGCCAAAGGATTTTCAGCAAGTCCCAGCCACGGGCATTCAGATGTGGGTTGGCCGGTGAACAACCGAAGCACTCAGGAGTGTACAAATACCTGAGAACCTCCAGCCTAAATGGGCTTTTCTCCCTCCCGCCCCTTCTCAGGGGAAGGACAAGAGGAAGCTGAAGGGCAGAGCTCTGGCTCCACTCCCGTGCTCGGAGCAGACCATGCTGGCAGCTCTCCACTAACCCAGGGCTTTTATCGACAGCTATGCGACAGCATCGCTTCAGCAGGTTCCCTGCAGGACAGCAGGTCCCAGGACCAGCTATTCCTGTCCCCCGAGGCAAAGGCTGGCTCCTGAGGAACACAGTTTGGAGTCTTTTTGGTTCTTGAGACCCAACTCCCTCTTAGCAGCTGTAAATGCCATTGCTAAAGCCATCACCGCTGTACCCAGGCTGTGAGAAGCCTCTCACCAGCATCATGGCAACAGGGAACTGCAGAGGGATGAAGCCATCCACAAAAACACTGCCACCTTTGGACTAACTAACTGCCTTCTGCTCACAGACCAGCACCTCAGCAGCATCTCAGCCAGTGATTACTTCATGTGTAAGATCTATGTACAACAATAATGCTTGGCTTTAGCATTGTACGTTCGCACAGCACTGGCTCTATAGGAGCATCAGCAGCGTCTGGGTGAAGTGTGATCCAAATCATTGATCTCAAATCGGGTCTGAAATTCCAGACTTGGAGGTTAAACCTTTTGAAGATCAAACACAAAGAAACCTTTCTGGTGCTCGGCTGTTTACAAAGGTTTGTGCTGCCGAGTCTGTGAACACAAAATGGACCAGATGGGTTATTAACACTACAATGATACCACCACCATTCCCTCCAACGCTCTGTGCTCCAGCTTAGCCTTGTTTCTCAAGCCCCAGCCATCCCTTCGTTCATCACCCGAGTGGTGAACATGAACCTCGAGCAAATCTGACCCAAGTCCTGACGGTAACTGCAGCCCTGGGGTGTGCTCCTTGGCAGAGGTAACACCCTCACACTCCCCATCCCACCCAGTGCTGCCACTACTGTCCCTTTGCAACAGCCACCAGGTAACGAGCACAAACGTGGCTGCTCCATGTCCTGCAATGCTCATGGGTCTTTGCCACCAGATCTCTTGCTGTGGATGCCATATAGAACTCTGCAGCCCCTCAGGCCTACCCGGAGGAGCAAGAGTAAAGTCTGGGCTGTGAAGTCACAGTGAGACCAGTGCTCACCTGGTTGGGGTGCAGGCACACACAGTTAATGGGAGCGTTCACCTGGAAGATGCGCTGGCACTGGAGGTTACGAGACCTGCAAGAGAACAGGGAGCACAGGGCGTGGTTAACGGCGTGTGACGAGCTCCACAGCTTTGGGATGCTGCTGCTGGTGGCGGTGGTGCCGGTGCCCACCTGAGGTCCCAGATCCTGGCCATGCAGTCCTCCCCGCCCGTGTACATCCAGCGCCCGTCCTCGTGGAAGCCCACCGAGGTGATGTTCTTGCTCACGCCGTCGTAGTTGATGACGGGGTTGGGGTTGTTGGAGTTGAGGTCGTACATGCGGATGTGCTGGTAGCCTGCAGCGAGGGAGCGGGCAGGGGGTGACCCACGGCTCCGCTGCCACCCGTGCCCGCTGTCACCGGGGCCGGGCGCGCTCACCTGCGGCAGCGATCATGCTGCGGTCCGGTGTGATCTCCAGCGCGTTCACCTGCTGCACGCACCCGTTAAGGTCCGTACGAAGCAGCCGGAGCCCGAGCCCGGCCCCCGCGCTCCCGCACCCGGTGCGCGGCACCCCCCGGTGAAGGATACGGAGTCCTGGTGCTGCACGGTGCGGGTGCAGATGCCGCTGTGCGCCTGCCAGAACCGCACCGTGTGGTCGTAGCCGGCCGTGGCCAGGATGACCGGGTCGCTGCCCACCGTGCCCTGCGCCGCGTTCATGGTCACCCCGGAACCGGGCACCAGAACAGGGCACCGGACACCGGAACCGGGCACTAGAACCGGGAACCCACCGGAACCGGGCACCGGAACCGGGCACTAGAACCGGGCACCCACCGGAACCGGGCACCGGAACCGGGCACTAGAACCGGGAACCCACCGGAACCGGGCACTAGAACCAGGAACCGGGCACCGGAACCGGGCACCGGAACCGGACACTAGAACCGGGAACCCACCAGAACCGGGCACTAGAACCGGGCACCGAAACCGGGCACTAGAACCGGGAACCCACCGGAACCGGGCACCGGAACCGGACACTAGAACCAGGAACCGAACACCGGAACGGGGCAGCGGAACCGGGCACTAGAACCGGGAACCCACCGGAACCGGGCACTAGAACCGGGAACCCACCGGAACCGGGCACCGGAACCGGACACTAGAACCAGGAACCGAACACCGGAACGGGGCAGCGGAACCGGGCACTAGAACCGGGAACCCACCGGAACCGGGCACCAGAACCGGGCACTAGAACCGGGCACTGGAACCGGGCACCGAAACCGGGCACTAGAACCGGGAACCCACCGGAACCGGGCACACACCGGGCTCTTGCAGGCCCGCCGAGGAGTGGTCTCGGTACCACCCCTTCGGGCCGGTGCCACCCCCGGGGCAGGGCCGTGCCGGTGTCCCCTCCGCGCCTGTGTCGCACCGGTGCGTGGGGCCCGGTCCCCGCCCTACCGGTGCCGCCCCGCTGTGCACGGGGGTGTCGGGGACCGGAGCATCCTCTGCGCTTCCCACCGCAGCGCCCGCGGTGCCGCCGCAGAACGGGCCCTTTAAGAGCGGCAGCGGCTGCGGTCCGGGCTCGAACCCGCTCCCGGCAGTGCCCGCGGCGGCCCCGCACCTGCCGGTAAGGGCCGGGGGAGCCGGGGATGACCGGAGGGGCGGGGATGCTGGGATGCCCGGTGTGATGCAGGGATGCTCAGGGGGATGCAGGGGTGCCCGAGGTGATGCAGGGATGCTGGAATGCCCGGTTGCCGGGGGATACAGGGATGCTCAATGGGATGCAGAGATTCCCAGTGCCGCAGTGGGGACCGGGGCCGCCAGGATGGAGAGCAGAGCCCAGAGGCTGCTGTAGGGCAAGGGGATGCCTGAGTGGTACCCAGGACGTGGGGTGGCCCCACTTGTGGGGTGCAGGGTGTGAACAGGGCCCCCTCCTGCCGCTGTTAGGGCTCAGGGTCCGCAGCTCCCCATGGCAAGGGGCAGCTCATCCCGCGATGGAACACCTGGGAATGAGGGGCGGCCTCGGCCAGGCTGACAGAGGAAGGCTCTGGAAGCGTGTGAGCGTGCACGTGAGTGCGAGCGTGCACAGGGGGGTGCACGGAGCAGCGTCACTCTTCTGATGGAGCGAGGGTTTGGCATGGCGATGGCTGGGAATGACAGAGCAGAGGGGTGGCATCCAAACCCCGCAGCGGCACCCCAAATCCTGCTGCCATCCCGTGCCCTACAGCACCCCGGAGGCTCTCAGCTCCATCCTCCCCATGGCCCCCCTCTCCCCAGGCCCAGGTTTGGATTTGCTTCCGTTCCCCCCTCCTCCAGGCTCGGGAAGGTGAGCAGGGAACCGGGCTGGTTTTGGGGAGCGGGGCACAAACCCCACCTGTGTGGGTGAGGGTCCGTTCCCTCCTTGCCCATGGCTCCTGCGAGCACCGAGCCAGGGGCTGCTCCGAGCCTCCCGGGGACCGTGCCAGCGCCGTCCCCAAAGGGTTGGCAGAGGAAGATGTCACATTCCCAAGCCCAGCGGGTGCTGGCGGCAGGATGCCGGGAGCGAGGGGCGGCGTGGATCAGCTGAGCCCTGTCTACAAAGGGATCACCCATCGGCACTGGCACCGCATCGTGGCTGCCCCATACCCCTTGGTGCTGTGCCCCATGTGCCCACCCTGCCTGAGCCGTGCCAGTGGGGCTTGGATCCCAGAACCTGTTCTCAGTTTAAGATCCCGCAGTAAAAGCGCCAGCTCTGAGCAGGCTGACAGCATCTGTCTCAATATTGATCCCTGCTCCGGTCCGGAGCGGTGTTCCCATCACAGCACCATCAGCACTCGGCATGGTTATGGTCTTCCTGGGTGCTGGGCTCCCCGTGCCCACCCCGTGCCCAATCCCATGTCCCCCGGTGCCTCCTCATGCACCCAGTGGAGGTGACGCCGGGCTGGCAGCATCCCCAGCCTGGCATGTTCCTATTCCCAGCTTGGCACATCCCTGCTGTGCTGTGCTGGAGCTGCCAGGAGCACCCAGGGCTGAGAGTGGGTGCCACGTCTGTCCCCTGAGCACAAGGCATTGTGTCCGTGCAGGGGTGTGAGTGCAGGGGATAGCATGGGCGCGACATGCTCCAAAACCAGGCTCCTGCCCTGCAGCCTGTGCATGAGCACTAAGGGACCTGGTACCCATGGGATCTGGGTGATGGGGATGGAGATGGGGATAGGGATGGGGATGGGATGCTCCAGCTCCTTCCCGCACTGCCCTGTGATGTGACTGTGCTGGGGCCTTGTGCTCTGGGGACAGCGCATCCCAGGCTGGCTCTGCAGGATGTGCCAGGGGTCCCGGTCTCTGCACCCTTCCTGTGCCCCATGGCAGTGGAACAGCGTGTCCAGAGGGATTAGTGCTGTGTCTTGGGCAAGGGCTGGTTCAGAGCCCTGGCACGGGGCAGCTCAGCGGCTGTCCCCTGGTGCCAATGCTTTGGCACCACCAACCAAACCCTCGCGATCGGCTGAGCCGCTTGTGCACCACCAAAGCTGCTTTTCAGTTCCCAAATCCATCAGCTGCTGGGTTGAGCCCTGAATTCAGGTGCAGCTCAGCCAAAAGGGCTTTGGGAGCTTCTGGGGGGTCCCAGTGCTGTCCCAGTGTGGTGCTCACCAGGGTTTGGGCACGTGGAGCATCTCCTGCTGCTGTGGGGCTGGTGTCAGGGCTGGTCACACAGTGAATACAGATCTCTGCACAAGCCCTTGGGCTGTAGCCATGGGGGGCAGCAGGGAAGGGGCACCCACTGCCTCCTGCTCCATGGAGCTGCCTGTGGTTTGGGCTCACACCCAGCTAAATTGGTCCATCCCCATCTCAGGAGTTATCGGTACTGCTTTAGGGGGGGAAAAAAGGACTTTGAATGAATGTGATTGACCTTAATTGTGGCAACTCTGACTCGAGCTTTCCGTGTCCCACGAGGGATCAGATACTGGTTTGTGCCCCTTCCCCTCCATGGTGGATGGTGCCTGTCCCCATGGGTGCTGGGGAGGGGTCCGCGCTGCCACCCTCATACCCGTGCCCATCCCGTGTTCCCGGTGGTCCAATCCCCTCCCCTCCATCCGCAGGGATCCCCCTTGATGCCACCGCAGCCACCGGCCCTGTGACACTGCCCCGGCCTCGCAGGGCTCAGGGGACCCCGCTGGGGACCTGCCCTGCAGCCACCACCCTGTTTGCTCCCGCGCTGGCAGAGCCAAGGAGGCTGCGCCCGTGCAGGCAGAGGCAAAGGCAGCTCTGGCCGCTGGCCCCAGCCTGGGGCACATGAGGTAGGAGGGACACGGGGTACCCTGAGCATGGCCCCATGGGGAGCGGGGTGCTGGGAGGGTACCCCCCCCCTTTCTCCAGGTCTGGTGCTGCCCTGGCCATGGGGATGGATGGGGGTACTGGGGTCCCTGCCTGGGTGCTGCCTGGGACCTCCGTGTGTGTCCTGCAGGGATGGGCTTCCAGCGGAGCCACCGGCTGAACCTGCTGCGCCTCGTCGTGCTGCTCCTCGTGGCCTTGGCCGGCATCAAGTTCCTGTTCCGTGACAGGTAAAGAGACCGGGGGGGGGGGGGGGGTCATGGGGACCCCCTGGGTGTGGTGGGGCACCCCAGCAATGATGCGGTCCCTGCAGCTTTACCCTGGAGCTGCAGAAGCACGTGAGCAAGGACAGCGGGTTCTGGGGGGATGCTGGTGACAGCATTGAGGACACCGGCCCCCAGAGCCAGGTCCTGCTGCTCCCTGTGGCCAAAATAACAGCCCCGAGGCAGGAGCCTGGGCAGCAGCAGGTCACCAGGGACATCAGTGCCACCGAGATGAGGCTGGTCCACCTGGACCTCAAGGGAGCTGCGCCCCGCGTCTCCTACCTGGAGCAGGTGAGATAGATGCTGGGGATGGGAAGGATGTGCCGGGAGGGATGTGCCCAGGGGGCTGAGCACCAGGAACGAGCCCACGCTGCCCAATGCAGGTGTTCCCTCTCCTGTCCCTGCTGGGAGCCAACGGCGTCCTCATGGAGTACGAGGACATGTTCCCCTTCAAAGGGGAGCTGGAAGTCCTCAAGTCCCCGTACGCGTACAGGTGAGCCAGGGCTGGGTGTGACGCGCCCGGCCCCATGATAACCACGGTGCGAGGGCCGGGCCGGGTGCCCCAGCCCAGCTTCCTGCCCCGCAGGGTCAATATTTGTGTCCCCATAGCAAAGTCCAGGCGGGTGTGGGGCGGCCGGGGCCGCGCGGGCAGGGTGCCGGGGGAGCGGGAGGAGGGAATGGCCTCGTGCTGTGCCCTGTGCCCGCGCTGAGCCCGTCCCTGCCCTCCCAGCGAGGAGGACATCGAGCGCATCCAGCAGCTGGCGGAGCTGCACAGGCTGGAGGTGGTTCCCCTGGTGCAGACCTTTGGGCACGTGGAGGTAGGGGATGCTCCTGCTCCTCATCCCACGTCGTGATGAGGGGGGTCCAGGGTGATCGCAGCCCCTGACGGCTCCTCCGGTGCAGTTCATCCTCAAGCACGAGAAGTACCAGCGCCTGCGGGAGGTCGAGCGCTTCCCCAACAGCTTCAACCCTCACAGCCCTGACACCCTGGCCCTGCTCAAGAGCATCCTGGCACAGGTGATCGAGAAGCACAAGCGCTCCACGTGGATCCACATCGGTGCAGATGAGGTGGGCACTGGGCTCTGCCGGGACCCCAGCCCTCACCCAGGCTCTGTGGGCGTTCCTAGGGCTGCTGAGCATCCTCCTTCTCCCAATCCAGGTCTTCCATCTCGGGGAGGGGACGGACTCCAAGAACTGGATGAGCCACAACAAGGGTGACACGGGGACCATGTACCTGAACCACATCAAGGAGGTGCTGGGCTTCATCACCACGCAGTACTGGGGGCTGCGGGTGCTCATGTGGGACGACATGCTGCGGAAGATCAGCGTGGGAGCCCTGCAGGGTGAGCGGATGGGGATAAAGCAGTTGGTGGTACAGGAGCTTCGGTGTCTGTATGGTGTCGTGGCTGGTGCCTGGTCCTGCAGGGATGCAGGTCCCGGGGAGCATAAGGAGCATCAGGCATCCTCCTGCTGCTGGTGCCAGCATCCTCATCCCTGTCCCTGCTCCCTCTGCAGAGTCTGGGATAGCGAAGCACGTCTCGCCTGTGGTGTGGTTCTATGCACCCGACTTTGAGGCCGAGCAGCTCGGTAAGGCGATGTGCCTGGACTGATGGAGGAGGCTGCCCCCAGGTCCCCCCAGCCTCCCGGGTACGGTACCGCCGGTGTCCCCCCCACCCCGCAGTGCCGTTCCTCACCAAGTATGCGGAGAGCGGCTTCGAGGCCGTGTGGTTCGCCAGCGCCTTCAAGGGCACCACAGGACCAGCGCAGGCCTGGCCCCCGCTGAGCTTCCACCTGAGGAACCACCTGAGCTGGCTGCGGGTGATGGAGGCACTGCCCCAGCTGGCCCCGCTGCGCCTCCAGGGCATCGTCCTCACGGGCTGGCAGAGGTGAGGGTGCTGGTACCCGCATCCTCCCTGGTGCCATGCAGGAGGTGATGGGTGATGCTCCTGCCCGCAGGTACGATCACTACTCGGTGCTCTGCGAGCTGCTCCCTGTTGGAATCCCCTCGCTGGCCATCTGCCTGCAGACCCTGGTGACCGGTGAGCCTCCACCACCCTGCTGCCAGCCCCATCTCCCTACCCCACAGTGAGACCGCATCCTGCAGGGAAGGGTGCTGGGAGGTGGGAAGCAGGGGAAGGATGGGTTCAGCTCCCCTGGCTTTGCTGGTGGGGTGGCCCCTTCTGCCCTTCTCTTTGCTCTGCCCAGGGGGATTCACGGAAGAGACGAAGAGGAAGGTCCTGGATGTGCTGGGCTTCGAGAGCATGCAGCTGGAGCAGAGCACATGGCGAGTGGCTGTGTTGGGGGTGGCCACAGCACCGCTGTCCCATGGCATCTGAAGGGATGCACTGGAGGGGGTCCCAGACCCACTTGGGGCTGAGGATACCCCAGCCCTGTGCACCCCACATGTTGAGCTCCCACCTTCTCCCTTCCCCAGCGAGGGCAGGGGAGTGTTCCCCGGTGCAGAGATCTACCACATGGTTGAGCAGGTTAACGGCCACCTGAAGGAGAGCATCTATAAAGCCCTGGAGGAGGAGAGGTAACAAACAGCAGGGCTGGAGCACAGGACTTTTCCCATGGGATGGGACTTGCTCCACGTACAGGTCCCCATCCCTGGGTGCCCCCCACTCCCCCTTGTGCCTCCCCAGTGCCATCAAGGGCTGGTTCAGCCCCTACCATCGGAAGCACCAGTTTGGTAACCCCCGAAACATGGAGAGCTTTGGCAGCAAGGTGCTCAAGTACGTGATGCTGGGACCCCCCTGGGTGTGTGTGAGGGGCTCAGCTCTGGGGTCCCTCACAGGAGGGAGCTGGAGTCCCCTTTTTGCCCCTGCCAGGCTCCATGAGGACTGGGAGAGCTTCATCCGTGACCTGCGCACCCACTTGGAGAGGGTCTATTACCCCGACACGGTGGAGGAGTGGATGGAGGAGAACGTCAACCCCTACCTGGACCAGCTGCGGGACCTGGTGCGGGACTACCGGGCCATCATCCGCCTCAACGCCCGGCCCAAGGCCACGTAGGGGCCACTGACCCCCCTCCCAGCTCCCGCTGCCCCCCCTGTGCTGGGCTTTGGGGCCAGGTCGCATGCGTGCCGGTGTCTGCGCTGCTGCTGTGGCTGCCCTGTACAGAGCACATCCCACATCCACAATAAAGTATTTTCGTAGATGCTGCTGGGTGCTGGAGGGGGACACGGCTCTGCCCACCCTGTGCAGGCCGGGGGGGAGCTGGGGTCTGTCTTGTGACAGCTCATGGGCTCCTGGGTCCTGCTCTGCAGAGCGTGATGGAGGGCAGGGAGAGGGCAGCCCGTGCCCCGTGGTGCCTCCGGGCACATGGAGACGTCCGTGTGCCCTGTGCTGTTCTTAAGAGCTGCTGTGTGCTCCCTACAGGATCATAGAGTCATGGAATGGTGAGAAGGGACCTTAAAGCTCGTCCAGTTCCAGTGGCAGGGACATCTTCCACTGGACCAGGTTGCTCCAAGCCCCTGTGTCCAACCTGGCCTGGGGCAGCCACAGCTTCTCTGGGCACCCTGTGCCAGTGTCCCAGCACCCTCAGCAGTGAGGGGAGGTGAATCCAGCCCCCCCATGCCCTCAGCTCTGCCCGTTCAGGGCTGGCTGGGGCCCGGTGTGTGCAGGGCAGCAGCACAGACACTTCACTGCACATTCCTCTGCTCTCCACAGCCCGACTTGGCAAGAGCCCGGAGGCAGCCGCAGGAACGCGAGATGGTTTGAGCTCCTCTGCAGGAGCCTGGCTTAGCCCGGCGAGGAGGGACAGTGGCCGTGTGCCCCTCTCAGCTCACACAGCCCCACTGCCTGGGTCCTGGCTCGGGTACAACGGTGCCGGTACCCAGTGAGGCCAATGGGGCTGCCCCGCCCCGTGTCAGTGCCGGGTCCCCGAGTGCAGGAGCCTGGCAGGAGAGAGCAATGGGCACAAAGGGACCTTTGTTGAGGAGCTTCGTTTGTTATCAAGTGGTGGCAGATGTGAGGGATGCCCCTGACCTGCCTGGGCCCCCGGGCACGTTGGGAGCCCCAGCCCCCAGCCCAGGGAGACCCAGAGCAGCTCAAGCCCCCCATGCAGCCGCAGGCAGCCCGGCTGTGGGATTAGAGGGCAGATTAGACGGCGTTTCCCGCTGGCATCCCAAATGTCCTGGATTGGAAAGTGGGGGTGGGGAGAGGAGATGGACCCCGCTGCCCATGAAGGGGGGGGGTCAGCCTGGAGCCGGGGGCTGAAAAGGGAGTTGGGGGCTGCAAAGATCCTTGAGATCCAGCTTGGGGCATCAGGAGGAGCTCGGTTCCCTCCGTCATTCCCACTGCAGCCTCCCATCCCCATGCAGTGACCGATGCTTTAGTGGCCACCTGGGTACAGGTCTTCTGGACCACCATGCCCCAATATCGGTTTGCTGGAGCCAGGACCTCCGCAGGGCTTTTAGACAGGAACTTACCTGAGGAGCAGGAATTTGGGTGTGATTTTGTGCGGTGATGGCCGTGCTCTGCCCTGACCAGGCTCTATCAGCACATCAATGCCTCGTCCACGGCTGGCCCCATTTCCCATCTGGTTCATCAGCATCCCCAGCCCTCAGCACAGCCAAACACACACACACCCCCCCCCCCCGGCACCCCCGGCTTTAATGTCTCAGCCATTTAAGGCACAAAAAAGTGGAAGGGGACGAGTGTCCCTGGCCATTGTGGCTGCAGGAGTGGAAAATGAGGCGGTGATAAAGGCTTTATTTAAGGAAACGGGAAAGCTGCTCCAGCCTGGTTCCCATTAGCAGCCACCACAGGCTGGCGGTCGCCAGGCAGGGCTGCGGGAGGGGGGAGCAGAGGGGTCCTCCCGGAGGAAGAAGAGGCCGAAGGCAGCCTCCCTCCGGCCACGGGGCGGCTGAGACCCCGCGGCCCCGGGGCCCCCGCACCTTTCCCCTCACCGGGGGGATCCCCGCGCCCCGCCCGCGGGCACCGGCGCGGCCCCCGCCCCTTCCCCTCTTCCTCCTCCTCCTCCTCCTCCTCTCCCCTCCCTCCCGCTGCCCGCCGCGCTCCCGGTGCGGCCCCCCCCGCCCCGCCGCGCCCCGCCCCGCCCCGGGCGCCCGCCGCCGCCGCCGCCGCCTCCGGAGCGGGCTGGGCGGGGGGGCCCGCGCCGCGCCGTGCCCGTACCGAGCCGTGCGGAGCCGAACCGAGCCGCCCGCCCCGAGCCGCGGAGGATGCTCGGGCCGTGAGCCCGCAGCCGGCAGCCCCGGCGCGGCGGAGCCATGGGCAAGGACCAGGAGCTGGTGCAGGCGGTGAAGGCGGAGGACATCGCGGCCGTGCAGAAGCTGCTGCAGAGGCCCAAGCCGGGCAAAGCCAGTGAGTGCCGCGGCGGCGGGGCCGGGCCGGGGGCGCCGGTGGCGGTGGAGGACGGGGAAGGGGGGGGCTCAGACCGGCGTCGCAGGAGCGGGCGCGGCGGCTCGGGGCCCGCATCCCGGCCGGGATGCCGCCCTGCCCGGCCCCGGAGCATCCCCGGCCCTTCCCCGGTGCGGCGGGGGACCGTAAACGTGCCGGGACCCCTCCCGGGGGGCACCCCGGTGTTGAGAGGAGGGGCAGCCCGGCGTGGGGGGCACTGGCGGCTGTGGAGCATCCCGGCCGGGATCACTGCACAGCCTCGCCAAACCGGTCCCGGTGCAGCACCCCGGTACGGCCGGGCTGCCCTTGCCCTGTGCCCCCGAGCAGGTCCCGCGGCCCCGGGGAGCGGGGCCGGGCCGGTGTCCCGGGGCTTGGCCTGGGCACAGACAGGGGCTGGAGGTCTCTTGGTGTGCGTGGAGCGTGTGTGCACGGCCCGTGCGTGTGCGCACCGGGGCTGCCGGTGCCTGCACGCATCTGCATGTGCCTGTGCGCGTGTACGTGCGTGCACGCGTGTCTGTGTTTGGGTGCGTGTCTGTGTTTGTGTATCCGTGTACCCCGGCATATGTGTGTCTGGATGGGGCTGTGTTGGTGGTGCTGTGTGTGGGGGTGTTTGGATGAGGCTCCGCGGGTATCTCCCTGGGCGCATCCCTGCGGCTGGGTTTGCACATCCCCGTGTGTGTGTGTGCCCCCTCAACGTGTGTGTGCGCGCCCCGGTGTGAGCCTGCGGGGCCGGACGTGTGGGGATGCGTGTGTCTGCGTGTGGACGTGTGTGTGGCTCCAGGAGTATCTGCTCGCTGTGCAATGTAAGTGCTCTGGTGAAGGCGTTCCACCCGGGACTGAATTATTCATGGTGCTGATGCAGCCGCAGGTTTCAGGCCTGGTGCGTGGGGCTGGGAGCATCCCTGGGCACGAGCAGGGACCGCAGGGAGCACTGGTGTGGCATTGGGACACTGGGCGTGCAGCACCTTTGCTTCCCAGGCTGGATGTGGCACCCCATGTCCCTGGAGCTGTGTGGGGCTGGTGCAGTGTCCCCCGTCCCTGGTCTCATGAAGGAGTAGTCCTGGTTAAGCACAGCACAGCTTCCCCTGTGTCCTGGTGCTGAGCAGGCATCCCCCTGTCCCTGGTGTCATGCAGGGCTGGTGTGGCATCCATCGTGTCCCCAGTGTCGTGTAGGGCTGGTGTAGGTCCCTCATGCATGGCTGGTGTTGTGCCCCCCTGTGTCCCCGGTGCCATCACTGCTCTCCCTGCCAAGGGACTACACAGGGGGAGAAGCGGCTCCAGCTCGGAGTCCCCTCCATCCCAACCCGCTCCAGGTGTTGCCACTGCCATGGCCTCTTGGAGTAGCGTGTGGGGATGGGGACGAGGCCTGGGCCCAGCGTGATCCCCTGCACACAGCTGGCGTTGCTGTGGCAACGGCCAGAGGTGCCCGAGGGCCACCACCTCCTCCTGCATCCATCCCAGCCCTGCTCTGCTGCATCTCCCGCTGCAGAGCTCTCTGGCCACGGGGCCAGTGGTGCTCCCTGTGCCGGGCTCATTGGACAGGGATAATGGGCTCCCAGTGAGGCCGTGCCTGGCCAGCCTGCTGTTGGGGTGATTCCTGCTGTGGGCCTGGATGCTTGCACATCTCCAGCTCTGCCAAACCCACCAGCGTTGGTGCTGGGATGCTCTGGTGCCGTTTCCCCCCTGGACCTGACTCCTGTGTGGTGCCGTGCTCATGGCATAGAGCGCACAAGCACCTCTGGTTGCAGCAGCAGGGCTGGAGGAGCTGCGCATGGCACAGGGTGGGAGAGCACCGAGCAGGGTCTGTCCCCATGCGGCGGCGTCCCCGCATCCCTCCGTGTGCCAGCCCCACGCGTGCCTCCGGTGCTCCCCACGCTGTGCAGCAGCGGGAGGGTTTGTAAGTGAGCTCCGTGATCTGGGCAATATCCTATTCATGTGGGGTTTAATAAATGGGATTTTTGAAATCCCTGCGTGAATTACCACGGGTTGCCATGGTGACGTGGGGCCCGATTTAGCCGGAGGAGTACGAGTTTGTGGGGCCCGGGCCGGCCGCAGCGCGCACCGCGCTTGCTTCCCGGGCATCCATAATTGATGAGGTTGTCTGAAAGTTACGCAAATCAGATGCAGGGATTTGGCAGCAAAACTGTTCCCCTCCCTGCTCCCTCCTCCCGGTGCTACCTCGAAGAATTGTGGTGACTTGGCGTTTTCCCCTCCGTTCCCTGGCCCCGGGCACCATGGCATGGGATGGGGCGCTGGGGTGTCCCTAGCAGCATCCATGCCTGTCCCTGTCCCAGGCGCCTGGGGCTTTGGGAAGCAGGAGAGGGTGCTGTGATGTACAGAGGAGCTGTAGTTCCTTGGCTGTGGAATGTTGGAGCGAGGAGGCTGCTTCCCTGCGAGGCTGATGCTGCCAGCGGCTTTTCCCTTTGGAAGCAGCTCCTGTCTGGCACCCACTGGTGCCATAGGAGGGATGTTGAGCCAAGGGTTGGACCCTGTGCCCGGCTTCTCCCATTGGGCTGGGGGGGGTTGCAAAGAGCTTCCATGCAGCAAGGATGTCCCAGCACAAGGCAGGGTGAGCATCCAGCGTGGCACGGGCTGACTGCAGCCTGGACGTGGGGCTGGGAGCTGGGGCTGCACCCTGCAGAGCTGCGCTGCCCACCCCATGCCTGGCCCTCGGTGCCATCCTGGTCCCCCGTACATCAGGGCTCGTGTCCTCATGTGGCCGGCTGGGATGCTGGAGCTGCCCGGCTGGGCTCTGGATCCCGCTGTGGAGCGCTGCATCCCTCTAAGCAAGAGTAACCCAGCCCAGGCTGTGGCTGCCTCCAGCCAAACTCTGGCTGTGCCGGGCAGGAAGAGCTCCCCAGTAGTGAAAAGCCCAGGACAGGAGCCAGGCAGCTCCTTGGATGGATGAGCCTGGTGCAGGCAGCGCGGGCCTGGTAGCAGGGCAGGGACCCCAAGGCTCAGGGAGTTCATCACCCTCTGGGGTGCTGCCATCCCGTGGGAAACATCCCGGGATGCGAATGGAGCTGCAGCAGCTCAGCGGGATGCGGGACAGTGGGAACAGGAGCCAGATCCCTTGGGAACAGGGACTTCCTGGGCAGGACCTTGCTGGCTGCCTCCTGCCCTATGGCCAGTTAATTCTGGGCTGGGTCTTTGTGTTGCCTGCATTTGATTGCATTAATAATCTCCTCTGATCACAGGATTTAATAAAACCAGGCTAATATGGCGCAGTTGGGAAATGTCTTTGACATTTCACAATTCAATTTCCATGCAGTAAAAGGCCGGGCAGCTGCAAATCCAATTGTGGGGCAGTGCCCAGGGTGCCGGAGCTGCCCGGGTCCCCCCGCTGGCACCGGAAACCTCCCCGGTGCTGCCAGCATCTCATGGCTCCTGCTCCTTGGCCGCGGGCACTGGGAGGAAGCCTGGGCAGGAGGGAGCTGGCTGGGACACCGGAGCCCCTGGGTGCTGCAGCCTCTGGAGCCATCGGTGTTGAGCAGGAGGAAGTGGCTGCAGGTCCAGATCCCGGGTCAGCTTGGCCTAAGGGATGCTGGCTCCCCCCATGTATCCCCATGGCCCTCCCTGATCCCCTTGGCACAGATTAAGGGGTGAAACATTGGGATGCGGGTGGTGATGCCGGCGTGGGGTGATGCTGGCACCAGGCGATGCTGGTGCATCCCAGGCACGGGGCCTCGGGGCCGTCCAGGCTGAGCAGCTCCTGCTGCTGCTGTGTTTAATGGTGCCAGCAGGTCCCTTACAAACTTCTCGGGGCTTCCAGCCCGTGTGTGAAGCTCGCTCCCAGCAGGACTTGGCAGGAGGGTGCAGGCTGGCGGGTGCCAAGTTCCCTTCCAGCGCGGGGTTCCTGCTCAGCCTGGGGCGCTGCTCCTTGGTTTACATCTCCTTGCCTCCCCACTGCGGCTGGGCTGGAACTGTGGGTCCAAACCCTCCTTTAGCCTCCCATTGTGGGGTCCCTGTTTGCCATAGGATGCTGCAGAGGACCCGGGGCTGTTGGCTGCTGCGGAGCAAAGGAGCTGTGAGCTGGCGGCTCCAATCCCAGCTTGAGGCTCTCTCGCTGGCCTCGATTCTCTTGCACAGTCCCAAATTCGCCTGGCTTGACACCAATTCGCCCTTTGCCAGCTCTGGGCAGCCCCTTGTGCCCGTGGCTCTCCCATGGCCACTGATTCTGGCTGTTTTCCACACCAGGACCTTGCTGCCGGGTGCTGTGGTGGGTGATGCTCCCAGCATGGCAGGGATGAGGGTGATGGTGCTGTGGGTGCTCTGAGCCCCATCTGCAGTCCCTTCTCTGCCAGCCCATCGTGGTTTCCAGTAGCCAGGCTGGCGTCTGGCTCCTCTCCCCTGCTCTGTGCTCCCTTTAACTCTTCCCTCCCTTTCCAAGCCAGTGGGAAAGGCTCTGATCAGCCCCGTCCTTGGCTTGGGGTGCCCCCAACCCATTCCTGCTCCCCTTGTGCCTGCAGGAGGGAGTGGGATGCTGCACCATCTGCAGCGTCCTCCACCCTACGGAGGCAATGCTCCTGGATGGCAGCTGCACAGTGCTGTGGCAGGGTCCCAGTGGAGGCCAAAGCAGTGCTGGCTCCTCAAGAGCTGTGCTATTGCTGGCAGGGTGAGTGGTGGAGGGGGCTGCTTGGCTCTGGGGTGATGCTCAGGGCTGCTCTTGCATGTGTTTGCCATGGTGCTCCCATCCTGGTGCTACTCCATCACCTTGCTGTGTCCCACCTGTGGCCAGGGGTACCACGAGGATGGGCTGTGCTGGGTTAGTGCAGCACTGATGTCCACCCCTGTCCCAGGTTACCATCCCATCCTGCAGCTGGGACATGTGGATTCACCCTCCTGGTCCCCTCTCCTTGGAGCAACAGGGTCCAGCACATCCTGCCTGGCACAGGAGCGATCCCGCCGGCAGACCGGCTCTGTGCTGGGCTGAGAGGGATCTTTAAGCTGTAATGAAATGTTAATAGTATTTTCCAACTCGATACGGGAGCAGAAAATGAGGTGTTTAACGCTGGGCTCCACAGCGACAGGAGCAATCAGCCTGAGAAATGGGAAGCTGGGGATGCTGCACCGGCCCTGGCTCAGCCTGATGGCACTGCGCTGCTGGGCCTGCTCTGGTGATGGATGGGTACCGGTGCATGGCGTGAGCCATCGGCCAGGGAAGCGCGGTGCTGGGAAGAGCCACTGGTCTGCATGGGTCTCCTTGGGTCTCACCAGCAAGGTCAGCGCTGGCTGCATGGCAAGAACCAAGCGGATCAAGGTGCTTGTGTGGCTGGGGTGCACTGGGATGATGGGATCCCCATGGCCTGGATCAGCTGGAGATGGAGAGGATGGAGATGGTGCCCAAGCAGCTGCTATGGGCACAGCCTGGACACTGATTCTCCGAGCACCATCCCCAGGTGCTCTGCACCAGCGCTACTCTGCCAGTGTGCCTGTGTGTGCCCGTCTGCATCCGTGTGTGTATGAGCATCCATGCACCGTGGCAGGGCATTGGAACTAGGTGTTCTTAAGGTTCTTTCCAAGCCAAACCGTGCTGTGATTCTGTGGTTCTATGTGGCCAGGTACATGCGTGCATCCGTGTGTGGTGTGTGCCTCTGCATCGGTGTGCATGCGTGTGCCCGTGTGCGTCTGCCCTGTGTGCCCATGGCTGCTCCGGCAGTGCCTCCTCCCCGGCCTGCTGCGGGGCTCGGTGCCGGGCTCTCAGCAGCGGCGGCAGCAGCAGCTTGATCCCTTCCAGATGTGTGCCAGCGGCGCGGCTCCGCGTCCCCTCCTCCTCCTCGCTGAGGCCCCGCTCGGTTTTCGGCCGCCGGAGCGGTTGGAGCAGACAAAGCAGCCGCCTGCCCGGCTCCTGCATTGCAGCTGGGCTGTTTACAGCGCGCTCCTCGCTCTGTGCAGCTCCGCAGCTGCTGCATCCTCCGGGATGGCTCTGCCCCGGCGTGTGCGGGTCCTGGGGCTGCCTTTAAACCCCATCTCCCAGCAGCGATGGAGCAGGGGTCCCCCATTGCCATCCTGGGGACAGCGCTGGGTGCCGCCTTATTTATCTGGCCCACCTGCATGCACATGCACGCACATGCATGCACGCAGGCACATGCTCTGTGTATGCTGGGGAGCTCCCCACACTTCCCAGTGATGCTGGGCTGCAGCAGGGTTCGTGGGAGGTCAGATGATAGCGACTACTCATTAGTTAATGATGCTTTAAGCAACCCAAAGCTCCCGGTCCCTCCCTGCAGGCCAGCACGGCTGGGTTGGTCCTCCCAGGGTTCCCTGGCTCCGCAGAGGAGGTGAGGATGAGGATGGGGAGGATGGAGCTGGGCAGCCCTGGGATGGAGGTGAGTGGTGCCAGCGTCTGCCTCCCTCTGCCCTCGTGTCCTGGGCAGCCGCTGCTCGGGCACCGGGGACGCGCGGTGCCGGGATGCGGATGGAGGGGTGGATGCTGACGGTAGCTCCGAGCAGCCCCATCCCGTCCCCTGCCGCGGCAGCCTCGCCGTGTGTCGGCGGTGACTCCTTCCAGCCGCGGTGATTACTGGAAATTACCTGTTCGCTGCTGCCTCGGCGCGGGGGGGACGGGCTCTCAATGCAAGCGACACCAACACGCGTTTCCGCAGAGACGAGGGTGGGCGTGCGGCTGGCACCGGGCTGGAGCGATGCTTGGAGCTGGTTCCATGGAGCTGAGCGTGACACCGCGTGTCCCCAGTGCGCTGCCTGCACCCATCCCTGTCACCGGCTTCCTGCATCCCTGCTTGCACAGGGCCGAGCCCCTGGCACGGCAGAACAGCGCAGCACCGTGTGTTATTCAGGGGTCAGCGGGTTTGTCCAGCAGCATGGAATGGGCAGGAGGCTGCTGGGGATTCACAGCAGGAAGGGTCTGTAGAGCTGGGGGGCTGCATGGCTGAGCCCCAGACTGGGGCTGGGGAAGATCCTGGGGGATGCTGCATGGCTTGGGCAGGCTTTATGGCACCACAAGGAAAGGTCGGGTGAGGATAAGGCTCGTTGATGCAGGGAGAGCCAGGATGCTCAGCTGATGAGCCTGGCACTGGTGGGTATTGTGGGGTGCTGGGTCCCTTGCATGGCTCCCAGCCCCAGGTTGGCTCTGCCTTGAGTACAGCCATGTCCTCCATCCCTGCCTCCTCCTGCTCCTGCTGCAGGGATCAGCCCCTCGGACTCCCTTGGGAGCAGAAAGTTTCCCTATTTTTGAAAATGAAATCACGGAGGAGTCCCCACAGCCTCTTGAAAGCTGCGTTTAAGTTGCTTCATCCTGGCCCCAGGGGACAGCCCTGCGCTGCTGCAGCACCGTGACTCAGGCTGCCACAGCCGATCGATTCCCTAGCGCTGATTCCCAGCTCCCTAGGGAAGGCTCCGTGTGAGGGACGGGCACCCGGAGCCTGCGCTGGGCACGGGGCAGCATCCTCCACAAGTGCCTTGTGATTTGGGGAAGGGCTTGTGATGGCCCTGGGGCACTCAGTTGTGAGTGTCCAGCTGTGATGGGCAGTTGTTTTCCAGCTGTGATGAGCACTGGGGTATCCATCTGTGTAGGGCAGTTGTTTTCCAGCTGTGATGGGCATTGGGGTTTCCAGCTGCGGCAAGTGGTGTGTGCCCAGCTGTGATGGGCACTGGTGCATCCAGCTGCTGTTATCCAGCTGTAATGGTCACTGGTGCATGTAGCTGTGATGGGTGATTGTTGTCCAGCTGTGATGGGCAGTAGTCATCCAGCTGGTGCATGTCCAGCTGTGATGGTCACTGGTGCATCCAGCTGTAATGGGCAGTAGTTATCCAGTTGTGATGGAAACTGGGGTATCCAGCTGTGATGAGCAGCGTATGTCCAGCTGTGATGGGGAGTTGTTGTCCAGTTGTGGTCACTGGTGCATCCAGCTATGCTGGTCAGTCATTATCCAGCTGTGATGGGCAGTTGTTATCCAGCTGTGTTGGGAACTGAACTGCATTAGGCCCACCCCATCCCTGCCACCTCTTTGCCCCAGGCAATCCCTTCCCATGTCCCAGAGCTTCCCGGTGCATTATTTATACAGCCCGAATCGATCAGAAGACGATAACGGCTTCATTAGCATCCGAGCATCGCGCTTGACACGACCTTGGCTGCGAGAGTACAAGCTTCTTGCTGCCTGTCAGCAGCAAGGACCGGCTCCCTGGAGTCGGGGATGCTCTGCCCACCTCTGTGGGGTCCCCATGGGGGCATGTGCATGGGCAGAGCTCGTGGCCACGAGCTCTGCCCATGCACATGCCCCCATGGGGACCCCAATCCCTCCTGCGAGGGGATAAGCCCCCTTTTGCCCCTGCTCCTCGTGCAGCGCCCGTTGTTTGCGTGGCACTCGTCAGCAAGGATATAATTAAGAGCAGCTATTTTGGATGCTTCCTTTATCCGGCAGCTCACGGCGATGCTGCTGCGGGGTCCTCCTCCCTTGCTTTGCCTTCCTCAGGGGTGCTTGCTCCTGAGGGCACCCATTGTGTTTGGGGCGGGGGGGGGGGGGAACATATTGAATCCTGCTGCCCACATGGGCCGGGGATAAGGGGGTGACAGGGATGATGAGGATGGAGAGGAGGGGACCACTGCGGCAGGGTGATGGAAAGGATGGAGATAAGGATGTAGGGGATTGCCCTGGCTCATTCTTCACTGCCACCAAGAGAAGGGGGGGGGGGGGGAAGCAGCGATGGTTTTCCCCTCATTAAGTAGATGTTGATACCGCGGAGGCTGGAGCCATCTGCTTGGAGCAGCCCCGCTCCCTGCGAGCTGGCAGGAGCCGGGATGTGCTTTGTCAGCGGGGGCTTGGCCGGGAGCCCCCGCGCCCCGGATGGGCATCGATCGCTGCTGGCGCGGCTCTGCCTGCGGATGCAGGGGGCTGGCGCCTGAGCACTGCATGGACCCGCTGCTGGGGATGGAAAGGGCCCCCCCCCCGAGGCACTGAGGAGTTCCATTGTGTGGGGCTGTGGCTTTGGACATGTGTGTAGCGACAGGGCTGGAGCAGCTGGGCATGGGGATCTCCTCATGGCATGCACCGGGATGCCCGGAGCAGTGATTGTACATGGGAGTCACCCTGCAGCGTGCACCAGGATGCCTGGAGCTGTAGATGGGCATGGGGGTCTCAGTGCGGCACGCACCGGGATGCCCAGAGCAGTGGTTGGACACAGGGGTCTCCCTATGGCATGCACTGGGATGCCCAGAGCAGCAGGTGGGCACAGGGGACTTCCATTGCATGTGTGAGGATGCTCGGAGCAGTGGTTGTGCACTGGCCTTTCCCTGCTGCATACACTGGGATGCCCAGAGCAGTGGTTGAGAGCAGCGGTCTCCCCATGGCACTCACCAGGATGCCAGGAGCAGTGGTTGGGTGTGGTGGCCACTCTGTGGCGTGCACCGAGATACCCAGAGCAATGGTTGGTCACTGGGCAATCTCTGTGGCATACACTAGGAGCAGCAGCTGGGCATAGGTGTCCCCATGGCACACACCAGGATGTCAGGAGCAGTGGCTGGGCACAGGGGTATCCCTGCGGCATGCACCGGGGTACCCAGGGCAGTGTTTGTGCACGGCACTGGGGTCCATGGTGCCACGCAGGTGGCCCCATGTTCTGTCAGAGCCGCTCTGCCTGCGTGCCCACCCCACATGTGCATCCTTCTCGTGCATCGGCGGCCATCGCGGTGCCCCCCCCCCCCCCCGGGGCTGTGGCCGGTGCGGGGCCGGTGTGGGGCTCGGAGGCTGAACCCGAGCGCGCATCCAGCTCCCGTGCTCCCGGTGTTCAAGCGGAGGCGCTTCTGGAGCCGTGGCCGGGCTGCGCTCCCCGCGGCTCTGTGCACCCGCGGCAGGAGCTGTTTGTAGTCGGTGCCTATGGAGGCGGCTGCGGCTCCCGCGGCACGCAGGGGCTGCGGGATGGAGCTGGAGGTGCCGGGGCTGGGGCTCGCTGCATCCCGCAGCGCATCCCCCTGCCCTGCGGTCCCACGGACCCTGCTCAGCGCCACCGGGGGGACCCTGTCCCACGGACCCTGCTCTGAGAGCTGCGGGGGGACTGTGCCATGGGGCGGGGCGCAAGGAGAGCATCAGCTGAGCACCCCATGGCGAGCAAGGAGAGGACACTGAGGTGTCCCAAGGACACTGAGAGGGTCCAGTCGAAGGGTCCCAGTGCTGAGGGTACCAATGCCCTCCCTGTGCTCCCTCTCAGCATCTGCCTGGTGGCCCCAGCACCTGTCTCTGTGCAGGATGGTGCTCATGGGTGCTCGGTGCTCTGTGTCACCCCTCTGTGATCCCGCAGGGAGGGTGGCCAGGGGCACACTCGTTGCCCGCTGGCAGCGTGGCCGTGCAGGAGCCCTGCTCTCTCCTCCCCGCCGTGTTCTCTCCTTTTGTGGCTCGTATTTTCACTTGGCAGCTCCCTTCCTGCTCCCTTCCCTCTCCCTTGTTAATGGAGGAGTTTTCCTTGTGCTTCCCAGCCACTACCGAGCTCTCCCACATCTCACTTCCCAATCCAGGCTGCAGATCCCAGGCGGCAGCAGTGGGGCTGAGGTGAGCCCGGGCTGTGGATCTGGTGATGTGTTGGGTGCGGGTCCTGCTCCCGCTGCACTGGGAATTGCAGGCTCCAAGCTGCAGTGGGGCTGTGCCAAGGGTCTGGTTGGGGTCCAGGCTCAGCCACAGCTTCTCTGGGCACCCCGTGCCAGTGCCCCAGCACCCTCACAGGGAAGAGTTTTCTTCCTGATGCCTAAGAAGTGCCACTGCTGGGTCACAGGGAGTGACAGGGACACCAGCGGGGCCCTGAAGGCATGGGGAGGGCCAGGGTACTGCAGGATGCCCACTGCCAGCTCCTCGCATCCTCCTTCCAGCAACCGAAAGCCCAAGCTCCACATGATGGAGCATCCACACTGCTCATTTAACACATGAACAAACCACACCAGTCCCCATTGTGGGGGAACAGCCCCCACATCCCACCCCTGTGCTCCCCTGGGAAGAGCTGGACGTTGCTGATGGGCAGAAGCCCACAGCATCAGGACTGACCGCAGCGGACGGGGTGAGCTGCTCCCCGCCAGCCCGGAGCTGTGGCCAAGCTCCCCAACAAAGGTGCTATTCAGTGCTGATGGAGAGGAGCCCAGCGCCGCTTCCGCTGCCGTCCAGAGCCAAGAAACAGCTCCCAGGAGAAGGGGGCCGAGCTGCACCCCCAGGGATGTGGACAAAAGGAGCCGGCGGGCGCAGGAGCGGCACCGTGCCCAGCACTGGCTCCGATCTCCAGCCCCAAGACGGGCCCCGCTTGGGTTAACCGGTCCTTGCAGAGAGCTGGAGGTCTGCAGGGCTTGGTTTTAACCATGGGTTGCTCCCGGGAAGGAATTGGGATGGGGCAATGCCTGAGGATCGGTGCTGCATCCCTTAACACCCATCCCCAGCATCTTCCGTCACCATCATCGACCAAACACACCGGAGCAGCGAATCCCTCCTTCCTGCACCTGCAGGAGAGGTTGTGGCTGCCAAAATCTCTTTAGCACTTCCATCAGTGCCCGTGCCAAGTGCTTAGTCAGTGACTTCCAGCCATGCAGTGGTTTGACTTTGGTTAAAGCTGTGGCAGAGGCCGTGAGCATCCTGGTGCACTCAGGCCCCGGCACGGATTCAAAGTGGCCAGGGAAAGGGCTTTAGGTGCAGCACTGTGCTGATGGGGTTCCATAGGGTTGGTTCTATGTGACAGCAGGGTGCCACCAGCATGTGGATGGTGGCACCCAAAAGGAGCCAAGGCAAGGTCCTAGATGGTGGGAGCTGGTGTGGCACTGGTGGAGAATCAACCCCATGTTTGCACCAGCACCAGGGCCCTTGAAGGACAGCGGCTTCATGCTGGCAGTGGATAATGGGTTTAAACAGGGTAGATTTAGGTTAGAACTAAGGCAGAAGCTCTTCCCCGTGAGGTTGCTGAGGCGCTGGCACAGGGTGCCCAGAGAAGCTGTGGCTGCCCCATCCCTGGCAGTGCTCAAGGCCAGGTTGGACACAGGGGCTTGGAGCAAGCTGCTCCAGTGGAAGGGGTCCCTGCCCGTGGCAGGGGTTGGAGCTGGAGGAGCTTTAAGGTCCCTTCCAACCCAAACCAGGCTGGGATCCTGTGGTTCTGGGCCCACAGCCCCCCCACATCCCCTCGGGGATGGGGGCTGATGGTGCTGGCTGTTCTGAAGCCCTCCTCTGTAGTTCTCACCCACTGGCACAGGGCTGTGCCGTTAACAAATGCCCTGCAGCTCGGGCTGTCAGGGAGCTGCTGGGGTGCAGGAGGGTGCAGAGCCTGGGAGCCTCTGCATGGGAAGGGAGAAATCTCTGCCACCACCCTGGCCACCCCTGGGTCCCTCCATCACCCATGGACCAGGCTCACGGGTCAGAGCCACTCTTCCTACTGCTGGTGCCCTGTTTGCCAGCGCAGCCCTTTGTGCCACGCAATGAATGGGATGCTGACCAGGAGACACAGCTCAGGGGCAATGAGCAAGGCCATGGCCATGACGCACCAGAAGCATCCCTCTGCTCCGTGTCTCCCTTCCCTGCGTGAAGCTGCCCCTTCCGGTGTGGGTACCAGGCCTGCATCCCCACCCCAGGGCTCTGCCGTGCTGCAGCCACCCTCCTCTTCCTCCTGCTCCGTGTCGCTGCTGGGCTGTGAGGAAGAGCAGGCTCGCTGCAAAGCCTGAGTGGCACTTTCCTGATAAATCTCATGTAAATCTGGCTCCATCCCTCCTCGGGTGCTAATGGGATTGCATCGCCCCGAGGTGCTTTGTGTGCCCACAAAGGCAAGCGTGGGGTGGGAAATGTGCGGAGCTGCAGGGAACCAAAACCACGGCGGGGAGGGAGATCTGGAGCTGCACCCCGGGTCCCTGCCCTGGCCACCCCCTGTGCTGCTCTGCCCTCACGTTGCTGTCCCCTTCCCTCCCTCACAGAGCTCCTCGGATCCGCAAAGAAAGTCAACGTCAACTTCCAAGACACCGATGGGTGAGTGGGAGCCCTGCATGCGGTGGGGTGCGCGCGCTGCGGGGTGCCACGGACGGGGGTGCGTGTGCTTGGGGGTGTGTGCATGGCAGGGTGCAGTGAGCAAGTCTTGTGTGGGCACACCAGGCTCTCCGGAGCGGTGGAGTTGGGGTCTGGATGGGCAAAGCCTCCCCTGCACCCGCACGGTCCCCCTGCACTGAGCAGGGTGGCAGGACACGGGGCTGGGCGATGGCACTTGGTCCCCAGGGATGGGTCTGCTGTGGAAATGGTGCTGCCCATGGAAATGGTGCTGAGCAGAGGGGCCGGATGAGGTCAGGAATGGGAGAACACGTGTCTGCAGCAGCCCAGGTCCCTCATCCTCACCCCGTGGCAATGGGCATCCCTTGGTACCGTCAGCACATCAGCTCTGCTGAGCCACGCATGAGCACGTGTGCGCGTGCATGGGTGCATGCGAGCGTGCAGATGTGCAGCTGAGCGTGTGTGTGCGTGCAGGCATCCGTGCCCCCATCTGAGCGCATCAACCAGCGGTGGGGAGGGTGCCTGGTGCTGCCTGCATGGGGCAGGGGCTGGAGGGTGTGATGTGGGGCAGGGCAAGGGGATGCATCACCCCATGGACCACCTTGCGCCATGGGGTGATGTACGTCACCACAGGGCTGTGTTGTGGTAGGGGTAGGATGCCCACTGAGCTGCAGGCAGGGCCCTGCTCACATCCTGCTCTGGCTCTGACTGGCTTGGGGGGTGCAGGAGCAGCCCTGCACCACCTCTGGCCTCCAGTGATGCTCCTGGAAAGGATCCAGCCCCATTGCTGTGCCTCAGGTCCCCATCTCTTGCTGACTGCAGGGCTGGTGGGTGCCATGGGTGAGCACCCACTGTGCCTGTGTCCCCAGGGAACAGTGCCCTGCACAGAGTGGCCACTGCAGCCGGATGGGCTGTGCCAGGGGAGAGCCCCTGAGGGAGCCCCGGGGGGGAGCTGCGATTGGCACCATCTTGAACAGATCTGAGCTGGGCGCTGGAGTGGAAAACACTGACATTTCCCCAGCAGATGCTGGGGATCGGCTCCGCAGGAGCTGTCTGCTCACATCCCTGCTCCTGCAGAGCATCCCGGGCAGCAGCTCCATGGGGAGCGTGGTGGCTGAAGCATGGTACCCAGAGCGGATGTGTCCCCCTTGACCAGGGTCCTGGTGATGGAGGTCAGATGGGATCATCGCCCCATCAGCCTCTTGGGCACTGGGGCATCCACTGGGGTCCACAGTGTTCCCGTGCTCCAGTGACACCGGGTGGCCTGGGGATGGGATGGGATGGGATGGGGATGCTGTGTGCGACAGGGCCCGCAGCAGCAGCAGGCAGCGGGTGTGAGCTCAGCCGCATGGAGGATGCTGCTGCCGGGAGCAGCAAGTAGGTCAGCTCCTGGCCTGCTTCCCAGCCATGAGCCTCCTGGCGTGGCCCAGCCATCCCGGGTGCTGTGGAAGCAGAGCGGGATGTAGGACCGGGGGCTTCCCCCAGCACCGGGCAGGGGCACCGCTGCCATCTGGCAGCCTGGGTCCCCCCTGTGCCGTGCTGCCAGGGCTAGGCTGGGGTAAGTGGGTCAGTGGGGAGGGAGGGCAGCTCCATGGCACTCCCATCCTCAGTGGGGACCCCCCCCTGTGCCTGCCCTGCCTCCAGCCCTGTGGGGTCTTCTCAGCATCCTCAGGGAGTGTTTCATCTGCAACCATCTTGCTCCAGCATCCCTGGAGCAGACACAGCAGACCCCGCTCCAAGCCTTGCCACATCCCCATCTCTGCATCCCACTGCATGGGCTGTGGGGTTTGTCCTGCAGCTGCAGAGCCCCAAGGCAACGTGATGGGCTGGAGACCAAGCCCCATCCATGCTGGCACATCCCAGCCTCTGGCCCTGGTTGCACACTGGGACGTGGCTGGCTCCTGCCTCAAACATGGCTGTGTCTAAATCCTTGTGGCTTCTTCAGCCCATGGAGGGAGGTAGAGCTCGGTGTACGCAGGGAGCTTGGGGACACACGCACGTGGGGGGTTGCAGGATGCAGAGCGGGTGCCCTGGGGTGCTGGGACGGGGGCAGACTGAAGGTCATGCTGCCGGGGGGACAGGGACAATGGGCGCTGACGCTGTGGCTGGTCCCCAGGTTCTCAGCTCTGCACCATGCAGCTCTTAATGGCAACACGGAGCTCATCTCGCTGCTGCTGGAGGCGCAGGCTGCGGTGGACATCAAGGACAACAAAGGCAAGCCCCTGGGTGCTGGCCGTGCTCCCCTGCCCCTCTGCAGGCTCTGGGTGCCCTGGCACGCCGGGGGGCTCACAGCCTGGCCGCACACAGGCATGCGGCCCCTGCACTACGCGGCTTGGCAAGGCAAGAAGGAGCCCATGAAGATGGTGCTGAAAGCAGGCTCCTCCGTGAACATCCCGTCGGACGAGGGGCAGATCCCCCTGCACTTGGCAGCTCAGCACGGGCACTACGACGTGGTACGGTGGGGCCGGCAGCGCCGGGGGGGGGCCCTGCTGCCCTCCCTGCCCTCGCCGAGCTGGGGTCTCGCTCCTCCGCAGTCAGAGATGCTCCTGCAGCACCAGTCCAACCCCTGCATCATGGACAACTCCGGGAAGACACCTCTGGACCTGGCGTGCGAGTTTGGGCGGGTCGGGGTAAGCGCTCACAGGGCTGGGGACCCCAAGGGGAAGAGGATGGGGACATAGCGACGTCCCTGGCGATGCTGGAGCATCCTTGGGGAGCGCCGGGCAGCACCAGGGACGGGCAGTGGTGGGGACCCGGCCCTCTGGCTGCGCGCAGGGGGCAGGAGCGGGGCTGGGAGCGGGGCCGTGGCCGTGGCAGGCGGCTGAGCCGCCGTTGCAGCCCTGCTCCGTCTGTGCTCGCTGCTGCAGGTGGTGCAACTGCTCCTGAACAGCAACATGTGCGCGGCGCTGCTGGAGCCCAAGCCGGGGGACGCCACCGACCCCAACGGCACCAGCCCCCTGCACCTCGCCGCCAAGAACGGCCACATCGACATCATCCGGTGGGTGCCGCGGGCAGGGGGCAGCACCGGGAGCTGTGTGTGCATCCCCGCCCCCGGCTGAGCCCACCGCCTGCCCCGCTGCAGGCTGCTGCTCCAGGCTGGCATCGACATCAACCGGCAGACCAAGGCGGGCACGGCGCTGCATGAGGCGGCTCTCTGCGGCAAGACCGACGTGGTGCGGCTGCTGCTGGATGTAAGGAACCCCCCCCCCCCGCCCCAGAGCGCTGCGGGATGGGGGTGACCCCGCAGATGGGGATGTAGCACGGAGTGTTCATAGAGGGGAGGGTGCTGGGGGGGACAGGGAGCTGTCTTAGAGTGGTCCAAGAGGTCCGATGGGGTGGCAGAGAGGAGGACAGCGCCTTCCAAAGCTCTTTCCATGCTATTGCAGAGCGGGATCAATGCCCACGTCAGGAACACCTACAACCAAACGGCTCTGGACATCGTCAACCAGTTCACCACCAGCCAGGCCAGCAAGGAGATCAAGCAGATGCTGCGGGGTAGGGGGGGGACTGGGAATGGAGGGATGGAGCACCTCTCCTCTGAGGAATGGCTGAGAGAGTTGGAGTTGTTCAGCTTGGAGAAGAGACGGCTTAGAGCAGCTTTCAGTTCTTAAGAGCGGCTTATAAGAAAGATGGGGAGAGACTTTTTAGCAGGGCCTGTTGCAATAGAATGAGGGGTGATGGTTTTAAACTGAAAGAGGGGGATAGAGCCTGGATGAGAGGGGAAATGCTCTTTATAATGAGGGTGGTGAAATACTGGCACGGGTGATGGATGTGCCATCATCTGGGTGTGTTTGGAGCAGCCTGATGTAGTTGAAGACGTCCCTGCTCATTGCAGGGGGTTGGAACTGGACGAGCTTTAGGGTCCCTTCCAACCCAAACCGTTCCATGATTCCATTCCACGGGCACCCAGCGCCATTCCCGCTCTTCCCGCAGACGCTTCCGCCGCTCTGCAGGTCCGGGCCATCAAGGATTATTGCAACAACTACGACCTGACCAGCCTCAACGTGAAAGCCGGGGATGTGATCACGGTGAGTGCGGCCGGGGGGGCCGGGGGGCCCCGCTGGTGACACCGGCCCCTGACCCGGCCGTGCCCGCAGGTGCTGGAGCAACACGTGGACGGGCGATGGAAGGGCTGCATCCACGACAACCGCACCGGCAACGACCGCGTCGGATACTTCCCCTCCAGCCTCGTCGAGGCCATAAGCAAGAGAACAGGCAAATAATTCCCTCCCTTCTCCATTCCTTGTGTGGGGCTGCTCCCAAACTGCAGCCCCAGGGAGCCCCGTTTCGGTCTGGTGGGGACTGGGGTGCTGGGGGTCAAGCCCAGCTGGGGTGATGCCCTTGTCATGTATCTGGGGTCAGTGTCCCCCCCATGTGCATGGTGATGGTGCCATGGAATGTGTGGGGTTGGTGTCCCCGTCATGTATGTGTGGTTGGTGCCGTTGCGTGCGTGGGCTTGATGTCCCTGCCATGTGCATGGGGACAGTGATGTTGAGTGTATGGGGTTGGTGTGCCCATCATGCATGTGGGGCCGGTGCCCTGTGAAGTCCATGGGGCTGATGTCCCCATCAAGCGCATGGTGTTGGTGTCCCCACTGTGCATGTGGGGCTGGTGTCCCCATGGAGTGTGTGGGGTCTCTGCCCCTGTTGTGCCTGTGGGGTCAATGCCCACCTGATGCACAGGGGGCTTGGTGCCAGCAGCCCCAGGTCTGGTGTTGGGCTTGGGGAGTCACTTGTGCACCAGGAGGTTGGTGCATGGGGAGAGCTGGGGACATCACTGCAGTCTGGGGGGGGACTGTGCAGCGGTGGGGACACGGGACCTGGTGCTCAGGGTCTGAGCAGGGGTTGGGCACTGATGCCAGGGAGCCGGCACTGCCCCATGGGGACCAGGGGCTGTCTCAGGGATCGGGCCCTGCTCCCCTGCCCTGCGGCTGCCTGTTCCCATCCCCTTCCCTGTAGGTTACCTGTGGGATGTGTGGTCCCCCGTGGCTGTCCCCGCTGCCAGGAGCAGCACAGTGGGGCTGGTACCTCTGCGGGCAGCACTGGAAGGTCCCGCATCAACCATCTTGCTCCCCACTACCCGGCCCTACACGCTCTTGAGGGTGGCCACATCACTGGGACATGGGTAGAGAATGGCACAGGGCTGCCATGTGCCGGCCAGGCAGGGGTAGAGCCACCCTCTATGTGTGGGTCATGCTGGTCCCACGGGATGAGGTTCAACGTGTGCGCTGTGTGCTGGTACCATGGGATGAGATCCGTGGCTCCTGGGATGCCACTTGGCTCCGTAGCAGTGATTCCAGGGTGTGGGGGTCTGTAGCCACCCCATCGGCTGCAGCCCTGGGCTCTGTGCAGTGGGGCAGCAGCATGGGGCGCAGTGGGGTGGCTGCAGTAGCACTTGGCCAGCTGGGCACGGGGATGCCAGCGCTGCAGCCCTTCCCTTCCCAGGATGCCTTTGCGTGCCCCACATCCATGCCCTCATGGGGAGACGCCGTGGGGCACTGGGATGTGCCATGGGCTGTGCCCTGCGCCGGGCTGGGCCCTGTGCTGAGCTCCCGCTGCTGCTCCTTGGCTCCGCATCGGTTCCGTCTCGCTTCTGGCTTCTCCACGTCCCTTTGGTGACTTTTTTTTGTTCGCTGCTTTGGTTTTTTCCCCTTTTCTTTCTCTGTTCTTTGGGTTTATTTCCGTTTCTCTGGTGGCGCTGAGCGGGTCTCGGTTATTTTGATTCTTTTCATTTTGTCTCTTGTTATGTTTTATTATCAGGTTCATGGGAGACTGTAACAATCCCCCAACAGTACCAAAAGATCCCGCTCCCGGCTTACGGGGCTGCTGTGCTAAACGGTGACGCCTCGTCCCATCCGTTCCATTCCCTGCCTCCACCTCCACCTCCACCACCACATTCCCATCAGACTCTTTTCAGTTCCTTTGGCTATCACAGGCTCTCCCCTAGCAGTGCCGACGAGCCGCCTTACGGACAAGGTAGTTCACCGCTCGCTTCGTGCTCTCGATGGATTTCTTTCTTTGCCTTTAACGTGTGGATCGAGTCTTTTCTCTCTGCTCGGCCTCTCCCCCCCCCCTTTGCCATGCTGCGGTGGGCCGTGCGCAGGCGTGTGCGAGTGCGTGCACGTGGGTGTGCATGCAGGCGTGGGCATGCGTGTGTGTGTGTGTGTGCATGCAGGCGTGTGCGTGCGCAGATGCGTGTACACGTGCATGTCCCTTCCACTGCACCCCCTCGCCAGCGCTGCTGTAGCACGGCAGGGCCCATGGCGCTGCTGTTGGGACATCCCCAGTGCCCCACATCCCACCTGCAGCACCCCAGTGACCCCCATCCCACCATTCCATGTCCCACATCCCACCCGCAGCACCCCAGTGACCCCCATCCCACCATCCCATGTCCCACATCCCACTCGCAGCACCCCAGTGACCCCCATCATACCATTCCATGTCCCACATCCCACTCGCACCATCCTGGTATCCCACATCCCAGCCGCAGCACTCCCGAGTCCTGCATCCCACCAACGCCATCCCGGTGACCCACATCCCACCCACACCTCCCCGGTGTCCCACATCCCTCCTGCACCACCTCATGTTCCCCATCCCACCTGCAGCATCCCAGTGACCCCTATCCCTCTATCCCATGTTCCGTATCCCACTTGCACCATCCAATGTTCTCCATCCCACCTGCAGCATCCCAGTGACCCCTATCCCTCTATCCCATGTTCTACATCCCACTTGCACCATCCAATGTTCTCCATCCCACCCACAGCATCCCAGTGACCCCCATCCCACCATTCCATGTCCCACATCCCACTTGCACCATCCTGCGTCCCGCATCCCACCCACACCTCCCCAGTGTCCCACATCCCATCCTCCCCACCCCAGTGTTCCCCATCCCACCCACAGCACCCCAGTGTCCCACATCCCACCCTCATCACCCTGGGGCCCATACCCCACCCACACCTCCCTGGTGTCCCCCATCCCACCCACAGCACCCTGCAGCCCCTGCTCTTCTTCCCACCCTGCCCCTGTGCATGGGGACCCCCAAAACCACTCTCCAGGCCCCGTGCCCAGCTGGGAGCCACGGGCACAGGGACCCTCTGCCTGTTGCAGCCTCTCCCACTGAGTGTTTGGCACCCCATGAGCAGCTCGAACCGGGCTGGGGCTGTGGTGCTGGGGCTGCTTTCCTGGGGGATGCTCTCGGGGCTGGCTCAGGGCTCAGCTAAACACTGGGGACCATCGCTGTGCGCGGGCAGGTGATGGGTGCTGCAGGTCTATGTGTTGAGCAGATATTTGGTGGGGGGTCTGCATTGTGCAGCCCATGCCATGCCCTGGGGGCTGCCACCGGTTCTCTGGCACCGGCGGTGTTTGCCTGAGCCCCAGTGGTGCTGGTGCTGTGGGTTGCATTGGGAGAGCACTGGGCTGGGTGTGCTGGCGATGGAGACAAGGGAGCAGAATCTTTCCCCTAGGGTCTCTCTCGGTGCTGGGTTGCACAGAGCTTTACCCCAGCAGCGCGGTGCGGCTCAGGGATGTCCCGTCGTGATTGTGGTGTGGCCATTTGTCCCCTTGGTGCTTCTTCAGTGACTGCATCACCTCGGACCATCCCCCTGACTGCTAACGGGGAGAAGTGCTTAAGGAATTGAAGCAGGCGGTGTTGGGGTGGCAATGACTGAAGCTGGTGTTGGGGCTGTGGCAGTGCCAAGCTTCCCAGGGCTGGTGTCCATCTCATCTGGTGCTGGTTTGAGCTGTGCTCTCTCCGTGGCCATCCCTGTTGGCCCTGGTGCGAGCAGGAGGTGGCAGAGGTGGGCAGTGCGGTGAGCTGGTGATGGAGCGGTGCTTCGGGGTGGCTGGATTCTCTCACCCACTGCTGCGTCACTGGTTGCCATGGGGCACCCTGGGGGGCACGGGGGGGTTCAGCTCTCATTTCTGACCCCACACAGCCCCTGTGTCCTCCCTCAGATGGGTGCAGGCAGCCGCGAGGGCATGGCCAGCATCATCTTGGCCCATTGACAGGGAGGTGGGAACCCTGGTCCCCACTGCTCAACTTTGCTTCCCTGCACTGGGTCATGTCCCCATCCTGTTCTGTACAGGGACAACACGGTCCCTGTGCTCTGCCCGGGCTGAGCTGGGGCACTGGGGAATCCTGGCATAGGTCTGGCAGCAGGGAAGGGAGATGCCCTGTGTGATGGGGTCCCAAGCTGGTCACCGTCACCCTGTGGCAGCTGTTTGGGGGGTACCAGCCCCTGGGACAGCACTGGCACCCCTGGGCACGGCTGGGGACCCCACACCTTCACTGCATGTAGCAGTGATAGGCCCCAGGGCCCCGGGTCACCTCGTCCCGTGCCACACCGCTGTGAGCCCGAGCGCACGGAGCCACGCACGCCTGATGGCTGCTCTCTCTGCTCTGCCACCAAGGGTCCCGCGGGGCCGACATGAGCCCATCGCACCTCTCGCCGTCGCAGGGCGGATCGGCTGCACCGGCTCCCACCGAGGAGATCTGGGTGCTGCGGAAACCCTTCGCAGGTACGACCCTCCCTGTGCCCATGGTGGCGGGACACGGTGTGCCCCGTCCTGGCCACGGCGTCGGTGCCCTCATGGCATCTCCTCTCTGTGCAGGTGGGGACCGCAGCAGCCTGGGCAGCACGGGCAGCGTGGCCTCGGCGCGCAGCTCAGGCAGCGGGCAGAGCGCGGGCAGCGGGGCGCATGCCCTGCACGCCGGCTCGGAAGGTGTCAAGGTAAGAGGAGCCCCGAGGTGGCTGTGCCAGCCCCTGGTGGCACTCGGCTCCGGGCCGGGCACTGGCACTGGTGCGGGTGTTTGCTGCCCTGGCAGCTGCCCTTGGTCCCTGATGGGATTGATGCTCAGATGGGTCCTGTAGGTTCTACCCACACCCAGAGCGTCACTGATGGTAGCCACCAGTGTCCGCTCCAGGATGCAAGCTTAGACCTGGCACGACGTCCTGCTGTGCTTCAGGGGCTGCCAGTGCATGCAGGATCCTGCTAAAGCTGTGTGCTGTGTCTCTGCTGCCACTTGCAGGGTCCCTCTGCACTGCACTGCACACTGCTGGCGTGCTGCCCACTGCAGCTCCACACTGCACGGAGCATCTGCCTGCTGCTGCCAGCACACAGCACACTGCACACTGCGAACTGCTGCCAGCACGTCGCTCACTGCATCCTGATGCTGCTGTTGGCACATTGCCCACTGCATCCTGATGCTGCTGTTGGCATATTTCTCACTGCATCCTGATGCTGCTGTTGGCATATTTCCCACTGCATCCTGATGCTGCTGTTGGCATATTTCCCACTGCATCCTGATGCTGCTGTTGGCATATTTCTCACTGCATCCTGATGCTGCTGTTGGCATATTTCCCACTGCATCCTGATGCTGCTGTTGGCATATTTCCCACTGCATCCTGATGCTGCTGTTGGCATATTTCCCACTGCATCCTGATGCTGCTGTTGGCATATTTCCCACTGCATCCTGATGCTGCTGTTGGCATATTTCCCACTGCATTCTGATGCTGCTGTTGGCATATTTCCCACTGCATCCTGATGCTGCTGCTGGCAAGTTGCTCACTGCATCCTGATGCTGCTGCTGGCACATTGCTCACTGCATCCTGATGCTGCTGCTGACACATTGCCCACTGCATCCTGATGCTGCTGCCGGCACACACTGCTCACTGCATCCTGATGCTGCTGCCGGCACACACTGCTCACTGCATCCTGATGCTGCTGGTGGCATGTTGCCCGCTGCATCCTGATGCTGCTGCCGCCATGTTGCCCACTGCATCCTGATGCTGCCATTGGCATTCTGCCCGCTGCATCCTGATGCTGCTGCCGGCACGTTGTGCTTTGTGCAGCACCGCGGGGTGTCCTGGCCTGAGGCACCCACGACCCCATCTCCCCCGGCATCCTGCCTTAGTGCTGCTGGGCACTGAGGTCGGTGTAGGCTCTGCTTTGCACTGGGGGTCCCCCCTCCACCAGCCTGTGCCGGGTTCGTGCCGGGCTGGATTCGGGGCGCCGCGGGCGCTCGCTGCCTGCCAGGCACCATCTGTGCTGCTGCCGCTCTCCCCGCCGCAGCCTGGATCCGCTGCGCCTCTCCCTGCCCGCCCTCGCCCCGGCGCAGCACCCGCAGCACCGGCAGCACCCGCCTCACTCCTGCCTGCTCTTCCTCCCTTTCCCGGGGTGTTTTTCAGCTGCTGGCAACCGTCCTTTCCCAGAAGGCTTCTGCGCAAGAGTGTGCCGTGGGCGATGGGCCGGCCAAGGCGCAGGACATCCCCGCAGGTGCGTGCTGCCGGAGCAGGAGCAGCCCTGGCCCTGCCGCGGGCGCGCCGTGGATCCAGGGATCTGTCTTTTTGTTTTATTGCCACGGCGCCCGTCGCCAGAAGGAAAACGTGTGGGTAAAAAATGACTCTGTCGCCTTTCGGCTGCTGCCAGGCCTTCTCCTGCCTCGGTTAGTGGGGGCCCCGTGGGGGGGGTAGGGGGGCGGCGCGGCGGGCAGGGGACGGCAGCGTTCCTCCCCGGCCCCTTCCCTTCCCCTGGCCCCCCACCAGCCCCACCGGAGTCCCAGCCGGGGCCGGCACCGCCAACCGGGGGTGGGGGGGGTGAGGCTGGGGGCTGCCCTGGCAGCGGGGAGCACGGGCACGGCACGGGGGAGGCACAAGCTTTGTGGGGGGGACCAGATGGGAGATGCTCATGCGAGGAGGATGCACACGTGGGAGATGAGCGTGGGGGGATGCTCGGGCTGCGGAGATGCACATGCAGCGGGGATGGGAGCCGGGGAGGGAGGGATGTGAGCACGGGGAGGGGGATACATGCACAGAGGGGATGCACGTATAAAGGGAGTGAACACACGCGGAGGGGATGCGCACACAGAGGGGAGATGCACATACACAGAGGGGATGCACACGTTGCTGGAGGAGGGGGAAAGCACATACTGGAGAGGAGGATGCACACGCAAGTGGGATGCAGACGTGAGGGAGATGCACACAGCAGAGAGATGCACATGTGAAGAGGATGCCCACGCAAGTGGGATGCGGTTGCCAGAGGGATGCACATGCAAGGAGGATGCACACGCACAGAGGCACATTGGATACACGCACACAGACACACATCGGACGCACACGCACACACATCGGATGTACACATTGGATGCACACGCACACACATCGGATGCACGCAACGGATGCACACATGCAGGGAGGATGCAATTCCCAGACAGGGGAAGGGGCTGCTCTTGCTGGTTCTCATCAGAAATAGGAGGCAGGAATTTATGGGCAGCCCTCATCACCCCCAGGGCGGGCGAAGGCACGAGCTGGAGGGTGGGTGGGCACTGGGGGGCCCTGGGGGACAAGACAGTGTGTGCTGCTGGGCCCCTAGGGATGCAGCGGGTGGATGAGCCCCATCACTCAGTGGCATGGCTGGAGCAGGGATGGAGGCTTTGGGCAGCCAGGAAACCTGCCCTAAAGGGGTTCTGGCTGGGTCCCTCTGCTCAGGGCTGCACTGGATGGAGAGTCCTGCAGCACCAGGGCTGGGCTGGGGGCTCGCAGCAGTGCCATAGCGTTTGGGAGCTGTGTACACCATGGTGCTGGAGGCCTATGCCAGCGCGGCCAGCCTTGCCAGGATGGAATGACAGGGCTGCCTGGCAGTGACAGTGCCTGGGCACAGTGCCCTGCACCATCCCTGCCCATCCCAAGGGAACAGACCCTATGCAGGGCACCCCGGGGTGCTTGGGACTGCTGTGCCGGGTGGGTGCCACTGCCCCATGCCTGCCCTGGGGGCCATGGCGGTGGCACCCACGGGTGTCCGGCCCTGGTGACCGATGACTCCCCGGTAGGTGCCTCGAGGTCGCAGAGCGTGGCCAGTTCCCCATACACCCCCCAGCCCCCCGCCGAGCCCCAGCTGAAGAAAATGGAGCCACCATCAGAGGGGAAGGTGAGTGGGGGGCACTGGTCTGGGGAGACCCTGGGGAGGGGGGCACAGGTCCAGCACCCATCACCGCAGGTGGCAGCCCTGTGATGCTGGCACGGCTCTGGTGCCTTTGCTGTGCCATGAACCAGTGCTGTGAGTGACCCCATGGCCCCAGCCCCTGCACACCCCATGGCACAGACCCTGCTGGCACACGGATGAATTCGGGGGTAGCCCAGGTTATGGATCCCCATCCCTGGGGGCTGCCCTGAGCCTTGCTGTCCCTCTCGCTGCCCCAGAGCTCGGAGGCCGTGTACCAGTGGCTCTGCAAGTTCCAGCTGCAGCTCTATGCACCCAACTTCATCAACGCCGGCTACGACATCACCACCATCAGCCGCATGACGCCCGAGGTGAGCCCACGGGCTGGCGGTGCCACGGGGAGGGTGGCCCAGTGGTGTGGGGTGGCCCTGACCCCTCGCTCTGCCCCAGGACCTCACGGCCATCGGTGTCACCAAGCCGGGGCACAGGAAGAAGATTGCGTCTGAGATCAACAACCTCAGCATCCCCGAGTGGCTGCCGGAGTACAAACCGGTAGGGGCTGCGTGGGGACGGGGATGGGGAAGCTGCATCCAGGGTGGTCACTGGTCCCCTGCACCCTGTCCCCTTTGGGCAAGGGTGGCAGATGGGGATGAGCCTGGGCAGTGCCTGATGGTGCCAACATCAAGCTTAAACAGGGGAGATTTAGGTTGGATATAAAGAAGCTCTTCCCTGTGAGGGTGCTGAAGCACTGGCACAGGGTGCCCAGAGAAGCTGTGGCTGCCCCATCCCTGGCAGTGCTCAAGGCCAGGTTGGACACAGGGGCTTGGAGCAAGCTGCTCCAGTGGAAGGGGTCCCTGCTTGGAGCTGGAGGAGCTTTAAGGTCCAGCAGGATGGGATCACCACCATGACATGGGTGCTGTGGCACTGAGCTGTGCCCCGTGTACCCCCCAGGCCAACCTGGCGCTGTGGCTCTCCATGATCGGCCTGTCCCAGTACTACAAGGTGCTGGTGGAGAACGGCTACGAGAACATCGACTTCATCACCGACATCACCTGGGAGGACCTGCAGGAGATCGGCATCACCAAGCTGGGTAAGGTCCGGTGCTGCTGCGCCCGCTGCGGTGCCTCCATCCCCGGTGGCGATGCTGATGCCCCCGTGCCACCCCCAGGCCACCAGAAGAAGCTGATGCTGGCGGTGAAGAAGCTGGCGGAGCTGCAGCGCGCCGAGATGGGCAAGTACGAGCCGGGCACGTTGAAAAGGAAGGCGGCCGCCGCGGCGTGCCCGGAGGTGCTGGCCATCGAGTCCCCCCCGCCGGAGCCTCCTGAGTGCCAGTCGCCCAAGATGACCACGTTCCAGGACAGCGAGCTCAGCAGCGAGCTGCAGGTGGCCATGACGGCCGAGGGCCCCGAGGAGCCCGCGGAGAAGGCGGCGAACCCGGCGGGCCCGGTGACGGGGCTTGGCGGCCGCGCCAGGGTGATGAGCAGCTCGCAGGAGCTGCTGGGGGACGGCCCCCGCGGTGCCCCCGCCGCGGCCATCTCCAAGAGCCAGGAGTACCTGGCCGATGGGGCTGGTGAGGGCCAACCCGTGCCGCACAAGGAGGGGCGGCCGCCACGGCACGGCCACCCGGTGAAGCGCGCCAGCGTGCCACCCGTGCCCGGCAAGCCCCGGCAGCCCTTCCCTGCCGCCAGCGGGCAGCTGACCCCGCCGCAGACCCCCGGCAAGCCGCGTCCCCCGTCCCCGCAGGGCCCATCGGTGCCGCACGCCACCGCTAAGGTGAAGCCGACCCCGCAGCTCCTGCCACCGGGGGAGCGCCCCGCGTCGCCGCGCTCGCTGCCGCAATCGCCCACGCACCGCGGCTTCGCCTACGTCCTGCCGCAGCCCGCCGAGGGCGAGGGCAGCCCCGCGGCCGTGCCCGTGCTGCCGGTGTCGGTGCCGGTGCTGTGCCTGCCGCCCGAGGGCGAGGAGGAGCCGGGCCGGCCGAAGAAGCGGGCGCACAGCCTGAACCGCTACGCGGCCTCCGACAGCGAGCAGGAGCGGGACGAGCTGCTGGTGCCCGACGCGGGGCCCTACGCCACGGTGCAGCGGCGCGTGGGGCGCAGCCACTCGGTGCGGGCCCCCGCCGGCGGCGACAAGAACGTCAACCGCAGCCAGTCCTTCGCCGTCCGGCCCAAGAAGAAGGGGCCACCGCCGCCACCGCCAAAGCGCTCCAGCTCCGCCATCTCCAGTGCCGGCATGGCCGAGGACTTCCCCAAGGATGGCGAAGGAGAGGCGGCCACCAGGGCCCCCACCGCCGCCGACGGGGAGAGCAGCCGCGAGCAGCGTCGGGCCAGCGACCTGGGCGGCAGCGTGGACACGGGCAGCGCGGGCAGCGTGCGCAGCATCGCGGCCATGCTGGAGATGTCCTCCATCGGTGGTGGTGCGCGGGCGCTGGCGCTGCAGAAGCCACACGGAGCCCCGGTGCCGGCCAAGGCGCCCGATGGCTACTACCTGCAGCCGGGACCCCCGCCGGGCAGCCCCGACCGCGCGCGCGTGGCCACCGTCCTGGCCACCGTCAAGCACAAGGAGGCCATCGGGCTGGATGGGGAGGTGGTGAACCGGCGCCGGACCATCAGCGGCCCCGTCACCGGGCTGGTGGCAGCCGCCCGCCGCGAGCGCGCCGACAGCGTGCGGTCAGAGACGGGCACCGACGGCGCCGGCGAGCGGCTGCGGGTGGAGCGCGGCGGCTCCCCCGACGGCATCCCCTTCGCCGAGGAGGGCACCCTCACCATCAAGCAGCGGCCGCGGCCGCTGGGGCCAGCGCGGGGAGAGGCGGGCGAGGGGCTGTCCCCAGCGCACCGCCACGGGGACCTGGCCAAGGTGGAGGCCAGCGCCACGCTCAAGCGCCGGATCCGGGCCCGGCAGAGCCAGCAGGATGGAGTCCGCTTTGTGCTCACCGAGTCTGACACCGTCAAGCGCCGGCCCAAGGCCAAGGACAAGGAGCCGGCGCTGGAACCGGCCTCGCTCGCCGTCTACCAGAACGGCACCGGCACCGTGAAGCGGCGGCCGGCCTCGGAGCTGAGCGGGGCTGAGCCTCCCGCCACCCCACCGCCCGCTGCCCGCACCGATGGCCCCGACTACGCCGCGCCACCCGTCGAGCACAAGAAGCCCTTCAAGCCGCCGGTGTCCCCCAAGCCCGTGCTGGCTCAGCTGCCACAGAAGGTCCCCGGGCCACCCGCACCCATCCCCAAAAAGGTGCCCATCCCGAGCCCCGGCAGCCCAGGTAGGTGCCAACCCCCCCCCGGCTCCCCAGTGGGGTGGCACCGCGCATCCCACCACCCCTGTGCCCCTTCTCTCCGCAGAGGTGAAGCGGGTCCATGGCACGCCACCGCCGGTGTCCCCCAAGCCCACGCCGCCCCCCACGGCGCCGAAGCCCCCCAAGCCCCACGCCGCCATCCAGTCGGTGAGCGCCGGCTCGACGCCGACCCCGTCACCAGCACGGCAGCTGGGTGCCGGCACGGCCAAGCCGTCCAGCACGCCGCCCTCGCTGTGCTCCAGCCCCGCCAAGCCGCTGTCGCCCGGCGCGCAGCCCGTGCCGGTGAAGCCGCCGCGCTCCGCCATCGCCAGCCCTTCCGTCGACAGCGCCGGCTCCGAGCTGGCGCAGCAGAAGCTGGAGGAGACGAGCGCGTCCCTGGCCGCGGCGCTGCAGGCTGTGGAGGAGAAGATCAAGCAGGAGGACAGTCAAGCACCAGAGTAAGAGCTGAGGGTGGCCGATGACAATGGGGAGCGTGGGGCTGTGATGGGCATGGGGATGGAGGGGGACAGGAGGTAACGGGGGTTTGGGCTGTGCCACCATGGTGGGAGCGGGACTGTGCTGGGGTGACGTTGGAAGGATGCTCTTCAAGAGCATCACGAGCCTTTGGTTGGAACCATGTTGAGGAGGTGACCCTGGAGAGGGCACCAGTTCCAGGGCAGGATGGGCAGGGATACCCGGGCACTGCGTGCACTGTCTTGGAGAGGTGGCAATGGGGAACCTTGAACTAGAGAGTATTGGGGCTGGGTTGGACCCATGGGAAGGTGACACTGGGGAATGTGGTGCTGGAGCAGAATGGACAGGGAGATCTGGGCACGTGGGTGCACTGTCTTAGAGAGGTGACATTAGGGGACCATAAATCAGAGCATGGACCCAGCCATGCAGTGATGCTGGGGAGGTGACACTGAGGAGGTGACCCTGGGGACACGGTGCTGAGCTCTGCAGGGCAGAAGGGGCAGGAGGGACACGGCATGGAGCAGAGAGAGGGTGTACAGTGCAATTGCCCCCGTACACGTCCATGACCTATCCCCACCTCTCACCCAGCTCTGCCGCGGAGTCGAAGAGCACCGTGAGCATCCTGGACGACATCGGCAGCATGTTCGACGACCTGGCGGACCAGCTGGATGCCATGCTGGAGTGAGGGGCGCCAGGGCCCCCCGAACCTCAGGGCTTACGTGGGCACAAGGGCACAACGATCCACGACCCCCCCCCCAACCCCGGCCCCGCCGCCCTCCTCCCCGTCCCCTTTGTACAGCCGTCCCCTCCCGGACATCCCGTCCCTCGGGGTTTGCACAAAGAAGAAGATACCTCAGGATTGTGCTCACGGACTCGGCGCGGCTCCGGCAGAGCTTTCTGCAGCAGCAAAAAACCAACCCAACACCAGAAGCAGCAAAGCAGCGCATCCCGGACGGACACGGTGCCGGTGAGGGGGGGGGTCCTCGACAGCCCCGGTGCCGCGGCCCACCGCGAATGTAGCACAAGCCCTGCCCGGCGCGGCGGCCCCGGCGCCGTGTGCCACCGGCCGATGGCACCGCGGGTGACGGCTCCAGTGGTGGGGCCGGGTGGGCAAATGCACTTGGGTTTCTTTTCTCCTCATTTCTTTTAACTCTTCCTTTGTCAGTGCTCTTCCTTCCCCCTCCGCTGCGGTCAGCGGCGGCGCAGGGGCCGGGGCTGCCGCCCCATGGAGGGATGCTGGGGGGCAGCGGGACGTGCCCCTGCCCGGCCCCTCCTCGCAAATGGGGGGACAGGACAGTGATAAGCTATAAAGAAGTATTAATTTATTGGAGGGGAAGGAAAGAAAGATATAAAGCAGATTTCCCTCCCCCTTCACACCCCCCCCCCCAGATAATAAAAGAATAAACTTTAACAAATATATATTTAAAAGATTTAAAAGTATTAGCAATTATATATAAAGCAGTTTAAAAGAAATCAAGAGAAAACTGGATTTTAGCTTGAGAAGAAGAAGAAGAAGAAACAAAACACTATTAGATTATTACTAAGCTGTGTGTCTTGTGGCAAACTCATTCTCCGAGTAGCACAATATTTACCTGTTCTCCGGGTGGAAGGCTCGTGCAAGCGGTTTCGTTCCGTTGGGATTCAGTGTCGGCGTCTTTCTGTTCTGCTCCACCGTTCCGAACTCAAAGGATGTGCCTTGTTTTCTGGAGGTTTTTGTTACTCCTTCTCCTGGAGGTGGTTCATTTCCTTTGGAGCGTCTTCAGGCTTGGGTTGGGTTTCTTTCTATCCGTTCCTTATGGCATCCGTTGGGGTGTGCGTGGGGTGTCTGTGTGCGTGTGAGCGTGCGTGTGCTTCGGGTGTTCATCCCGGTGTATATTCCTGTATAAACTGGAGTTGGAGTCTGGTTCAGTCGCTTGAGTCCTGATGAATGCATCTCTCTGCTTGTGGGGTCCAAAGTGTTGCTGGTCCTTTCTTTACCAGAGCCTACGCAGTGGTCTCCATCCCCCTGCCTTCTTCCTCCTCTTCCTCTCTATCCGCCCCCTTGCCCTCTCCCCTCCCTCCCGTTGTGGTCGCTGATCCAGATGTGTTTGGCACAACTTTGGCATTTCTTTACAAAAGAGGAAAAAAAAAAAAAAAACCAACCAAAAAAAAAAAAGACAAAAAAGACTTTAAAAATAGCAAAAAAAAATAATAATAATGATAAAAAAAAATCACTCGCCTGAAAATATCTGTTGAAAAAGAAAAAAAAAATGATGTATCTAAACCAGAAACCCCCATAAAGTTCTACATGATGGATATATACATATATATATTTTTTATGATTAAGTTATGGACTCTGTATCGTATCCCATCTGTCGAGCTATGCATCTTGGTGCTTCTCCCCGCTCTCCTGTGCTTAGATTTCACCTCTACTCGTCTTATTCTTCCTATTCTGAATAGTAGGTGGCTCGTGGTGCTGTGAAGAAGTTTGCTCCTATACCAAGTCTGGCAACAACTATTTAAAGAAAAATAAAAGAAACTAAAACCCTGCGGGCTGCCAGCACTGTTTGTGTCCAGGGCAGCAGCAACGGGGTGAGATGGAGCCTGTGGGTGCTATGGGTGCTGTGTCGTGGTGGGTGTTGCACTGTGAGGCGCAACACTGGGGTGGGTGACAACAGCAGCAACCATGGGGCAAGCCCCAGCATGGAGACTGGGGGAGAATGGATTGAGCAGCCCCTTGGTCAGCCTGAAGGAGACCTTAGAGCAGCTCCAGTGCCTAAAGGGGCTACAGGAACCTGGAGAGGAGCTTTGGACAAGGGCCTGTAGGGACAGGCCAAGGGGAATGGCTTTAACCTGCCAGAGGGGAGACTGAGCTGAGCTCTTAGGCAGAAGCTCTTCCCTGTGAGGGTGCTGAGGCGCTGGCACAGGGTGCCCAGAGAAGCTGTGGCTGCCCCATCCCTGGCAGTGTTCAAGGCCAGGTTGGACACAGGGGCTTGGAGCAAGCTGCTCCAGTGGAAGGTGTCCCTGCCTGTGGCAGGGGTTGGAGCTGGAGGAGCTTTAAGGTCCTCTCCAACCCAAACCAAGCTGGGATTGTATGAACTCACCTCCCCATGTCCCTGCACCCCTCCAGGATGAACAGCGCAGCTCTCAGCAGCACCAGGCACAGGATGGATGCAGGAGGTGCCCCAAGCCTGGTGCTGGCCACTGGTCCCCACCACGAGCCTGCAATAACTCACACTGGGCAGGAACAACTCTTTCCACTTTTATTGTCAATGAAGAAATAACCAAATCTATATTACAATCTTAAAAACAGTAGAAAATGTGAGTAAAAATGCAACGGAGTCTTTTTAATGTGGAGACCATTATTACATGGTGGTGAACAATGGGCTTGTGTTATTTGAGAACTAGCTGTGGCATAAAAATCGTACCTGGCTACTCAAGGAAACACCTCTTCCCACACAGATCAGCCTGACATCGTGGCAGTAAAATTAAATACTAGAGACAGAAAAGGGGTCAGGGTCCAACCCAGGGCAAGGCCTAATGCTCAGTTCCACCACTGCCAAGGGCACAGCCTCCTCCCAGTGTCACTGCCCTGGCTGGGCTGGCTCCTGCCTGTGATAACTGAGCCATCCGGTCCCATAGGTAGCCCAAGGGCTGTGCTGCAGCCACACTGGTGCCCCATGGGCTGGAGGCTTGGCCCTGGCCCCAGAGGCTGCTCCCTGGCAGGGGAGATGCAGGCAGAGGAGTGCAGCCTGTGGTGATGGAGGTGCTGGCACCACAACAGCGGATCTGAGGGAACATCTGGAGCAGCCATGGCCTGGACCCATCCTGAGAGCTGCCAGCGGGGTCCGTGGGGAGGGAACCGGCCGGTGGGCAGCAGCGGGCAGTGGTCGGTGTGGAGAGGAGCTGCAGCAGTTGCTCTGGAGTGGTGGTGTCACCCAGCAGGCGACGGAGGGCAGGAGTTTTTGGTCTTTCAGTGTGCAGGACTAGGGTGGTGTTCTCGCTAGCACGTCCAGACCTGCGGTGCAGAGACAAGAACCATGGTAGCGACTGTTCCGAGCAGCTCTGTGGGCTTCTCTTCAGCCTCTTGTGGAGCTTCCCTTTGGGCATCCAGCACCCACAATGCCCTCTGCCAGGAATTAAATCTCCCACCCATTGAGAACCATCCCTTCTTTGTTTGAAGATGGCTCCTAACTCATGTAATGCCCCAAGTCCTAGGGCTGGAAGAGACCAAACCATGGAGGAGAAGCCTGAGGGAACCAACCTTTACAGTGCTGTCCACGGCGCCGGAGAAGAGGCGGCCCCTGGAGACTGCGAGGGCAGTGACACTACCCTGGTGTCGCAGCAGCGTCTGGGTACAGATCATGTTGTCCATGCTCCACACCTATGGGGACACAGGAGGTGTGAGCCAAGCGAGTGGCACAGGGCTCTGGCACAGCCCTGAGCACCAGGAGGGATGGGAGATGCTGTGTGACACCACTGATGCGATGCATGCAGGGGTGAGGATGAAGGGATGAGGATGCAGGGGTGAAGATGCAGGGAGGAGGATGAAGGGATGAGGAGTCCCCAACCTTCCTTTCCAAGGCTGTCCCTGCAGATGCAGCTGCACAGCCCTGGCCACGTACCCTTAGAGACCGGTCATACGATGCACTGAAGACTTTGGTTTGATCCGGTGTGGAGATGACAGCGAGGGCATAGACTGTCCCCACGTGCCCGGTCAGCGTGCGGACCTGCTCCTTTGTCTCTATATCCCAGACCTGTGAGATAAGAGCAGGGCCTGGAGGTTGCAGCAGGCTGCAGGCCACCAGCTTCTCCCCCCAGAGCGTTTCCACCTCCATGTGCATCTTCAGGGTGGGCGCTGTGCCATGAAGAGGACAGGCAGAGACAAGCACCCATGTCCTCGCCCAGCCTCAAGCCAAGCAATGCCTCCAACCCCTCAGCCCTTACGTGGATGAGGTTCTCGTAGGTGCCACACACGATGTGGTGGTTGGTCACAGCGATGGAGTAGACGCTGCCTCCTGACGTCTGCAGCACGTGGACACACTCCAGGTTGCGGATGTCCCAGATCTGAAAGAGAAGCCGGAGCAGAGGCAGGATGAGACCCATGCAGGGACCCTTTTCCAGGACGGAGCTCCCTTGAAGCTACTCTGCAGCGCTGAGTCAGCCTGGCTCCCTGTGTGCCCACATCACAGGTGTATCCAGCTGGGAATGGTCAGTACCGATGAGCAAAGTCCTGTTACCTTATTTAACTGCCCAGCTTTGAACATCAGGGCTGAAGAAGCTGGGAGACCGCACCCCCTCTGTGTGTGCCTGCGCACACAACCCCGTCCTGGATGGCACCAAAACCTGACTTACAGCTGGCACCAGCCTCAGGGTCCCACCTTGATCGTTTGGTAGGAGCCACTGTAGAGATAGTTCTGAGAAGCCACCAGCGCCCGCACCCAGTGGTTGAGGCCTGTCAGCTCCTTCTTCAGCTTCAGCTCGGTACCTACAATGTCCCAGACCTGCAGCAAGCACAGACAGACACACAGACATGCAGGAGGCTATCAGTGGGACTGGAGCAGCCTCCAGCACTGCCCAGCCAGCACAAAGCCCTAAGCTCACTATGGGGAACCTTGTGCTGGTTCTGCCTGGGGGGAACTGCCTGAACCCACTGCCTCGCAGATAAACCACACAATCACTGTGCTGAATAAGCATGTTCCTACTGGCCTGGGTGAGCCAGCTCGGAGCCTGCATTATCACTGGCAGAGCCCCTTCCCTAGCAGAGAACCCTAAACCAAACCTACAGTAAAGAACTGCAATGGATTACACTCCCAGCCTGTCCAAAGCTCCATTCCCACAGCTCCTGGAAAACGATGCTTGAAACCCTCAGCACAAAGGGACCAGCAGAGCTCACTCCCCATTCCAAGCAGAGCTGCTCAGCTCCTCTGGCAGAAAGTGGCTGAGGATAACAAAAGAAAAGGCCTCAGGTTCTCCTTCTGCTCAGGGCTGTCTCATTGCTCCTCCGGGCCCTAGATGAAGAAAAGAGCATGTGCCTTCCTACAGACGGACGGTCCCATAAGCTCACACCAGGAGCTGGAAGCAGAACCAGGGGAATCCAGCCAAAGCTTTAAAGGGCAACTTGCAAAGCTGTTCCCTGATTTCTGCATGCTTTAGGTAAAGAATGCAGATTCATGATCCTCTGGAGGGGGTTTCAAAACAGAGAGCCTGGGTCCCCAGCCGATTCTGGACCGCAGGCACAATTCCCAGTGGTCTGAGTAAGGTCTCTTGGGGGCCCAAGGACACACACACTCAGGAACTGCCGAGATATTCCCCCTGCAGCCTCAGGTTCATAGAGTTTGAAGGAAAAAAGTGGTTTTCAGCCAAGTCCCAGAACATCTTTGACCTCAGCAGAGCAAGGGCTAAACCTCTGCAGTGCTGGCTGCTCTTGGAGCTGTGCTTCTCTGTGTGGCTCAGACAAACAACAAGGTCACCTACACACCAAAGTGCCACTTTCTTCCTGTCTGGACCCAGATGCCTGCCAATGTACCACTGGTCCCCAACCAGACCACCCCAGAGCTTTACCTTGATGGCTTTGAGAGAGCCACTGAACAGCATGTTGTGTGAGGAGACCAAAGTGCAAACAGGATTGTCGTGTGCTCGGATCGTGTTCACCTTCTGCAGGTTCTGAATGTCCCACACCTGCAAAGGAGAAGAAGAATGAGCATGAGGGGCAGGCCCCTTGTGCTGGAGCCCTTTCCCTTTGCCTCTGCAGGCAGGGAATCACACACAGGAGAGGGCACCAGGGCCTGCTACAGACTGATCACCCTGCCCCAGCTCAGCACCAGCCTCCTGCTCCCCATGCAGGAGCAGGGAGTGGGAAATACTGCAGGAAACAGCCAAATCCAACCCAGGAGCAAGCTGGCTGAAGGCAGGGTGTAAAGCACACACAGGGTTATCAGTCTTAGACCACTGGCAGCTGAACAGCCTTAGACAAAAGAGGATGCAGGTCCCTGCCCTACAGCAGCCTGGGGCTGGGCTGTGGATCTCACACCCCAGAGGAGAGCAGGGGCCCTGGGTACTCACAATTATGGTGCAGTCAGCAGAGCCACTGTACAGCTTGTTCCTGTAATGGACCAGAGAACAAAGAGAGGTCAATGAGGGACAGTAATGTGCTCCCAAGGGGTTCCCAGCACTGTGCTGGGCCAGGAGCTGCAGTCCCACAGCCTCACTGGGCCAGGACTCAACACACCAACCCCAGGAGCAGAACCCAAGTCCCATGGGGAAGCCAGGCCCTTTGAGCAGGAGGCCAGGCTCCTCTCTGGTGACCAGGGAAGGAGCCAGGACAGATGGGAAGGCCAAAGAGATTCACACTTTGTCAATTTGAAAGAGCAAAGGGACAAGATGTGCCTCTCATTCACAATCTTGGCATGTGCAGGACACAGGATGGGAATTGTAAGGCCATGCTTAGGAACCCCAGTGCTCTGCCCCCTCTCTCTGCAGGGGCAGGTGTCCCTCTCCACTCACCCCTGGATGCAGAGAGCCAGTACAATTCCATCATGACCCTCCAAGGTCTTTTGGCACTTGTACGTGGTACAGGTATCCCACACCTAACAGGAAACACAAGTGAGCAAGAGGGTCACAAGCCAGCAAACAGAGCAGCTGGGACCGGGGCAGGACGTCAGCAAAGTCACAAAGGCACCGAAAGGAGGAAACAGGCTGTCAATGGGCACCTGCCTGCGGGCTCCCAGGCACGGATAAGCCCGGCTAGGGAAGGAAATGTACTGCAAAGGGTCAGGTTGAAGTCACTGAGACACTGACAGCAGCAAACAGCAGCTCTGCCTTTCCCAGCCCTACACCACACACTGAACCAGGAAGGCAGCTCTTGGGCTCCTGCTTCAGCAACTCACACCCTGTCTTAGGACTCCAATACCACTGCAAAGGTCTCCCCACTGAGCTCACACCAGTCTCTCAAAGAGAGGGATGTGGTGCCCAGAGCAGCCAGCGGAGAAAGCTGATTTCTATCGATTAAATACATTGATGTCCGTTTTCTTCCACGTGGCTCTTGCTATTGCTTGAAGAAACCAAACCCCAGCTCTGCTCCTGGCAGGGCAGCCCATGTGGCTCCCCAGCCCAGCCAGCAGCCCCCCCAGTGACACTGGGAGCTGTTGTTTAGGTCAGTGCTGTCAGTGTGAGTTACTGAAAACAGGACAAAGGAAAACAAACACGCCATAAAATGGAGAAGGGACGGATCTGAGCAGGGAATTGGCTGTTTTCTCTGACGGCTTTTTAGAACAAGGGGAAATAAAATCAGAAGCTGAAATAAGCTGGAATGCTCTGAACACCATACAAAGCAAAGCCAGCAGCAGCAGGGATGAGATTCTAATCAGGCTTTGCAGAAGCCACCATTTGTCTCTCCACAGTTGGAGACTAATCACACAGTGCTGCCCTGCAGAGAATTCTGTCCAATTGAACTGCAAAGAACCACTGAGATTCTCTGGGAAGTGGCACCTTCACCCCCAGACTGCAGCCCAGCTCCTGCCCCACCTGATGCACGTTTCCAATGCAGCAGCTACATGGCAGAGGCGAGCTCTTACCTTAATGGTTTTGTCTGAAGAGCCACTGAAGAGCAGGTCTCCAATGGAGTAAACGCACAAACACCAGACAGGGCCCTGGTGGCCCACAAAGGTTCCCTTGCACTTGAAGATCTGCTGAGGATCATAGGCTGCAGAAACAAGAGGGCAGGTCAGAGGCGGGACAGTGCTGTGCCTGGTCATGGTGCTTTAGGAGGGGACAGAGCTCCCTGCACTGGCCCAGCAGGTCCTTGCACTTCACCTTGTTGCAGGCCAGAAGGAGCCTCGCATCCCACCCTTGGAGCTCATCAACGTATCATTGCTTTGAGCCCCAGCACTCATGTCCCTAAAGCAGCTCCTGGTTTGGACCTAGGGAGGCCAGAGGTGCAGAGTCCACCTGACATTGACATCTCCCCAGCAGCTAAGACCCCTGCAACACTGTGAGCTCCCCTTGGCCAGTGCTTCTGGCAAACTCCCTCACCAGTGCCTTCCTCCTGCAGGAAACAAATTCCTGCTGCACCCAGAGACAACTCTGCATAGCTGTGACGTGGCCTAAAAGGGATTCATTGGGCCACCACCCCAAACCCAGCCTGAGAGGAGGAAAACCTGAGACTTACATCCAAGGATGCCCATGTTGAGCCGAGCATTAATGTGGGAGAGCTCATCCTGTGAAAGAGAACAAGCTGCATGAGCTGCAGAGCCAGCATGACCAGCCTGGACTCCTGGGCATGGCCTTAGGACTGTCCCCTCCACTCTAAAACCACTCTTGCCTTTGGATAGGTCTCTGATTGGAGGTCTCTCCTCTAGGACTCCATGTGTACACCCCTCTGTCACCTCCCTCCAGAGGCCACAGGGCTCTGACAGCATCTCAGCCCTGTACTGAGCTCTTCAGTATTCAGGCAGGCACAGAAATACCTTTAGAGAATTCACTGTCCTTGCTCTGCCATTCACCAAACTGCTAAAAATACTCAATCTGGTTATGGGACTGCTTGCTCAGCTGGGCTCCTGAAGCCCATCTTGCTCGAGAAGAATTAGAAGATCTCTTTGTTCTCTCCTCCATGTGTAGTCTCCTCCACAGTCCACGGAGGAGACTACAAAGAGGAGCCCCACTGCGTCCATGGGGCTCCTCTTCATTAGTTTGCATAGTCAAAGCAGGGTGAGCTCCTCCTAATCAGTACATCCAGTGGGATGCAGCCTGCCTGAACTAAGGAGGAATGTCTATCCAACAGCAGTGCTTGAATGATGTCTGAAATGATGAGACAGCTCTCACTCCCAGCTTGTTAGGAGGGACCTGCTTATCTTCTTGCTTTCTCTGCAGGCAGGGAGAAGGGGATACTGTCCCTGGCCAGTATAAAAGGTACCAGGCTTTGGAGCAGAAGAGTGTCTCCTGGCTGACACAGGGAACCACAAAGATTCCCCACTGCAGGAGAGGCCTAACCAGCAGCAGAGCCAGGTAACTGCATTTGTTCCCTACTGCACCCCAGGGCCCAGCCCCTCCTCACGTTCAGCATGGAGGCATCCCTGCGGAATTCCATCAGGTCCTCGCTCAGCTTGCTCTGGTTCTCGTCCAGCACATCTACAAGAGATGAACAGGTCCTGTGATGTTCTGGCAGCAGAGAAGTCAATGGAACCCCTATTTGTTCCTCTGCAAGGAACATCCGAGCCTCCTGAAACTTGCTCAGCATCAGTTTTAAACAGGGAATGAATCTACCACCCAACAGAGAGCTGCCCTGTCCCTACAGCTCTGACCACAGAGCTCACCCGGCGTGGACTCACCAAACTTGAGCTCCAGGTTCTTCTCCAGCTGATCAATCTTCTCCGAGAGCTTCCCCAGCATGGAGCGCAGGAAGGCAATTTCCTGGTCCTTCTGGGCCATTGCCACCTGCATCTCGTGGAAGCGGTCATCTGTCTGCTGCAGGAACTCCTTCAGACCCTCAAACTTGCACGTCTCCAAGTGGGTCTCATAAGTGTCTTGATTTCCTATGAACGTACACCTAAAGAGGAAGGCAGACGCTGGCTGGAGCAAGGCTCGTGCTGCAGGTCTTGCTCAGCTGGCTCCTCAGAAGGTCTGAAGCCTGTGGTGGGCCTCTGCCTGCTCTGCTCCTCCTACCAGGAGCAGGGGAACTGCAGTTCACCATCCTGATGGGTGTAGGCACTGCAGGGCAGCACAGAGGCCAAGCAGCTTCCATAATACCCACCAGGACGTTGGCCTCAAACTGAACTGTCTGCAAGGAAAACCAGATCTTGGCAAGAGACAGAATATGGTGTTGGTTTGTGTGCTCACCAGGAGCCCATCTAGAGCCATCAAAACCCATGGATAGAACAGCAGCCAACCTCAGCAGATGCTGCCTTGGGCCTGCAGCATGGCAAGGAATCAGGGCTGCCCTCTCAGGACTTGTCTGTGCCAAGATGGCTTGCTTCTGCCAAGCCATCTCTTCCTGTAACAGTAACTTGGAAGTGTGCATCCTGTGAGGAGCCCCCAGCCTGGGCTGCCCTCCTGCTTGGGTGAGAAACAACCCCGATCAGCACTTCCCTTGCCCTGGGAGAAGGTCGGACTTAAAGCCACTGCCAGGATGCTTGAATTACTATTGTACTCATCCTCCTCCCTGCGTGGCCCTGGCCACATCCACTGACTCTCCTCCAGCTGATTCTTCTCCCTACACACCTCACCCTCCTCCTCCTCACCTCAACAGCAGAGCTTACATCCGGGCAGTGACCTGCCTGTTCTCCACAAGAGCCTTGGGGCTGCCTTCTGCGAGCCCCGCCAGCCTGGTTTCAGTCTTCAGGCCATTGTACAGCACTGGGGAGAGGTGCCCAGAGCCCATGGGGCTACCCTAAAGTTGTGGTAGCCAAAATGCAGCTCAGAAATGAGCTTGGTGAATTCTTGCCACTAAAAAGCATCGGCTCCTTACCCGTACTTGGAGTGGGGACACTTGATGTGCTCACACTCTTTCAGATGTGCCTCCAGGTTCATTTTGAGGAGCGGGGGGCAGCTGGGGTTATTGGGGCAGCGAACGGGCCTGTAGTCACAGCTGCTTTCATGATCTCTGCCCACGGAGAGAAGCCAAAGGAGGGAGAATCAGCAATAAGCAAAACTTAATGGAAACAACAGAAATTAGCAGGAAAGGAGGAAACAGCCCTGTGAGACTGTCAGGTGATCGAAAGCCTCTGCTTCAAGACTGCAATTACAGCTTTAAATTCTTATTTGGGCAGTAAGCTGAAAGTAATAACAGGCCACATTTACAGAGGAAACATCTACTTCTGCAGCTGATGGGCTGAGCCCTCAGGCAGCTATCAACAGGCAATGGGCAGGGGACAGGGAAGGCAATGAATGCATTTGGGATGGGGAGAAAGCCAGATTCCAGATTAGGAGGATATAACTAGAGTATCTCCTCACACAGAAAGAATCCCAAAGTCTCTGTTTGACCATAACCACAGTGTTTCAATCTAGATGTGAGGTGGCTGCTTTCAAAGTGCATCCCTTGTCCTCATGACATGGGTTAGCGGTGGACTTGGCAGTCCTGGAGTAAAGGTTGGACTTCATGGTCTTTTCCAACCTATTTGACTCTATGATGCTGAGACACTGAAGTGCGAGCAGAGACCTTTCCTGACACCAACCCATGTGCCATCATCCTACGACTGAGACACAGCACCCTCAGGTCCTGCCCATTCTCACAGCCCTGCACACCCCAGCAGCCACAGGGCAGCTCAGACAGGAGAGCAGGCTGCTGGTGGTGGGGCACACTGGTGAGAAGCACTTACTTCCTGGCACTGAGCTTGATTGTGAAGGGACAGCCGCGGGGATCCACCTCGAAGGCTGCGGGCTTGCTGCTGGCCGCGGGCCGGCACCCGTACTTGCAGTGAATGAAGAGCTCCCCGATCTGCTCGGCCACGGCGATGTTGTTCACCACCACGGTCAGCTTGGCATTGTCCACCGGGCACTTCTCTGCCAGGCAGGGGAGCAAAGGAGACATCAGCAAGGACTGAGCCACTGCAGGAGCATTTCACACAGCTCTGAGCCTCCTCTGGCCAACAGAGCCAGCTCCCACATGGCGGCAATGGAACACGCCATGAATATTCACTCAAGGTCCACAAGCCACTGTTCTGGGTTTGTGCTGGGGCTTGGTGAAGTTATTTATGTTAATGCAGGATCATTTGAGCTAACTGCCCATGAAAGGTGACACTGATTCAGACTACCTTGTGCTTGCTGAAGTGTGAGTGTTCCCAGTAACCACAGACCAAGAGATGCCCCATACATAACTCAGCTCAGCACAGCACTGCAGGCCAGGGATGCTGCACTAAGCAAAGACATGAGCTTTGAGAACAGGAGCAAAACTGAACAACCCAGGATTGCAACTACAAAGCCTTCTGCTACAGATCTGTTGGTTGGGATAGATGTAGCAGGACACGGTCGCAAGGAATTAGCATGGAAAGCAGAGAGATGCCTCCCATGTGGAACATGAACACCTTAAGGCAGGAAGAGCTGCAGAGTCCAAACCAAATGGCAGGTGGTTAGGCCAGGCCAGCAGTCAGGCACTTGGGCTCCATCAGGTTTCTGGAAGAGCTGGGTGAGCTAAAGCAGCTCCAAGTGCTGCTGTGCTGGGGCTCAGCACTATGGGATGAGGGAGGAGGGCTTTGGTGGGTCCCTGTCAAACACAACCCCCCTGCTCCTCAGGCAACCACAGAAAAGCTTTCTGTCTGCAGTCAGTGGGTAAACCCTGGGCAAGCTATGCATTATCCTGGGATTATCCATTGCATTCTCCAGGATTTGAGAACATCCAGTGCCCAGACCTCTGGTGCCATGTTAATAGCATGTACCATGAGAGCTCGGAGCTGCACAGCCACCTGTGCCCCAGCCCCTCACTGCTGCAGAGGCACCCTCTGACTGGCAGCTCGTTTCAAGCCCTTCAGACATCTCTCTGCAGGTCTCTTTCGGAGTGAAACCACACAGACCAGAACACAACAGCTTTTGGCTGCATCCCACACAAGCAGTTCTGTACTCACCAGATGTTAAGGCACATCTCCTACAAAACGTGTGCTGTGGAGACAAAGAGAAACAGCAGCGTCAGCATAAACAACATTGGACAAATGACTCCCTGTGGTGAATGATGGGAAAGGTGGCAAATATGAAAGGCTGTGGCTCAGGGGCTCAGCAGATGTTCTACCTGCTTACAGCTCAGTCTGCTCTTGTGTCTGCACCACAGGGCAAAACCCAGCTGCTTGCTCCTGCAGCTCGGGGTGCAACACGGGTCCTGTTCCTGAACATAATACCTGTCAGCAGGTATTACGCTTGAAACTTTGAGGGTTCTGCCCTGTTCAGGATCAGGCTGTGATCATGTGGCCAGCTAAACCCTATCAGTCACACTGATACTCCTACCCTCCAAGTCTGCATGGGGTTTCTCTACTTCACTTAAGGCCCTGTCATTCCTCTCATGTCCCTGAGCAGTCCTTAAGAGGAAGAGCGAGAGCAAATCTGGCCTCTCACTGTCCTTGGCCAGTCAACCCATCACATATACCCCCCTGTAGCTCTTTTAAGCTCCTGCTGTCAGGTGGATGGGACAGCTGGTTTGTAAGCCCATTGAATGCACAGTAAATTTGGCCACTTTAAATATATCTCTCTTTATTCTTACAGCAGAAATGTATACGAACAATTGAACTTGATAAAGCAGCAAACACAATCTAACATGCTAATGGATATGAAGGGAGGAACAAAGGATGCGGCAGCATTTCACTGGTCCTGAGCTTGCCCCAGGGTTCCCTGGAGCCTCCTCACCCCATTCCCCTGCTTGGCAGCAGCACTGGAGAGGTTGCAAGTCACTCCTCAGAGCTGTTATCTGCTGCCCTGCTCACGCAGCCTCTTCCTGCCCTGCACAGCTGCATGGTGCTCCCTCCCGAGCTGCCAAACCAGGGCTACAAGTGAAGGCAGGCTGCTTCCTGCACCAGCTTTTTGTTTCCATATTAACCAGTAAATCTCAGTGTCTCCACGAACTGGTGCTTACTGAAATGGTGCAGTGAATCTGCACCCACTTTCAGCACCTTTGGGGATAGCACCCCCACTGCAATAAACCATCCTGCTCTGCTTTTGTTGCTGCAGCTCCATCCCAACAATCGGAAGCATGTCAGAAGCATTAGAGAGCCTGTCATAAAGTCATCTTTCTCCGCATGTAGCACAGAACCATAACAATATACAGTTTCTATTAAATCCCAGTAAAATGGAACATACAGGAATATTCATAACACTGTGCCTTTCATTAGAGGATCTCAAATCCCTCTGCAAGCATTAACTAAATGAAGCTTCAAGCCATTCTTGTTTTATAAGAAAGATACTTCACAGCTGAAGAGCAGCCGCTCCCGGGGTGCTCAGGAGGCAGCAGCACCCTGCAGAGCCCTTCAGGACAGGGAATGGGGAGGTTCAGACCTCACTGAAGCCACACAAAGGGGCTTGAATGGTGCCAGTTCTCCTGGGAAAAGCTGCCCCATTTTAAGCTTATCCCAGGCTTCTGTGGATAAGTGCTGAGTGCCCCCCCCCCCCACTGCAGGCTGGTTCAGCATCTCTGCTCCGACACTGGCCTGGCTCCCTGGTCAGGGGCTGCCTTGTCTTTGCTCACTCAGGCTGACAGTGATCAGGGACAATCACTGGGGACAGTCAGGGCTTGGCTGCAGCTCGCACAGCTGTGGAGCCCACGCTTGTGATCTGCCAGAGTGCTGCCTTACCCCACACGTTGTGATGACCGGATCCTTAAACACGCTACAGCAGAGCTGGCAGCACAGCTTCACGGACGGCTGTTCAGCAAACACCAGTGGCTCCTGCAGAGGAGAGAAAGGGACACAGAGAGCACGGGGTTAGAGCCTCCAGCTCTGCAGAAAGAACGAAACAACTCCTCAGCGGTGATCCTTTGGGAGCCTGGGGCACAGGGAACACCAAGGACTGGATCTGCTGATCTCCAGGGTGTAAGAGGTAGGGAGGAGTGCACTTGGGAATGGCTGGAGACCCTCAGCTCATCACAAACCGAGGGCCACCAGCATCTGGCTGGATCAGGACCCAATCAGGACCAAGTTCTTTCCCCGAGTGACTCAAGTCATCAGAACTGCATGATCTGCACTGTCTGGTACTTTTTGCTTGGTTGGACTGAACAGAGAGCTGTCAAAACCATCCCCTGCACTAAGCCTGAAGTTTAAAAGCGATTTTAAACCAGCTTGTCCCTCGGTGTTTTTAAAACCTCCTGAAGGAAAGGCTCTTTCACTCCCTTAGGAAGCAGTAACAACATCACTTCTGCTGCCACAGGCCCATCTCTCCAGTTCTGTTCACCAGCTAAGACTGCTGGAGCTCTGAGCAACGTCCTTCCTCCCACAGCAGCACAGCTCTCCCCTCCACACCAGAGCAGAGTTTCACATTCCAGAGCATTTCAGATCAATCACTGCAGCTCGGGCTGTCCTTTCATCCTGTGTTCCCTCAGAAATGCAAACACAACCCCCCCTGGGTTCCTAAATATGAAACACACTTTTATCCCAGATCAGCAACAAAATGCTGCCTGGTCTTTTATGCATCCAGTGTGGGGTTAGTTACAAAGCTCAGCTTAACAGTGCTCTCCCCCAGCAAGAATAAATGTGGACAATTCCTTGCACCCTCCTGGGGCTTACAATCAATCAGTGGGGTGCCACAAGGCCCTAAATGCAGGATGGGGCTCTGAATAAGGGGGGAAACTGTATTAGTCTCACTGCCTGGGGCTAGACCACCAGCCTAAAGACGGGCAACCCCTACTGCTGTGCAGCAGAGCCAGGGAGGCCCACATGACCTTGCAAAGACTTACAGTTGTTCCAAGAAGCAGAAAACTCTCACCATTGTCCTCTCTTTACAGACAGGGAAATGGTGCACAAGGAGGCAGAGAAACTTGCAGGAGTCAGTGGTGGAAACAAAATTAACACCAGGAGTGCTGCCAGGCAGCCATGCCCCAAAACCTGCCCACCACAGCTCCACGTACTCACAAGAGTCCACAAAGGTACTCTTTTTGACACTGAACTTCCTACTACAGCTCCTTCAGACAATCCCAAATACCTACTGGCTCCTCCTCTTCCTCATGGAGTGAAAACGTGGAGCGCAAGGACATGTTGGACTCGGAGTGCAACGAACGGACGGAGATAGCGGAGTCGGAGCGGCGCGGAGTGCTGATGGGAGGCTTCAACGAGAGGAAAACCAGCCCTGGTTAGAAAATCATTCCCTTGCTCCAATCCCCTCTGCACAGACTTCAAGCTCAGTGTCCCCCCTAAACAAAACTCAGTGGCCCCCACAAATTGCACGTCTCACTGCTGCCTGGAACGCTGCTCCATGCTCCAAGACAGGACAAGCATCAGTCAGGTTGAAGCTACTATACCAAGCTGACAACTGAATTCCAAGCACGTAACTTTCTCAAAGGTGCATTCCTCTGCATACTTACCGTGTGCACCAGCAAAGCAATGGCTTGGAAGAATTAATCCTTCATGGAAAGCTTTGGAAATCTCCCCCAGAGACAGCACCAGCTTCTGCAATGCCTCTAATCTCTGCAGCAGCACTTGTTGTTTCACTCGCTATCTAACTCTGCCAAATTGCTTTGTGTAAGTGTGGAGACTTCCTTCTATTGAATTCAGTGCAGACTGGCTTTGTCGCTTCCTGCTCGGGAGGGGACAGCTCAGTGGACACTGCATGCACCAATCAAGGACTATCCCACTGCTTACAGCAGCCTTGGGATTGGCTTGGAGGGAACGCTGCTGCTGGAATATTAACCAGCGGCACATCGCTAAGGGTGGAATATCAACCAGCAGCACGTAGCCAAGATGGGATTCGGGGTCAAAGTGAAGCTGGAGAGTCTTCAACCCATGGGGTGACTGGACTTGGGGTCCAGCACAGCACAGACCCAGCTGGGTTACTCCAGAAGAGAGGCTGCTGGGAAGATGGGACTGGGAAGAGCACAGAGAGCAGCAATAAGTCTTCAAGGATCAGATGAGCTGATGAAGAAATGGGAGAATGAAGCCATGAGCATCAGACCCTCAGCAGCAAGAGATGACCAATGCCCAGGCTACCTGGCTGTAGGCTACATCAGTCACAAACCCTTAGAAGTGCTGACAGAAGGAGCTCTGAAGGTCACTGGCCCTGCCTCACTGAAGAGGGATTCTCCCCAGCCCTGGCACTGCCCTTCTGGAACAGGGAAAGCTGCATGGATGAGCCTCTGCTCTTCTGAGATCCTCTCCTGCACTACCTGGTGTGCACAACAGTTTTCCCTCCTGTTCAATCTGAACCTCCAGAGGCACATTTCATGGGCTTCCCCTGGGTGAACGTGTGCAACATCAGACAAAACCAATGTCAGGGGCCAGGAAATTCAGCAATGGAAGATGTGAGATGAGTTTCAGAGGCTGCTGCCTTCCCCAGAGACAAACTACACTGCAGTGAGTGCGGAAGAGAAGCCGAGCAGGATCCTGCTGGTTCCTCACACTGCTCTGCTGCTTCATTTTCATGCTACCAGGATCCTAGGAGCTCAGAAATGCTGCAGCTGCTTTGAAGCCAAAGCATAAAGCTCTTTTTCTTTAAGACAGCATATTTACTGGCCAAACATGTAAACCTTGAGGAGGCATGGTTATAATGAGGTAAATCAATTTGATGGGCATCCACTTCATTATTTTCCTCCACTAGTAACAGAAGCCACTGAAATAACAAGAATGACTGTGCAGAGCTCCCAGGCTGGAGGTGACACAGAGAGCAGGGCAGCAGGGAGGCTGCCTGGAGCAACATCCTGCATGGATCACCGCTGGAAAAGGGGGAACTGCAGCCTGAGAGCACTATCAGGAGGCAGGGGAGCAAGGCACAGCCTTACTAGGCTTGTGCCACACTGTGGGCTCATTCCCCTGGGTCCTGGCTGGTGTTAACTACACAGGAAAGAAGAAAGATCACTGCACCTGGGCTGTAGAAACAGCACTGAATGGCAGAGGTGTGTGCTGGTATTTAATACCCCTCGAGATATCTGCAGCCTTTGTTTTTGCCAAGCAAACAAGGTTAAGAGTTGACAAACCTCAGCTGGAAGATGGATAGCTTGTGGCTGGCCCGTAACTCAGTCCAGCCTCTGCTTCAGAGGTGAAGCTCCCTGTAAACATTCAAGACTTTGGACATCAAGTCAGCTCTCCATCCAACAGGACACATCTGCTTCAATACTGAGCTGTAATCTTTATGTGCAGCTCCCACCGTGTCAGCTACAAAAGCAGCTCACACACAAAGGCTCTAATGCAGTCCTCGCTCCTGCTCCCTATAGGCACAGTGAGGCAGGGAAGCCATGGCACTGTTTTGAGGGAAGATGACAGCAGCCACTCAATCACTCCTGCCTCGCACCCAGAACAGGCTGCTCTGCTTTTGGTTTCATTAACAGAAGCTTTAACAAGACAGAAAAAGGGGTGGTGGATGTTGCAGGAGGGCTCTGACTCGTCTCGAGCTGTCTTTCTGATGGCTGATGAGTCCTTGGCAGCTTCTGGAGAAGGGAAAATTTAGCCATGAGGAAGGGAAATCCCAGGTTATTCCTTGACAAAGCGAAGGAAGCTTCCTAAAAGCTACGATTCTATGGTTCTGTTCTATTCCACTTACTTCATTTGAAGTCTACTCCTAACATGCTTCAATCTAAACAGGAGCTTGTGGTTACAAGATGGGGCTGTAGCACTAGGGACAGGAGAAGGTCAAGGCCTCAGAGGTGCCCATCCGTTCACTGAGCTTTGCTTTGCTTTGCTGCTCTTGATTTAGCTGATTGAATTTCTCTGGAAGCAGCTAACCCGGAGGCCTGTGGGGTCACTGGATTCCCCCAAAAGAAGCTGCTCAGAAGCGAGTGTGATGGGTGAGAAAGCTGGGTATGAAACTGGGAAGTGCTTGTCTGCAAAGATACCGTGAGATACGGGAATGGTTTGTGTGAGAAGCCCCCGGTGATGTAATCCCCAGGTGATGAGCACAGTCTGTAGTGTCCCACATCCCACTCTGCAGGCTTCAAACCTGCTTTTGTGGTCAGAAGCCCCATCTGGAGGTGGAAATAGGAATGGATTTTCTGGTCGTAACTGCAGGGGCGGTTGTGCTGCTGCATGGTCCACCCAACACACCCCAATCCACACTGACTGCCCCAGTCCCAGCCCCAGACATCCCTGACAGCAGCTCTGCTTTCTCCTGAGCTTTAAGACCCCCGCATCAGGAGGCAGGCACATCCTCACAAGTAGGCCTGTGAGCTTTGTACCCACATGCCATTCTCAAGCAGTCTGAAAATGAGCACCAGCCTACTGCCCAGGTCAGAATTACCCTCTCTGCTTCCCCACTGCACCAACCATGGGAGCAGCCAGGAAATGCTGAGGCTGGTCCTGCCTCTGCTACAACACAGCACATGGGAACGATGAGGGAGGCAGAGAAGTCCAGAGGAGCACCAGACATCTTTCATTGGACATACAACCAGCTAAGCCAGCCAGGTCCCTGGTAACACCTACCATGCCATCGTCCTCATCTCGTGGGGAGTAGGTGAGTGTGCTGGAGGAGGATGGTGTCCGGCGGTGCTGTTTGAAAGTGTTGGTCCCGTCAGCTTTAAAGCAAACAAAAAGAGAAAAAGACATTTATTCAGGCTCCTCAGAGACATTTCCAAGCTACAGCTCAGTCTCCATAGCTGTAAGCACTCCTTAGAAAAGGAAAAGATTAAGGATTCCCCAACTGCAGTTCATGACCTGGGTATATCAGGCAGAACAGTCCTGATCTCTGACAGCTCGCTGACATGCACACAGCCCTTTGAAGGCAGCTTGCCCAGAAAAGAGCACACATAATATTCTCCCAGGTCCTTAGGTTAAAATCCTATTAAAAGGAAACCTTATACTCCCACATATCTCAGTCATCAAGATCTGCTTTGATCAAGGGAGGTCTGGATATTCTTGTAGCACGAGGGAAGCATGTTAAATTAAATATGAGAGAGTTGTATAACGATCATGTTACTGACTTATATATAATTGTGACTGTAAGCACCCAAGAGTCCTAAACCATCTAGAGCCCAGAGCCCTGCACCAATGTAATCCTAACACCTAACTCAGGCAGATGTTCATAAATCAGTGTCAAGGGCCATGGTCTGTCTCTAGCAAAATACAGCTTACTCTGAAATGAAACCAAACCTCTTCCTGCATTCACCCCCGTGTCAGGGCTCAGACTTCACCTGCTGTGAGGAACAAAGCTCAGGGATTTCAAACGAGCAGGAACACTTGCACCCCCTCGTGTCTGAGCTAAAAACGGCCGCGGGGGTTTTACCCAAGCATCCCGAGTGACTCACAGCCAGGCAGAACGGAGATGGGAATTTTCAGCGCTGGGAATGACTGCGTGACAAGTCACAGGGCTAAATAAGCTTTGGTACCGAGCTCTGGATCAAACCCTGTTGTACCATCCTGATGGCAGCAGGGGCTTCCCAGTGGAACTGTTAAATCTGCCTAATTTCCATGTGCACGCTCCTTTCCATCATGCCTCGTGATGAGATGCCATGATTAAACACCACTTAGCTGCATAATACCGAAACCAGCACCTCAGCGCCTGACTCTAATGAAACAGGGATTCTCCCAACAGCTTTGTGAGGTGTAAAACAACAAGAAACCTGTCAGGAATCACACCTAATGCTTTGGGGAGAAGCTCCATGCACGGAATACACTCACCCTTTGTGATGGTGGTCACAGGAGGGTAGGCTGGTCCAAAAGTTGTTTCCATTCTTGTCTGAAACATTGCAAAGTGAAGGTCAGTGTGATCAGGGCAGCACAGCCCAAAGGCTTGCTGCCTTTGTGCAGACGTATTCCCAGCTTTTACTTGTGGATACTGGGATTTTTAAGAGGCAAGAAAACACCTTTAGTTTCAACAGGCATCTTCACTGTCTCAGAAGAAAGGATAACATAAGAAGCAGCACCCCCACTGAGCCTTACCCCGTTAGTGTTTTCGGAAGGGGTGATGCTCGTTGTGCCACTGGAGAAACGATTGTAGCGAGCGTTCTTGTTTGAGCTCATAATCTAACCCAGCATCTGTTAGTCGTGGGAAGTTTGCTCTGTGGAAGAAGAAGGACAGAGTCAGGTTCGTTGTATTTTCCTGTGCTCAGAGAACGCTCTCCTATAGCATTAAGTCCAAGGATTTACCTACACTCACCTGGAGCTCCAGAAGCAAGTGGAAAGGGCAAAGTGAGCTTCCTTCAGATCATTCCTGATTCATTCCCATTTTCTAAACGTGCATTTATCTTTTAAAATAACCCAAAGACGGGAATACCCGGAATCATCACCTGCTTTTAAGTACACAACTGTTTGAACAGCAGAGGAGACTTCTCAGGAGATGACTCTACAAGAGCATCCCACTGGATCTTTCAGCCTGCTGGGAGCTGAGTGCACGGAGGGCAGGAAAGGTCCCTGGATTTAAAGCTATACCAGTAAAACCCTTATCCCATTAACTGGGAGGCTCAAGCTGAGCTGACCTGGACCCCAGAGCCCACGGTGCTTGCTCATTCCCAGCTTTGTGACTTAGGCCACTTCCTGAGCACAGGATAGAAACACCCCAATCGGTCACCAGGGCTTTGCTTTAATGGGGTTGTTGTCACTGCCTTCCTCTCTCCAAGGACTCTGATGAAGGAAGAGGTGCCCTAGAAGCTCAGCAGCCCCACATCCCCATCAGGGGGACAGAGAAGGATGCCTCCAAGGAAGCCCCTCTCCTGAGCAGGCTGTGCAGCACCTTCTGCACATCCAGCCAAGGAAACCAAAGCCAGACCTCCCCTGCAGCCCCAGAACTCAGGGCTGTCTTGTACTGAAGAGTGTGATGAGCACAGGCCTCATCCTGTTCTTGTGCTGAACTCAGTGGGAGTTTTGCTATTTAATTCAAAGCCCTGGGCCGTGCTGCTGAACACAAAGCCAGGCAAAAAAGCCCACGTTTAATTGAGGCACATTCGCATCAAAGGAGCTCTTTCCAGCATGATCTGAGCTACGAGGTCATGGAACCCATGAAAGAAACCTTGCTCTCATGTAAGTGAGACGGTTGTGATGCTGGATCTCACTCCCAGTTTCTGCTCAGAAACAAGCAGCACAGTCTGGATTTGCAAGAGAAACCCTCTCCCGCACAGTCAGCAGATGGGCTCCTTTCTCTTCCTCCATTGTTTACACAGGTTTTGACTGGGTTCAGTTTTACAAAGTCAAGTATTACACAATAATGATCTGCAGAACACATGGAGTTTTTTAACCTCCCGTGAAACCCAACACTGGCTCCAGGGCACAGAATAATGCTGTTGTTCCAGAGAATGTGATGAGACGCTCTCAAAGAGTCTCCTTCTGAGCCAGGGTACCCGTAGGAAGGAGCTGCACCTCTTCTGTGCCATCGGATGGAGATGCTTCTGGCTTGAGCAAAGGGTTCCATCCAAGACAAGGGCTCAGCAGGGCACTGAGCTCTCCTCCCAAGCTGTCCCTTCATCTGTCATCCCAGACAGGGACTCTGTGCTCCAGGAATAAGGTGCTCAGGCAGGGTCCTGCTTAAGTGATCCCTTTACATCCAAGATATAGTTAAGTCTTGCTGCTCACTGTCAGTATCAGAGTCCAAGGGCTAAACAGACCAGACAGACAACTGCAGGGAGGACAGACAGGCCAGAAATTGTTTGCTAAGACACAACCCAAGTCCCTTTTTGCAGGACAAGAGCCAACCACCAGCAAAGGACACCACAGAAGGTGATGCTGCAATCAGCCAGCACGGAGCTCCTGGTCCCTGCTGAGATGGAACCACTCAGAGCAGGTTTCTGCACTCCTGCTGCTCACACTTCCAACGTGTGGGGAGCTGAAGTGTCTGGGGTGGTTTTAGTGATTGGTTTTATCTTCTTGGAGGGTCACAAGTCCTAAATCTCCAGGCTCTTCATAAAGGAGACCACTGATTTCTCCACCTTGCAGAAAGGGAAACTGAGGCTCAAAGAGAGACACAAGGTAGCTGTGACCTGGGGCCTCCCAGTCCCTGCCTAAGGGCATGGCCACCTCCTCCCTGAGACCAGCACAAGGCAGCCTGCACACGGGGCTGGTCACATCCTGCACTCACGTTTCAAACACTGCAAAGGCAATGCTCAAGCTGCCCTTGGCCAAGAGCTCAGCCCTGCCTGACACAGCACTTCTTGGTGCTCGCTGCGGTTCTGTATCAGACATCTGCCAGGCTACAGCAGCAGCACAGTCCAGGGAATCACTGCTCAGGGCTAAACCCTTGGAAAAAGCTGCAGTCTCAACCCAAAACCCACCAAAACCCCATCAAACAGAAATCCCAAGCCCAAACCCGTCTTAAAACCAGGGATCTGGCTAATGTTTTCCACACGTCTGCAAGCACTGTCCTGGCCGTTTGCAAATGCCAGATCCCTCAGGAGATGCTGAGCAGAGTTGTTGGAGCTGTCTCAAGAACAGCAGGAATGAAGCAGTGTTGTGCTGCTGCATCATGGAAACCTGCCGAGCTGAGAGCTGGGCTCCAGCAAGCGGGAACTTTGGCCACCAGGATCCTGTTATTCCTTTGCTTAGAGCACGGACAGCAGAAGGCACGGGGGGGGGGGGGTGGTCTAAGAGGATGGGCAATGCCTTTAGGTAACACATTGCCTGTGGCCCCATGAGATCTGAACCCCACTGAGGCTCTCACCCTCTGCAACCGTGGCCAAGCCACCGGAGCTGCTTCCTCCCTGCAGTCTCCTTAGTTCATCTTCTGCACAGTGTATATGGACCACAAAGCCTGAAGATGAAAGTCTTTGGATTCCTATGGACTCTGCCTACCTGCAAGCAGCAGCAGGAGCCTGCTCCATGCCTTCTCCAAACAGAAACCCGAGGAATGTGAGCAATGGAAACAATGTGGGCTATCAGCCAGGCTGCAGAGCGCCAGCAACCACACGCACATCGGATTCCAAATCTCTGCAACCACCACACACAGGAAGCGTTTGAACAGAGCAAACACCTCTCCAGAGCACTGCCCACTGGCTCCTTCACATCTTCCTAAAGGTGCTGAGAAAGGCCTTTTCCAGCTGCTAAGAAGTTAAAAGGAAGCAGACAAGAGCTGGTGTTGGTGACATGAATACCAGCTCCCCGCAGCACCTGCAAACATCATCAGATCCCTGAGGCTTGTGTTGGCATCTGAACCCCGTCATGGTTACAGCAAAATAGGTTGCAGAGCACCCTGACACCTGCAGTGAGAGGACACACTCGGTTTGATCAGAAAGAACAAGAACTGCTGCAGGAACACAGCACAAGCATTGAAGCAACTTCAACAGCACCGGGCTGCTGACACACGTGGATCCCTGTGGCTGAAGATCAGGTTGAAAACCCAGCCTGGATCCAGGCTCCCCTTGCCTGGAGGGCATCCTTATTATGATTATTACTATTGTAACATGGAACTTTAGTGGTTTTGAGAGTAAAAAAGAGGGGGAAAAATCCACCCTGGAAAAGGAAGCTGTGGGGACCCACTGTTTGCTAAGTCACCCGCCTGATAGTAACCAGATGGAGGGGAAGGGAGAGGTTTCAGTACTTGCACAACACAGGGATCAGGTCGGGCTTCTGAGACTCAGGGAGAAGAAAAGCCTTAAAATTCCTCCTTCAGTAATCCAGGCAAGCAAAATCCGGCCTCCAGCAGCTGCAGGGCTGGGGAGAGCAGGGCTCTTGCTCCCCACTGCAGAGACCAACAGGACCAACCCCATCTCTGCACCTCATCTCAGGGACAGGAACCACCTCTGGAGCAGTGGCTCAGCTGATCCTCTGCTTGTGCTAAAGAGCTTGCCCGCAAGAGAGGTCTGGTGGGACCAGTGTGGTCTCCCTCCTCTCAGCCCCAGAGCACAGCCTCCATCTGCTATCCCCAATACCCAGCAAAAGATCCTTACAACCAACCTCAAGATGAAGGCCAAGGCTTTGAGGGGGGATGTGGCATGAGGAGAAGGGATCAGTGGGGTATCTCATCCCCTGCAAACATCACATAACCTGCCTGGTCCCAACTAGGAGCCAGTTCCTAATGGGGGAATCACAGCATTACAACAGCACCGCTGGGGTCTGTGCTGGGGCTGCTCTCTGGGGTTACAACATCTCTTCACTAAGAAACTTGTCCCCATCTCTGCCTTACACAATCACCAGCCCACAAAGCTCAGCACCATGCTCTACTTCTGCTTTGTTCTTCCCACCTCCCTCTCTCAATCTACTGAAGCTGTCTCTAAGGTTCTTCACCCCTCAGGAAGCTGCTGGGTTGGCAAAACTGGATATCCACACAGCAGGGCTGTCTGCTGGAGATGGGTGCCGCTGGCTTCCTGCGCAGGGCAGGGATGGGGTTATCCCGCTCCCGCTGGGAACAGCCTCTGGGTGATGTGGCTTCCCTCATTTCACAGCCTGGGGACTGATGGCACATGACAGAAGCTTCCGTTCCTCTTACAACACCAGAACAAGACGGGTGACGCTTGGGAGTATTGGCACATCACTGGGAAATACTCTTACAGAAGCTAAACCTGCTGCTCCATGGGACAAGGAGCAGGCAAGCAGGTCCTGAGAGCAGGAAGTGCAGGCCCGTGGACACCCCTTTCTCACTGCATCCCGAGCTCTCATGCATCCAGGCTCCAGGGGAGGTAACAGGGCTGGTCCATCCAGTCCAGGTGGGGCAGCTCCGGCCACCCTGCCCTGCAGTACCGAGGGGCTGCCCTTACATCTGTGAACTCATCTCCTGGCCCACAGTGACCTGCAAGGGAACATCTCAGACCAAAGCACAAACGAGGCAAGACTCAGGAGCTCAAATGCCAACACTTCTACAGAGACAATCACGGGACAGTCACATTGGCCTGCTCTGTCAGTGTCTCAGGTGGAAACAGCACTCTAAGCGCTTGTGAACTGCGTTAACAGGGCTTAAAGAACACGTGTGGTGACGAGGACTGTCAGCATCCAGTCTGACTCGTAAAACACGGGCCATAGGAATGTGTGTAATGTACAGCAGACTATGGAGATAGACATCTCTCAGGGCAGGAAGCAGAGGGTGGAGCTCAATGGTCACTGCTCAGGTTAAAGACACTGCAAGAGCCCCCCCTTCCCCCGGGGAACTGCTGAGCAAGCTTTGTCAAGGCTGTAGGTGAAGGTGTTGAATAAAGAGCGAGCAGCAGCTCTGGTCTTTGCTTCAGGAGGGCTCAGTGCAGGCAGAGAAACTTCAGGGAATGACAAATGGAATGATCACAGAACGGTTTGGGGTGGAAGAGGCCTTAAAGCTCCTCCAGCTCCAAGCCCCTGCCACGGGCAGGGACCCCTTCCACTAGAGCAGCTTGCTCCAAGCCCCTGTGTCCAACCTGGCCTTGACGTTATCCCTAATCCAGCTACTCTGAGCGATGGGAAAATACGAGGCAAACAGATGGCAGGATGTGGTCAGGCCCGTGTGCTCTCCAAACTGCTGCAGAACTGGGACCAGGCAGAGCAATGCTCTCACCCATTTCTCACCCTCCTGTTACCCAAGGAGAGGTCACTGTTCTTAGGCTCCTCCAAGGCCAGGCTCAGATGCTGAGCTGTGCGGTCAGCACTAGAACATAAAACGTGAGCAGCAGTTCAGGCTTACTGAGAGAGCAGAGCACTTCCCTGCTCTTTGGTTCTGTGGAGCAGAAAGAGCCTTCTCCTTGTTCATAACGCATTGCGTTGCTCTTCAGAGTCACACAGGCTGTTGGGAGGTACCTCAAGCAGGACCACGGTTGTACTGAACCGTCAGCAACGACCAGAGCAGGGCTATCTGTAATTGCTGTTGCTTTTACCAGTGCTCCAGCTGGCTGCAGAGCTGAGGGAGCGTCTGAACACTGCCATCCCTTTGTGCAAATGCAGCTCAGAGGGACATCATTTAGAATCAGGTGCTTTTCCTACAGGGTAACAAGCCCTTGGGAGAGAAAAGCTTTTGGCAATACCTCATGTTGAAACCTAAAGCATCAAATGTGCCTGTAACCTGATCAAAAGTGACTGCTCTGGGGGAATGAAGCATCTCTTTTCCCCCAAAGCCTAACCTCAAGTCAGAACAGAGGCCAATGTTCAGTGCTGTTTCCATGACTCAAAAGCCACACCTGAAGCTTCCATGTCAGGAAACCTGGAAGCATTCACCTACTACAGCATTTTCTTACTCATAAGGCCACAGACCCGGGTTCAGCAGCACCCAACCCCTGCAGCTGAGACCAACACCCTGGCAAAATACCACGAAAGCAGTGGTCTCCTGCCCTTTGCTGGACAAGCACGGGTTCAGAAAGACACCAGTGGATGGGGACACTTCCACTGTGCCAAATCTACTGAGAGCTTTCAGACAGAAGCACCATTCAGTGTCCCACAAGCACCTAACACCACACTGGGAAAGCTGGATCTAAATCACTCCCCCAGGGTACCATCAGCAGCTGTACTGAGGCCAGGATGAGTTAGGATGAGGCAGGGGGAGAGACCACCTCTGCTCCCAAACCTGGCTGCTTTGCTTAGAGAACATAGAGGAGTTCCACTTCTGAAACCACCAGAAACCACCTCGGGAATCACTTGCTGGGTTGCTACAGTCAAACACTACACATCCTTGCAGAGGTCACTGCGAACATCAGCATACCACAGCTCCAACACAGGCGACAGGTACCCGCTTCGAAACTGGCGCTGGGTTTCGGACACCTCCTGCTTCTTCACCAGGATCCAGCCCCAGGGATGAGAACCGTTCCTCCCTCCCTGCCTGCTAAAGCACAGCAGCCCCCGGGGAGCACTGCAGAGACAGCCCTGCCGTGCAGCACCAGGACAAGCACCATTCCTGGGAGGAAACTCACCCTCGGCTGTCCCGGCAGAGCCCGGCAGGATGCCACCATGACCGAGGTCCTAAGCTGTGGGCAGCTGCTCCTCGGTCAGAGTCTCTTCCGCTATCTGTGCGTGCGTGTGTGTGTGTGTGTGTGTGCGCGGCTCCTCATGATGCAAACACAAAGGCATGCGGAGCAGTGGGCGATATGTAAATCCAGCTGGAAAATCCCAGAGCTCAGCCAATCTCCGCGCTGCCTCCCCTGGCTGCTCCGAGCTGGAGGGGTTTAGGCCAGTGCAGGACAAACAGCCACTCTCTCAGTCCTCTGATCACAGATCTCCAGGGACAGCACAGCCCATCCTCACTTTACAGGGAGTTGGAGGTTCTCCCCCTCTTTAGCTGGTTCCCAAGCTGCTCTGTATTCACACTGGCTACCAAACAGCCCAACAAACAGCCTTTGTTCGCGGAGACAATCCAAGGAAATCCATCCAGTTAGCTAAGAAACACCACAGAAAAGGCAGAGCTCCTGAGCAGGGCTCGCCCCACTCACGGTGGGGACTGGTACTGCCGGGACACCCACCCCATGCAGCAGAACAAGGGGCTGAGGCTCTCCCAGAGCAGGTGCTATCCCTCTCCAGCCCCCCAAGCCAGCTCCTGCAGTTCCACACCTCATTACAAGCAGGAAGGTCACTGAGGCAGCTCCCAGCTCGGGCTGTGCTGATGCTGAACACGGGTAAGTTGGGGTGCTGCTGCCCTGCGGGGGGTGCTGAGCTTGAAAGAAGGGTTACACACACCCCTGTGAGCAAGCACCCGCCACCTCCCTCATCCCAGGCGGCTGCTCCAGCCCCTGATGCAACCCATGGGCAAGGGGATGTGCCAGTGTGTGCCTCCAAACACCCACAGCAGAGGGGCACAGGCAGGGAAGGGAAGATGAGGGACTTGGGGGCATCAAAACGGGGAGGGAAGAGTCCTGACAGACTGAACGTGCCCATGTAATCAGAGTATTCCGTGAAGCAGGAAGGGGTTTGTGTCACAGTGGCTCAGTCCCACCACTCTCAGGCGGAGTGGCCAGGATCACACTGGGAACCAAACTGCCCAAAAGCCATGGATTTGGGGGTTTCCCCCTTGGCTTCAATCAACACGGTGAAAATTCCCATTCCAGTGACACTACCTGCATTCCCTGCGTGTGACGCCCTGGTCCCAGCAGCTTGGTTTAGGTTTCCCACAGCCACTTGGTCAAGTTTACCCTCCCTCACCATGAAACCTTCCCTTCCGCAGGGCAGCTTCCCCTGCAAGCACTCTGCTGCTGCAGCAAACCAAGCTGCAGAGCTGGAGTTACCACATCCCTTCTCAGCCTGGCTTGTGACAGCAGTGCCCAGGACCCCAGGACTCACAGGGGGACCCAGCACACTGAGGACAGGTCCCTGCATGAAGCACTTGAGTTTCTGGTGCCAACTGCCCTCAGCAAAGGCTGTCTGGAGCCGTCCTTCACTCACCCAGCCCTCTCCCTTCATCCCAACAGATGCTGTGGCTGTAAATAAAGAGTCACTGACAGATAAACGCTGGAAGCCACAAGGCAGCAGCTGTTTAACAGCAACACTAAGTGCTTAGTACAGGCTGAACAGAATACACTGCTGGGGGGGGGGGGGGGGGAAATGCACCAGGAGGCACAATTAAAGCGCTGGGACTGAAACAAAGCGCTTGGCAGCAGCGTCAAAGCTGACAAAAACGCTGCCAGGCTGGAGTTCTGCACAACACAGTTACCCCTGCGGGTGCAACATGGATTGTTCCATACATATCAAGCTTCACCTGTGTTTGTGCACCAGCTTTAATCACACACCCCAGCAGAGCCTGTGTTTGACCCAGTGGAGCTCAGAACCAAGCTGCACTGGAAGCTGGCCCTCACCTCTGGCTCTCAAGCACCACAACGGGCTCCTCAGCTCACAGCCACGGCTCAGGCAGGAGGAAAGGGTTTGACAGCGGGTCCCTCGGCGGGGCAGCAGCTCCGGGATGGCAGCAGAAGGGGCAGCACTAAACAGCACGTTTGCAACGGACACCTACCAGCGAATACCCCTCATGGCGCAAGTGGTGCCACCGAATCACAAGGGAACGGCGTTACTGGAGCCCGCGAAAGAGCCACCGGCGACACGGGCGGTAACGGGGCAGGAAGAGGCAAAACCGAGCCCGCCATGGGACGCACCAAAGGGAAAGCAAAGCAAGGCGCGGGCGGGATGCGCCGAGCACCGCAGCAGCTCCCCGGTGCCCCTCAACGACCATGGTGGCTCCGGCACAGCGCTGGGAACCCAGCAACGAGCGGCCCGAGCGGCCCCGAGCACCTCCCCACAGCGGGGCCGCCCCCCGGCCGCGGCCCAGCGCCCCCGGCGCTCGCTGCCCTCCCTGGCCCCGCTCGTACCTGGCAGCGGCAGCGGCCGCAGCGCCGGTGCCCGGCCCCGGCACATCGCGACCCCAAGCCCGCTACCCGCTCGTCCGGCGGCTCCGTTGCCGCCCGGGCCGGAAGCGCCGCTCCCGGAGCTCCTCGGGAGTTGTAGTCCATCCGCCCGCTCCTCCCCGCGCCTTCCCGCGCAGCCCGGACTACAACTCCCAGCACCCCTCGCGGCCCCGCACTGATTGGCGCGTTCTCGGTCACTCTATGCTACAACCACTGTTGCTACTGGCTTGGCTCGGCCTCCTCCAGGGACCAATCAGACGGCGGCAGACCACCGCCTCGGGCCACGCTGCGCTGCGCCGCGCTATTGGAGGGAGGAAAGGCGGCCACCAATGAGCGCGGGGAGGGGCGGGACGGCGATCACGCCAGCTGCTTGTGACTGGCAGCGTCCGCGGGTGGACTGACCAATAGCGATGTGGGCAGCTCTATAAAGGCTGCCGCGGAGGAGCCATGTGCTCTTTCGCCGCGTGGAGGTGAGTGCGGGTGGTGACGGTAACGGGGCCGTGGCCGGTAACGGGCCCGCGGCGTGGGGGCCGGGCCGGTGATGATCTCCTCCATGTACCCTTTCTGACACCTCGTCTGAGGGCGGCGGGCGGCCGCGGCCCCTGCTGAGCATGCACGGCTGAGGCCCGGGGGGGGGGCGGCGGGGCCGGGCGGGCGGGCGGGCGGAGCAGCGGCGGGGCCTGTTCTCAGCGCGCTCCCTTCTGTCCGCAGGGAGCCGGCTCGCAGCGCCGAGGACACGAGGGCGGCGGTACCGGGGTTGGAGCGGTGCAGGCGGGGCCCCAACGGGAGCCGCTGCTGCTCCCGTGCTCTGCGTGGGCTGTGAAACACAACGGAGCCGCTGAGGAATCGGGTGCGCTAAAACAAACCCGAGGTCGAGTGAACCCTGCCGCGTGGGGCAGCTTGAGGTAACGGGGGGGGGGGGAGCTGAAGGGGTTTGCAGCGTCACCTCCAGGGCTGGTTGGTGAAACGATGTAAATGTCGGTGCCCTTACCGCTACCGAGCTTTTTTGGTATAGAAGGTGCTCATTGATGTGCTTTACCCAGCCTGAAGTCAGCTTAAGCCCTTGTAACTGTTTCATGCTGTATTGGGCCAATTTTGGAGCTTAAAGGTTTTAATAAAGTTTTTAAAATACTTGGTTTGCTTTTGCTTCTTGTTACTGACGCATCCCTGGTATATAAAACAAAACTGACTTTACGCTCTGTATTAGGGCACCTGGCAGAACTTCTCTGCTCGCTTACCTTAAGGGGAGCCAGAGCATCTTAATACACTTGCTACAGCTCAGCTTAGACCGGAGCCCTTTAATTAGAGTCATAGAATTGTTCATGTTGGAAAAGCCCTTTAAGCTCACCCAGTCCAACCATTCCCAGCACTGCCAAGGCCACCGCTAACCCATGGCACTGAGGCCTCGTCTCCACGCTGTGTGAACACTTGCGGGGACGGTGACTGCAGCCCTGCCCTGGGCAGCCTGTTCCAATGCCTGAGCACCCTCTGGGGCAGGAATTGTTCCTCAGCTCCATCTAAACCTGCCCTGGGGCAGCTTGAGGCCGTTTCCTCTTGTCCCATCCCTTGTTCCTTGGGAGCAGAGCCCAGCCCCTCCTGGCTCCATCCTCCTGTCAGGCACTTGTAGGGAGCGATCCAGTCCCCCCTGAGCCTTCTCTTCTCCAGACTGAACCCCACAGGTCCCTCAGCCGTTCCCCATCACACTTCAGGCCCTGCACCAGCACCTCCGTGTCTTGCAGTGAGCTCAATGCCCTCATCCAGATCATTAATTAAGCCATTAAACAACTGTCCCCAACACCAAGCCCTGGGGAGCACCACTTGTGACCAGCCACTGACTGGGTTTAACTCCATTCTCACCACTTTCCGGGCTCAGCCAGTTTTTTACCCACTGAAGATTATTGCTCATCCAAGCCAGGAGCAGACGGTTTCTCCTGGAGAATGCTGTGGGAAGCAAAGGCTTTACTGAAGTCCAGGTAAGACACCATCCACTGAGCAGCTCACCTTGTGGAAGGTCAGGTTGGTTAGACATCAGTTGTGATGTTCCTGCTGCATCCAGTAAAGGATGGAGATTCCCCTTATCCCTTCTCTTGTTGCTAATGGATTTATAAGAACATTTGGAATGGCAGTAGCCAGGTTAAGACAACACAGAGTACCCCATGCTGGTCACTGAAGGCTCAGGATGTGCTCAGGAATGAGCTGTGTGTGATTCCCCAGTGCAGGCATCTCCATTGGACGATCAGATCCCTTTGTAGCCAGAGGGGTTATTAAAAAACTTTATTAACAGGAATGAAACCAAAGCTGTAACCAGGAGGCAGCAGAACATGGAGTTGTGTGTGCAGCCGAGCGCTCTGCTCAGGGAGCACACCCGGCACTGGATTCCTCATCGCTTGGTGGCAGTAATGGCCCATGGAAAATCAAGCCCCAACCCATGGGATACCAGTCCTGCAGCAGGAACGCTGGGGGATGAGTCTGCCTGAGGGTTCAGGTGTAACCCCTCAGACGGTTGTGATGCGTCTGCTGTAGCAGAGTTAGCTCCCAGCTGGCTTAGTTAAAGCACTCCAAAGGGCAGCATTGACATCTCCCTTGTTTAAATCAGTTTTGAAACTGGTTTTGGTCCCACATTGAAGAAGTGAAGAGCTGACAGCTCCTTCAAGACGGCAAGATAGATGTAAGAGTGTTCTGCCCTGGGAGAAGGCAGGCAGCCTGATGGGAGCATGATGGGTACCGCTGCTTACAGACTCCCTGTAGCTTTGCGTCTGTGCAACCAGGGGCACTGGGGACAGGGATGTGCTGAACAGAATGAGGATGGAGGTGGCTGTGAGATGACTCATGGAATGGTTTGGGTTGAAGGGACCTTAAGGCTCATCCAGTTCCAATCCCCTTGCCACAGGCAGGGACACAACAGATCAGCAGCTTCGTGTAGGAGAGGCTGACGAAGGCCACCCGAGCAGCGAGTGGCTGGGGTTGTGTTGGGGATGGCTGGGTTGTGTTGTTTCACATGGTTCATTTAGGGCAGTGCAGGGAAACGCAATTTGCAAAGAGGAGAACTGCCAAAGGCCGAGCTCTTCCTCTCGGTTCAAATTTGGACTTAGAAGTGCAGCTTTTTGTAAGTAAAAAAAGCCAAAAGCCTGACACAGACCCAAGGGGTGAGGAGCCCATTGAAGGGAGCTGGCGGGAGAGCCTGAAGCCTGTGAAAGCCAGGCCTGCAGCATTGCCCCCAGCTTGCTTCGTTAAAAGAAAGAGCTGTCCCAAGAGGACTTTGAAGATACCAAAGCGTTGTTGCAGTCTAAAAACGCTGTTGCACTCACATGAAGGCATTTAGAACAAGCTGCAATGCACTGGATTTCTTCTCCATTAAAGTACTAGAAACGGCAGAATGAGAGAACCAAAGCCTTTACCTGACAGAGAGACACCCAGGAGATCTCTGTACAACACACAGGGGAGCGGGAGCTTGCTCAGAGCTTACTCAGACAGTGAAGCTCTTCTGCAGGGCAGAGGACAAACCTCCGTTGTGTTTTACATCAGATGGACATAACTACGAAAACAGTGGCCTCCAAAACAGTCTTTCACTGTGTGCCCAGGGCTCTGAACAGCAGAATTCCAGGTGTGCAGGGAAAGAAAAGGGAATTCAGGACCTTTTCCTACCTGGATGTCAGCGGGGAGAAGGTGTTTGCTCCCCACACCATGATTCTTAACTAACGTCAAAGAAGCTCCTGGCTGCTGCTGAAGGGATGGAGACGACCAGGTTTACCCATCCGGGTCCCTTCCCGAGCACCCACCTCCCATCCACACCGGGAATGCCAACGGATGCGACGGGGGCTCGGGAAGCAGCGCCTGCCCCACGGCTCAGCATCCCAGAGCGCCTTTGCTGCGGCTCCCCGTGCTGCGGCGGCGGGCAGGTACAGGCAGGACACACGGACATGCACACACGGCCACAGGGAGAGCGCGGCACACGAACACTTGGCATGAGTCCCTGGACACACGCGCCGGGCGCGTTAGGACCTGCAGCAGCCCGAGCCTCGCACTTCCTTCTTCACGTAGTCGTGGAGCTTGAATTTGGGCTCGTTGGGCAGCTTCAGGGATCTGTGCTTCAGTTCCCTGCGGGAGGAGGGAGCCACGTTAGGTTCGGAGCCGCCTGCTCCAGCGCAGCTGAACTCGACCCACGGCATGGTTTGGGTTGAAGGCACCTTAGAGCTCATCCAGTTCCAACCCCTGCCCCGGTGCCCAGCACAGCCGCCACTTACTTTGCGATGGCTGTGAACGCTAATTCCACATTGAGGCCACTTTTTGCGCTGGTCTCCATAAAGGGCACTCCGTATTCCTGTGGGAAAAGCACAGGGAGGTCAGAAACATCAATGGGGATATTCCTGAGGGTTCCCAGCCTGCACCAAGCCCCGGCCAGCACGGGTTCCTGTCACAGGAGCCAATACCCTGCGCTGGGGCAGGAGCTGTGTGTGTGGGGCAGGAAAAGCTGATCAAGGACCCACAGCTCAGGCATCTCTTACACAGCCTTGAACTGGTTTGAGAGGGCAAAGAAGCTCAAAACGTCAGTGCAGGCTTAGAGGAAGAAGAGGAGAAGGAAGAGGAGGAAGGAGGGGAGGAAGGAGGGGAGCAAAGCATTCCCAGAGGTATTGTGGGCCAGGCTGGTCTCCAGTTAACCAGTTCATGGGGTACATCTGCATACGCGCCCACACGTCCCCATCACAGCACAGAGCCATCACCAGCAGCAGTCCTCATGTACCTTGGCTAATTTTTCTCCATCTTCCCTCTTCACCACTCTGTCCTGGGCTGAATCCACCTGCAAACAGCAGCAGCACAGAGCCACCTGGGGTGCTTTGCAAGGTCCTTGTCCTTCCAAACCATTGTCCCCGTGGACCCTGACACCCCCCTGGGGTCCCTGCAGCACGTCTCCATCACAGGGGCCATCATGGGAGGAAGAGGAGGCTCTGGCAATGCCAGGGGCTGGGCTCACCTTGTTTCCCAGGAGCATGAGCACCACGTCCTGCTGTGCGTATTCATGGATCTCTGTCAGCCAGGCCTGCAGGGACACAGCCAGGGGAGGAGGAGGAGGAGGATGATGGATGTGAAACAGGCAGGAGCTGCAGGCAGGGATTTGGCAGCGCCCTGCCTGAGGAGCTGCCTCTTGCCCTGTGGTTGCAGGACTTAAAGCTCAGCTGGGATGGTCAGATTAACTCTCCTTTGGGAGGATAAGGATAAGGGTTTGCTCCGGGATGTGCCCTGTCCTGCACGTGCTGTCCCTTGTGCCCAATGCACTCATCCCGGCATGGGGCTGACCCTGCCTCCCCAAGCCGTGGGGAGCCTTCCCTGCCCTCAGATCCACGCTAATCCCATCAAACCTGCCCTAATTCCCTGCAATCCCTGACCCTGCGGTGTGTGCAGCGCTGCTGCAGCTCAGGTCCCCGGCTCCCAGCGCCCATGGGTGATGCTCACCCGGCAGCATCCTGCATCAGCACCCAGTGGCCAGGGAAGAGAGGGGGGATCCAGGCTTAGAGCCTAACCCATGCAGATGCAGCCCCTAGTCCCCATCACACACGGGCTGGGCTCAGTGCGCTCGGCTCCATGGATGTGTTGGTCCAAGGGACACGCAGTCCCTCATACCAACACTCTCAGCTCCCTTCTGGCACCTTGCAATAGCCCTGGGTGCCGATTCCTCCCTACCGGGGCTAGGAGTACCCCATGGATGTCCCTCCCGTGTCCCCATGGGGCTGATGCTGCAGATGGGGCCACGTTACCCAGCAGCATCAAACCTCCAAGGGATTTTCTGCCTGGCTGCGGGATCACAGCCTCAGTGCAGACCCCCAGCCCCATTAACCACCAGCACTCACACTCCATTACACCCACTAACAGACACCTCTCCAGGAGCCATCCAGCTCCAATGCCACCACCGCCCACCCCAGCCTGAAGGAAGCATTCCCAACACTGGTGACACGGGAGCAGGATGTGCCCTGTCCCCACCACAGAGCTGTGGGCACAGAGGGGTGGCAGGAATGGGGCTGCCAGCAGAAGGATGCTCCAGAGCAGGGCCAGCTCCAGGCACCCATGGCCAGGGGGGTGCAGGACCCCCAGGACCACAGCTCCACACCTTGGGGTGTCAGTGCCTCACAGCACCTCCTGCACAGGGTGCCTTTGCCAGCTCAGAGCCTGCTCAGCACGCGCTGTACAGCGTGTCCAGGACATGAGCAATCACATCCTGTTGTGATGGTGGGGCCCCAGCAGCCATAAGGAGGGGGGACACCAAAGACCAGGTTTAACAGAGCCTTTGGCCCCAACGCCAGCACCCCTGAAGCACCCAAGGTGGGGGGGGGAATCAGCTCTGTGAGGAGGGGGCAGACTCAAGCAGCACAAGGGACCCCCTCAAAAGCCATTGGGAAAGGCAGGTCTGCAGGGACAAGGAGCATGCAGCAGGATGGGACCCTCTCCTCTGCCTGTGTTTGGCACTAGGGTAGATGGGGCAATGCAGTGCCCAAACCTGACCCACTGGGGCCCAAAGGAGCAGAGGAAGATGAGGGAGCATCTTGCTCAGTAAAGCTGTGACTGCACACAGTGTTCATTTGCTGCTCAACCGAATCCATCACCCCTTTGATGCGCTACTGAAGGGAAACCTCCTCTGCCTGTGCTCCGGTGTCCTCATGGGCAGGCCCCCATGAGACAGGAGCTCAGCACCAACCACAGCCCTTCACACCTCCACCACCATCCCCTGCAGCTCAGACTGACCCACAACCACCCCAGCCCATCGCAGGGGACCCTGGGGGTGCTGCTGTACCTGGATGTTGTCGAATGATGCTTTGTTGGTGACATCGTAGAGCAGGAGCAGGGCTGTGGAGACAGGGACGGTGCATTAGTGCCGGTGCCATAGTGCCAGTGGGGCAGAGCCTATTCTTCACTGGTCCCCAGGGCCCTGCTGCAGGTCATGCCTGGATACATGGTGCTACAGCATCACCGAGTCCCCTGATGTAAAATACACCTTGGGAGCCGTGGGCTCCCGGTGTCTGCACCTCGGCACGCAGAGCCTGCTCCATCCTTGGTGCCTGCTTCCCAGTGACTCCCAACTCCCCTGGCCTGGAATCACAGCTCAGAGGGAGCCACAGAGCTGGGGGGCAGCACCGGGGTCCGTGCTTACCGTGGGCATCCCGGTAATAGGCATGTGTGACGCTGCGGAAGCGCTCCTGCCCCGCTGTGTCCCAGATCTGCAGGGCAGAATGGAGCAGAGGGATCAGTCATAACCCGGTACCACCCCGAGGGACCCTCCTAAACCCAGCCCCAAACCCCCATGGTGCAGCCCCGAGAGCCTCCTTCATCCTTTTGCTCCCCAGGCCAGTAACAAGGAAAACGACAAGTGCGATCGATGCTGCAGCATCACCTCCAGCTCCTCAGTGTGTGGAGATAATGGTGCGTGGCAAAGGGCTCCCAGCATGCTCCTTAATGGGAAAATCCATCGGGCAGATGGATGAGCGGGGACCCACTGATTTAATTCATCAGTTCTTAATGCAGCGATGTGCTTGCAGAAGGCAGGGGGGGGATATCAGCACTAATGGTGTTAACTGAGCTCCGAGCAGAGGGATCAGGGAAACAAGGGGGTCTTGGGGGGGCTGGAGCAGCTCCGGCTGTGGAGGGACATGGAATCTCCTGCACGTCACCAGAGCAGGCTCCTGCCCGTGGGGCAGAGCAGCCAAAGGGGCTCACAAGCCTGGGAGATGCAGCAGTAAGGGATGGACATGGGGATCCTGCTTTTGGGGTGCTCCTCTGCTGAGGGGCTTTGCTCAGCCCCAAACACCCATTGGGACCGCGGGGACGTACCTGCAGCTTCACCTTCACCCCATCCACCGTCAGCACCTTATTCTGAAAGAGAAGAGAAAGGACAGTGAGGGGTGAGCACGTGCAGGACCCCAAGGGGACAGGGGCATCCCAGTGTTTCCCCCCCCAAAACCCCTCTGCTGATCTCCTCTCCCTGCTTTTTAACTCACACCCGTTCATCCCAGCCCCTGTTGGAACCATTCTCACCACGGCCCAGTCCAAGGATCATCCCCTGCACCCGCTGCGAGCTGCTCCTCTTTGGGTACCTCACTGCCCGTGCCTGGTGTGCGGTGAGGGCTGGGATACCTCCAGCAATAGATTACTGAGCACCAGCAGCCCAACTCCATGGCCTCCAGAAGACGGAGCCGAGCACTCCGTATGCAGGCAGCAGCTTAAAAATACCTCCTTTCCCTGCTGTTTGTGCCCGTTTTACTCCCAGCGAGCGCTGGTTTGTCTCCGTGTTGTTTTTTCCTCCCCTTTTTTGCTTGGTTTCAGCAGGAAAGGTGGGAAGGAGGAGGAGGAGGAGAGGGGTTGTGCGGATGGGGAGCCCATCAGTGCTCCTCTGGGCGCTGTCCTGGCTAACAAGGGCAGGGGATGGATCCAGACCACGTCCCAGAGCATCCGGTAGTCCAATGCGCTGCACCACATTCATCAAACACAATCCCAAAGATCCAGTGGTCCCAGGGGAAGGAGCAGGGAAGGGATTGATTTGCCTGCTTAGGTCCACAAGAATCAGCACAATAATCAGTAGGATGGGATGAAAACACAGCCAGAGAATGGTGCACCAGGATGGGGCAGCGTTTGCTGCTGTGGTGATGACTCCAGAGCAGCCATGGGGTGCTCTATCCCCCTACGGGGTGGTCAGGGATGCCCTCATCCCGCTCGGCTCCCTGCCTTTCTCAGCCAGGCTCTGCCACCAGCTCTGGTGCCACCAAGCCCCTCTAGGCAAACAGGAGCACACACCCCCAAAACCACCCCTGTGCATCCCACATCACCCGGCCCCAAGCACTGGCACCTCGGGATGCAGGTACCCAGCATCACCCACCAGGATGATGCCACTGAGGCCTTTCATTGCCGGCTGCTGTAGCCGGGGATGTGGCCATGTCCCCACCATGGCCACGCTCCAAGTGTGCCCGCTCACTGCGAGCAGGATGGAGGGAGGGAGAACATGGCCCTGAGCATGGACCATGGCAGTGGAACATCTGCTGAGCAGCGGAGGAAGCTGAAGCCCCAGCGCTGCACCTCGTGCGTCACCCTCCACTCCAGGAGCTTCATTAGCAGCAAAGCTGGCAGCAGCAGGAGACGCACTAATTACAACTGACTTACATTGTGGAGGAGGCGGAATGCTGAAACCTCATTAGAGGCTGCACGTGGCCCCAGGTGCTGCTGGACCAGGAGGAGGAAGGAAATGGATCCCACAGGGTTTGGGTATGGAGCTGAGCAGCGTTTCAGGGCGACGAGCTGCAGAGATGCTCCTGCAGGCAGGAGACACAGCCAGAGGCATCCAGAGCAGCAGCTCCTGCCTGCATCCCTGCACCATCCCAGCCTGCATCCCTGCTCCATTCCTGTGCCTGAGCGCAGTGCAAAACACCAGTAAGAAGCCGAGGAGAAGGTGGGAAGAGCAGGGGTGGGAAGGGCTGGGGCTGCCTCCAGCAGCACACAATGGCTCCCATCAGTGCCATGCCAACCAGACACCCAAATCTTCCCCCCTACCTCAGTTAATAGACTTCCCAGCTTCCAATTCTCATTACTTTTTAAGGAGCTGCTGCTCGATCCTGTACTCCCAGCCCTTCAAAGGCACGGCTGCGGGGTTGAACTGCTAACAAGCATCCAAAGACAAAAGACGGGTTGTCAATGCACCGAGACTGATGGCAACGAGAGGGGTTGTGTTGCTCAGGGCTTGTTCTTCATCTTGCACAGTTTAACATAACAGAGGTAACAGAGCAGGAAGGGATCCATCCCCACAGCCCTGCTCTTTGCAATGTCAGTCTTTATGTGCCCTTTTTCCTGGGGCATCGGCTGTGCTGCGTCCTTGCAGGGGCTGCAGCGGGATGCCTGGAGTGCCTCTGTTGGAGGGACGTGATGCTCGGGAGTTAAACAACCCTCAGGTCCTTGGATAAATAAAGCTGGAACCTTGCAGATGCAGGGAAAATTAAATTACCAAGTGCAGATGGTCCTCAATTAAGAGCAGCATTAACAACACAGCAGCGGCCCCAGCAGGATCCCGCCCCAGCGACTGGATGAGAGCAGCTATTTGGAGGTGGAAAGGGAAGAGAAGATGCCCACAATGGAGTGAATGTGCATCCTGCGATGGGTGATGCTCCCACCCAAGTCAAGGTGTCCCCAACGCCCCCACTTACCTGGTCCCCAAGGTCCCCAGTGTGCCAGGGAACCACACTGGGAGCGACTGGTACATCCCAGCCCATCCCATTCACTGAGCCCATACCAGCAAAGCAGCAGCATAACCGAGGGTCAGCAACCACACAACATCCCGGCCTCTGCCCGGCTTTTCCACGCATTAACTCATTAATTAAAGCCTTAAAGGTTAAATTGGATACATGGATTAACTCGCTTCACAATTAAGCTGACAATCGGGAAGCTGCTCGCTGGTGCCATTCAGGCTCCAAGCAGTGGAACCCCTTACCCTGACTCCCTGGTACCTCTGATGGGTACTGGCTCCAGTGATTGCTGCCCAGAAGCACCCATCAGAGCATCCCCCCGGGGGTGCTGGGCACGGCTGCAAAGGACACACGGCACTTGGGGACAGGCAAAGGGACCACCCCATGGCCCTGCTCCTCCCCAAGGCATTGGGGTGGTCACCTGGAGATGGGGAGAGAAGAGAAACCCGGGAGCACAGTGGGTGATGGATTGGGGCATCCTTTCTTTTGGGAAGCCAAGAGGAAAACAAGGAGCATGGAGGGCGATAGGACACTGAGGGGATGCTGAGGGACCCCAGCGCCACGCAAGGCAGGACTCGGATCTAAATCCCATGGAGCCTCCTGTGCCGGGAGGAAGGGGATGCAGTGGTGATGGGGCTGTAGCAGACAGACAAATAAACCACCTCCAAAAGCGGCTGCAAAAATAGACTGAGGATCAATGTGGAACCGTGCCCAAAGCAGCAGGACCCGGCATTAACTCTGCTCATTAAAGCCCCCAAGTTTCCCCACACACACACGATGATGCCAGCCCCGGCGGCTCTGCATCCCCTCCAGCCACAGCCGCCTGGCACAGGGATAGCCCAGCCCTTTGCCAAGGTTGGGGTGCAAAGAGACCCCTCCTTTGCTCCCAAAGGTCCCCAGAGTTAAAGCAGCCGAACTGGGTGATCCTGACTGCGTTTGCATTGGGGAAATTGAAACCAAAGCAAACTGGGCCCAAAGAGTGCCCAGGCAGGGGGTGCGGGTGGCTGGGAGGTGGCTCGGGGTATGGGCCATCCGAGCAGGCTGTGGGTGAGGAGCTGGAGCTTTCCCAACCTGCATTATCCGCAGCCCAGGAACAACACGGCACTGGGAGTGCGGCAGCAGCTTGATATGAGCAAAAAGGAGGCAGTATCAGCCCCTGGATCCGTGCTTCTTAAATCCAGGGCTGGTCAGACACAAACAGAAAGTGGGAACAAAGAGTTAAGTTTCATCAGCCCTGAGCAGACACCGGGGCTCTAAGAGCAGCGCTGAGCTCTCATCTTGACTTCACAGCGGCTTTCAAAGCAGGTTACAGCAGGGCTGCTCTGCCCATCGCTGAACCACAGGGCAGCGCATCCAGCAGGGATCTCCATCTCCTCTCTCGATGGAGAGCACATCCAGCCCAACACCTCCAGCTTAGGGATAAACCATCTCAGAAGCACATCCCCTGTGAGACAGGGGAGGGAAGAGCCCAGCTCTGTGCTGGAGCCCGTGGAAAGCCGCTGAGGACAGGGAGAGCAGGCAGGGACACGGGCTGGATGCGGTCCCACTCCATCCATGCTGACCCCTTGCAGGATGCCTCAGGCGCTGGGATGCACCTTTGGTGGTCCCCCTGTGCCACCACCAGCACACTCTGCCCATCCCCTCCTCCTGATCCCATGGACGAGGTTCTTCTCCTCCTCATCCCATGGACCTTCTGCTCTCAGAGGGAACCCAACCACTCACTGCAGGGCAGGTGATTCCCCGGCAGCTCCGTGCATTCCAACCCTGCAGCTAAAACCAGCTACTTCTGCCTCATGTTTTCCCCCCAGGACTCCCACACTCCTGCCTGCTCAGAGCTGCTCCAGAGCCAGGCACCGATCCCGGGTGCCAGGATCCTTTGGGAAGCGCTGACGTGTCAGCACTTGCTGCTCAGCTCAGCAGCAGTCCCCATGGAAAGGCAGCAGCAGCAGCACAGCACCGTGCAGCAGATGAGGCCTCTGATCCCTGTGCCCCCTCCACATGCCCCCATTGAGGGGTCACACACTGTGTCCCCCCCTCTCCTTCATGCCAGGGCACAACCTGCCCCACACTCTGCAGACAACATGGGAGAACCCACAATCTGCCCTATAGAAAACATGGAATCAACCGGGTTGGAAAAGCCCTTTAAGCCCATCCAGTCCCAGCACTGCCAAGGCCACCACTAACCCATGGCACTCATCTCCATCTAAACCTCCCCTGGTGCAGCTTGATGGGCACAAACCCCCCCATATGCCCTGCAGAGCCCCACGGGCAGCACAGCCCCTTCCCTGCACCCCACAGCACCCCAGGCATGTCTGCAGCACCAGGCTTTGTCAGGACCCATGTAAGCTACATTAGAGCACAATCAGCATCTCCCTGGCTGCCAGCCCTGCAGGAGATAAGAGTCAAGGCTCTTGTTAGAGCAGACACACTGAAGAATTAGTGACTTATCGTCTGCCATTCACATCAGGCTGCAGAGAAAAGGGGGTTCTGGCAAGGAGAATCCTGTCTTAGGGACAGATTAGAGCTAAGAGGATCTGGTTAGGATCACACAGTTTAAACTCTGCTTCTCGGCATCGCCTGTGCCCTGCAGCATCCAGCACTGGGTCCATGGCACCCTCCCTCCCAGCCCAGCTGCTCCCAAGGGGATGGTTCCTTAAAGGAGGCAGAGGCAGATGAGGCTATCGATGCTTGTAAACCCAATGGGGCTGCTCGGGCTCATGCCAACAGGAGGAGATGTGGCTGTGTGAGGCTTCAGACATCCCCGCCACATCACAGCAAGCCTGTGCCCCAGTCCCATGGATAACCATGGAAAATGGGCTTTCCACCATGAAAAATCCGTGGGATAGGATGTGCTACAGCAGCCCTGGAGAGCACAGCCACCAAAATGCGATAGTCAGGAGGAAGGCTGCAGCCCATCCCTGCAGCTCCCAGCACAACGTTGGGTACCAGGATCGGATGGAGCCCATGGGATGATGATCCCTGCACCCTCGCCCTGCATTCCTCACCTTCCATCTCTTCTTATTTCCTGCTTTATAACAGATGCTTTAAAACCACCCCTGTTTCTAAAGGAAGCATCCTTGGAGACAAAGGGGCAGAGCTGGCTCCTGCAGATCCTGCCCGCACTGAGGACCAGCAACGTGCTGCTCCACACATCCCTCTTCATTCTCCTCATCAAGGACATGCCACGCTGCAAAGCAGGACAGGAATCTCCACGGAGCATTTATTGCCATACCATTGCTCCTTCACAGCAAACACAATGCCTGCCAATGCACCGGGAAGGAAAAATGGGACATCCGTTGCTGTTATAGAGGGAATTGGTTACTCTGGAGTGGGAGGAATAAAGACGTGCATCACTTTTATGAACTTAAAGGTCTTTTCCAACTTAAATGACTTCAAGTTCAATGTCAAAGGAGCCAGTCCTTGTGTCGGAAGTGCAGCTGGACCCAGCGCTCCCATCATAGCAGCCGGAGCCATGGGGTGATCCAGGGAGCCCCAGGCCCATCCCTTCTCTGGGAAGCCCCCAAGCAAGCAGTTAGGAATCACTACCTTTGTGTTATGCTTCATCCAAACCTTTTCCATTCGGCCTATCCCAGTCTGAAGGCTGTTTATAACTTGGCTTTGGAGCCGCAGAACCAGGTTTTGGTATGATCCTGGCTATAAAGCACAGCTTTCCTGGAGGCAGTGGGGTCACTGCTCCTGAGGATGGCCCTGGAGCTCTGCCCACCCAGACTCCCTGGTGCAGCACAGTGCCTGCAACCAGCTATATCCCTGCACTGCCCCTTCATGTGGCAGGGCTGGCACTTACCGGGATGGAAACCTGCCCAAAGTTTCGGAGGAGACTTTGCAACCCAGTTAAAAGAAGCAAACCTCAGGTCTGAACACATCAGCGCCAACAGCCCAGCAGCAAACCTCCGGCACTAACACAGCACCTTCTGCAGACACCCTTGCAAACAGCGCTGTTAAACAGCACTTCTCGACCCTAAAAATAAAAGCAATAATCCCCAGAGACCTGGCAAGGGGATCTGTAGCTTTGTATCACTCACACACACACACACACACACACAAACACATCCTTCACCTGCAGCTCTCCCTGTGCCATAAACCCAAATCCTTCATAGGATCCAAGGAGAAGAGAGCGGCTGAACAACCAGCATGGGCTTGTCCCAAGGCTGCACAAGTCCAGGAAGACGCTGGGAATGGCACAGGCCAGGTCTGCAATGCTCAGAGCTGTGATGCTCCCTGATGCCAGCCTGTTTCTGCAGTGCTGCAGCAGCTCCCATGCATGGTGCAGTGGCAGCAGTGGCAGTGATGGCTGAAGCATGGTGAGTCTTGGCTTCCTCCCCAGGGCCAGGACCCTCCTTAGCCCTGTGGTTGCTTCCCAGGATCCATATGGGGTTGTCCAAGGTTTCATCTCCTCCTCACTCACCACAATGGCTCTGCTTTGCCATGGGTGGCAATACCACCACCCCGTGCTCCTGCCCATTGGATGCACTGACCCTCCTGCACCAGCACACTCACACCAGCATGGGATGTGTCCTGGAAGATGGGGAGGTGCTTCCACACCAAACCCCCCCATCAGTCAAACAAGTTTGGCCCAACCAAAGCCATCATTCGCCCTCCTGGTGCCAAGTGAGTCAGTGCCGGGCACCGGGAGGCAATGAGGGGCAGCACCAGGCTCATCCCACGGAGCATCAATCACGTCCCTGGCAGCACCCTATGGCACCACCAGTGCTCCCAGCAGCTCGGCCTCACGTGTGCATCATTCAGGAGGGAAAAGCACATCTGCCAGGCACAGAGGCATGCTCGGGAACAGGGCTATTTTCGGCATTGTCAAGCACTTCTCGCATTAATTCATGCACATTCATAAGAGCAGCACACTGATGGGTTTAAGGAAGCTGGGGTTGAACTCGGTCCCACCTGCCAAGCACCAGCCCCGCAGGGAGCCGCTCGCCAAGCTCTAGTGCACAGGGGGACAGTGCATATCCCATTGCGGCAGGACCAGCTCTCCACACGGGATGCTCGTCCCCCACAGCAGGTGATGCTCCAGTGCTACCAAGAGGGCACATTTTGGGCGTTTTCATCCCTGCAGCTCTCTGCTGGGATGCACCACTGCAGGGATGCTCCATGGCAATACACCACAGGGATGCCCCACTGAGATGACCCAGAGCCATCCCTTCTCCTGAGCAGTGCAGCGGGATTCACCAGGAAGCAAATCCCAGCCCTGCTCTGCTCCCATCACATCAGCCACATTTCCCCAGGGCACATCAGCAAACCAGGGCAGGTCTAGGGAAGGAGCTGGGGAGGGGGCTGCTGGCCCCATGGCTGGGCTCCCTGGGCAGGAGCAGAGCCCGTGGGGCTCAGGACCCAGCACCATTCAAGCTGCACAGGGCTGGCTCCAGACCACGTGTGCTGCAGCACCAAGGGGACAAAGAAAATCCCACGCATCCGAAACCTGGGATGCGCGAGCACGCAGGAGCGCTTTTCCTTTGGAAAGCTCTGACTCATGGGAGCCCGAGGATGCAACACAGCAGAGTAACGGCTTGGGATGCTTCACATCCCTGATGCTGCTCCTTCCATCCACCAGGACCACACAGGACCCCTATGGAAACACCCAAGACCTTATGGTCACAGCAGAACATAACCCAACGATGCTGGCTGCCCGGGGCAGCGTGCCATGGACCGTGCACCACCAGGGCTCTGCCCGGCCTGCAGGACCAGCACTGCCGGGCCGTGCCATGGGGCCGTGCTGGGCACAGCCGGCTCAGATCCCGGATCCGGGAAAGCCGCATCCCGAGGCTGGCGCTGCTCCGGGCTGTGTGGGCCGGGCAGTGCCGCTGCCAAAGCCTGCGCTGGGCTCTCAAAGCTGACACCAGGAGGAGCAGCAATCCCGGTGCTTCCAGGCGAGGCCATGGATGGGTGCAAGGAGGGGAAAGGGCTCAGGAAATGACCCTGGAAACAGGGCTGCTTCCCTGCAGCTCCCGAGAGCCCGGTGTGCTTAGCACCGAGCGGGGAAGTGCACGTTAAAGCCTAAATGCAGTGGGAAGGGGTCCCTGCACCGCCTGGGACACTGAATCCCAGTTGCAAGACGCTCATCCAGGGACCAGCCCCCTTCAACAAGCTGGTCCCTGGGGTCTTTGCTACGAGCCCCCCAGCAACAAACTGGGCTGAATCATTCCCCCTGCCACGCAGTTGTGTTTTAATTAGTCACTGGCTCAGAGGAAGCAGCAAGGGATGGAGGGGCTGGCAGGGAATGGTGGGAGCAAATCCCAGCAATCCAGGGCAAATTCAGCATCACTGTCCAATGGAAGGCAAGGGCTTTGCTTCCGGGGGGGGGGGGGGGCTGGATGCTTCCAACAGCCTCCTGCTCCTCTGGGGGGAGAGAATACAAACAGGGATTTGTTTCAAGGTTGGGAGCAAAGGGATAACGCCAGCGGCTCACCTCGGCATCAGGAGCCTGTTTCAGCCCAGCCTCATTATCCATATGGAGCAGCAGCTCCCGGCACACATCCCACCCACCGCAGGTGCCCATCGCCAGCATCCGCGCTAATGCCATAATCCGGCTCCGGGGGGTGGCCGCGCCGTTGCCGTGGCGACACTGCACCAGCCAAGCTGGAAAAGGCAAAGCCGCCATTTCCCTGGTGTGACACCAGGGCCGGGAATGTCACAGCTCGGCGGGGGGGGACGGGGACATGTCCTGGGACACCAGCAGAGGAGGTCCCGCCTCGGCTCCATGGCTGCCATCGGCTGCAGTGATGCGGCAGGGACCGGCTCCCACCACTGCCCTTCCTTCAATGGACTAAATAGAGATAACCCACCCGAAATGAAGCCCAACCTGCCCAGATGCTCACGACAGGACCAGCTGCATCCTCACATGGGCTTACACCCCCTATTAGACAACCTTTCCTTTCCTGCCTGCAGGCAGCACTGACCCCAGACCCACCATGTTTGTCACAACCGCATCTTCCCCAACCTGAAGCATCCCCAATGCACCCCGATGCTTCTCCTCCACCTGGGACAGACACGGATCAGGGCAACAAGCATCGCTGTATAAAGCCGAAGGGCCACATGCTCCAACACGAGTTATGAGCAGGGAGAAGTCTTTTTTTCCAGTGCAGGCCTAAAGATGAAATATTTGTTGTTGCTTTTGAGAGGTTCTTCAATCCTTCAAGGCAGTGACTCGGTGCTCAGCCAGGATTAGGAATGCTTTATGCCCCTGTTAAACAAACAAAGCCGGACCAGTCGCACTGCTCCAACTGGAGATCCTTGCCAGGGAGCAGGGCAGCTCCATCACCCTTGGATGGAGGCAGCAGCAGCACGGGTACAGCAGCACCATGGCTCTGCTCCACTGCAGGCTGGACCAGGAGCAGCAGCGCAGCCCAGCAAGGAGAGCATCACCCCTGCACAGTGCTGAGCCCATCCCATGCTCCAAGGCAGGGATGTCCCCATGGTACCACCACTGTTGCCTCATACAGGAATTCCATAGCTCTCTGTGCTTTCCCAACCCTCTTCCTCGAGGCAGCAGCCCCCCCTTGCTCACTGCATCCTTCAGTCACCAACAACACATTCTGCTTCCAAAGGCTCTGCAGGTAATCAAGCCCTGGATCCCTGGGCTCCTCACTGCCATAGGAACAGTGTGTCCCCATCACCAGCCAAGGACAAGTGGATAACTGCTCAGACACACCACGCTGCAGCCCCATCCACCGGAAACACAGCTCCTATCCACTTGGATGGGATTGGTTTCCCTGTTTTTTCCTCCTCTCAAAGGGATGCTCTTCCACCAGCACTCTCTGTTCCAGGCTTTGAACAGCCGATTGCTGTCATTCTGCTTTGCCACGCTGATGCTCCATCCTCCCAGAGCCCAACAAAAGGGACCACATGAGACCAACCTGACCCCATCCCCACCCTCTGCAGACACAAGGAGGAAAGTGGATCCTGGGGAAGAGGATGAAGGTGCTGGTGTTTCAGGATGATGCCCTTGCCAAGGGCTGAGCCAGGTGAGAGCCATGGGACCATGGTGCCCCCAAATGCCTGTCAATGAGGGGCAGAGCACCCCAAAGCCTGCCCATCCCCATAAACCCCTCTGCTTTCAAAGAAAGCCCAGTTCTGCACAGCTGAATTCAATCTTTATCACAAAGATGAACGTGAAATTAAGCCAAATGTATTCCATTAAATAGTCAAAGCATTTAGACTGACTGTAGACCCATTTAAATGTTTTATTGGCTATAAAACGCTCCCTCCCAGGCCCTGACACCATGAGCGGACCCAGCATCACACAGCAGCTCATGCTCCAGCACCTAAATGCGCCAATTCCTGACCTGCCACCGCCCAGAGAGGCACAGACAGAACCCATCTGTGTGCCCACAGCCTTCCTCCTCGCCCTGCTCCTCCATGGGGAGCCTGATAAGCTGGAGTGAAGCAGGGCATGGATCCGCACCCCTGGAGATGGGGAAGTGCCTCAGAGTGGGCAGAGCGGTCCCATGGTGACGGGTGATGCAGGGAAGATGCTCACAAGCAGATCCATCACCCTGCACCAAAACCCAGCTCCCCACAGGGCAAAAACTCCTCTGGTTTTCCAAGGCACACCCCTTCCAATGCTGCTGCAGGGGAACACCCCGAGCTATTGACACCTTTCATTCCAACCACCCCAGACCTGGACAGACCCATGGGGATGCGAGCTGCCAGCGTGCACTGGGAAGCCTGGGAGACACCAGCACCATTCCCAGAGCATCTCCCACGAAACCCCCATTCCCAGCGCTCTCACTATCAGCTGAAATGCAAGATTTCACACCCGGATCAAACACGATCTATTCCCGGGGGTATTTCCCAGGCACCAAAGGGATGGGAGAGCTCCCGGCGTTCCGAGAGCAGAGAAGGCGCTTTCACACCCTGCAAACTGGTTAAGAGCTTTCTTAACCGGGCTCTTTGTCGTGATGCCGCTCAGTTAAAGAGCGGCTCAAGCACTCCTCCGCTTGAAGACACCCATCCCGTTCCCTGCTGCTTTCCCCAAGGCAGGAACGGAGCCGGTTGTCCACGGGGACCCCGCCGGCACGGGGGTGCTTGTGATGTGCTGCCGTGCTGCAGCCCTGGAGCACATGGAGGGGGGTGAGGAGGAGCAGGAGCCACAGGACCATGAATAAAACACCAGGCGCCACGGGCGCCGCTCGCAGCATCTCTTGGCAACTGAGCCCCTGCATGCAAATGGCAGGAGAGCGGCAGCTCGCAGCGAAGCAGGGCTCCGCTTCCCAGGAAAACTGGCTCTTTGCTCCCTGGAGAGCCCGTCCCGGGAGCGGCAATAGGGACCGGCAGCAGCCACGGAAAGGCTGATGGCCAATAGCCACACATGGCATAAACCGATGGAACCAAGGCTTCTTGCGGCCAGCAAGGCTCCTGCCCTCACTGCGCGAGAGCTCCAGGACCTGCCTGAGTTGCTGCCAGATTCGGGCAGCTCCTCATCCTCATGGCATCGGTGCCAGCATCTCGCCTGCAAACCAGGGAGAAGAGTTGGAAAGCGTCACAGGAAAGCTCCTCCGGGTGGATCCAGCCCAGTTTTCCTCACAGTGAGAAACACCAAAGTAGGAAATCAGCTGCTGGCTCCTATTAAGATTCAGCTGGAGCAGTTGGAGATGCAGAATGAGCCCGTTTCAGGCACATTGCTGCTGGAAACACATACCCAAGGCTGGGGCACAAGCATCCCCCTGCCATGCTCAGGGCTCCTGTCCCAGCCTGGTCACATCCATTGGTACAGCAAACCCCTGGCAGGGACCAGCCTAAACCCATCCAAGTGCTGCAGCCCCTCACACAACCCCACACAACGACCATGAAACATGGCAAAGACTGAGAATAGAGACACCAAACGCTCTGCTCGATGCCAAGACCCCCTTCCCTCGAATGTTCCGGGATAATTTTCCATAAAGACACACTGGAATTAAACCCCTTCAGTTCCTTTCTTCTGGCCTCAGCAAATCCCCTCCCACTTCTTTCCAGATTGATCCATCAGAAAATTAGCCCTGCTAATGCTCCATGCCAACCGCTGAGATAAAAGCCAGCCCTTGGCTTTCAGGCAGCTCCAGGTTGCACCAACCCTTCCAAGGGAGGTACCAGGGCAAAGGCTGCACTGGAGCATTACAGGGATGGAGACCCAGGACGTGCTGGATCCAGTGGTGGTTTGCACACTGGGATTGAAGCTTCCCATCTCTCATGCTGAGTTTAGCAGCTGCTGTTGTGCTGATGGAAGGTGCACACACACACGCTATAGAAAACAAACAGAGATGCAACAAACCTCTTATGCAAAGCCCTATATTATACCCTGCTGATTCCACCCCCGGAGCAGCACAGGGCTCGCTGTAATCAAGAGTCCTCAAAGCTCAGGGTCACAAGTGACAGCTTCAATTCACAGCAGCAAGGGGGATGAACTGAGGCACAGCCAAGGCTGGAGCAGAGCGGGGCAGGGTCCTGCAGGGTAACAACCAGCACAAACCCGTGCTGGGGCAAAGCACGGCTTCAGAGGGAACGTTCCCTGTGCCCAGCTGTGTGCTTGGGAAGGGCAAAGCGGTGCTGGAGCTGCTTCCCTCCTCCTCCCGCACCACTTAAGCTTTGCACCACGGGGACGTTGGTTTGCTCCTTCCCCTTGGGGCCGCAAGAGCAGCGATACCACAGCACACCTTGGAGAGCACAAAGACATGTTCTTTCCCTGCTCTGAACTCCGCCAGCAAAGCGCTTCCCGATGGATTCATCCCCCTGACTAACACAGAAACCATCTCCCTGCTGATGCAGAGCAGCTCATTAGCACCTTCCCAGGGAGAAAAACCTCATCTTTCTCTTTTCCCCTTTATGTTCTCCTCTTTTCAGGCCCCATCAGTACCAATGTCTTGACTCTGCTGACCCAGCACAGCTGGGGATGGAGCACGGGGCTGTGACCACCAGCCGCAGAGCCCATCACCAGCGAGGCTCACGCGGCACTTTGGCGAGCCTCCTCTCGTGTTAGCTCGCTGTTGTGACAAGGCAGAGGCACTGTTGGCTGCACAGCTTCGATTCCTGACGAGGTTTCTGCAGCATTCCCAGAATTACAGCGAAAAGCGGCTCCTTCGGCAGCACCAGCATGGGATTCACACCCCTGAGCGATAAACCTGCTCTTTTCCAGGAGACTCTGCTCCTTGAAATCCCACCATATGGAGCTGGGAAAGCACGCAGGGTCTCCCGAGACCCCCCAGCCATGGGGAAGAGGAGGAGGAGGAAGAGGAAGAGCTCATACCATGGCTCAGCACAGCCACACCACAGCTCATGGGAAGCCCTTTGTTACCCAGCAATGGCTGGAAGCCCCAAAAGCAATGCCTGTGACTGAGATGCTCAAGGCAGGGTGTTGTTTCCTCCCCTAAGAGGGTTTCCACTCTGTAGGATGCAGCTCCACAGCTCAGACAGGAGTTTCTGTTGCTCCAAGCAAGCCCCTGCAGGAGGTACCCATAGAGTGGGACTCCATAAACCCAACTTCCAAAGGAAGGAAACCAAAGGACTCAGCACCTCCAAAGCTGGAAGCCAGCAGGTACCATTTGGATGCATTCTCTAATCCTACAATCACCGCTATTTCCCCAGGATCAGCAGTTTATTTTCTAGATATAATTACATAAGCATCCTGCTTTGTTTAACAGATGATGATAAACAAACACAAGAGGTTCTCCCTAAAGGAAAACAGTAGGAGGGAAAAGCCTGGTGGGCCGCTAGGATTTGTAATGGCAGACTGAAGCAGCCTGCTCTAGTGGAAGGTGTCCCTGCGCGTGGCAGGGGTTGGAACTGGATGAGCTTTAAGGTCCCTTCCAACCCAAACCAGTTTGGGATTCTATGATTCATTTTGAGTGTATTTCTGCTCATTTACACACCCTCATGCCTACATTACCCATTACCCACAGCTTTGCATTTATCTGGTGGTTTGACACCCTTGCAAACAAGCGGCTGACGCTCCAGCCCACTGGGACCAGTGGATGGACTGGGAGAGAAGGCAGAGAGCAGCTGGGTGGGCACAAGGGCTGCTCCCCAGCACGCTCCATCCCACCCCAGAGACCAGCGGCATCAAGAGGAGTGAAGAGTCCCCAGAATAATGTGCGGAGCTGACAGCTCCATCCCTATGGCTTCCCAGGGTCGCAGCAGCTCCCAGTTCAACAAGGCTGTGCATGCACAGGAGCACAGCTCAGCCTTGAGGAGGTCCCCTTGGTCTCTGCCAGGACTCAGTGACCACCACAAACCCCACCAAAACCCCCAATACACCAAACCCCCACCTTTGCTCAGCACCTTACGCCGCTCCAAGGCGGCGGAACCCCGCGGCTGCCTTCACCCGCAGCCGCAAACAGGCGCGCTCGCTGCAGCCAGGGAAGCGGCTGCCAAATCCCGGGATCACAGCGGGAAGGAGCTGCGATGTGACAGCTCGGCTGTTAGATAGACACGCAGCAAAGCCAAAATGCGCTCTCGCAGCAGAAGCCTCCAGCGCTCCCACCCAAGAGCTTCATCTGCATCGTGATGCGAATGGTGAGAGGGGCTCAGTTACAGGGCACCTGCGAGTAGGGTTATCCTAATGGAGACAGAGCTGGGGGATCAAAAACTACTTCCAGGTCCTGTCCCCCCCCCAGATTTTAAGCACCTTTTAAAGCTGATAATAACAAGTTCAGGGCACACACACGATCTTCTCACTGCATAATATGCCCATTTCAGACCGATGTAGCTCCAGCAGCTCTATTACAGCAGTAAATTAACCCTAATTTGATTGCTCCTCAGTAGCAGTGGTTTGCTCTAATCAATAAGTCACAGGACCGTGCGACTGCCCTCGGTATCAATCCCTGCAAGGAGTAATAGAACGCTTTTCATTGTAAGAACACCTGAAACATCGTGTAATTACCTCTGTATAGGACGATGGGCTCCAATTCACCAGTCCCACCGCACTCTGCACCAAGAGCCTGTTTGCAGGAAGGACCAGCCTTTCCTAAAGGCTTTTAGAGCTATCCCCCACCTCTTCCACTTGTCACTGTACCAGCAAGTTATTATTCACACCCCAGTGAAACAGCAGGTTACAAGAGACACTCATCTTCCGTAATCCTCCAGGAAAGGGGAAGATGCGAGATGCTGCTGAGGAAAGGCGGCTGGGAAGATGCAACACCGGTGTGTGGCATCACCACCCGCTCTTCACTGCACCCACCCATCGCCACTGCAGCACCGAAACGGAGCCAAAAAGCATAGAGAGACAGAGACCGTGCCCTGAGATGAGGGCAGGGACAGCACAGACACTGGGCATATACTGGTCCTGAGGGTGCATTTGGGGGGAAGCAGATGGTTATGGAACTATGAGGACCTGGAGTACTGATCCTGGGGCCAGCAACCCAAACTGGCAGCAAATGCTCCCTTGATTGCCCTTCACAGCCACCATAAGGTTTCTTTGATGCCACCTCTATAAAGTCACTGCCCCCATTGCTCTGCTGTCCCATGGGGGTGCTGGAGCACAGCATCCCTGAGCATCCATCACCAGCCCCAGCTCAGGAAATACAGTCAAGAGAAGGCTTTGAGAGCCCCATTGGCAATAGATATTCCCACCTGGCAAAGGATGCTCTGCACACACCAGGGCATGGCAGGACATGATTCGTGTCCCCTTCTGCCCCCATTCCTCCCATCATCCCCTCCATCCAGCAGCACCGATGCACTGCTGTTATATTCTGAGAGCTCAGAGACCCCCTGGCACAGCACATCCCTGCCATGCTGGAGGGAGCAGGAGCCACCCCAGCACCACATCCCCATGCTGGAACCCCAGAGCTGTGCTCGGGAGGCATTTCCAGGGGATTCTGGTTTACGCCAGGTTTGTTTCGTGTTTATTTGTTGGTGCTTTGGAAAAGCAAACCTTAAACCCACTGAAACTGACTGACTGAAACAGAAACGCTTTCACTGGGCAGCTGCTCAGGCCTCAGCAGTTGCTCTTACACAAAGCATCCCCAGGACACAGAGCAGATGCTCCCGCATCCTCAGGCAAAGCACCAGTGAAGCAGTGCCATCAGATGGTGCCCAGCCGGAGCTGACACCCATCGGGATGATGAGGTTCGAGTCCTTGGAGCAACGTTTTGTTATTCATGATCAGACCCCAGCCGGGGGGCAAGGAGCCCCCCGAGCACTTACCCTGAAGTCGATTCCAACCGTGGAAATGAAGCTGCCGGCCAGGAAAGCACCGTCCTTGAAGCGCACCAGCAAGCAGGTCTTGCCGACCCCCGAGTCGCCCACCAGCATCACCTGCATGGAGGGACAGGGTGTGAGAGACTGGGTTTGGGAAGGACACCCCCCCGTGGCTGTTACCCGACTCCATCCCAGAAAACCCCGTACCGGGAGCTGGCAGCAGATCCCGTATTCTTGAGGGGGGAAAAGCACATCCAAGAGAGAACTCCTTGGACCCAGGGGAGGGTGGGGAGAGAAGGGGGGACCCACAGTGGGATTATGATGTATTTTTTTATATTATATAAATACATTATTACTAATAATATTTATCATTATATATTGCCCACCCTGCACCATGTGTGTCCCTGAGCACTGGCCAAACTCAAGACACTTTCCCCCACCCAATACTTAACAGATCCCCATGGGGGCACAAACACCCCTTGAAACCCACAGGTGCTGTCTGGGCAAGGCAAGCTGAGACCCCCTGGGGGTTGTGGGCCCCGCACTGTCCCAGGGCACCCACAAAACACCCCACACATGTGGGGCTCCCGGTGCCGCCTGCCTCAGTTTCCCTGCTCCGCAGCAGCCCCAGGGTGCAAACAGGGCAGGCACCCACCCTGCGGCAAAGAAACCACAGCAGAGCGGAGGCTGCTCCCAAACACAGCTCCCCAAAGCCTCTGCTCCTCGTGAGCCCTCCTGACATCCATGGGCCACCAACCCCGTTCCCATTGGCAGGATCACAGCTCCCCACCACCCTGAAATCCGGATCCATGCCCCTGAGCTCTATTAGGGGCTCCTGCACCCGCAGTGACTTCCATAGCTTCACCCTCTCTCCCCAAAGCGCTGCGGTTGCTTTCTAGAAGCCATTAGCCCGTGACTGGATTGCAATGGTTTGGAGGCAGGTGCTGCCCTGGGTCATGCTGAACCCACACGGGAGCCACCAGGAGTGGCAAATGCCACCAGCACCACGCTGCAGCCCAGCCTCTGAGAGGTGGCACTGCTGGAACTTGGTTTGGGGCAGTGGGATGCAGCTGTGGTGCTCCAGCACCCAGTGTCCCAGCACCCAGTGTCCCAGCAGAGCTGCACACCAACCCCTGGCGCAACAGGGGCAGGAGAGCCAAGGGCAGGGGGGAAACCGTCATTTTTAGTGCAAAAAACCCTTTTCTGGAGCAGGGTGACCCTGCAAAGCCACCGCTCCCTGCCCAGCACCATTAACACCTCACCCAGGGCACACCGCAGCACCGGGGGCCCGGCTCATGGCAAGGGATCAACGGTCAGGATCCAGCCCTATTCTGGAACTGATGTTTGGTCACTGCCCTGGCAGAGCTTCGGAACCTCCAGAGAAGGATAGGGGAAGGAGAGAGTTTCATAGCCCAGGTTTTGCTGAATACAAACCCATTTCTCTCTACCGCTAAGACCGTTAGCAGGGGATTTGGCTACCCGGTGCATCTGGGCTTATCCAGCACCTCGTTCAGCTCATCCCTGTGCCATGGGGACAATTCCGAGGGAAAGCCCCATCGTGGGCAGGGAGAAGCACGCTCCCGGGGCCAAGGACCAGCATGTACACGGAGCTGGCTCCATTTTAGGGAAGCTGTTGAACGTTACTGCAGCTGTATCAGGACCAACCGCCTCCCACAGCTACCGAATCCACTTCTTGGACCTCACGTCCCAAATCTCAACACCATGATGGCCACACCGAGCGCCACCAGCACCGAGCTCCCCAGTGCAGCATGCTAAGGCTGGTCTTGCCATGGCAAACAGCATCTCCTCCAAGCCTAATAATCCGCAGCCTCAGAAGCGCTAAGGCAGCTCCAGGCTGGGAGCACGATGGAGGGGGGTGCAAGCACATTTCATCTGTGACTCGCTCGCCAGGCTCTGAAGCAGCAAGAAGCCATCCGAGCCCTTAAATAAAGCCCAAGCTGGAGCCGTTTCAACCGCAACCGGCGCGGATCCGACGCGACCCAGGGCGCACCGCCACCCGCTCCACAACCGCATTTTGACGTTGTTACGGAGGAAGCAGGCGGTTGCGATAACCCAGCGCAGCGGAACGCCTTCGGTCAGCGGCACTTGCTAAAGTTCCGCAGGAGCCGAGGGCTCCGCCGGTGCAGCCGCGCCCGGCCCCAGCGGGCCAGGAGGCACGGGATGCCGGGCTGGGATGGAGGATCAAGGGATGGAGGATGCAGGGACGGACGGATGCAGGGATGCCCGCCCGGTCCCGCGAACTTCTCCGTTGGCCGCCCCCGTGCCCGCCCCATCCCCGCACCTTGAACGCGAGGTCGTAGAACTCTCCGCTGCTGCTGAGCGAGGGCCGCCCGGCCGCCGCCGCGCCGCCGTTGCGGGGCAGGTCGGGGGCCGGCGCGGAGCCCCTCGGGGCGGCGGCGCGGCCGTGGCCATGGCCCTGCTGTGCGGGGGGCAGCGCTGCGGAGGGCGCGGCGCCGCTGCCCTTGCTCCGAGCCGCTTTCTTCCGCGACATCCCGGGGCCGCGGCTCCGCGCCGGCCGCTGCGGGGCGGGGGGGGGGGGGTGCGGGATGCACCGGCCGCCACCGCCCCGGGCCCGCCCCGCCCCGCACAAACCCCGCCTCTCCGTGCCTCGCAGCCAATGGGAGCGTAGAGGGGGCGTGGCCTCGTCACCCCACCCCGCGCCCACGTGCCCGTTTGCAGCCCCCCGGCACCCCAACACCGGGACCGGGAGGGATGAGGGGGTTCAGCGGGGTCGTAGCCGCGGTTGGGGGCCGGACCCTTGGGGCTGCACCGGGTTTGGCACCGAGCGGGACATGGAGAGGTTTGTGGGGGGACGGAGCGCATCGCCCCGCTCCCCTTTGTGTGCTCATTGCCCCGCTCCCCTTTGTGTGCTCATCGCCCCGGCGGTCCAGCCGGCAGGTGGGAGACCCGCCTGGCCAGAGCAGCCTCCGCGCCAGCGTTTTGCGCTGTAATCTGATTTTCCAGGGTAGCTGCAGTCAATAGAGGCTGAGGCCTCGGAGCAAAGTGCGATGCCGGAGCCATCTGTGCATCTGGAGGGGGCTTAACTGGTCCGTGAGCGATGAAGAGGACGTGGTGGAGCTTTTCCAAGGTGCTACCTGCCCCAAGGAGGGGATACACAGCCCGGTCCACCCCCCTGCTGGGGCACAGGGACCTTTCCCCCCTCTCGGCCGATGATGACGATGGAAATCTCCATCACCTGCCTCATGTTCCAGAGCAAACAAAGCCAGCTGCTTATCACCACCGCATCGAGGCAACGCTGGAGAGGATGGCCCCTTATTACAGTGGGAGCGGGGAAACACACCTGGATACTCCTGCCTTTACCAAAGGTTGTGTACTCAGTGCTGCTCCTCACACCCTGGCACCCCCAAATTCCACCTGGAGCAGTGGCAAAGCTCTGGGTACCGCAGGGAGAAGCATCTCCAGCAAGTTTCGCTCTTGGAAAACGTGTATGTGGAGACACTGCTCAGCAATTGCAGTCATGCCTGGAGATGTTGCTCCTTGTATAGTTACAGGAACTAATCAGATAGCTGCAGCTGAGCGAAGGGGGATATGCCTGCTAAAAATAGATTGATGGAGCAACAGACGCCTGAAGACACGGCGTGCAGTGGGGAAGCAGGGCTGCGGAGCCTGGCAGGGCTCGGAGCGGGGATGGCCGTGGCGGTGCTTATCTGTTACAGCAGGGAAATCTGCTTTTTGAGGCAGAAAATCAGCTTGTCCCCATAAGGGCTGTCAGCCCAAGAGGTCTGTTGCATTGCAGCATATGAGGGGTGTAAACGCAGCCAGTGCTAGAGCTTCTGCCGGTGCCAACAGCCCCTCCAGGGCCATGGGGAACGGCACCTCTCTATTCGGCATTCATAGCCTGGGGACAGAGGCCTGAGCAGGGCTGGAGACACAAAGAGCCTTCCCTGGGCTCTGACCAGCTGCTCTGCACAGACACCGTGCTCTGGGGTTTTTAATGTGCTGTTTTCCTTGGCATGGGAATCCGCAGGGTTCTGTGTGTGCCAGAAGTCACACGTTGTGCTCGGAGCCAAGTGAGATATTTCAGTGCGAGGCCACATCCCTCCTTCCTCCTGCTGGCCCAGGTTGCTCCGTCACTGCTCCAGGGATGCTCGCCTCATCCCGGATGCTTCTCCCAGCATCCCAGGAACGTGTTGAGCTGCTGCCCTCCCGGTCGCAGCTCTTTGCCAGCGCAGATGGAGCAGAGATGTCTCTTCAGCAGGCAGGCTGCAAGGACGAGCTATTCCCATCAGACACGATGTCAGCTGTGCCGTCTTGGAAGACATTCATCTCCTTTGCCTGGTGGCTGCGGGAAAACCAGTGCAGGCTCCTTCCATGTGCTGCTGAAAATGCAGAGGTCACCTATTGCAGAGCCGAGGTTCAGGGGACTTTCTCCTCATCAGATGTCAGCCTGGAGCTCTTCCCACTCTCTGTTCTGCTACAGGGCACACACAGCTCCCACTCCAAAGCAGCTGTAGTTATAGGGCCTGAAGGCAGTGGGCATCACCAGAATGCAGGAGGACAGATGGGGACAGAGGTGACACTATGCTCGTGGGGCTGACTCAATACATAGAGCTCCGTTTCATGTTGTACATGAACAGGGAGCACATCCACTGGAGACATCAGCCCTGCTCCAGCAAGCATCTCCCCCATGGAGCAGAGCCCATGCAGGAGGTGTGGGGCTGCGGGAGGCACAAGGGGCATGGATAGGATGCAGGACATGTGCTGGATGTGCTCAATGGGAAAGGGCTTTCTGCTGCCTTGGGAAGGGCCCAGCCCACACCGTGCTAAGCAGGCACCATTCCCACCCTCGCCATTTATTGTCCTTCCCTCCCCACCACTCATGTACCTTTGAACGCTCCAATCTCGCTGCCTCTGGTGCTGGCTTTAATTGAAATTCCTCTGACATCTTCCCATCATTACAGCCCATCCGTTAGGTTTTGTGTGGGAAGTGACTGTTTCCTTTTGCAGCTGTGGAAGTTCAATTCCAGCGTTTTGCTGCGAGACTGCTTTTATCTCTTTCCTCTCTTCCATAGCCACAACCCTCCTTCCTTTGGTTATTTAACTTTCCATCTCTCCTGTGCTCACTCCCTCTGCTTCCATCCTACTTCTCTGCTCCCTGCTTTAGGGCAGCGTCCACCTACGGCTCCATCCAGCCTTCCATCGCCATCATTTTCCCTATGAAGCACCCAGGAGGTTTGGAGGGCCCAGCCTGTTACTAAGTCTGTGCTTCTTGGCATTCAAATCCATTGAATTCTATTGGCAAAGTGAACTCTGCTGAATGCACTGTGCTGTCGGTGGGTCCAGCTCATCCAGCCTGGCACCAGGACTGGTGTTAGCAGAAGATGCTGCTTTTGGAGCAATGCACGGTAATAGCAGCAACCAGCCCCTCAAGGGAGCTTGTAGACCATGGAGGTGGACAGATGCTGTTAGCACAGCACAGAGCCTGCCTCTGCATGTGCAGGGGCAAAGCCTGAGCACTGCTTTGCCCACTGAACTGCCCCCATTACCCCCTTCTCGTTCTCCTTCAAAAGGCAATGTCAAGCAAATAAACCACTTTTCCCAGCACTCTGCAACCGGGGCAGTGTCCAAGAGGAGGACCCGCACCGGTGACAGGAGGACCAACCAAACCACTGCCAAGACATCACCTAAACGGGCATCAGGAGGATGGGATGGGATAGGATGGGAGGGGATGGGGTTCCTGCTCAGGGTCCAAATCCTTCCCTTGCTCAAGAACTAAGGTTGCAGAAGCAGAGCAAGAGCCCTTTGATGCCTCAAGCAGGCAAACAGCACAGCTTCCCCCTCCGGCATCCAGGGATTACCACAGCACTGGGAGCAGCAGCAGCACCCAGACCTGCTGCTGACACTAAACCAAACCAACCCCAGCAAACACAGCCCCCTCATTGCACTGACGGGTTTTGCTCCCTGCAGGTGACATCCCACATCCCTGCCAGCCGCATGTGGGACCTGGCGCATCCTGCAGCCCTGGTGTGGGCATCCCCAGGGAGCTGCGGTGCTGCCCTGGGCCCCACCATCCCCTCCTGCACGCTCAAGGTGATGGTGCCAGATCCTAATGAGCCTGCACGGGGCTGAGGCCAGGAAATGAATTTTCCCTGTGCCAAGATCAAAACGAGCCAAGGTTTGAGGCAGGAAAGTCCCCGGCTCCAGCATCACCCACAGGAGCTTTCAAACGAGTTGGACCTTCAAAGGGCCTTTGAAATGCATCCTGCTGAGGCAGAGGGAGGGCTGAGCAGCAACTGCTCAGCCTCTCAGCTCCTGAGAGATCCGCAGGCCTTCGGGTGTATTTGAAATGCTCAGAAACAGAACATCTCAGCTTAAAACCACCCCAGATATTTTGCAGCCGCACACAGACACATCCAGAGGTGGGGAAGGGTTGCAGTACGGTTCTGCCTTCAAAAGCAATGTATGAATGTCCCATACATTGCTATTATCCATGCACACTCAGCCCTTTCCATCCCAGCTAGATTCACACCAGTCAGAGTACATCTGGGAGCACAAACCCAGCCAGTGGCCAGTGGCAACGCTGAGTTGAGCACAGCAGAGCTACAGAGATACCCAGGGCCCGCCCCAGCTCTGGGATGCACAAAGGGCTCTGGGGCCCTGTAAAGTAATGAGCAGCAGTAATGAGGGAGCATGGAAACGTGCAGAGGCTCATAAACTGCTGCTCCAGGGAATAAGCTGACTGCTAAGAGCCAGGCTGGGAATAAGCTGCTGCTGGAGCAAATCATTGCATCACTGCAAGCTCTGAGGAAGGCTGGACATTTCCTCTTGGAATGGGTTGGGTTGGAAGGGGCCTTGAAGCTCATCCAGCCTCAACCCCCTGCCATGGGCCACCCCTCTGCCCTTGCCTTGCTGTCAGGCAGGGACCTGCATATGGGAAAATCCCAGCAGCTCCAACCCCCCCCTGGAAAGCACAGAGCTCCTGACATGGGGCAGAGACAAGTGGGAATGGGCAGCGAGTGCCTACAGCCAGAAACCAGGAGTTTTGGTTCAAGTTCAGCCTGATGGGAATGCGCCTCCATCAGTCAAGAGCCCCCAAAAGCTGTGAATGATGGAGAACACTGAGAGAAACCAGGAAGGTTTGTTTGCTTTGAAGGAGTGTTTGGGAAATAAAGGTGGAATTGCCACCAACGTGGTGTCACTAAAACTGCTCGGCTGTTTCCCACTAAGTCAAAGGGATGAAAATGATCAGTGCGAATAAAGTCACTTCCAGAGCCGAAACTATCCCCCAGAATCATCCAGGAGAAGCCCAAAGGGGGCTTGTGCTGCTGCTGACTCAGCTTAGCCCCACACAGCTGGAAGCCCAGTGCTAAATGACAGCCATGGGGTTGAAGCTGGGTGGTGGCATCATCTCCTTAGGCATGGGCTGTGTCCAGATGTGTCCAGATGTGCCCTGCCCAGCTCTCTGTGCCCTGCAGATGTGCAGGGGAGCTGTTTGATGGGCACATCGCTGCTTCCTTCACCCAGCACAGATCAGTCCCACTCGGGATGGGCTGTGAGCTTTGCTCCTTACGGTCGAGGTGGGATGTTCATGCTCAGCAGTGGGTCCATCACACCTCGACAGCGTTGACTGCATGGGTCTTGTGCTGCTCTCAGCTCATGGACAGCCCTGTTTAGGGCACCGGAGGCTGCTCCAGGCTCCCTCCCCGCTCCTGGCTCCCGAGGCGGTGCTAGAGGGCGCCAGGGCCCCGCAAAACCGGCCCCGCAGCGCCTGGAGGCCACGGTGCGGGAGGGCTGGGGGCGATGGGGAGCCTGCGGCTGTGGTGCAGTTGTCGGGCTGGAGAATGCTCAGACCGGGAGGGGAAGCAGGAGCCAGGACCGGGCAGAAGAAGGTGCCTCTTGTGGGGGTCACTCTTCAGGTAGCCCCTTTGCAGGATGGGTCACAGCATCATGTAGGCAAGGGACAGCATCATGCATCACCCAACACGCAGCCACGGAGCGGGAACCTGCAGGGATGGAAACAGCCGTTTCCTCCCAGGAGAAATAGAGACCCGAGGGACCTGCATCCCTGCACATGGGGGCAGATGTGACCCCCTGGACCCTGGCTGAGGACAAGCTGTGTCTTTTCCTCCCTTTCCCTTCCCCTTTCCTTTTCCTTTCCCTTTTTTCCTTTTATTCTCCTTTCCTTTCCTTTCCTTTCCTTTCCTTTCCTTTCCTTTCCTTTCCTTTCCTTTCCTTTCCTTTCCTTTCCTTTCCTTTCCTTTCCTTTCCTTTCCTTTCCTCTTTCCTTTCCTTTTTCCTTTCCTTCCCCTTTCCCTTTCCTTCTCTTCCCCTTTCCCTTCTCCTTTCCTTTCTCCTTTCCTTCTCTTCCCCTTCCTTCCCTTCCCTTCCCTTCCCTTCCCTTCCCTTCCCTTCCCCTTCCCCTTCCCCTTTCCTTTCCCCTCTTTCTTTCTTCTCTCCCTCCTTCCCTCCCGCACTGTGGTTTCAGGGCTCTCTGGCTGAGGACATCCATGGCCTGTTTGGGATGTGGCCGGAGGGGCCCGGAGGCAGCAGTGACATTCCCGCCCGGCCGCAGCTCCGTCCCGTTCTGCTGACCACAGTGTCCCTGCCCCTGGTGTGCTCAGCCTGCAGGGCCGGTGGGCCAGGGGAATTAACACCCTCTTCGTTGGGGTTTTCATCCTGCTTCAAGTAAACAGCGTTGAGAAACTCTCGTTCCTTGCCAGTGGGAGGATCCAGGAGAATCCCATCCCCACAAGGAGCCGTTCCCAGCCTCCCAGCCCACAGAACATTTTCCACTGCCATCATTTTCTGCAGTTTGTGTTTTAGAACCCACTCGACAGCGACAAGACCCTCCGAGACCAGAAACTGGGATCCAATGGGAACAAGTTCTCCTCTCGCAGCTCTATGGAGATTCAGTCTCCTTTGCCACTCAAGCCCTGTTTCCTTGTTTGCTGCCCTCATTGCAGCTTGGCAGCCCCATCTTTGGGGGAGAGCCCTTAACTCCATTACATCTGCTGGCTTACATTAGTGATCTAATCTCATTACAATCCATACACAAGATACTTTCTCCTTGCTGTTATCCCAAAAAATACAGGCATCAGTACAGAAGAAAGGGAAAAAACCAACCAAAGAGCAATTTACAATCGAGGGAGAGGAAACAAACCCATCGTAGTCACATGAGGAAGTAGTAACCGCTGAGCTATTTCGGGCACAATACATCATGCAGGGGATGATGTGTCTTTCGAGTCGATTTCAAGTCCAAAAGGCACAAAATGTCTTTGGAAAGTGAATTCTCACATACACGAGGTACCATCTCGGGCAGTGAAACTGAACGTTGTCAGGCTTCTTGTTTGTTTGGTGTTTGGATAAGGAAAGCCAGAGCCCCAGCTAATGGCACCCCTTTGGTTTCAACAGGATAATACCTAAACCCACACTGATGGATTGGGACCATCCTGGATCAAGCCCACTGCATCAAGCAGGGAGCAGCTCTGGAGGTGTAACACCACCTCCGTACCCCACAGTGGGTGTACACCCCATGCTGGCAGCTCAGTCCCTTGTTCCCTGAAGAATCCCACATGCCTAAATCAAAAGAGGCTTAAAACATCCCATGAGGGTCAAACCCAAACTGATTGACACCCTTGGCTAAAGATCCTCCTCTTTCCTGACCTATTGAGGTTTACATGCCCCCAAGGAGGATGGAGCTCAGCGCTGATCAGCTGTTATCCCCCAGCAAAGGGAAGATGCCCATTTCCCCTGTGTGGGACCACAGCAGCTGTCACGAGGTGCATGATAAGAACCTGGCCCCAAAGCCAGCACACACAGAGGCATCGCGCGCAGGAGACAGACAAAATTTACCCCCATGGCCCTCCTTGACCCGGGTCTGCTCTCAGCAGAGGGGTAGGAGGCTTTGGGGCTCCCGTTGTGCATCTGGTACCACCCGAACCATTGTCCTGGCTCCATGCTGCTTGCGGAGAGCCAGCACAGCTCTGCTCCCACCCATCCTTGTGGTTTCTCCCTTGAAGGCTGTCTTTACTCCCTTTGGTTGTACAGTGACTTCATTTTACTCGTATTCCTCAGTCTTTTCAACCTAGAACCAATCAGATCCCTGAGGAGAGCCTTGTGTCATGACAGGATTGACCTCACCAGCTGTGAACCATGGCCGGTACCCTGGACCAAGCCATCACAGGTGGCACTGAAATCCAATTACTTTGTTATGGTTTGGGTTAATTAAACCCACTGAGAAGCACCTGCCTCGTTCTTCATCTCCCTCCAACACACCTGAACTCCATGTAGGTGATCACACACACTGTGCCCTGCAAATCCGGCCGGATCCCACAGGCTGGCAGGAATGGGCTCCAGTGGTGGGAACTGAGCATCAAAAGCCTCCGGGGAGCTCCTGCTCCGCTCTGCCCGGCTCCCAGGGGAGCAGAGGTAGGAAAGCCCTCCCTTGGCATTCCCAGGCAACCAAAGCATCCCCCCAGCAGCACTCCCTGGGTTTGGCGATGTCCTCCACCGGGATAACCCTGCTCCCTGGATGCCTGTGACCCCCGGTATGGTCTCTGCCCCCTGAGATCCTCCTGCTCCCAGGACCCCTATGCCACAGATCCCGGGACCTCCCTACCCCACGGGACTCCCTTGCTCCCAGGACGCCCTTAAGCCACAGGATCCCTCTTCCTCCAGGACCTCCTTATCGCGATTCCCCCCTGCTCCGGGGACCCCTCTACTGCATGGGATGCCCCTACCCCCGAGACTCCGGGATCCCCCCCTGCTTCCCGAAACCCCCTTCCTCCGGGACCCCGCTATCCCACAGGATCCCGCTGCTCCCGGGACCCCCATGCCACGGGATCCGCCTGCCCCCAGGCACCTCCAACCTCACGGCCCCCGCTGCCCCTCTTGCCGAGCAGGGTTCGGGGGTGCCCGGGAGCCCCGCGGTGCCTCCGCGCTCCCCTCGCCGCTGCCCGGGGCGGGGGGAGGCTGGAGCGGCGCCGGGTTTCCGCCGGGCGGGGGGCGGAGCGGGGGGAGGCGGCGGCCGCGGCCCGGGCGGAGCGCAGAGGAGAGCGGCTCCGGGCCGGGGCTGTCAGCGCGGCGGAGCGGGAGCCCAGCGGGGCCGGGCCGGGCAGCGCGCAGCCTGCGGCGGGGGGGGGGGGGGGGGAGGCCGCCATGCGGGGCGGGCGCTGAGAGCAGCGGCGGAGCCGGGCGCGGAGCACGGGAGCGGCGGAGCGCGGCGGGGCGCGGCCGGGCCCGGCATCGGGCCGGCCGGCCGGGGGAGCGGCGGAGCCGGGGCCATGCCATGTCCGTAGGGAGAGATGCCTTTGGGAAATGGAGACACTGGATCACAGCGCAAACATGGCGTCCCCGCGGCGCGGCTGCCCCTCTCGGGCTGGTGCCTGCTCTGCTCCCTGCTGTGCGGGGGGCTGGCGGCCGCTCGGGCGCCCCGCGTCCCGGCCTGCCAGCCCTGCGCCGCCGACTGTACCTGCGCCGGCCCCGCCTGCCTCGTCAATTGCTCTGCCCGCGGCTCCGAGCGGCCCGCGGCCGCCATCCCCGCTGCCGCCACGGCGCTGTGAGTACCGGGGGCTCCGCGCAGGGGCCGCGGTGGGGAAGGGGCCGTGACAGCGGGGACACGGGGCGGAAAGTTGTCCGCGGGCCTGCGGGGCGGACACCGCGGAGGGAAGGGGCGAGGGGATGGGGAACGGGAAAGGCTGGAGCGCAGCGGTGATGGGGAGCGGCTGCGGGTTCGGTCTGGGGAAGAGAAGGCTCAGGGGGGATCTAAAGGCTCCCTACAAGTGCCTGACAGGAGGATGGAGCCAGGAGGGGCTGGGCTCTGCTCCTAGGGAACGAGGGATGGGACAAGAGGAAACGGCCTCAAGCTGCACCAGGGCAGGTTTAGATGGAGCTGAGGAACAATTCCTGCCCCAGAGGGTGCTCAGGCATTGGAACAGGCTGCCCAGGGCAGGGCTGCAGTCACCGTCCCTGCAAGTGTTCACACAGCGTGGAGACGAGGCCTCAGTGCCATGGGTTAGTGGTGGCCTTGGCAGTGCTGGGAACGGTTGGACTGGGTGAGCTTAAAGGGCTTTTCCAGCCCGGTTGGACCCGGCAGTGCGGGGGGTCCATGGCTTTAATGAGTATGGCTGGTGTGGATGCGCTGATGGCAACAAAAGTTGACAGCTGTGATGATGTGCTGGGGTCTGTCTGCAATGGGATAAAGGGTTTCGGGATTCAGCCCAGCCCCGTAGGGTAATGTCCCCGTGGGGATGCTCGGGAATGCTGACGGGCCGCAGTGCTGGCAGAGCAGGGGCTCTGTGCTGGGAGTTTTGGTTCTGGGGGAATCACAGGAGAGCAATGTTGGGAAATGAGCTTTGGATGCGGTTTAAACCCTGTGAACAGAGAATCCAAAAGTCTCCATTTACAAGCTCAAATAGTAATGTCTGGGTGGAAGCCGAGGGTGGGTGACGGTTGTGTTGGTATTGGTGTCCTGAGGCTGGTGGTGTTGGTTTGGAAAATCAGTCAGCAAGGAGAAAGGTGTGTTCCTGGAGTGCTATCAGAATGGTCCATGTGCTCAGTCACTCAAGTGAAGTCACTGGAGAAAGGTGTGTTCCTGGAGTGGTGTTAGAATAGTCCATGTGCTCAGTCACTCAAGTGAAGTCACTGCATGATGCAAGAAACAGGGGAAAAGCGGTTTCTTTTTTTGGTTTAAGTTTATTTTTGAACCTAAATTTGTTTTCCTTAACAAGAAACTTCCCTGTTTCTTGAGGAGAGAAAAGTTGAGTGATTCACATCGGAGAGATGACGTGGGGCCCGGCACAACCCTCAGATGAACTCGTTGCTGCTGCTATCTCCATAAGTGAAGGCTCTGCTTTTCTGTTTGGATATTCTTATCCAAGTTTCCACTTCTCAGTGTTAATGTAGATGAGTGATACTGCAGGAGTACCGCAGTGAGCAGTAAATCCTGGGTCGGCAAGAGGTGTGTAGACTGTCTCCAGGAAAACCCCTCAAAATCCATGAGACAAGGTGTTTTCCAACGCTTTCCTTACAAGTTTAGACTTTTCCGAACAAACCAGCCCTTGTTGGTGGCAGAAGGTCCCTAACTGGGAAGGACTGGGTTTTGTGAAGGCGTTTGTGCCATTGCATTGTGTGTTGTCAGTTTCGTTTGGGGATCTGCAGCTCTGGGGGCTGAATGTGCCGTTGTGACCGTGGTGGCTGGTCACTTGCAGAGCAGCCCTGTGAAGCCTGTGCTGATGAGGCCTTCGTTTGGCTCTTTAGGGATTGGGGATTATGACAGTGTGTTTTTAGGGGTATGAAGGTCGGTAGTTAAGCGTTTGAGGCTGTTTATGTTGTTGTTGTTCAGAGGTGCTGACTTGTAAAAGCTCCCAGAACGTTTTGGATGAGATCCTGTTGGGCAATGACAAACTGGAGATGGACATAAAGCTCTCGCAGGTCAGCAAAACAAAGCGCTCGGAATATGGGAAGGGGAAATGGACTGAAGGAAATGTCCTGCAATGGCAGGATAGTGTTACTGACATCTTCCTCCGATTGCAGTGGAGAAACCTTGGTTTACAGCCCTGTTGAGAGCAGCGTAGTGGGGGGAATGCTTTGGGACAGCTGCCTTTGGAATTCAGTCTGTAGAGTCATCTTTGTCAGGCAGCAGATCATCTGCTGTGCGCCGTCACGCTGCCGCTGAGGAAGTGTGCTGGTGATGTAGTGATGACTGCTATAAGATGTGCTGAAGCACTCTGCTGTGGCACAGGGGTTTCCTTTGGGGAGGAGGTTACCGCCCTGTTTGACCCCCCGAGGATGGGAAAGGAGGGATGTGTCCTCGCGTCGTCCTTCCAGCCATGGCAGATTTACGGATGTCAGGGTGCGAGGGACTTTGGCTCGTGACAGAGTGAAGTTATGCAAGCGGTTTTGTCTGTTCATTTCATGTTCCCTTTATTGAACACTGACAGATAAAGTAAATAATGCTTCTAATGATCCCTGTCTCATTAGAGAAAAGCCTCCTTTTTCCAGTGTCTGTTTCTTTATTGTCAGTCTGAACTGAAACCAGCTTTTAGGAAGGCCGAGTTCAGGAAATCAGCAGCGCCAAAGCTCCCTGCCTCTGCTTGGAGTTGTGCTCAGCAAATGTGATCCCAAATGTGGGAAGAGTCCTAGGGAATCAATTCCTCTCGCATCTGATGTTACGGACGTAGCAACTTTGAGGATGCAAACGCCAGCTTCGGCAGCACTGTTGCTGGGAGTACAGCATAAGTACCCAATCCAAAGAATCACTGAGGAAATGGGCTCTGCTGCTTGCAGACACTCCATACCTGGCTGGAGCAGTCTCCAGGCTGAGCAAATGGGGATATTGGCCCCATCCCATGGCCGGAGCTGGGTTCTTGAAGTGTTAACGCCAAGTCTGGCTGGAATTGGGAGCAAAGTCTGGTTTTCCAAATAGCGTGCGCAGCATAAACCCCTGCACTTCAGGGGGAGCAGGCTTCAAACAGCAGCATTTGCACTTCTGAGTTTCTCCATCTCGGAAACGCTCTGATCTGATGGCTTTTCAAGTGCTCTGTGGAGTTTGTTCGCCTTTACTTGGAGACTTGGCTCTTCCCTAAGCTGGCATCACTGCTTTCATTCCTCAACTGCAAATAAACCTCCTAAAGATGTTCTGCCTTTCCCTTGCAAGTATTGACTGCTTCTAACGTGTCTTTAATCTCGTGGCAGTTTTGAAGTGGAGATTAGGATCTCGATTTAAAAGGCTAGCACTGAAACTCCCCTATTTTCCCTTCGCTGAAGTGGAATGCTCTTAGTGGAGGGATAAGAAGGAGAAGCTGAGATCAGAGGAGCTCTGCTGTCACCACAGCCCTGCAGAAGCTTTGCAGATTTGGGGGTCACAGCTTTCATCCAGGGGTTCTTTGTGGCTTTGGCCACAGCGAAAGTTCCAGTGCCCAGCGGTGACTTCACCCCAGCGAAGCTGCTTCAAATAAAGGCATCCTATGCTTCGTGGACCTGTAGTCTGTGATCGTTTCAGTCCCAAGGGTTGGCAATGATCAATAGGCTTTGGTATTGTTATGTGATGCAGTGAAAGCCTTTTCAAGGCTCAGAATGCCTTAAAAAGCTATCAGGAGGGGGGGAAAAGCATCAGTGGAAGCTAAACTCCAGTTCAGGTAAACCCACAGGCAGTGAAGCATCTGTACGGTAGTGTCCGGTCCGCAAAGGCAGAACAGCTTTACTGCTGTTCCTAGCAAGAACACAAGCAGCCTGGAATGTCATTCTCACAAGGGGCTGTATCCCCAGCTCAAACAAGGCCGGGCTTCTCTTTTGTAAGGAATTCCGGAGGGGGGAAAAGGCCCAAATGAGGTGTTAGGTAAATATTTTGCGAGCGAGATTCATTCAGCCTATGGAAGGGACAAATCACAGATGTAAATTGTAGCTGCAGCTCAAGCACGGAACAAGGAGGCGATTCTGTGGTACTCTGTCAGAGCATTAATAATCTCTGGTGTAAGTGTCACCGTAAGGCCACTGCAGCAGCCACTGTGTTGTTTGTTGTGCTCCTTCCTAAAGCTTCAGAGGAATCCAAGTGCTGTGCCCATGATGGAGAAACCTAAGTTAAAACTGGCTTTTTTTTGGTGGTGGTTATAAAGTCCTGCTGGCTAAGAGAAGGCGTCCACCGTAGAGGTGGTGCGTGGAGCTGTTCCTGCTCCATGGCAAGACTTGCAGTGAAATAACCCCTCAAGGTGTCTCGCTTCTTTGATGTTCACCCAGGGTTTAAGTGATTTGGGGATTTGCAGCCTGGTGCAGCCCAGCCTACAAACCCTGGTAGCGATGGAAGACCGCACGTTAAGAAGCTGTAGCTCTGCTTCTCTCAGCGCCACTGGGCACATTCAGATGCTGGCTGCAACCCTTGGTAGATGTTAATAGAGAAGAAGCCCGTGTAGCTGCTCACCTCATCTTTTGGGGTTCCTCTTGCCTCACCTGTATATGTATTGAATAGATACCATGTCCTGTTTGCACTCGTTTTTCCCTGTATTCCCTGCAGTTTTTAAGTGTACTCGCGGTGCCTTTCCGCGTGTGGCTTTTTCCCTGTTGGAGTGAAAGTGCAGGCTCGATCCTGCTCTTTTCCTGCCTGCGAACCCTGCCAGGTCTCTCTTGCGTTTCTCCCAGCTGCTTTCACTCTGCTCTCGCAAAGAGGGGTTTAAAACAGAGCATCAGGCAGAAGGTAGCGTGAAACAGACTCGTATGGGTTGTTAATGCTTCTCTCCCTGTTTGCCATTTAACGGGATTCCTCGTTTTATCTCTCGTCACGCCGCGTTCTCCACGCTGTGGTTTCCATAACGCGGTTCTGCGTCATCCTTTCTCCATTTCTTCAAGCTTTGTTGTGCTTTGCTTGATCTCTGCAGTTCAGCTGGAGTTTGTGTCTTGTCTCTTATTTACCCCAGATGTCCTCAGGCATGTCTTGGAGTCATAATACCTGAATAAGAATGTAAGCAGGGCTGCAGACGGACAGCTCAGGAGCAAAGCCCTGCTTTCCAGTGCCGCAGGGAGCTCCTGCGGGCTGCACAGGGGCTCTTGTGCTTACCATGAGAAGAGTGGGGGGGACATGGAACTTGTGAACCAGTCCCACAACAGCCAACACAATGATTTAGGCAATCACTGTCAGGCTCAAAGAGAATGTATCTGTCTCTTCCACAGTGGAAAGTTGGCAGCTCTGTTAGTGAGCTGTGCTTAATGGTGCTATTGCTGTTCAGAGGGATGACTGCTACCCCACATCAGCCCACCCTTCTCCCCAGGCCTTGCTGAGATCAGGCTTAAAGGCTGGAAAGCTGCAGCTCCCCTTGCAGCTTCTGCCACCTGCATGAACATGCTCTGCCCAGGGTCACTGCCTGTCGCAACAGGAGGGTGAAGGTGTCACATTAGGCATCCCCAGCCCTTACTTCTGACCCGGCCTTTGCAGTAAAGAATGAGCTTGTTTTTCGTAGCGAAGGACTGCTGTTTACGTGGACACCGAAGCGAAGCTGGCATCTCTGCTTGCCAAACCTAAAAATGTCAGATTGAAATTCAGCGTTAGTCCTCGCTTTGCAAAGGGCGCAGAAAGCAAACCCATGGGATGACAGCCATTCCTGTTTTCTTCCGAGGCTAGCTGTCATCAGGAAGAGCATCAACCGTGCAAGTTGACCAGCTGTAGCTTTTGTGGTATGTTATAGGAACCGTGAGCAGTAAACAGATTCTGTCCTCACTTTCTAGCTCCTCCCTTCCCTCAAAAGGTTTGATCCTCTTTGCTGATGTGCTACCACTGGATTTAAACAGGGATAATCAAAGTGTAATATTCATCAGCTGTTTTCTGTCAGTGCAACAGTAAAACCGGTTCCCCTCAGGTTAGGAGCAAGTACATCTCTTTGGCTGCCTGGCATCATGCTACTAAGAAAGTCAAGCTGAGATTGGAGATGGTGTTTCAGATGTGGCATATGGGCTTGTGGTGTTCTGTTTTAGCAAGTGTCAGTTTTGATTTGATTGTTACAATAGGCTGAGATGCTGCTTTGGTGACAGCACTTGATGGAGGGGAATGGTGATGTTCACTTTGTGGTGATGAATCTCCCACCTACGGCATTTTTCAGTCGTGTGGCCCTGCTTTACCTCCAGTTTGGGGTCTGTGGGCTGCCCTCTGACAGCATGGTGTTGGGATGTGATAGGACACTCTTCCCACTGCAGTCATGCTGATGTATGCTCTTGAGCATCATCAGCATCAGCAGGCACAGTCTGCCGCAGCTCTTCCTTTTGACAAACCTGTGGTCCAGTTTCTAGTGACACAGAATCATAGACTGGTTGGGGTTGGATGGACATGAACTCTGGGTCCAAACCAGGACCCAGCCAGCCTGTTCCTATTCATTTGGAATTGTGCCTGGCCACCACACCGGGTCCTTTTGGTCTTGTAGCAGCAGCTGGGCAACTTGCATTCTGCTCCCCTATACAGGCAGCTTCTTTTGTCAAGAAGGCTCTGTGCAATGCTATTTTTGCATGTCTATGATGAAGTCATAAGGTCTAATCACTAGTTTGAAATGGAGGTTTCCAGGGTGGAGTTTATAGCCCTGGTTGGAGCCTGTGCCCACCTCCAGGTTCAGACATCACTAATTCAGGTCCCCAGCAACAGCCTCTGCAGCATCCATTGCAGCATCCTCTGGCACCTTGGCCCATAGGATCAAGGCTGCTCTAGCAGGGAGAAGGACTTAAATCAGAAGCAAAAGAGCACTTTTCCCTACAGATACTGTTAGGATATGGGGGGAAGCCTCTCCTTCCTCTCCCTGGTGCGGGGGCTTGTGTGGGATGCTGTAAACACCTTCCTTCCCCTGCTCAGCCAGGGGCCATGCTGGGAACGGGTTAAATAGGTTCTGCTGGAGCAAATGCCTCATGGTCAGGGAGAGGTGGGAGGGGCTGTCTAAAAAGAGGATCTAGGGTGTGGGTTGAGTCCTCCTGAGGGAGGAACGGAGGAACAGCTAAGCCTGGGAACGCCAGAGCCCAGACGAGCTGCCTTGGCCAAAGATCTTAGTTTCTCTCTCAAAGCCACGCCTGGGAAGGGGGTGGAGGGAGCCCGGCCTGAAGCAGCAGGCTTTGGTTTAGGTCAGGTCGGTGGAAGCTCCCCTGTCTGGTCCTGTCTGGGATGGAGCGGGGATGCTGGCTGTGATCCGTGCTGGGCCGCGGGCAGACCCAGGGAGGTGGGAATCTGCTGCGCGCACAGAGCTGTGACTCGAGGGGATGCATCACTGCGGTGATGGGAGCGCATGAATCCCTCCAGCAGCTGCATAAAAACCCCACGATGTTCCTCCTTGTGTGTTTGTTTTTGCAGGGCAACCTCGTGTTGCTTGAAGGAGCGCCTCAGAAGTGGCTAATTTTGTCCTGCTCTGCTCATCTGCTGCCTTGCAGCTGGGCTGGCTGTGTTCTAGGGGTTGAATACAGCTTATCCTTTCCAAGCGTGGCTCGGGAAAACCAGATGTTCCAGTTCCTGCCTCGCTGATGCTCCCACATGCCACATTTCCAACAGCAGGACAGCAGTGCTGGCACCCAGGCTGTGCAAGGGTGATGCTCTCCACTGTCTGTGTCTTGTAGGAGCTATCAGAGCTGGCCACACCAACCTTGGCTTCAAGGGGGATGTACATGGCTCCTACGTGCAGCCCGATGCCGGCACCCTGGTGTCTCGCTGGCAGCATGGCAACGTGCATGGGTTTAGCCTCATGAGCTGCTTCTGTGTTGTCGCTTAATGGCTTTCACATGCAGAGGCTGCTGCGTAGCTGCTTGGGACCCATCCGAGCCACGCTCTGCAGGCAGTGCCTGGCAGGCCATGGGGGGGGTGATAACAACAATACTGATGGGCCCCATCCTGCGCCAGGCGCTCCCAGCCACGTTTCCTCTCCTGGGGCTTAGAGAGCCGAGGGAACGCTTGGAAACCGCAGCTGGGCAGAGTGCAGCCTCCAAGGAAAGTGTTTCAGCCCCATTCCCTCCGCTCAGCTCCGCTGTGACTCCCACAGGCACCTCTGAGATGAACGTCCTCAGCACACAGAGGAGATGCGCTTTGGGATGCTGTCTCGCTTTGTCACCCACAGACGGGTCACAGGAGTGCTGTGAAGACCCTGTGGAAGGGCAGGGAGCTGTGTTTCACTCTTCTCCAGCTGAAAAAGGTTGGAAAGCCTTCTGGCACGAGTGTGTTTTCAAAAGGAGGAGTTTGGATAGGGAAGGAGCAAATCAGTTGGTACCGTTAGTGTTTTGTATTGCTGCCACCTCTGGGGTCTCATAGCTTAGGCACAGTGCAGACACAGCAAAGAGGCAGCTCCTACCCAAGTCCTGAAGGTGGTCCAGGCAATCCTGCGTAAGCATAAGCTTGGAATACAGGCTCTTTCCTTTGAGGTGTTAGCAGAGCTGCGGCCATTCCGGCCTCATAAACGATTCCTGCAGGCCGTGCAGTGACTCCTCAGTGATTCGTGTCACGAAACTGCCCTTGCACCTAAGTATAGCACAATTAAAAAGGAATCTTCTCCCGTTTCCTAAAACCAACCAAAGGCCTCGTGTGAAATACGATGCAGGGTGATTCCCGGGGAGAAGAGTTTCCATTGGAAAATATCTTGGCCCCTGCCCAACCCGCTGTAAAGCAGTCGTAAAGGGCAGCTCGTTATTGCTACCTGGGTGATTTCTGCAAGAGGACTGTTAACACAAGCACTAAGTTGGTGAAGCCATTACTTGGGATCCCTGCAAAGCTACTTGACTACGTGGGAAGGGAAAGGTTCCCTGGGGTTCCCTGTCCTCAGGAGGTGACAGCAAGTAGAGAGCCAGTGAAAGGACCAGCGGCGTTGGCCAGAGATTCATAAGTAATGAATTAAATCTGTGCAGAGCAAAGGTTTCGATCCGAGTGTGGGAACGTTATTTTACTCCTACAGAGGGAAAACACGAAGTTGCTGGCTTCATAGACTAAACTCTGGCGAGATTTGCAACCTCCGATTGCATGGATCAGTGCGGTGGTTGTATCACAAGTCTTATGGAATTCGGTGCAGACAAAACTTGAGGTGGGAAGGCAAAAGCTAGAAGAGGCCAAGGGTGAGGCTGTGTTTGTCTTTCAGCTGTGTTAAAACTAATATATGTGGTGGATTGTGTTCATGCCAGCAGTAAGTAGTGGTTTCACTTAGGGTAAAGAAAGCTGCTGCCCCTTTGTGCAGGAAAGCTGTTACAGGGCATAGCACATCGTAGGACAGCAGTGTGGAAACAAAGCTTAAGGTGTTTGGGCGGTACTTGAGGCTGTGCTGGACTGACACAACGCCATTTAATGGAGAGAGAAGACACACCCCAGTTTGTGCAGGGGGTGCCAGGAGCATCACCGGGTCTTGGATGGTGGGTTTCTGCCACACAAACCAACTTCAGAAGCTCAGGAGCCAGACCCTGCTGTCTGAAGCCCTTCCCCTCTCTGCTTTCCCTCCTATCACTCATTGCATCCAGCTATTAGCCATTTCTTGCAAGGCTTTCTGCCTTTCCTTTGCTTGCAGGACAGCAAGATGACAAGGTGGTAATGTCACTGGCCTTGGGTCATTGAGGGGATGAATGAGCTGCACAGATTGCAGTTGTATTACCTTGGGTTTGCTTTGTGCAGCCAGTCAGATGGAGCATCCCTCTGGCCTAAACCAGCATTTAAAGGGTTAATTACAGCTAGCCACCAGACCTCTAAAACAAGCCAGCAGAGCTCAGGGCTGCATTCTGGCTTCCTGTGGATTAGCTGTGACACATCCAAGGCTGTAGCATGATCCCAGAGCTTCAGAGAGAAGCGGGAGAGGAGGCTAAGTTTGGAAATGAATCTCCCAACACCCCCGCTAGCACAGGATGCAGAGCTTGCCCTGGAGTAGATGCACTCTGGAGCTGCTTGGGGAAGGCATTCCATAAGTCATAAGAGTCCTGGATCTTTTGAGGGCACACAGCCCTGCCCTGTGTCCTCTCCTCGTGCAGGTTGGTCTGGTCAACATGGAGCCCCTTTAATCCCTGTGCAGACTGCCCGCAATTCCTGATCATTCCCATCGAGCAGGGAGGTGGCAGCGGAGCTGGTGTTGTATTTACTGGCTTGCTCTGCAGTTCCTGGAAGCCGCTAATGCTGCAGCAGCCATAGAGGCTGTGCACAATGTGCCTACCGAGGCCAGGATTTGCTTCCCGCTCTGTCCTTCTCCCTTCCGCAGTCCGGGAATTGAAGCGCATACCTCGGTTTGGGAAGAGAGCCGAGCTACTGGGGGCAGTGTTGTCTAACAGCTGGGACGCAGAAGGGAAGCAGGACTTGGGTTTGTTTTCAGTTCGGACCCTGCTTGTAGGGCTGGGCTGGCATTGATTCATCCGCGCTCAGTCTCCCCTGTGGGAGCAATGGGGCCGATGCTTCCTCGCCCCGCGGGAGGATTGTAGGGGTTATTTATGGGAGTTGAACACTGCAGTGCCTGGCTGCTGGAGAAGTGCCCTTGTGCTCTGCTGTCCTCATTAGAAGGCACCAAAACCTTGTCCTGCAGCAGCTCTTGGGAAGCCGAGTCTTCCCTCTGAGCAAGGTAAATGGCAGGGCAGCAAACAGTGCGTGTTTTGAGAGGCTTACTGGTGAGCTTGGTCCTGCTTTCCCACCCCTGCTTGTGCTTCGACCTCCTCTTGCTATAGAGCTAAGCACACAACCCTGTGCTGCACCGGCACTGTGTGGCAGGTACCGGGGCCAGCAGGATCTCAGGGTGGCTGTGATCAGAACCGTGGGGTTTCTTTTAAACCATCTGAAAAAAGGAAGAGTTCTGTTTTCTGCCCAACTTTAGGGTTTGTTTCAGGGCTGAGCTCTCAGTTCCCAAACAGACCCATCCCAGCCCCAAATGGGAAGTCAGCGCTGAGTCCAGCCCAGGGGGGCAGCTCCTGGGGTAAATGTGGCTGCTTCTTATGGGCTCCAGGAGCAGAAGGACCTGATGCTGTTCCTTAGCCACTGGCAGCCTGTTGCTGTCACTGTGGCACTGCGGGTCCCACCGTGGTGCTTGGCAGCAGTGGGATCTCGCTGAGGAGCCCGGGGAATGCAGGGTTATGCCTGGGTTTAGGCAAACCCCGGTCCATCCATCTCCTTTCCAGGTGGGCTCAGAGTGGAATAGGGGTGTCATGAGCCATAGCATGTCCTGGGGTCGAGACGTGCCTCGGGGCTGCAGGACTGGGCCTGCCAATGCTGCGGGCTCAGGACCGGGCTGTCGGTAGCTCTTGGCTGTAGCGTGCGCTACAAGATCCCCGCTGTTCCTTGTTTGTTTAATGGTGGCTGATGAGGGGGAGAAGAGACTGGCCCTTTCCTCCTCCTTAGGGTGCGTGTCGGTGTTCCAATGGGGAGTTCCAGGGTGTCTTGATCCTCTGCCCAATCAAACCCAGCGGAGGGCACAAGGAGCTGTGTCTCCGGATGCTGCAGTCCGGCACACAGCCTTGCAGAGTGAGGGATTCTGCCTTCTACACCACAAAACATGTTGCAGCAGTAGCATTTTTGTGTCTTTCTTGAACCCAGAGCAAGAAAAAGCCCTCAGCAGGAGCTCAGGCTTCCTGTTGGGATGAGACACAGGCACGTGAAACGGATGGGTCCCAATTCTCCTTCTGGCTGCAACTCAGCTTTTACACTTGTTTCCTTTAACTTCTCGGGCTCCTAATTCTTGGCAGCTCACGAGCTGTCTGGCAGTAACAAAGCCATTAATGCCCATCTGTGGGGAATATGGGAGTTTACAGCCACTGGCAACGTGGGTGGGAGCAGCACATGGGCAAGTGTGAGTGTCTGGTGTGACCATGAGAACGGTCCCATCGGATTTATCTTACTGGATTAATCTACAGAGTTAAAGGCTTGTGTTGCTTTACTCTGTCTCTGCATGGGCCACAGGCAGATGAGAGTCTTGGTGTTGCACCATAGGGTCCTGGCTTCTGCAGAGGAGTGATTTAATCCTTCCCACCTACCCTTTCGGATGCACCGTGTTGTGCCGAGCTAGGGCTGCTCTTCAGTCCCCCTTGGTCATCAGTACGTGGAGGCCATGAAATACCTCTCATACTGTGAGGGCAGGTTTCTGGGTATTGGGATGCTGCGTATCCACGTATTTCAGGTCTCCATATACAGTTCCAGCTGGTGTCTCCCTGCTCCAGGTGTGTGCCACGAGGGTCCTGGTGTTGAACAGTCTAAGCAGATACCTGCTGGGGTTGCACAGGTGGCTCAGCACCACTAACTGATGAAACCCAGGCATGGCAATGAGAGCAAAAGAGCCATTTGCTCACATAGTGCTCTCCAGGCCAGGGGCTTTGGTGCAGGCTGTGGTGGTAAAATGGCTTTCAGAGGATGCCTCTGAAATTGTAAAGCCCTTCTGCTAATGGAGGGCAAGGAGCTTGTAATGTTGGACCCAGCAGAGCTTCCAGCCTCTTGCCTACTGCTAGTCCTTGGGTGATGAAGAAGCATCCGGGGATCCTGACATGTCAGCAGTGCTGGCATCTTATCCTATGTAAAGGTGCCAGAAAGCCCAACTTGAAGTGCAGAGATTGAGCTGTATCTCTATGGCATGGTACAAGGGTATGTGTGGGTTCCAAAGCTCTAGGAACTGGTTTCTGTGTGTGTCGTGCTATGAGCTCTGGGCAGCATTGGGACCTCGTAGTGCTGGGAACCAGACGCAAGCACGCTGCATAACAGACCTTATCCTTAGGATCTTGCAATAAAAATAGACAAGGCAAAAGAAAAGGGAAGTTTTCCTGGTTTTCAGCTGGGTAAGGCTGTGAGAGCTTCGTGCTCATAGGGAGTAAGGGAGTTGCCTGAGGTCATACAGGGAGTGTGTGTCTGAAGGCAGCACCGAGCCCTCCCAGGCTTCAGAGGTGCAGCTGAGCGCGGTGGGCACGTGGGCTTGCACGTGGGGCCAGTCTGACGTGAACTGACAATCTCACTTATCTTGCAGTGCGAAATGACTTGCAGGGGATGCATCTTGCTGCCACTGGTCTTAAGCATCTTCTACTTGGGAGAGCTGCATTCACATCTTGTCCTGGTCCCAATAGCAGCCCAGCGTGGTGTAGATGTGGTTTGTTTTGGAGCGGGGAGGTCGACACTTAGTCATTGTAGCCTTTGGCTACCTGGTGAAGAGCTGTCCCTGTGCTCCTGGTGTGCTGGAGGTCCTGCCTCTCCGCAGGCCTGCGTGGAGAGCGTTCCTCCATGGTGACCTCCAGGAAGCAGGATTCATTTAGGTCGGTTGGTGTGACAAGAGGAACAACATTTCATCGTGAACTTGTGCCAGGGTTTGGGATTAATCATTACTGTACTTCACGGCTTTTAACTCCAAGCTAAAGCCATCCACATCACCTGACAGCTCTGCAAGCAAAACCTTTGGGGTATCAGATTTTGGCATGGCTTTGCTACCCGGAACTGGGCTTTCTGCGAGGCATGAGGGAATGGAGAGCAATGGTTAATAGCTAGGATGGAGTTAATCAGTCACCGAATTCCTCGGCTACAAACTCTCCCTCAGTGTTTTCTTTGGTGCATTGCTGGAAAGGAAACGGGGGTATGTGAAGCAAAACCATACTTAACAAGTCACAGTAGCCCTGGTGTGTGTAGGATTCCTTGCCTTTTGCTGAGGGTGGAGCTCCCCTTTGGGAAGAGATGCTTGAATGAGCTGATAGAGCTGAGCAGTGCTGCTAAACTTGATCTGTCTGCGCCTTCCACTCTGGATGCCTGGGGCAGAGGCTGAAGGAGGGAATAAGTGTCTGGCCTTTCACCTGCCTGAGACCCAAGGCAGAGATATGTGTTGTTCTTGCTGCAGACAACGGCATCGCCAACAGCTCGAACACAAGTGGGAAAGCTTATCTTGGTTAATAAAATAGCAAGGATGCAACAAGTTACAGGAGTCCAGCCCTGCCAGCCAAAATGTGAGTCAGCTGCCTCCTGGAGCTGGACGTTCAAAATAAACCAAAAGAGGCCAAATGTTGGTGCCTCTGGGGGATTGAGCCTGAAGTCCCATGTGGGGAATGGTTGGAGGTGTCTGTATTTCCCAGTAAGGAGATGTAGAGGAAAAGAGAGACTTCAGCAAAATGAAAGGGAAGGGAAAAATTTTATGTGATTCCAGGAGGCAGCTTTAGGGAGCTCCCAGCTTCTTTTACAGCAAGGCTGAGTATATCTTCTAATTCCCTCTGTGGGGTAGAAGTGGGTTATCTAGAGCCACACACCGTAGGACCAGGAGCTGGTTAGGAATCAAGCGAGGCTGATACAGGCTTTGAGGTTCAATTGAGGGTCAATTCTGGAGGATTTCCCATGGGATCAGGTGGATTGTGTGTGATTTCTGCTCTTTGGAGGTAAATATTTAAGCTGGAGGTAACCCCAGGCCGGACTGAGCACTGCACCAGACTCAGCCTGCCTTGGAGCCAGGGATCAGGGCCTGCCCTCTTGTTCCTCCTAGCCCTCATTCACCTCCCAACCAGTACTCAGACCTTGGGAAGCTTTATCCCTTGTGGCTTTTGTCTTTTTGTGAGGCAGGAGAGTGGCTGCAGGGTTGGGATGATGTGTGATGTGATGTGCCCAGATGTGCTGATGGGACCCAAGAGATGTGGCTGTAACTGGGACCTGCAAGGTCAGGATGTATTTAGTGGGGAGCACCAAATCAAAGCACTGGGAAGGGCAGGTTCCTCCAGCTCCCTCTGATTCCAGAGGCCTCTTCCCTTCTCCAGCCTCACCTTTTCCTCACGCTCAATGGGATGATCTTCAGTGTTTTTTCCTCCTGCTTTGTCAGGACCCTGCTGAAAAGCTGTGATTTGAAGCCTGGTTCCGCTCTGCGTCACCCAAACATCGCGGGGTCGTTAAGCCAGGAGCACAGGAGGGAACAAAGTCAGACTTCCCTGAGCTGATGGAGCTTGCGAGCCTGCCAGTGCCAAGGGTAACGGCTCGTGCCAGCCCCTGGGGTGACTGCGCACAGCAGACGTGGATGCATTGCTTGTGCAGCTGATTGTTTCCCATTGGAAACTACACCTCCTAATTGCTCACTGGGAGTTGCCCGGGCTCCCCACGTGGAATCTCATTAGACAGCAGAGCTAACGGAGGAGCCGAGGGAGCGTTTGAAAGTGTGTTTGCTGATACCTTGAACCGAGGAAGATTTGTCTAAGTACCCGTGCCGTTAGATGGGGAAACGTTGCTGTAGTTCTGCTCCCCACTTGTGAGGCAGCAGCTGTAGGATTGGGGCTGAATCATCCACATCATGAAAGGTAGATTACTGGGGGAAAAGGTGGATTTGATGTGCTGAGAGCTTCTTTTGGAGACTTTCATAATCCCAGGTAGGATGAGCTCTTTGGCTGTTTCCAGGATCCTTTGGGAGCTGCTGTTGTGCAGGGAGGAGCTCCTGGAATGTCTCTCTTTCTTGGGACGTCTCTCCCGTTTCTTTCCATGCCATTAGTGATGTTCCCAACCCAGTTTGCCTCCCCCATTAAGATGAAGCCACAGTCTGGCAGGGAGAGGAGAGGTCACGGAGGGGGAGTTCTGAAATCACCCCAATCCACACTCAGAGACACCCAGTTGCGAAAGGCTTTTCCTGGTAGGGGAAAGTGTTGGTTCCATGGGGTGTTTCATAACCCCCTGCCTGGGCCTGTCTCTGTCCCCGCTGCCAGCTCTGGGCACTGTGTGCAGACACCCACAGCCGGCTGCTCCCTTAGACAAGAAAAAAAGGGAGGAAGAAAATCCCAGCCTCTTGGAAGCACAGGGGTGGGTATCGCGCTCAGGAGCATCGCTGCCAATGCAGGAGAGCCTTGGTAAGGCAGGAGAGCTCCTTCAGCTCTTCACTAAGGCTGAAGCCAGCTTTGTGGGGAGAGTCACCTTCCTCTTTGACCTCCTACAGGAGTGACCCGTATAGCTCTTCATCGTCCTCCTTCTGCCCCATCAGTGTCAGTCGCCCTTTATATGAAAGAAAGCCATCTACACATCTCTTTTGCTCACTGAGTTAGGCAGTGCAGCAGCTTGTCCCAGCACTTCTATAGTCACAGATTTGCTGGTGAGCCCTTGCCCTGCTCTGCGCACATCCAGCCCACTCTTTGTCACTCACCTGTCATAGCGTCAGTCATAGAATCAACCAGGCTGGGAAAGACCTGACCTTTAAGATCATCAAGTCCAAAGCCTGTTACTGCGCTGCTCTGTTCGGTTCTCCTGTCTGCTCCGACAGGCAGATGGAGTGAAAAGAGAAAGGCAAATGGGAACACAGAGTCACCCCGTTGGTGTCAGTCATGCTGCAGACCCCGTTAGCAGTTCAACAATGGCCTTAAACACCTTCTGGGATCTGATTTAAACCCATAAAAGGGAGGGGGTCCAGACTTGGAGCCTGTTCTACCTATGTGAGCAGCCCGGGTGCTGTAGCTGTGGCACAGGCACGGGCAGGCGCTGGGATTTTTCCCCCATGAAACGATTGTCATTTGTTTCCAAGGATTGGATTTGATTGCTCCTCTTGTTCCACACAGCAGGAAATGGAAAGCGACCCCAAGCACACAAGACGGAGATGCAGGTTTTTCTTTGCTCAGTGTAGGCTGAAGGCAGGAGCAGGGGCTCCAGGTGCCTTCATGGAACTGTCACAATATTTGGTGGTTGTGAATACCATAAAGACCTGCGAGGCTCAGGCCTCTGAAACCCAGAGATCTGCCTGTGTGTGGCACATGGGAACGCTAGTGACAAGCCCTGCATTTACCCCCAGGCTTGAGCATGGGTGAGGAATGGTTATCCCTCTTTTAGCGCATTGCCTTCCCTCCATCTGCTGTCAACCTCAGTGTGATCCCTCTGGCTTAGAAGGCTTCCAGAGCTGGGCATGGCCTCCGCATGAAGGACCCAAAATGCTGATGTATTTCAGTCACCCCTTGCTCTTCCCAAGTTTCTCCTTGGTGAGGAGCAGGGATCAAGCTCTGTGAGCATCCCAGCGCAGCAGCAGCAGCCAGCCCTGGTGCGCTCTCTCCATACATGTATGTACATGCGTGTGCTAGCGGGGAGGATGCTGCAGTGGGAAGCCTTTGCCAGACATGGCAGCAGCTCTCGGAGCTTTCTTGGCAGGAGGGTGTGGAAAATGGAGAGGAAGAGCGGAGCCAAGGCGGTTCTGTAGCTGTCTGCAGCGAGATCAGAGCTCGGAGCTCAGCATCACCCGCTCCTCACTCCCGCTGCCTCTTGAAGTCCCCCTTCATTCACTGCTGGGCTCTTAATCCCTATATGCTCCTTGCTCTGTTCTGTTTTCTTTTGAGGGGAACAGTAGCTCTTTGATAGCCCTCCCAGGGATAAGATGGGACAAACGGACTACTTATCGGGGAAAGCCTCGGGGTCTTTGTCTTCCTGAGGCCCTAACCCGAAGCCTGGCTTCCAGCCAGTCCAAGCTCCTGTTTGTATTGAGAGGGGGGCTGCAGTCAGAGTGGGTTGACCCTGTTTGAATAGGCATGACTGGGCAGTGATCCCAGCATGACTGAGGGGAACAAGGGCCTGGTTTTGTCTTCTAGTGTGTGACCCAGGACCTTGTCTGACCGCAGGTGCCCAGGCTGCCGTTTCCCCAGCATTCCCACAGCATTCCCAACAGCTCTGCCCTCCCAGGCACGCACAAGGTGCCTGGCACAGTCGTGCTGCCCTCTTGGCTGCTGCTGTAGAGAGAAAACTCCAGCATTTGTCATTGTCCCAGAGAGCTTGGGGCTTTGTCTTGGCAGCAGAAAGCAGCATCTCTTGTCTGACAGCTCTGCAGAGAGCAGTCCATGGATCAGAGTCCTCACACCAGCAGCAGGATGGAGGATCCAGTTCTTGCTCCGTGGCATCCCATTCTTATTGCACTGGCAAGTCCTCTTTCTGTCCTAAACCCCACTTCAGTGCTGGCTCCCACCCTCAGAGGGCAATGGCTGTATTGCAGGGGTGGATGACATGATCCCTGCTCGCAGAGTGTGCCTCAGTGAGTTAATGTCCTTCTGGATCCGAGAGGAAGAGGGGTGCTATGGAAACGTAACTTGTTGTTATTATTATATGGGAATGAAATTTGTTATTTCGCTCTGCTGCTGCAGTTTGTGATTACACCATGGAGCAATTTTTAGCCTTGGCAAGGGGGTGATTTAACATAAGACCAAAGATGCGGCTTAACTCGGTGTCTGCCATAAATCCTGAGGAGCGATGATGCTGTCTGAGGCTGGAGGACTGGGCAAACCTTCTTTCTGCCAGCAGAGCTGATGTAAGGTCTGATTTATGAATGTGATCCTCCTGGACATTGCTGCGGTGTCCAAAGATTACCAAGGATGTTTACCGAAACCCTCCAGAGGCTCCGGATGGAGCCTAAGAAGGGATCAGCCTGAATTTACATGTCCTGCTGTGCCAAGCCTGCTCTTGGTGGCCTTCCAGCCTCTGCAGTGCTTGGAGCAGAGGCAGAGGATGGTGCTAGCAGGGCGCAGAGCACACTGCCGCCTGCTTTGCCCATCACATAGCACGCAGAGCAGGCTGCACGCCTCTGCCTGTCAGGGCCCTCTGACTGCAGGGCTTCGTGTGCCTCAGCATTGCGTGGGTTCATGCTCTTTCCATTCGAAACAAAGCCACTTTAGTGGTGGTTTGTATTTACCACTAACACCCTCTTACACAATCACCTGCGTGGCTTTTTATCTTCAGGATAGGATAGAGTAAGTTTGTACTTCATCATTAAATGATTCTCCTTCCCTGGAGATACTCAACAGCTGCCTGGGCACCATCCTGGGGGACCCTGCTTCAGCAGAGGGGTTGGATTAGATGGTCCCAGGTAGCTCCTCCATCCTCAACCATCCTGTTACTTTGTGATGGAGACATATAGTCCAAGGTACTTGCCTGAATCTGAAGCAAAGCATCGGCCTCCCCAAAGACTCCTCACCCAGCACTGTGGCTTCATTTTGAAGCTGTGCAGAGAGAGGGGACTCAACTTTGGGCTCCTGTTTCACTCAACAGAAACTGGAATGGCAGCCACAAGATCGATGTGTTTACAGTGGGAAGGTAATTTCTGCAGTGGAAGGGGGGTGCCAGGTTTTATTTGTGGTGTTTGTCTCTGCTCCACTGCCATCTTCCCCTCTTGGGTCACTGAGGGTTCGTTTCTCCTCTCCTGGTGTGTGCCTTGACAGCGGTGTGATGTGCAGTGGCTGCGCGTGTTAGACAGCAGTAAACACCTGTAGTTCAGCTGAACATGACCCATGAAACCACTTATTCTGAGGTCTTGATGGGGACAGGAGTGTTTCACAGGCCTTGTCCTGGTCTTGTCCACAGGGAATGCTATTGAACCGCAACAGCCTTCACTGGGGACCGCTTCCCAGGGGAGCAGACACAGAGAGCAGACTGAGGACTCTGGATGTCCCTGCCTGTTCTTGCTAGTAGGGTTAAGAACCTGGGGGGGGGAAGCCTCACACATACTGCAGGGAAGGGGTCCTTGGCCAGAAAAAGGGAATAATGAAAGAAAAAGGGTGGCTGTAGCAGAAGGAAAAAGCAGATTGTGAAGCATCAACTGCCTGTGACTTCTGCGCTGTAAGAGCTTGAATGGTCCAGTGTGTGTATTTGTGCTGGCAGTGAGTGGTATCGGCAATAAAGCCATACCCTGTTTAGCTTTGCTACTACTTGGAGGATCTGTGCCAGGGTTATTGGAGTCCCCCAGGCAGGCTTTTAGGAGATCTTTTAAAGTGGAGGGGAGCTGTGGGAGCAAAAACCCCTCTAGGCTTTGTTTGAAACCAGACTCCATAGGAGGATGCTGAAGTGTGGTGGGACGTCTGATGCGACAGCTTTGAATGGGATCAGGAAAGGAATACCTGCCAGGAGTGTTTGCAGGTATTAAGGAAGGTGAGGAAGATAAGCAGAGTTGCAAGGCCCTTTTTCTCCCTCTCTCCAGGCAGTTTATTTCACATAATGACGTTTTAAGTAAAGGATTATAGGTCTTGGTCCTGTGGGAGAAAGGAGCAGACACTGCAGTGATGCTCTCTTTAGATCACTGCTGTGACCTGGAGTCTGGAGTGAATGAGGTCATAGAATCCCAGAGTGGTTTGCATTGAAGGGACCTTAAAGCTCATCCAGCTCCAACCCCTGCCATTGACAGGGACACCTTCCACTGGAGCAGCTTGCTCCGAGCCCCTGTGTCCAGCCTGGCCTTGAACACTGCCAGGGATGGGGCAGCCACAGCTTCTCTGGGCACCCTGTGCCAGTGCTTTCTTTCTGTGGTTCCCTCATACCAAAATCAGGTCAACTCTGTCTCTGTTGGTGTGTTCAGTTTGAGGGGGAAACATCCCTTTTCCAAAGCTGATCAGAGAAAGGAGTTTGTGGAACCTGTCCCATCAGCTCTGTGCCCAGTGAGCATCCCGAGGGAGCTGGCTGGCAACTCCGAGCCTCTTCCCTGTAGGTTATGGAATGGATGCTGTGATTTCCTCCTGTTTTTCCTCAGGCTGGGTTAAAATAGGTGCTGTAGAGATAACGTGTAGAGACCTGAGAGCATGTGTGATTTAAGCATGTGTGGATAATACATGTGCCGGAGCAGGGGGTGATGCCTGGCACCAAGCTATGAAGGCTCAGGTCCTTCTCTGTCTTTTGCCTATGGAAAGTGCATAGGCTCCTGGGCTGGTTCTCCCTAAGAAGCTCACATTCCTGCTTCCTCAGGCAGTGGTGCCTTTTGAAGGCAGCCCCAGCTCAAGGCTGCAGCAGGAGTCCCTCTAGCAGGAGAGCCTGCGGTTGCTGAGGGCTTGTGTGCTGCAGAGAAGCCGCACAGAAGCCGTGTTGCAGCCAGCAGAGACGAGCCCAGGAGGGCTCCTGCCCGAGCCAGAGGTCAGAGGTAAATGGGTTTTGTGGCTCCGGACAGGTGGAGGTCAGCCCATGTCACCGGGAATGCTGAGCCTCGGTGAACCCAGGTTATCTCGAGGTCAGCTCCGTCTTCCCAGGGCAAGCCGATGCGTGGAGCGCCCTTCCCAGGATCCGTGCTCTGCTCCCCGCCCCGTACCTCCAGAGCTGTTGCACAGTGGATTTATCAGCCGTTAATACTTGGCAGGAGCACGCAGTGCTTGGTCCCAGGCAGATCGTGTTAAAGCTTTGGCTCTCTCCTGTCTGGAGGTCAGCTTTTCCAAGCAGCGGGTAGAGGGTTGGATGTGGGAATCCTGGTTCACCCGTGAGACCCAACCCCTCTCTGCGCCGTCACACTTGTGTCTACCCAGCCTCGGGTGTCAGCTGTGCCATCTGTGGGCTTTGCACGTTGAGGAGCTGCTGGCATCTCTTAATGCACGGCACGTGGAAATGAGCGCGTTCCTGGGATGCGTCTGCTGGCTTCAGGGCTGCATTTGTCCCATTGCTGCTCGATACCTTTTGGCCTGAAATTCCCTGTAGTTTGTGTGGATTTGTGCTTTGCCCTTCTCAGCATCAACAGTTGTTGGCTGTTTGGGTGTGTTGAGCAGGGGCAGGCCCATCTCCTCTGATGAGGGAGATGTGACTAAAACCCAGGGTTTAGCTGGTAGTGATGCAAAGGGTGCTAAAACCAAGATGAGTTTGGAGGAAGACACAGAGCAGACTCCGTGGTGGTCCAGGAAGGAACCAGGAACGTTCATCGCCTGCACTGAGGCCTGGCACGATCTGACTTGATGAGGACCTCCACCATCCATCATGCTGGCAGCAGGATGTGCAGACACACGCCTGAAAGCCCATTGAGGACACACAAACCATGGCCAGTGACCAGAGCTGACCTCGTCTGATGGCTCCCGAGTGCTGGATCTGACCTGGCTGCTGGAGGAGCCTCAGGACAAAGGAGATTTCCATTTCCTGCTTTTCCTTGAAGCTCCCGAGAGGGAACGGTGGGCAGTTCCTATGGTGTGGTCAGCTGTCACCGCTGGAGTCCCTGTGCCCCTAAACCGGGATCAGTTTGGTGATGGAGGATAAGGAGGGTGGCAGCAGTTCCTCATCCCATACTCCCATCCCAGCAGTGGAGGTGGTGCTACGGAGAGGAGCAGCAGTGTGTGGCTTCCATCCCATGCATGCGGCTTGCAGTGCCTGTGTCCCCTCGTGCTAGAGCAGCACAAGGAACCCTCAGCTCCTTCACTGCAACAGCAAAGGGACCTCATGCGAGGGACAAAGGGGTTACTCCTTCCCCAGCCCCTTCACAAGGTCTGGAGGCAGCCCTGCTGCAGAGCTGGGGCCCTGCTGAGGCCCAGCCAAGCTGCTCGTTTCCCTTTGTACCTACGTCGGGGCCTCCAAGCATCAGCGTGTGTTGGAGCAGGAATATCCTGAGTGCATCACAGATTCACTCTCTAATGCCGAAAGGAAGCAACCCAACCACACACGTTTCTAGTGCCAGAAACATGCGAATGCATTTTGCACTGGGACCAGCAGCTCTACAGCGGGTTCGAGCTGTCTTATTTTCCAGAAGGAAGATGTTTAAGGATCTATAGTGAACATAGTCCAAAAACATTCAGAGCAGAGCCCTCCAACCCAAACAACCACATCTGGGGGAGCTTGTATCCATATCGGCACTGGAACACTGGGATTGAGGAAGGGCTTGTCCTGTGGCATCTTGTAAGCCATTCCTCTTCTCTGCCTGCCTCTGTGTCCGCTTGCAGAGCAGCCTGCCGCTGTGTTTTTACTATGCCCTGTGATTTATGGCTCATAACGTCAACCGAGGCTGCTGTTCCATGAATTCCTTGAGCGTTTCTGTTCCAATAGGGATTCACGGGCCTGACTTTGAATTATGGTGCCTTTGTGCTACGGAGATGTTTACAGTGAAACAGAACATTGGAAGCCCTTTCTCCCTGGGAGTCGTGGAAATACTCCTATCTGAAGCTTCAGAAGGAGCTGTGATGCACGGAGACCACACGAGACTCAGGTCCACCTGCAGCCAGAGCACCTCTGCACCTCCAGTTGGTTTAGCTGCTTAATTCATCAGGTTTGCCTTTTTTGCCTTTAAAATAGAGGAAGCCTCTGTTGGGTGATGCCAGATCCCTGTCACTGTGCAGCAGACCAGAATGTGAGCTACACACTGGGCAGTTCCTCTGGAAGTGTTTTATTTAGCTGGTAGATACAGCAGTTCCTGCCTGCATCCTTTAATGAAACATATTTAGGCATTTGAAACAACAGTCCTCGGTTGTCCTGTATTTGATAAAATGTATTTGAGCATCATTTGATCATCTGGGGACCCACAGCCCTTCTGCTGGGCTCTGCATCCCATGGGACTTATGCTAGCACACAGGTCGGTGGCACTTGGGTCTTTCTCTGGGCCGCTTGGCATCGTCCTAGTGCTGGCCCTGTGGCTCACACTGGTCTGATGCCCCTGCCAGCACCTCGGCTCGTACATGGCCTCTCCTCACCTCCCGCTTTCCCATCAGCATTCCCTGGAAGGAGTCATCCATTCTCATGTCTCTTCTGCCTTCACAGCTCTGGTGGTGCCACCCCCATGTTCATGGCCTGTTCCTGGGGGAAGCAGTGGAGTTTGGCACAGGCAGGGCTGAGCCTTCATCATCCTGCTTGCATCCCTGGACACAGCTATGGACTAGGAGGGATGGAGAAGCGCTCAGCAGCAAAGTGGCTGGCTACATGTGTGCCATCTTCAGCCTGATGAATAACAGAGCTTTGCCCTCCTCAGTGCTGAGGGAGCATCCCTTCGTGAGGGCCTGCAGGCTGTCTTCTGGTTGCTGTAGCACAGGACTTTTTCCTATACGTACTCATTTCACCACTTCTCGTCCTGCTGCTGGTACAGGCTGCCAAACGCTGTTTCTTCCTCCCCCGTAGCTGTGTCTGCATCCAGTGCTGTTTGTGTTCCTGCGTTCAGAGTTCCTGTGTTCAGAGGCTTCTTTCTTCTTTCTCTTTTTGAGCATCAGTTGCACTTCTGTCATGGTTGGATCTTGTGAGTCAGAGATCACCCCACAGTGTGGGGCTGCGCAGGTCCTGCATCCCTGTCCTGCCCTGCCTGCCAGGACCACACCAGCTTGGCTGGAGAGCGGTGCCCAAAGGGTTTAACCAGCAGACCTTCAGCTTCCCCTCCTCTGCAGCCAAGGCTGGGAAGCAACCAAGCTTCCCTCCTGGTGCTCATTTTGCTGTGGCAAACACCGCTTCTCATGCGAGAAACGCCTCTTGTCCTTGTCTCCACAGGGGTTTTCTTCTATACAACAAGAAATTGGGCACCTGAAATACATATGTATGTATATATGTAGATAGGTATATAAAGAAGAAGCTCTTCCCTGTGAGGGTGCTGAGGCGCTGGCACAGGGTGCCCAGAGAAGCTGTGGCTGCCCCATCCCTGGCAGTGCTCAAGGCCAGGTTGGACACAGGGGCTTGGAGCAAGCTGCTCCAGTGGAAGGTGTCCCTGCCCGTGGCAGGGGCTGGAGCTGGAGGAGCTTTAAGGTCCCTTCCAACCCAAGCCATTCCCTGATTCTAAGATGTGGACCAAAGGCCTGGCTTTATCCCTTTGAAAGAGACCCCACGGAAGGGACTGCTCATCCCCGCATCCATTGCAGAGGGCGTTGGGTCCCTCGGGGCCTCTCCATGCTCCGGGTGTGGGAAGGGGCGCGTGGCAGCGGGACAGGAGCTGGACACAGCGTTACATAACGCGCCGCTCCGCTCCGGAGACGCGTTCAGATGATGGATTGGAGCTCTGGCAGCCGCTTCCCTGCAATAATACTTTAAACATGACTTTTCCACTGCTCCTTGCCAGCGAGCGTTAGTTTGCGCCGTGGAGGCTGTAAAATTTCACTTCAAGGATGGGTTTCACTCCCGTTACCAAATGTGTCTGGAATGTGCAGATGTTTCCTTCGGGGAATAGCGAGCCAATCCGCTCTAACACATCATCCCCACCGGGAGGACTCAGCGTGCTGAGCGGCCCCTGGGCACCAAATCACCCACCCACACACGCACAGAGCACCCTGTGGAGCTGTGCCCGTGCTGGGCGCATCCCCCAGAGCCCTGGCGGTGGAGGCAACCCAAGGTCTGTGCTGGAGGCTTTGCTCTGGGTTGCTGTGGGGCTGCAGGATGCATGGGCTGGTCGCAGAGGTCCTGCTCTGCAGCCCACGGGAGCTGCACGTGGTGCGTTACTGTAATCGGGTTTTAATATGTCCCATATTGCTGTTTTCTAGAGGTGGATTGGAGAGAACTGTGAAACTCTGGTTAGCTGTGTGCGGATGAGCATCCCACAGGTATCCAGTTGCTGTAGAAGTACCGGACTTGGAGGAAATGGTCAGAGTTGGAGAAGATGCTGCAAGGGCTGGAGCAGCTCTGCTCTGGAGCCAGGCTGAGAGAGCTGGGCTGGGTCAGCCTGGAGAAGAGAAGGCTCCTGAAGGGGAGACCTGAGAGCAGCTCCAGTGCCTGAAGGGGCTGCAGGAAACCTGGAGAGGGGCTTGGGACAAGGGATGTAGGGACAGGCCAAGGGGAATGGCTTTAACCTGCCAGAGGGGAGACTGAGATGAGACAGGAGGAAGAAACTCTTTACTTTGAGGCTAAAAGCCTCAGTAATGGGTAAGTCTGTGCTGGTGAAGTTGAGAACGTTGGGAACTAAAGGAATTAAATGGTCCTGGTCTGTTCATCGAGGGACATGGTCAAATTATCAATGGAAACACAGAAAGGGCAGGACTGTTCAGTAAATATTGCTGTTTTCTGTTTGGAGGACAGCCAGGTGATGTATTTGTATCGTATGAGGATGATGAAACATTTCCACTCCAACAGTAACTGATGAGGACGTTAAACAGCTGCTGTTAGTGTCAGACCCTCTGAAACGAGCAAGTTCAGGTATTTTGCATCCAAGGACTCAGAGGTGTAGCTGAAGAGCCCCCTGGGCCATTAGTGGTCACTTTTAGTGGGTTTGTGGCATTAAGGAAGTTCCCAAGGACTGGATCAAAATGGGCACGTTACCAGTGTTAACAGAAGGGAGGTGGGAGGCTACAAGCATTTATTAGCCCAGTGTCCTGAATTTCTAGCCCAAGGAAAAGCAATCCAGTGCACAGCATAGACATCAGTACAAATGAAGAAGGAATGGTGTCATTAGTGGCAATCAACCTGGAAAATTCACTTCTGGAAAAGCGATCTCGTGAACCTCTGCCTTTTAAGTAAGTTTTCAGATGGAGTAGATGAAGATGATGATGTTGATGTAATACACATATGACTTGTGTAAGGCTCAGAGTCTCATGTATTCGGCAGAAACCGGAATGACAACCAGCAAGCACTACGTATATAAAGGGATTAAATCCTGGCTTCAGAAAGCAAAGATAAACTGGAGTCATCACGAGGAGCTGCGTTGCAGTGAGTCTCAAGGATTGATTGCAGGCTGCCTCCATAGTGTGTTTGTCAAGAGGCTGGAGGGAAACAAGGAGCATCAGTGAGCCTGGACTGAGAGTGCCAGAGCCCAGAGGAGGAGAAGGAGCTCTGCTTTGGTTGGGGAGCTGGCCACAGAGTGGAGCCTCCTGCAAGGCAGGGCTGCAGCCAGGGGGGTGTGGTGGTCAGTGTGCAATGCTAAGGGTACCAGGATGATGAGTGCAGCCCAGGGATGTGTAAACAGGGAGCTGTGGAGGAGAGGGGTTGTGTTTCCTGGTGTCCTTGCTGCATGGAGGTGGTGATGCCCTGCAGAATCCAACCCAAAGCCTGGCTGGAGGAGCCTCCTGTGAGGCAGATGGTGTTGGCTGCTGCAGCGACAAGGTGGGAGCCTGGGGAGTGTGTGCATAAAACATAATGGAAGGACCCTGTGGTTAGGGGAAAGGGGGAATGAATCCTACACCAGGGAACTCCAGCTGGGCAAATTCAGACCAGAAGCAAGCCCGACTGACACTGCAACAGCTCACCAAAAGCGGTGGTGGCCATCCCATCCTGGTGAGCCTTTGTGTGGAGATGGGAATGCTCTCTAGAAGGATGGGGAACTGCTTCCTTAGGCTTGGTGCAGGAACTGGAGGTGAGGAGCGGTGCGGGAGTCGTGGGGATAAATGCTTGCGTTCAGACTCTGAGTCATTCTTGCTCCGTGTTGGTGCCAGAAGGGAAGGGTTAGCGGCTTTATGTCCCATTCCCCCCCTCCCCAACACTGTATTGAGTAGGTCCCAGGGCTTCAGAACATCTGGAGAGCTCGTCCCTCGCTGAGGAGGCCCCAGCAAGCAGACAGAACACCAGGATCACAAGGAAAACACAGGCGGGATTGTGCCGCAGCCGTGGTTTGGCCACGGCTGGGGTCCTGACTCTGCCACCCTTTCCTCTCTGCTCCAGGCTGCCCTTGTCTGTGGGCTGTGAGCTCTGTGGCTGTGCTCAGCATCCTCGTGTTCACATTGACTTTGTGCTGTTGAAACCTAGCAAGTTCTGCCCAAATCCCAGTGTTTTCTCCCTGGAGAAGGAGAAAACCAGTCCAGGGGCTCCGCGTCTCTCCAGCACAAGCTGTGGCTCAGGGTTGTTCTCTTATCATTAACACGCTGCCAGGCCTGGAGCTGGGGGAGTCTTCCTGCTCTTTTCCCTGTGTTTTTAGGTCTTATCCCATGCTTTGTGCTGCAGGGGGTTGGTGAGAGCTTGGAGCTCGCCCTGGGCAGCTCTCACACCCAGAGGCATGCAGGGACGTGGTGATGCTGTTTGACCATGAGACTTTATCAGTTCTCCCGCTGGTTTGGAGCCAGGATTCCCTTGTGTGTGATACGTACCTGCCATGTGCTGTTGGGGGATGTCCCTCATGAACCCCCAGGTTTTCCTGCTTTTTGGCTTTGTTTTCCCATTGTTTATATGCTGCTGGTGCTATGTGGAGCCTGACAACGTCCCAACTGTCCTCCCAGTGTGAGGAATGGGAGGAGTATTTCCCAACTCTCTGAAGAGGTTGCTTTTGGTCTGATCAGCCTCACTCAGCTGGTTTGCAATCTGGATTCAAGGGAGTGGCATTAAGGGTTTTACAGATCTCCTCAGGGCAATTCCAACACCTAAAGGGGCTGCAGGAAACCTGGAGAGGGGCTTTAGACAAGGGCCTGTAGGGACAGGCCAAGGGGAATGGCTTTAACCTGCCAGAGGGGAGACTGAGAGGAGCTCTTAGGCAGAAGCTCTTCCCTGGGAGGGTGCTGAGGCGCTGGCACAGGGTGCCCAGAGAAGCTGTGGCTGCCCCATCCCTGGCAGTGCTCAAGGCCAGGTTGGACACAGGGGCTTGGAGCAAGCTGTTCCAGTGGACGGGGTCCCTGCCCGTGGCAGGGGTTGGAGCTGGAGGAGCTTTAAGGTCCCTTCCAACCTGGTTGGATTGCGTGACTTTGAATGAGCAGGGGGCCTCTCTCTCTGTTTGATTGATGTGCAGGTTGTTCCGCTGTTCCTTTTGGGATACAAGCCAGGAATGCCCCAGAAGGTTTCCAAAGAATATGCTGTGTAGATATTTTTTCCTGCTGTACCAGTGTTGCAAACTGGATGTGTGCTTTGGAGAAAGCTTCCCTGGAGTTCTCTGCATCTCTTGGCTCCAGCTCCTCAGGGATGCTTCTGTTACCGGTTCAAGAGCATCCAGAGCCTCCTGCATGCTGCAGATCTCACCCTGGAATACTGTTGTGTATTCCAGAAGTGATGGTGCTGGGGAAACATGGCATTATGGCTTTTTTATTTCTTATGGAGAAAGAACATCCCTGGAGGTTGCCTGTCCAGGCAGAGGCCTCTCAGGAAAATGAATGCAAATAGAATAATACCAAGTGAGGATCCAAAGATGATCTGCTCCATCCCTTGTCGTGGTGGTGAATTAGTATCCATAATACCTTAATATCTCTTGAAAACCCTTCACTTTGAGGGAGGAAAATGAAGCATTTAGCAGCTCAGCTGTGTAATTCCTAAATTACAGCTTACAGAGGGCTCACTCTGCATGGTAAAATGAAATCTCACTGAGCTCCAATCATGCTGACTTGGGAACACTCAGGGATTTCAGGAGACCAGAGCTGGGCACTGGAAGAGGAGGGAGCTGTGTGTGTGCTGAATGCAGTGCCACAGGACGTGGGGCTCCCTGGATGGATGCCTTTTTGGGGGGAGAAGTGGGTATCTGCATGGGAAGTGGTTGGATTTGGGCTGCCTGAGCTCTGCCACGTGTGCTGGGATGATGCTGGGGTTTGTCACATCTTTGGTTTCTTTGCAAACTTTCCATGAGACAAATGTGTGTTTCCAGGGCTGACATTTAGCTGGATGGAGCTGCACAGAGCCTGTTTATGTGCAGCACTGATTATAAGCATTAACTTCATTCAAATATTTGGGCTGCTGCTTTCCAAAGGCTGAAGTTCTTCCCTGCTCTCATCTTTTAGGGCGATGTTTGAAGGTGCCTTCCAACCCAAGCTGTGCTATGGTTCTGTGTTGCAGAGGCAGAACAGGGCTGGGTGATGCCTGATGCTTGAAGCCTTACTTTATGCCACATTGAGTCACCTCTTGGCAGCGGAGGACCACATCCAGCGCCAGCTCCAGTCAGTGCCTGGTGGCTCAGGAGGTGGGACACGGTGTGAAAAGCCTCTCTCATACCAGTGGCCGTCCCTGTAGCCACCTCCTCATCCCACCGGAGCGCTCTTGCTGACCTCCACCAGCACAGGAGGATGCTGGTGACTCCCCAGTGCCCTCCTCGCCTTTGGCTCTGTGTTTTGGGGTTGGGAATGAGGAGATGAAGTCAGTTGCAGCCTAAGAACAACGTGTAAAGTGAGTCGTGCTGCGGGTCCCTGTGCAGGCAGCACTGGGGGCTGAGCCTCTTGTGTCAGGCAGCTCCTGGCCGGGACAGCGGGACGCAGCGTGATGCCATCGCTGCAATCCGGCCCTGCCAGAGCATAACGTCACCCCATGAGGTAACGTGTCCCCTTTGTTCGAGTGGCTGCATCCCTGCTCCGGCTTTATACCCTTATTTGGGAAAGTTTGCGGAAAGCTGCTGGCTGCAGGGATCCAGGGAACTGCTCGTGGAGTCTGGGCTGCACTGCAGGCAGCTCCCACCTGCAGCGTGGGGATGCCCTGGCCTTGGCTGGGACAATGTGGCTGTGATGGGGATGCCCTGGCTGCAGTGGGTATGCCCTGGCCATGGCTGGGACAGTGTGGCTGTGATGGGGATGCCCTGGCCATGATTGGGATACCGTGGCTGCAGTGGGTATGCCCTGGCTGTGGCTGGGACAATGTGGCTGTGATGGGGATGCCCTAGCGATGATTGGGATGCCCTGGCTGTGGTGGAGATGCTCTGGCTGTGATGGGGATACCCTGGCTGTGTTGAGGATTCCCTGGCCATGATTGGGATGCCCTGGCCATAGTTAGGATGCCCTGGCCATGATGGGGATGGCCTGAGCGTGGTGGTGGGGACACAGGCTCTCACACCCCATTTCCTCAGGTGCCAGCAGGGACACAGACACCCTCTGCCCAGCTCAGCCCTGAGCCCGCTGCAGGGCACTCAGGGAGCATTTTGCACTGCCCTGCGCCACTTGCTTCGCGGTGGGATCAGGAAGAACCTGAAACATCTGGGTCTGCTTTGTGTCAAACCCCAGCTGATTGTCATGTCTTGCAAGGGCATCTGTGCGAGCGCTTCGCGGCTCTCCCAGGAGAGCACAAAGCGTACGGAACAGTGTCTGCTTGTGTCCTTGTATCCGCGCCTTGCGTTTCCCTATCAACAGTTCAGATGTTGCTGTGGGAAGGAAAACATCTCGTTTTGAGATGAATATTTATGAAGGAGTCTTTCGGGGCAAATTCCTCAGAGAGGGAGCTCAGGCTTTGGCCAGCGCTGACACTCATCGGTTCGGAATGAACAAACACATTGTCACTGCGGTGTGACAGCCTCGGGGAGATGAGGGTGCTCTGTGCTCTCCCTGAGCCTTCCCCTGCACATCCCTCCATCTCCTGCATCCGCTACCTAACAGGATGCCCCATCCCTGGCAGTGTTCAAGGGCAGGTTGGATGGAGCTTGGAGCAAGCTGCTCTAGTGGAAGGTGTCCCTGCCTGTGGCAGGGTTTGGAGCTGGATGAGCTTTAAGCTCCCTTCAACCCAAGCAATTCCATGATTCTAGGATTCTTTAGAAGCTGATCTCTGCAGCAGAGTCCTGGGCAAAGGGATGAAATGCAGCTCCTCTGGGTTGGGAGCTCACAGTGACCCACTGCTGCGTGGCTCTGGGAAGAAAAGGGGTGAAACCCACCAGTGAACGGCCCCTCTTCATGTTCAGCTGCAGCTCTTGGAGGTGATGTGTGGTGGAGCTGGAATCCCTTTGCCTTGGAAAATCCCCGCTTCGATGCGATTCAAACCAGTAGCTGGTGATGAAGATCTCCATATGCTGTTGCTCTCCTGCCCATGTGGAAAGCCAGAGAGATCATCATGAGGAGAGCTGCTGAGACTGTTCCTGCCAGCCAGTGCAGGACCGCAGCCTTGCTCCCTCCCTGTGTCCGGCACACAGAAAGTTCCATGGGTTTTCAGATTTCCATTGCCCCTGTGGCAAGATCCTCTATTCCCCCTCTGCACGCAAGCGCTCTTACTTCTACTGTGCTTCCTAAGAGAGGTGCAAGCCAAAAGGCGAAGAAAACAAGGAATCACATCAGCAAAACCCTTTATTTTTTTCCTGGCTCGAGCCTGTTAGAACACAGAGGGGTTTTTCCTGCTTTCTGGAAAGTCTGTTCTGTGCATCAGGCGGTACCAGCGGCATGGGGCACCCTGCTGTCTCTTACTGCTGGAGGCTAGAAGAGTGTTTGCCATGGTAACACCTAAGACAGTGTTTGGTGGTGTGGCTCCTGGGCAGTTTGCTGCTCTCTGCGGCAGGTCCTCCATGTCAGCTCAGGCAGATGGGATGGGAGGTAGGAAAGCATCTCCCTTCCCTGCAGAGCTGCAGCCTGGAGATGCTTTATCCCTCCTGTACTGTTGCAGGCTCCTTAGTGCCCACTGTTAGAGGCTCTGGATGGAATACGATTGCATCCAAGCTGTTGCCATCCCCTTGCACCTCTGGAGCTTCACTGTCCCCCCAAACTCTTAGCTTTATCGTGGGTTACAGACCTGGAGCTGCTTTCGTACCAACCTCTCCCCAGCAGCTCCTCTCCGCACAGATGCTTCTCCCTGTCTGTGGATGCTTTTCCCATTACTGTTCTGGCTGGGCTCCACGCACCAAAAGGGCTGGGAAGGCACAAGCCAGCGCTGCCCCCCTTCCCTTTCCTTCCCTTCCCTCCCTCTTTAGTGCAATGAAGGCAGAGCCGGGCCCACAAATGACTTAATGGGAGCATGACATCAGGCTTGGCAGGCGGAGGCACGATATACTCTGCTCGACATGGGATGTTCTGTGGTATTGAGAGAAACCCAGCAGAGCACCAGAACCAGCCCGTCAAGCGCCGCACGGAGCTGCAGGAATCACCCCCCGGCTGCTGGGCATCACAGGGCACACACTTCAGCTCTGTCCCAGCTTCCATGCCAGGGAACACCAGTGCTCCATGCTTTTACCCCCAGCACTTACCCGACCCCATCTGCAGGGGCATTTGAGACTGATCCAGCCCCACGCTCTCAGTGGGATGGGCTGCTGTTATCCCTGCGGCACACGCAGCATCACGCAGGGAGCTGGTAGCAGGGCTGGGATGGAGCTGAAGGCTCCCAAGGCTCAGGGTGACACCCTCATTACTAAATGTTCCCTTATCCCAAGCTTCATCTTCCCCAGCTCTACTTCCAGAAGTGTTTTCAAACCTTCCTTTGCTAGGCATGGAAGTTAAAGGTGTCTGTGCTGGATGGGGAGCTGCGAGAGAAGCTCTGGTGCTTAGTTCCTATTCTGTGCTATAGTTGGTGATGGGTTTTGGTGCCCCACGTCCCACAGAGTGTGAGCCAGCTCTCCCAGCCCCTGGCATTACATGGCTCCCTTTTACAGGTGTGGAAACTGAGGCAGGATGTGCTCGCCCATAGCTGCCCCTTTCCAGGCAGCACAGTGTGTTCTCAGCATCCTCTGTGGCACAGTGAGCTCCGGTTTCCCTTCCTCCCGTGGAGAGGGCAGCAGTCTGCGTGTGCTGAGCTCTTCAATGGGCAGCCTTGTTTTCTGCTGGCTTCAGCCTGCTTTGAACCTGCTCCGAATTTCCTCCAGCCTGGCAGTGGGCTGGGAAAACACAGTCGTGGCAGTCTGTGGCACCGGGAGGCTGAGCTCAGCCCCGCAGCCGTTTGCGTTGAGGTTTATTGCTCACTGTTTCCTGAGCTCTGCTTTTTTTCCTTGCAGCCTAGCTTGGTTCTCAGCCATCCTTCCCATGCCAGGAAGGCATAGCATGATTTTCCGTGCAGGCTGGAGAGGGAGAAGGCAAGCAGGAAGCCGGGAGCCCTGCTCCCTGACTCGCGGCTGGAGGTGGCAGGCGCTGGCATCCACCGGGGTCCTCGCTTCTCCAGGCTGTCAACAGGAGCTCTGCTCCCCGTGCAGGCTCTGGGGAAGCTGGGAGTTTTACACCAATTCCTCATCAGGTCGTGAAGACAAGGGTAGAAAATAGCAAAGGAACTGGGCTCTGGTGGGTTGCCAGCTAGCGCGTGGTCTGGATGCAGTTCAGCATCTATGGTGCTGATGGGAGCTCAGGCTGTGGAAGACGGAAGGTGGGAGTGTCAAGGTGTTGGGATGCCTTGGGAAGCGTGTGAGTTGTAGTTAAGTGACAGAATGCCTGGGTGCAGACAGAGCTTGGGTTAAGTACAGCTCCCAGGGTTCAGAGCATCTCACAGCCTCTAGGAACTGAGCCTCAGCTTTCTCCTTTGAAGCCCGCTGCTGGAGCTCCTCTGGTGAGTCACTGTTGGATGACAGTAGAGGGTGCAGGACAGATGTGTGAGCCCAGATGGTAACATCTGGCAGCATCAGCTCGGTGATGTGTGTGCAGAATGACGGCCCAGTGTACTAGCAGGAGAAGAGGAAGAAGGGGTAGGAGCCCTCTATGCCCCGTGATGGGCACGACAGTACTGATACCCCAGAGGTGTGCATCCAAGTGGCCTGACGCCCTCACAAGCTGCCCTGGCCACACAAAGCAGCAGATCAGAGGGTTGGAGGTTGTCACCTATTAGTTTAAGGGGGGCAGCTCATTTTGGCCCTTCCTGAACAAAACCCACATCCCCAGCACCGGGCATCCTGACTCCTGGATCACTCTTGTTCACCAGGAGCTGCTTCCCTGCGCATGCTGCTCAGTAGGCAGTGACATCTAGTGTCAGCCCTACACACTGTGTAAAAGCAGCGCTGAGCAGGGAATTGCTGCCTGTGTTTGAGTTTCTACCTGCTTGTGGGAGCAGCTCTGGCTCTGTGCATCTTCCTGCAGCAGATACCAGGTCATGGTCATCCCTGGTCCTGCTCTTGGGTAGGAATGAAGGTGACTGAGCCCCAGGAGCTGAGGATTTGGGGTCTTGGTCTTTACTTATCTGAAGAGAATAATGACATAATGATAAGGGGTGTTTGTGAAGGGCTGGGGAAGGCTCAGGACCAGCCCCTCTGTTATGGGAGAGGGCTTTAGAAGAGGAGACCTGCCCTGCTGGAGTCCTTCACTTCATCCTTGAGAAGGAGCAAGGTGGAAGAGATGGAGAGGAGGGTGCAGAGAAGGTGGTGGGGCTTGGAGCTGGGTATCCCAGTACCCTGCATGGTTCAGGTGCCCACTTGTGACGGTGAGAGCTTCACCATGCAGCCAAGCAGCACTTTTGATGAGGCTCTTTGAAATGGCACAGCCCTGGGTTTGCAGCAGCAGAATGGTTTGGGTTGGGTTTGGTTTGGTTTGGAGAGCTCTCTTGTCTGGGGCAAGGAGCAGGAAGGCATCCGAGCTGAAACAGCCTTTCCTTCTGGTTTGAGGTGTTGCCTTGCAAGTTTATCTTGCAAGTGGGAGCTGGAAGTGGGTCCAGAGGTGACTGTAATGTCCCTGTGCAGAATGTGACTGCCATGTGGTCCGTGGTGCTCCAGCAAAGGATGCTCTGTGTGCTCTATTGTCCCCCCTATGCTGAGACAAAGGAACGTTGTCTTGACCAGATACTTGTGCTAGAATCCTTCTTTTAAGTGTATTTATTGAGCTTTCATTTTGCACATTTCTTGGCCTTCCCTGGTGCTGTTGCTGGTGAACTCTTCTGAATCCACTCTTGGCTTGGCAAAGAAATCCCAGACGGCAAAATCAGGGAAAATAAACCCTTTAAAGAGACATCCATCCCTGTTCCTTATCCCCAGCTCCCTGGAATCATACATCCTTTTCCTGCCAGGTTGGCAGAATCCTTTCGATTCGGATGAACAAAGTTTAAATGTCAGATGAAATCAAGAATTAATCGGTGTGGGGATAAAAATAAGAGGTGAGGCAGCAAGGAGAAGGTACGGGATGTGCTGTTGGGAAAGAAGGTGGGAAGAGAGGTGGGAAGGGAACGTCTCTGTTGACACGGCTGCAGAGGATCCAGCCCCATCCGCCTCCCTGGAGCTCTGCCATTAATCTTTGAAGGATGATAACCAGTGCATGGGCTCAGGAGAAGTGTTTTGATGCTGCTAAAAGAAGCTTTTGGCCACAGGAGATTCATCTGAAACCAAAGAGTGAAGTTTATTGGGAACAAGCAGCAAAACTTACTTCTTAACTGAGATGAACAGGAGGAACGTGGGGTGAAAGAGCCAGGCTGGAGACAGGAACAGCTCTGCTCTGGATGAGCTGGAGCTGTCGGGGTTACAGGGAGCAATGAGAGGTTTCTAAGCCAGTGTTCCCTTCATAACGACAACGTAACCTGGGCTTAAATGGAAAATATTCATTGTTATTTCTCCTTTCCTTTTAAGCTGTTCCAAAGAGAGACAAAAAGATCTTTAAATTAGAGTTGAGCACATCAATTGTGTTATTAACGGTCGGTTCTTTGGCACTAGAAGTGGCCTTGGAAGTCCCTCATAAATCTGTCTCTAAGTTCATTACTATTTACTCCAGATTACTTCTTAATTACTTCCTTGAACATACATTAAAGCTGAATAGGTTTTGAAAGGATCCACCCATTTTACCAATGCATTTGTCACATCTGTAGTTACTCTACATACGCTGCAGGATGCTGTGTGTCTAGTGATAGTCCTCATCTGTACCCGCACCTTGTGCAAAGCTTGGAGCGACAAAGGCTTTATAGTTTTAAAGGCGTTTTCCTTGGCTGGGAGAAATGCTCCACTTCAACACACCAAACCCTTCCAGTCTGGGGCCTGGGGTGCAGTTTGCAGAGAGGCTCTTCGGAGCTCTGGTGATGGAGGAAGGACAGGAAGGAGTTGCTGAAAATGGTCTTTTCTTTCCCCAGGGATCTGTCCCATAACAAGATCAGTGCTTTAGATGGTCACGTATTCAAAAGCCTGACTTCTCTGGCAAAACTGTGAGTACACCCCACGCCCTTCATCCCTCCAGCTCACCGTGCACATCTGAGCTGGTACCCAGAACATAGGCTTGGGTTGCATAAGGAAGCCTTGTTCTTGCCTAACGCCGTATTGATGTGTCCATGGACTCCTGTTATTACCATGATGAGCTTTCATTTCCCTTCTTTTACAGAGATTTAAGCCACAACAAGATTTCTACATTAGAAGATGGAATATTTGATAATTTATTTAATTTAAGTGAAATGTAAGTTCATCCTCTTTGTTTCCCAGCTCTTTATGTAGACCTTTCCTTGAAGCGGCTCTTCCCTTCCCGTGGGGCGGGATGCAGCACCCTGGTGGGGTGGGATGCAGTGCTGTCTCGGGGACATGTGGGGCACGTCGTGCAGTGGGTCGCACTTAGTGTTCCTGCCTGTGTGGCCACATCTTGGGACTGGGGATCTAATGAAAGGGCACTGACCTGCAACATGGGAGACCCTGATGAGTGTCTAAGTCACTTGAAGATGTTCTCTCTTAGTGATTCAAGTTCTTGGGCCCAGAGTGATTTTGAATAGAAGTTACTAAGATCTGTGCAGTTATGTGAAGGGAGGCCAGGGGAAGCCACACGTTTCCAGGGGGCACACATGAAGTCAGAGCACAGAGTGGCAGCTCTGTAGCTGGATGAGCCACGGGCTGAACCCCGTGCAATGACTCTTGGCAAGCCAGGGAACAGCTCAGCCACACGTTCTCCCTGAAGACAGGACACAAAGGACATTTTCAGCTCTGCAAGTGGCGCTGCAAGGACACAAAGGACCCAGGCTGCGGCCAGCAAAGTGATGCTTGCAGTGTGAAGATCCTGGGTCCAGCCCAGCCCAGCTGGCATCAGCTACACAAACAGCTTTCCATCTCTGTCCAGTGCGCAGCTGAGTGCCAAGGGCTGTAATTTGGACCCAGCTTAGCTGCAATTAAAGTTTCCATCTTTTCATTAAGCTGCCACATGGAAAGATTGTCCTTGACTTTGCGTTTCTTTTTCGACACATCCATTTGCTTCTCTTGCTTCTTTTCTAATGGGGCTGTAAATAGTGCCCCTGCCTGGCGAGGCCGCGTTCCACTCCGTGGCTGCTCGACGGCAGCTCTTTCAAAGAGAAGACTGTGTCTGTCATGCGCTTCTAATGGCAACAATTATTTGTAGAGTTAAAAAAGCACTTGGAGCGCTTGCCTAATTGTAGCCTCTCCAAGGATGCTGTTAATTATTGCTTGATTCCCTATTCATTAACTCCCTTCGCTGTTCTTTCTGCAGCAGTCGAGTGGATGGCGCACAGGGGAGCGGGGAGGGAGCCGCGCGCTGCTGGAAGTTAAGGCTTAGCCCGTGGCGAGTTGAAAGCTGACTTGTGTCTGATCTCCCACTGCAGAAACCTAAGTTGGAACCCGTTTGTTTGTGACTGCAAACTGTCCTGGTTGCCCCGGTGGGTGGAAGAGAGGAAGGCGAAGGTCCTGCAGGCGTCAGACACGCGATGTGCCCACCCTCCTGCCGTGGCAAACCTGTCCCTCTTCCACGTCTCCTTCCTCAATGCTACTTGTGGTAAGGAAACACCATGGGATATGGTGGGGAATGATAAAGCCATGGAAGCACTGGGCCCAGGGGCAGCTGGGATCACATCTCAGCCTCTTCAGACCTCAAGTCACCAGTTCTAATGTAATTAAGCAAATGATAGCACATGACTGCACCCTGATGCCTTAAGGATTGAGTCAGTCACACCAGGGCTGAGATCAGCAAACGTGTTAGAGACCAAGCTTCAGGCAGCCATCAGATGACACCAGCTCCGTGATCTCCAGCATCAGGCTTTCATTCTCTCAGGCTTTTAACAGCCTGACTTTAAGCAGTGAAACCTCATTGAAGTTGATGGGACCTGAGGGGATGCCAAGGTGAAACTGTGCAGGTGATAGGGCTCCAGGTGGGGAGGGTGGAAGGAGCACTACAGATCTACAGCCCTGGGTGCATTTATCGCACTGCCTTGGCTAGAGAAACGTTGGGCAGTGTTTAACTGGAAGGTGGGAAGGAGGAGCCTGAAGAAAACTAATCCTGCCTGGATGTGCAGTGATCTCTGAGTAACAGGGAGGGAGAGTGAGCGCTCCCTGGCAGGCATCAGGCATCTCCTTCAGTGCATGACAGGAGGATTCAGTGAAGAGGGCTGAAGGAGCCAGCACTGGTGAAGTGCAGAGCTCCACAGGGCTAAATCCTGGCCGGTCATTGCTCCTCATTCCCCAGCAGACTTACCACAGCCTTGCGGCATCTTGCAGGCATTATCAAGGGCAATCACACCAGCACTGTTATTCCCCTTGGTCATTAGTTGTTCCCCTCTTGAACTACTTAAAATGAGTGTGGAAGCAGTGTAATGGGAGTAGGCTGGGGACAGCCTGCCAGCTACTGACCGGCAGGGATGAAGCATGACCAGGCTGGTGTTAAAAGGCAGTTCCCATGGTGTGGTCCTCCTCATGGGGCTTTTCTGAAGAGAAGTGGCTCAGCATTTGCAGGAATAAACGTTTGGAGGGAGCAGTTGGATGGATTTGCTCTGGGAAGATCACCCGGAGCTGTTGAGATGTTTGGGGGGAGATGTTGTAGCAACCAGCAGAAACAGAGGAGCAAACAGGCTGCGTCGCGTGGGTAGGGGTGGAGAGGAGGCCAGGTCCAGCTGCACTGCAGCTCTGTGGGGCCAGGCCCTGCCTCTGGGCTCGTGAGGGAGAAACCTCCACGTTCCAAGCCAGTGAAGGGGGGATTCAACTCAAGGGCACGAGCTGCTGCGCTGAGAACGGGGTTGTGTGGCTGCCGTAGTCCTGTGTGCCTGTGTGTCCATGCCCGTGTGTGTTGTTGATGCACATCCTTCCCGTGAGCACATACGTGTGCATCCCTCAGCCTGTGTGAGTGCCCCTCTAGCACCAGCTTGTGCCTGCAGGTACAGGTGAGAAGCTCTTGGCTCTCCCCACAAGGAGACTCCAGTTTATGCCCAGCTCCAGCGTGTGCCTGGTACAGGATCCGCTGGTGTTTCCCCCAGGCACCACTCTCCACAACTGTGTTTGGTTCTTAACTGGTTCCTGGCAGCCCCAGGCAGCGTGCAGTGAAACCTTCTGCACCAGCCCAAGCCAGGGTACGGCCAAGGGACCTCTTGTCTCGGCTTCCCTTGGTGGCTGGTCCTGCGGGCTCCTTGGAGGGTCAGGCTCAGCAGCTCCCTGTCCCAGGGGACTGTCAGGCTCTCCAAAGAGCCCTTTTATTTACTGAGTGTTGCTGCTCCATAAATCTGTGGGACTGGTTTGTTGTTCCTGTCATCATCAATTAGCAGGAAGCGTTTGGAAATCGTTGCTGAGGGATTAGAGATTTCCCAGGCAAGGCTCGGGAAGGGAAACGTTTGGAGTAGGAGAAGTCCTTTCCCAGCAGCGTGGGGTGGTGCCTCTTGGAGGGTTTCACCAAGCCAGTGTCGGTTTGCAAGAGCATCTTGTGTTCTGTCCCCCAGGAGCTCAATACATAACGTGTCTGACAAGCAACGGCACCGAAGAGGCTGAACGTGTCATCCTCTTCACGTCTCTTCACGCTGGGAATCTCACCCAGGGGACCTGCAGTGCCCTCTGCTATGCTGAGGACCAGGACTACGGAGGGTTCAGCGCCCAGGGGCAGTGTTTGTGTGGCACTGCCCAAGAAACAAACTCTTCCTCTGGTTGTTTGCCATTTTGCACTGAGCAGGAGCCCGGGCAGGCCTGTGGTGGCCCAGCACTCGTCCCCTCTCCCTTCCAGGCACAGCTGCCTGTGTCTTTCACAGGACTCCAGCCCCGGTACAGCCTCCACCAGGCTGTGCTCTTCAATGTCAGTATTCCCATTGCTGCCAGCACTTTACTGTGGGACTTTGGGGACCAGACAGAGGTTCTCAACACCACTGGAAACGCAGCTCTCCACACGTATGCCCTCCCTGGGCAGTACAACGTCACTGCCAGCCTTGCTGTGGGCACCAAGGTGTTACACGTGCAGGCAGAAATCGAGGTGGTGGCTTCACCCCAGCAGGTGGAACTGCAGTGTCCTTCCTTGGTCAGGACAAACGAGAGCCTGGACATCCGGATCCGCAACAGAGGTGGCACTGGCCTCACGGTGACGTATGGCATCACTGCAGAGGCTGGGGACCTGGGCAGAGGTAAGCAGGGTTGGATGCTCCTGGGCCTTCCTAAAGAGGAGCAAGGGATGACTCCCTTGGGTGCCCCACTGACTGACCAGGCAGTGATTTGCACTGCCCTTGCCCAAGAAGATGACTGCACAGAGTGCACCTCGACACCCAAGGGGATTTATCAGCTTCAGGAAGGATGGGGCATTCTGGAGCTTTGCTCTCCGGGTTGGGGTGTGTGTGCCCCTAGAAAGGACATCATGCTTGTGTTCTTCTCCCTCCTGCAGCAGTCCACCCCATGTGTCCCTCTGATGGCTTGGTTTTCCCGGGCAACAACCACTGCTATCAGCTGGTGGTGGAGAAGGCCAAGTGGCTGGAGGCCCAGCAGCACTGCCAGGAGCATGGCAATGGAGAGCTGGCTTTTGTGAGCAGCCCCGAGATCCAGAGCTTCTTGGTTGCTCATGTCATCAGGTAAGTGGGTTAGGGTGTCCTAGGGACAGGGCTTGTCTTCTGGGGTCACATCTGCAAAGGGGTCCAGGGGGAGGCAGCAGGCAGGTAGGCTGGGGGGGACCCGTGACTCCAGGATGGGTACAGGGAGGTGGCAGGGATGAACAGGGAGGAGGAATCAGCAGAGCTTGAGCCCTTGCTGAACTTGGCTGCTTTGCTTGAAAGGCTGTGAAGGGGAAAAAGAGGAATGGGGCAGAAGGGCTGGAGGTGAGAACTGGGAGCTGTGGGACTGCTGCTGGTGGGCATCTTGTACCCAGCGTTTGTGCCTGTGGGTGCATCTGAAGTGGTGCAGAAGTGCAGGGCCAGAAGGAAGCGGGGCCGTGCTGAGCAGAACTTCCACCTGGGAATGCAGCAGAATGTGCAGACTAGAGCTGGGCAGTGCAGAGGGTGAGTGCTCGTGTCCAGAGGGTGTTTGGCTGCCAGGCAGGGCCTGAAGGTCCCCTTGTGCTCCATCAGCACTGGAGCTGGACTGGCCCGTGTGTGACACCGTGGCATGGGGCAGCCGCTGTAGCAGAGCCCGAGGCAGATCCCAGCCGGGATCCCAGACCCCTTCCCCTCTTCTCTCACATCCTGAGAGGGAGCAGCTCCTCTCCCAGTGTCAGCAGCGTCTGTTCCACCTCAGGAACTGGGCTTTATAAACAGGGAGCGCTGGAAGTGTCAGCCTCTGATGAGATCCGCCCCTCCAAGGACCCTTTCTGCACCCGGGGTGGGGAGGGGGGAGCACAACCAGGAGAGCTTTCAGGGGCCTGACAGCTCTTGTCAGCACTCCCAGGTGCAGATGTTGGAGGTGGCCTTTTCATAACCACAGCCCGGAAAGCGCATTGAAAGTGCATTGAAGGGAAGAGCCGTGGGTGACGTGGGCTTTGAGCGGTCCTGCTCGGGGTCTGACGGCCCCTGCTTCCCACACTCGTCTCCTTGCCCTGTTCCCTTCACCCTGGGCTTTATCCCGGGATCACAAACACGTGGTCCCTGCCTGTCCCTCTGCACGGGTTAGGCACCGGTCACTCGGCGCTCTGATGTATCTGGCGTTGCGTGCAGGGCTTTTGATGGATGCAGCACAAGGAAGTCGTGAGCCCTCGGAAGGGAACGAGCCGCCCAAGCTGTTCCCCAGCTGCTGCCCCTCGTTGCTCTCCTCCCAGCCCCTTTCTTGCATCTGTTTATTTTACTAATCCATTCAGATAAACACGAAGGAGGCAGTTCCAGGATGCTGTTTCCCTGGCGATAAAAGGCAGAGCAGCGGAGCCGCGGCTCTCTGGAGCATGCAGCATCCAGGGCTTCTTGCGGGAAAAGGACAGCAGCAGGAATCTGTTTCCCATTAGAGCTGCAGCAGCGAGGACTGCTCGCTCCTCTCCTCCGCTCCTGTCGATTGAAGGCCTTCCCAGGAGCAGCATGTGCTGAGCTGGGCCCATCCCCATCTCCAGGAGCCCAGTGCTCCAGCACACACCCCTTCAGGGGACCCTGCTTTCCCCTTGGAGGCAGCACAAGGAGCCCCTCTCCCCTTCCAAACCTGAGGCTTTGTGCTGCTCCTGCTGCTTGGTCCTTCTTAGAGGTAGAGGGATGCTCACATCTTCCTTCAAGAAAGGATGTCTAGAGCCCTCTGGTTCCTCTCTGCAGGGCATTGGGCAGGGTGGGAAACCAGCCACCATTTTCCTTTAGTTTTTCCTCTTTTTTTCTGTTTTCTGTTTCAGTGACTTGCACTTAGATCACAGCTGGAATTAGAAAAGGAAAATCTCCATTGAGCTTTATTGATGGCAGCAAAGAGGCGGTTTTCCAACCTCCCCTGCTCCCTGCCAGTGTGTCGGGAGCAGTGATTTATGTTCTAATCTTGTTTGCAGTGAAAACTCCTCATTCACAGAGCAGTTATTTCTGCTGTCGTTCCTCAGCATGACCTCATTCATCACTTCATCTGCTCTGAGCCTGGTGCTGGGGAGGCACCAGTGACCTCCCTGCTCTGCTCTTGTACCACCCTGGGAGCGAGGGGCAAGGCCATGCAGAAGCGATGGCAGCCTGCAGGAGGGAGCTTTAAAGGGTGCATGATGAGGCTGTTTCCACCCTCTTCCAGAGTTAATACAGAGCAAGAGCCTCCCTTTCTGCTTGGGTGCTATTAGAAACAGTTGTCCAGGCTGTTTGTGGCTATGAAAGCGCACTCAGCGCTTTCCACCAGGATCACTGCTGGGATTCAGCCAGTTTCCAGATGGGGAAGGGACATTTCCATCTTCCTGCAATGGTCCTGGCAGCTCCTTGTGTATCTGGGGTTCAGCTGCCCACAGAGCTTTGGCCTCTGGTGCTGGCGCTGCCTCTTGGTGGTGCCTGAGGAGCTGGTGATCACCCAGCACCTGCAGCAAGGAGCGCAGGAGCTTGTGACACCAGCCGAGGTTTAATCCTGGTGCCAGTTCCCCTTGCAGGGCTGCGCTGACTGTAGATTCCACAGGTCTGCACAGATGAATCAGTGCTTCCCAGTGTGTCACGAGGTCTGTGGTGCTGACAGGGGCAGGGATTGTGTCCTCTTGGAGCTGGAGTGAGGTTGGCATTTTGGGAATGGGGTGACTCAAGCTGTGGGGCAGCAATCATCGAGGGTACCTGAGCAATCATTTACTCGCTCAGCTGCACAGTGTTCCCCTGAGCTCCCCGCTGCTGCATTGCAGTGCTCGTGTTGATTGCTCTGTCTGCATCCTTTTGGCTGAGCTTATCAAAGGGCTGGTGGCTTTTTGTTGCTCGGGACAGAGGTTGAAAGGGCAGGTAGGCAGAGGATGCTGTGCCATGGAGAAGCCGCTATTCAAGAGCCAGGTTCTGCTGGTAGAATGGGTGCTGAAATCCTTCAGGAACTAAAAGGCTCTGTTAAATGCAGCCTGTGACACCTGGATGAAGCTGTTATTATTTCTGTAGAGAACCACAGATTGCATCTGTCCCAGGTCTCTCTAATACTTATGATTTCCTGAAATCTCCCCCCCTGCCTTTACTTTCTGAAGGAGCCTCGATGTCTGGATCAGCTTCAATGATTTTGCAAGCACTGGAGCCCAGCAAAGAGGTGAAGGATTTAATCTGGAGAGCTGTCAGAACTGGCTGCCAGGAGAGCCCCATCCCTCCAACGCTGACCACTGTGTCCGGATGGGCCCGACAGGCCAGTGTAACACGGACCTGTGCATGGCCAAGCACAGCTACGTCTGCGAGTACAAGCCAAAAGGTGAGCTCTGCTTCCCCCCTGCTGCCCGCTGGCATGCACCAAGGGAAAAGAGGGCTGCATGGAAGGGGTCAGCCAGAGCATCACCCAGAGCAGTGGGACCGGCAGCAACCACAGTGCTCCCAGCAGAGGTTTGATAAACCTGGCTTAGCCCAAAGGAAGAATTTGGTCTATTCCAACCTTTGCCATCAGTAGAAATAGAGAGGAGCAAAGCTGTGAGGCAGAGCTTTGGAGATGGCTTTTCTCTCTGAGCAGTCAGGGCTGCTGCCATGCCAGGGTTTGGTGCTGCCTTGGTGGCTCTTGCTGGCCCTGTGTAGTTTGTGAGACGGTGGGGTCTTGTGAGTTAAAAGACTGCAGGGGGTTGGAGATCATGAGGTGAGCTTTAATGTGGTGTGTGCTGTGCAGGTTTGTGTCGTGCAGCCTCCCAGGTTTCCCAAGTGGTGCAGGGAGTAAGAAAGAGAAGCAGAAAGGGTATGAAATATGGGAGGTTTAGGTGAGAAGGAAAAGCCATCGTTGGCCCTGGAAGGATGGACAGGATAAACTGGGTGTGCTCAGAGCCCAGAGCCAGACTTGGCTGTGGATGAGCCAGGGGTGTTTGCTGCTGCTGGAAACCAGCTCATCCTGGCCATGAAGCCCAGGGGGACAGGGAGGATGGGGACAGCCATCCTCAGCACCTCGTGCTCAGAAACTGAAGCAAAATCGGGGGGGTTGGAAGGGAGAAGTATTTGCAGAGTTCCTAGATGGCAAAAGTGCTGAGCAGTGCAAATGCAAACCTTGCTTGTGCAGGATGAGAAAGAAACCAAAGCACCTGGAAGAGGCAGAAGGAAACTACAGGCTTGCAGCATTCCCGAGTGCCCCGAGCCCTGCTCCAGCTGGAGCGGGGTGGGGGGAACAGCTTCAGGCCTTGCTGAGTCTCGGCGCTTTGCTCACGCGTTTCCTTTGTGAACAGGGGTTCTCTTAAATGCCGAAAACTTCTTTGTGGGAGCCCCTGTGTTTGACACGCGCGAGGCAGTGAGGAACGAGCCCGAAGATGCGCCGTCAGCTCCGTGGCGAGCTCTGGAGGTGAGAGAGCTCTGCTCGTCCTGCTGCTGCTGCCCAGGGAGATGCAGGAGGCTGAGAGCCGTGTTTGTGTTGCAGGTGATGGTGTTCCCTGAGCTGGCGTTCAGGCACGAGGGATATTTGACTGCGCTGGAGTTTGTGACACAGGAACTGCATCAGCCCGTTCAAGTGAGGTTCCAGGTGCATAGACCCATAGATGGAGAAGGTGAGACATCCCCTCTCGATGCCTGGGGTATTGTGAGAGCCAGCTTCACCAGGGCCACGTCAAACAATGTATGTGGCCTTCTTGTAGCCCTCTGTTTTCAAAGCAGAAGCTTCGAAGCCTTGAAGCCTCAGAGATTTGGTTCTATTTCTTGAGACTTGGTTCTATTCCTTGAGGAGACTTAAGTGCAAAACCTGCCGGTCTGGGTGAACAGCCAGAGGTTGCCTTGGAGAAGAGATTGTCCTGGAGAAATTAATAGAGGGAGAAACCTGTCTCAATGCATGAAGAAAGTAGGAGCGTAAGGAACACGTGTAGAAGTGAATTGATCTTCTGAGCTCTACTTGAATACTTTGGGAAGACATCACGTGTCAAACGGGAATGTGTTCTGGTCCATCTGGCCCCACAGGTTAACAAGGAAGAACGTTTTCCTGAGCCTGTTTCTTCCCGATGGATGAGATAATGTAATAAGCTTTTCATTCCGTGTACAACAGCCCCATAGTCACAGTTTTGGCAGCCGACTTTGAAGCAGAATGTTTGCTGTAGCCATAGGGTTGGCTGGTTACAAAGGGATATTTTTTGACACTGAAGAGATACTTTTGACATGAAAACATTAACTTGAGAAGTTGCTTAATGTGTTTTCAGTGTCAAAGCCAGCTCTGGACTCGCTTTGTCTTGAGCACAGATCTCTTTTAGACTGCAAATTGCTGTGTTCTCACTGGAAAAGAGACTTTGTTAGTAATGGTCTTTGTGCCTTTGTGAAGGTTTCCAGTAAAACAGGGCACTGGTCTTGTGGAGCAGCAGGATGTGTTGCAGTTGCAGCTTGTCCTAAGAGTGGAGCCAAGGTCTAAGTGGGAATTGGTGCATTTGGAGCAAGGAGAAGCGTTACTGGTCAGAATGGTGATCCTTGCTTTCCCTATCACTTCTTCCAGACTACCAGCAGGAAAGAAACGCCACAGAACCATTCCACGTGGCTCAGGATGATGGGAACTGGACGCTGCTCGAATGTCCTCCTGGTTTCCAGTGGTGCCATTTGACTAATCTGTGCTCCTCATTGAACGACTGCTGCAACGAGACCCAGTGTGCCAACGCTTCTCTTGCCAGCGCCCGTCCCCCCCTCTCCCCTCTGCACAATGACAGCCAGCTCAGCTATGAACTCATCAAGGAAGTCCTCTTTACGATCCCAGCCGGCCCTTCTTCCCACTATCTGGTCAGTGTTTACTAGCTGTTGTAACCAGCGAGTAGGAGGGGCAGTTCTCTCCTGAGTGCTCTGGGTGAATAAAGGATTGGTCCCAAGTTGCAGATGGAGATACCGAAGCCCATTGAAATGAAATGACTTGCCCAGTGTCACACACGCCACCAACTGCAAGCCATGGGCTCCCTGCAGGAACCTGTTGCAATAACCCAGTTGCTCAAAAGGCTGAGCAACCATTCCCATTGCACTTAAGCACTGAAGATAGAGCAGGAAGCTGGTTTCTGAGCTAGCACATTTGACTCAGAGGGGCTGGGGAGAGCAGAGTGGTGACATGTCTCCCCATGCTGTGGCTGGATCTGTGGCTTCCCAGTTGGTTTCCACTTGGCAGTAAATCCAGCTGCCTTGCCCGGACAGGAGTTGAGTGCTGAGTGCTCTGAACTTGAAGCATTAATCCAAAAGTGTCTCCTCTCTCTGCAGGTCACATTCAGGAAAGAAAATATCTTTGTCAAGGCTGAGGATGTCTTCAGTCTCCAACATAGCGCAGGCTTGGGCTCACTCCTCCAGTGCCAACCGAGTACCACATCCTCTTACAGAACCAGTGTCTTAAGCATGAACTCTTCAGACTGGGAGCTTGGCCTGGCTGATGGCTTCTTTGGTGCCTCCTGGATAAACAACACTGTTTGCTCGCTCCGTGTTTACTACGCTGAGGAGCAGCTGGTCCCAGTGATCAGCCCCCACAACACGGGGCTGGAGCATCCCGGTCGCTACACGGTCAGAGCCCACGTGGACAACGGGGTCTTCAGCACCAACGTGTCCTGCAGTTTCTGGGTGACTTCCGTGGTGTCAGGCCTGCGTGTCATCCACCCTGCTCCTCAGGGTGGCAGGGTCTACCTGCCATCCAACCACAGCACCCTGCTCATCAAGCTCTCTTCAGGGGTGAACGCCACAGCGAGCTGGCTGGGAGACAACCGCACCTTCCCCTTCGAGGGGTCCTGCCCGGCGGCTCTTGCCCCGCTCACAGCAGAGTGTGCCCGGGAGAGCAACGACACCTGGTTCGCTGTGGTCAGCCTGAGCGGCCTCAGGGAAGGGGTGAGCACCCACGTGCTCGTGGCAGAGAACACCGTGAGCACCCAGAACATCACCGTCACAGTGAAAGTGGAGGAGCCCATCCGCGGGCTGCGGGCCACCCCTGACCCTGAGAGCAGAGTCCTGCTAAACACACGAGTGGTGAGTGCTGACTGCTGTTGTTGTTTCATCCCTCGGCAGTGGTTTTAGCCCTTGGCACTAAGGGGGTGTGTGGCTCATGAGGAGGTTGGGGCTCAGCTCCACACTGGTGGGGTGTAGCACTGCTTGCTGCTAAGCACCGCTCCCAGGCCATGCAGACAGCGCTGCTGCAGACAGGGGCATGTGGCAGAAAGCACTGGTGCTTTCCAGCAGGAAGTACGTTGGATTCCCTCAGAGGTAAGTGCCTCCTGCAAGGGGGGACGCTGGCTTTCCAGTTCCGTGGAAAACCAGAGACATTCTGAAGAACCAGCATTTAACTGCTTCTGACTTGTCAAGGTAGTTACTCCTTTAGATTCGCTCCTCTAAATCCTCACATCAGTTGGCTGAAGCTATAAGAATGTTTTATCCATCCACCCAAGTCCTGGAGTTACTCTGGTGTTTGCAGGCTCTTTTCCTTCAGTCCCCTGTCCCCAGAGCTAGAGCCAAGCCCTCAGAACCTGAGCAGGAACTGCCCGTGGGTGTCTGTGAAATGCTCTGCTCAAGCTCTCGCTGCTTATGGCAGAACCCTGTGCCTGCAATGCCTGTTGGTCTCACCCTTCCTGGCTACATGGTCTGCTGGGGAGGCACTGGGGGAGTGAGGAGGGAGCCTACCCTGTGCAGTGCAGGGCAATACAGGCTTTGGGTCGTGGACAGGGGTCAGAGGCTCAGCTCAGAGGTGTAGCTAAAGCTGAGTTCTTTCTGCAAAGCTATCGGAAGGGTTTTAGGCAGCAAGAGAGACCTGATCAAAAGAGCAGAGCCCTAGGGAGGGGGACAGGCAGCCTGGGGCCTGCTCCCCGCTCTGCTGTTGATTTATGGAGTCAGGGGCTGCATTTCTCTACCAGCAGCAAAGGCACAGATGATCTGGCACCTCTGTGTCATGCTCTGAGCATCCTGTCCTGCAGTGTGTGATGCCTCCCAGCCTGGCCCTGCTCCCTCTCCAGTTCAGCTGGGGATCTCCCGGGAAGCGCTGTGCCTCCTGCTCTCTTGCACCAGTGTGAAATGTTCTCCTGCCTTTCAGAGCTACATCCCAGTGATGGAAGCTGGCTCAGATGTGACTTTCCGATGGACAGTAGATGATAAACCATCTTTCACTTTTTACAATATTGTCTTCAACGTTATCTACCAAAGCCCAGCTGTGTACAAGCTTTCGGTAAGCCAAGGCCTTTCCCATCATACCATTGCAATCCTGGGTTTCCATCTCATCCCACAAACTAAGCAGGAAAAGCAGCAGGGAGAGGAGGCAGAGTTGAGGTTTTCACTGTGCACTTAATGAGCTTGTCTGCTGCTTCTCACTGAGCTGCTCTTGCACATAGGGTCTTCCTGTTCTGTTACAGCTGACTTCCCTGCCTTCCTTGTCTTTGCTTTCTCCTCTTTGCTTCATGCTCTCCTTCTGTTCATGGAGTGTCTGCCCTTACTCATCCCACAGGAATGAGGCAGGGAGCCCCACTGCAGGGTGCTGGCCACTGCTTTGGCAGGCAGGAGATGTGGATTCAGAACCAGGCAGAGGCAAGGATGCAAGCATGAGTCTTTCATAGGCAGGACAGAGCTTCTGCCACAGGCTCATCTGGTCTGTGTCCTGTTCTCTTTCTACTGGTGCACACTGGAGCTTGCTTTTGTCATGACCCCAGAAGAAGGATCGAGAGAGGCTGGGCAGAGGGAGGTGTCTCTTATGGAACAGTATCTCTGGCCAGAACATCTTTCTGTGTCATGCCCTGTTCTGCCATGCAGAGCCCTGGTCTGGCTCCAAGCTGCTTGGTCCCTTTGCAGGGGAACTGCTGGCTTCCTGCAGAGATCCAGCCTGGCTCGAGGGCTTGCTGCCACTAACTTGCTTGGTGCAGCACACCGCTGAGCAGCACTAATTTGCTGGGTGAAGGCCTGTGCTGGCAGCCTGGATTGCTTCCACTTCCAGAGCTGAGAGGGTGGCGTTAGTCTGGAGTCCACTGGGTTCGGTATAAGAGACCCGCAGAGCCTAGACACAAACTCCTGTTATTCATTGGGGTGGGAGGTCTCTGTTCAACTGGGGGTGAAGGATCCCTTCTGTCAGCAGCTCAGCTCTCCTGCAGGTGAGGAGGTGACGAGATGCTTCATCGTTAGGTACCACGTCAGTGGTACAAGCCTAGATAATCTTGAGGATCCTGCTCTACTTCTGTCTTGTCTCTTCAGACTCTTGCCTCCTTTCCCCTCCTTTGCCCAACTTTGCTCTCCCTCTCTGTGCCCACTGCACCCAGGCTGCTGGAGCTGCCTTTGGCTTGGTTTTAGGAGTCTCTCCCATCCCCACTCTGTGCTTGGAGCCACTCATCTGCCACTGGCCTAAGGGAACCGGATGGCTGTTGACCCCTTGGTGCCAGCAAGTGCCTGGGCTTTGCAGCTGGAGACACTGTGGAGCAGGCAGAAGGGTAACTGGCATGTTCAGAGCCAGAGGAGTCTCGGGATGAGCTCTTCCCTTTGTCCTCTTCCAGTCCTTCCTTGGACTGGCTTTAGTGGTGAAGATGTGGTGGTTCCAGCAAGAGGTGGCTTCACCAGGTAGGTGACTTGCCAGTCTATGCTGCTTTCCAGTGCCACTGAAGCTGCTCTTCTCTGACCTTAAGCTGCTCGCCTGCCTGGTGGGACCCCTCAGCACAGTGAAGCCCCACTCTCAGGAGAGGGCAGCACAGCAAGGTGACCCCAGATGCATTCTTTGTCCCACTGTCCTCCCCAGCTCACCGCCTCCAACCACGTCAGTAACTTCACAGTCAATTACAATGTCACTGTGGAGATGATGAATAAGATGAAGAACCTGACGGTGCTGGGTGTCCTGCCGGTCCTGCCTCAGAACAGCACCGTGGAGCTTACAGCAAGAGTTCAGGTTGATTCAGCTGTGGATGCTATGTTCCTGTGAGTCCTTTGCAAGTTGCCCAAACTCAGGCTCTCGCTGTGCACTCTTACCAGTCTTACCTTACTCTTTCTCTTCCCAGGGCCCGTTTCTCAGCTCCGTTCAGTTAATTTGCAAGTGGGGTTCAGTCACACTGGCTGGGCCCTAGAGTTCAGCCTGAAATGCTTTTCTTTTAAAGGATTGCAGTGCTGCTTTAATATTGGGTTCCTCCTCTACTTACCAATGCTGTTCTCCTCTCACGGTGACAGTTCCTCAGCTCCTGCTTTGATACTTGGCATTATGCTTCCTATGTTTTCTCTGGCAACCCCAGCCCTGAGCCTGCAAGACAGCCCTAGGCCAGGCCAGGGTTCCTCTGGGGTTTCCATGCTCCTCCTGTTGTGCAGTGTAACGTGGTTTGCGTGTTTCTCCAGGTGGGATTTTGGAGATGGCATCCAGGAGACATGCCTGTTCAAACCTCCCTACAACAAATCTTTCCTTGTTCCTGATCCCAGTGTCCATGAGGTTGTAATTGAACACAATGTTTCACACGTCTACCAAGACCCAGGTATGCTCAGGATGGTTCCTGGGGGGAAGAAGGAGCTCAGGCATTTTTGGGCCAGAAGCTGTTGCACAAGCATGTCCTCATGACTGGTCTTTTCCTGCTCTTTCCCAATGCAGGAGAATATGCCCTGGTGGTTCTCGTGTCAAACCAGTTTGAGAACCTCACCCACTTGACCCCAGTGCACGTCCACAGTTACCTGGTTGATGTGAAGATGGAAGCAGAGGAGGATGTTCTAGTTGTGAGCCGCCCGGTCACCTTCAGGGCCGACCCATTGCCATCCCCTTATGGTGTCGTGTACACCTGGGACTTTGGGGACGGGTCCTCACTGTTCACGGACACCCAGTCCACAGCGACATACAGCTACCCCAGGAGAGGGGTGTACAACGTCACCGTGGCAGCCAACAACACCATAAGCAGCGTGGAGACGGTCGAGTGCTACCAAGTGTTTGAGGAGATAACGGGGCTCCAGGTTTCTGCGGATGAGGCAGCAGAGCTGGGAGCATCCATGACCCTCAACGCCTCGGTGCAGACAGGGGACAGCATCACCTGGATATTCGACATGGGCGACGGGACGGTGCTGAGGACTCGGGTGCCGGTGGTGGAGCACGTGTACATAAAGGACATCAACTGCACGGTGAACGTGACTGCTGTGAATCCGGTGAACTCTGTCTCCCAAACCGTGCCCGTTCGGATATTTGTCCTGGAAGTGCTCAAAATAGAGCCTGCTTCTTGCATCCTGGAGCACCCGGATGTGCAGCTCACTGCCTACGTGACGGGCGACCCTGAGGAATACATCTTTGATTGGACTTTTGGAGACGGCTCCTCCAACGTGACAGTCAGAGGGGACCCGGTGGTGATGCACAACTTCACCCGCAGCGGGACCTTCCCCCTCTCCCTGACTCTCTCAAGCAGCTTTAACAAGGCTCACTACTTCACCAGCGTCTGTGTAGAGCCAGAGATAGTCAACGTCACCCTTCTCCCGTCCAAGCAGTTTGTGAGGCTTGGTGAAGAGAGCAGCTTCCAGGTCAGTGCTGTGCCTCTGTACCAGTACCGCTACCGCTGGGATTTCGGGAACAATGAGTCCACTAGATCGAGTGGGACTGAGGTGACCTATACCTACAAGAACACAGGGGTCTTCCTGGTCACGGTGACTGTCTCCAACAACGTCTCTTTCAACAATGACACCGCGTTTGTGGAAGTCCAGGAGCCGGTTGGGGTAGCAAAGATTGAATATAACGGGACGAGCGTTTTGGAGCTGAACCAGATCTACCTGTTCTCTGCCAGCATGAATGGAACCAAAGTGAGCTACTGCTGGGACTTTGGAGATGGCACTACCCAGCCTGGGCAGATTGCTACCCACTCCTACAACAACACAGGCCATTACACTATTAGTGTGATGGGCAGGAATGAGGTGAGCTTTAATGAGAGCACCGTGGAGGTCACCGTGAAGCGACGGCTGCAGGGGCTGACCATCAACGCCAGCAGGACAGTGGTGCCACTGAATGGCTCGGTGAGTTTTGTGGCCACGCTCGTAGCTGGCACCGCCATCCGCTACTCATGGATCCTGTGTGATCGCTGCACTCCCATCCAGGGCTCCTCCACCATATCCTACACATTCCGGTCCGTGGGCACGTTCAATGTCATTGTGACAGCAGAGAACAAGATCAGCTCATTGCAGGACAGCATCTATGTCTATGTCCTGGAGCAGATTGAAGGCCTGCAGGTGATGAGCAATGACCTGGTGGAGGACATCTATTTCCCAACTAACAGAACACTCCATTTGCAGGCGGTGGTAAGAGAGGGAACCAACATCTCTTACAGCTGGGTGGCCCAAAGGGATGGCACTGCTGTGCAGACCTTTGCTGGGAAAACCTTCTCCTTAAGCATCCTAGAAGCTGGAAACTACACGGTCTATCTGAAAGCCACCAACATGCTGGGCTGTGCAACTGCTAACAGGACACTGGAGTTCATTGAAAGCATTGGTCTTCTAAAGCCTTATGCCTTCCCCAATCCAGTGGCTATCAATGCTTCTGTTAACATAAGTACAACCTTAACCAGTGGCACTGGCATCACGTATGTTTGGTACCTAGAGGAGGGCTTCTCTCCTGTTACCTCTGAACCCTTTATTATACACTCCTTCCAAAGCCCTGGAATGATAGAGGTTGTTGTTGGAGCAGAAAACAAGCTGAATTCAACCAATGCCACAGTTTATATCTGTGTAGAGGAGGTCATAGAGGGGCTGAGCATAGGGACTGCAGAACTGGACTGCAGATACGTCTCATCAGGCTCCACGGTGGTCTTTGAGGGGGAGCTGCAGAGAGGGACTGAAGTGACCTGGCTCTGGGAGGTACCAAACGGCACCTTGAGTGGCCAGTCTGTGGCTGTCACGTTCCCCACAGCAGGGTTTTATACAGTCTACCTGAATGCATCCAACGATGTGAGCTGGGCTCTGGCCAGCAGGAATATCTCAGTGCAGGACCGGATCCAAGGCCTGGAAATCCTTGCCAGCAAGAAGGTGGTGGAGCCAGGGGAACAGGTCACCTTTGTGATCAGGATGTCGTCGGGTACCTCGGTGAGTTACTTGGTGAGCATAAGTGGGGACTACTCCGTGGTGCTCAACGGGTCCAAGTACACTCACGAGTTCACCAAGAGCGGCGATTACTTGGTGACGGTGACGGTGCAGAACCAGATCAGCATCGCGCACGCCCAGGTGCTCATCTCTGTGCTGGAGGCCATCCGGGATGTCAGGCTCCTCAACTGCTGTGAACAAGGCATAGCCACAGGCACGGAGAAAAGCTTCAGTGCCCAGGTGGGCAGCGGCTCCCGTGTGTCCTTCTCCTGGCAGTTCTCCCTGTGGAAGGAGCAAGGTCGATCCGTGGTCACCATGGCAGGAGAAAGAGTTTCCTACACTCCAGAAGCTGCAGGGCTGCTCGAGATTCACCTCAGTGCCTTCAATGACTTGGGAGGTATCAACGTCACCAGAACCATCCAGGTCCAAGACCCGATAGTCCAGGTCTTCCTCACTGCCTCCAATGCCTTTGTCAACAGGACAGCACTGTTTGAAGCAGTCGTGGTGCCCAGCAGCAGGAGCGTTGAGTTCTTGTGGACCTTTGGGGATGGCTCTTCCACTCAAATAACCAGGGTTGCAGTAGCCAACTATTCTTACCTGAGCCCTGGGGATTACCTGGTGGAGGTGAACGCCACCAATCTCATCAGCTTCTTCATAGCCCAGCTCACTGTCACTGTCAAAGTGCTGGAGTGTGAGGAGCCAGAGGTGGAGTTGGCCTTGCCCCCCCAAGTCATCATGAAGCGGTCCCAGAGGAACTACCTGGAGGCACAGATTGACCTCCGTGGATGCATCAAGTACCAGACAGAGCACCTATGGGAGATCTACAAAGCACCCAGCTGCATGAACCTGGATGACTCCAGCAGGATCCATCTGCCAAACGTTGATGTGAACAGGCCCCAGCTTGTAATACCAAAGCTTGCCCTGCAAGTTGGGAACTATTGCTTCATCTTTATTGTCTCCTTTGGAGATACCCCCCTGTCCAAAAGCATCTTCGCCAATGTCACTGTGATACCAAGTAAGCTGGTCCCCATCATTGATGGAGGGTCATACCGTGTATGGTCCAACACTCAGGACTTAATCTTGGATGGGGAGAAGTCCTATGACCCAAACTTGGATGATGGTGAACAGACCCTGTTGTTATACGACTGGTCTTGTACCTACTCCTCCAAGGTAAGAGCAGTTTTGCACAGCCAGAGAGGCTGGTCATTTGGGAGCCCCAACTGCACGTCAGCTCCTCTATGAACATGGCTCTGAGTTAAAATGGTGTCAAGGGAGGCTTTGTGAGCATCTTTAATAACGCTGCTCCAGAAGGAGGGTTGCAAAGGGATCCCAATTTTCAGTTCAGGATGGTGGTACCAGAATTGCTGTGAGGAGCAGTGCAGAGCATCCTGCTGCAGTCCAGTGCTGGCCTTGTACGTGGCCTCTGGTTCATGGTTTCAGTGCAGCTGTTTCCATGACCTGAAGGAATCAGAGAGCTGGTTGCAGCACAGGGGCTGGGGGCTCTGGTCCCTCTCCCATTAATGATTAAAGTCTCTAATTTCAGCAGTTAGACTTCAGAGGAATCAAGTGACTACAAGTTGTGGCCACTGTGATCACAAGCAGGTCACTGTCCTCATGGTCTGACCCTACCGTGGTAGAAGGATGAGGCAGAACTGCCCTTCATATTCTCATCCATGTTCTTAGAAGGAGCATTTATGATTGAATGTGGGATTCTGTTGCCTGTAAAAAGCCACTGTTTTCTCTCTTGACCTCAGAATGGATGTGGAGTGTGTGGGGGTTAGACTTTGGAGTTCAGTGTGAGCTTCTTGTGTTGATTGGGAAAATTTATAAGCTATTTAATGATAAATTGAGTGCTGTAAAATAAGAATGTGAAGCTCAGGTGAAATACAGTATTCCAGTACTGCTGACCTGGGCAATAGGATACTGTGCTTTGGTGTCCACACACCACCCTGTTCCTGCCACCCCAGTGGTGGCACTGCACAGTAAGATCCGTAACCGTGACGTTGTGTGGACCTGCATGCTTTGGCTGTGGACTTAACCCGCTGGTCACCCGTACCAAGGAGGGTTTGAAAGTTCTTTTCTCCTTGCAAGCAGAGCTCGGCTGCAGGGTGCTCTCTGAATTTCAGTGCCAAGGAAGGAATTGTCACAATTTCCAAAGCTGCGTTAGAAGCAGATGTGGAGTATACGTTCGACCTCACCATCAGGAAGGAGGGGATGAGCCCCGAGGCAACGAATCAAACCGTACGTACCCCAGGCAACGGTCCCTGCCTCTCCTTGTGTGCCTGGTGCTGGACACAGGAGCTGGAAGGCTGTGGCCCTTTTCCTAGGGAAGTTTCTAGAGGAGGGTGCTGCAGGCTTGGGGCCGTGTCCACCCACAACTGACTCCCTGGCCTGCATCCCCATCCCCATCCGAGAGCCAGCACCACTTTAACTGGGGGTGTGGAAGCTGCTGCTGCCTCCTGCACCCCCCCAGCACCTGAGAGAGGTTTTAGGGCATCACTGGGGCTCCACAAATGATCTCACCCAGGTCATTGGCAGGAGCAGACATTGGTGTTTCTGTGATGCATTCATCTTATGCTGCCTTGCGCAGCACTTTTTGCTCGTCCTGTCAAGTCCTTTTAGTTTCTTCCTTCCTTTAGACCTTGTGTCAGTCTCTCTCTGTGCAGAGGCTGCATTAGGGACCAGCCCTGAATGGTTCCTGGGACCAAGAGTCTGTGGCCACAGATCTGCTGTGGGAGGCCAGCGAAGGAGCCTGTGGTCAGCAGCTCTTCTGGGTGCATCCCTGGGCTCTTCCCATGCCACAGCACCAGGCTCTTGCCCAGCGAGAGCTTCCTAAGAGCTGCTGCTTCATTTTACCTTGAGCAGCTCCTCCCTTCTCTCCTTTTGACGTTATTGAGAGCAGGCTCTGTTGAAGCGCATGTTGTTTGTGTCGGATTAAGCCTGCTGCTGAATGCGTCTGCAGCCCGGCAGCAGTTATGGTTTGTGTCAGAAACATTCATCGTGGCGTGCTTGGCAGTTGGAGCTGTAGTTAGCCTGGAAGTGGAAACTCTTACTGCCTGGGTTTTAAACCAGGGCTGCAGGATGAAAAGGGAGGGAGAAAAAAGGGGAATTGAGAGGCTGTCAAGGACATTCCGTACTATCTGGTTTCCATGCAGGAGCGCAAAACAACCAGGCCAGCGTTGCAGGAAGTTTGCAAATCCTGTAGGAATGAATGGAGCTTCACTGTGCTCCGGCGCAGGGCTTGGGAATATTTATCCTGTTTTCAAAGTCTGCCATGTTAAACAAGGTCTTCATTGCTGTCTGTCTGAATGCAGCAGATTCGTTATGCCAGGGCAGAGGGCTCCGTCCAACGCTGGACAATCCCTTTTCCTGGGGGATTAAGGGAGTTTAGACAAAGCGCAGGGCTCAGAGCTCAGCAGCCGTTGTGTCTGACCCACCAGTGCTTCTAAAGCTCCCCTGGGTGCTTTGCCAGGGAGGTGTGTGGACATCTTGAGAAGTGCAGCTTGGAGCTGAGCTAGAAGCCTGCAATGACATGGCACTCCCTGGAAGACGTGGCTCTTCCAAGCTGCAGGGCAAAATGCCTTGGATGTGCAGTGGGAACTGTTGTCTGCCTGTTTCGATCATCACCCCTGTCTCGCAGGGATATGGGTAGTGTCAGAAATGATGAACGAGAGCCCAAGGGTCGGGTTCTGAAACATGGCAAGTGGTTCTAGCGCAAGCTGCGTGGATGAGAGCAGGGATGGAGACGGCGGGACCGTGCTGCTGTGCACAGGGCAGCACATCCTCACTCAGCTCTGGCTCACCCTGAGCCCTCTGTTACTCGGGACCATAAACACTTCCCATTTATCAACCTTTTGAGCCGAGGACAGGACCCACAGCCCCGGCTCCACAGCTGCAGAGGCAGGACCAGAGTTGAGCCCACAGAAGGCAAAGCAGAGCTGCGGTCACATCCCAGGGCAGGTGCTCACCAGATGTTTGGTCTGTGCTGTGCTGGAGGCTTTCCCTGTTACACTGCTCCCCTTTCCCAGACTCTAACCTGCATCCCATTTGTCCTGAGATGTCCTGTACAGTCAGGGGCTTTGGTTAGCATCATCCCCACTGGCACCATGAGCAGGACCTGTGCTGGGAATTCAGCACAGGGCTCCAAAGGGGCTTTTTTGGGAAGTGACTTATGATGTTAAAAAGAGCAAATAAAGTAAATCCGGAATTACCTAGATTATGTAGTAAATCCAGAATCACCATCAGTCCGATGCAGAGCGAGTCCTCCTTGCACAAGCAGATGCTGGGATGTCTGCATGCCTGTTAGATGTCTGTATCTTTGTCTCAGATCTCTGATGGAGCCTTTTGCTTTCCCAGGTGTTCATCAAGAGAGGGGGAGTCCCTATTGTGTCCTTGGAGTGTGTTTCCTGCAAGGCTCAGTCTGTCTATGAAGTTAGCAAGAGCTCCTACGTCTACCTGGAGGGGACCTGCCAGAACTGTCACAATGACTCCAAGCTCGGGGTAAAGTCATTAGCAATGCTGGTCTTTGCTTCAGTGTGGTGGGCTTTAGGGATAGGGGGAGAGTCAAGGAGGAGAGGATGGAAAGAGCTGGGTGAGAAGTCCTGGATCTAAACTGCCACAGAGAGGCGGAGGGGAAACAGTCTCTGACCACAGATGCAATGGCTGGGTCAGGCTTGGGGGATGAAGGCTGACTGGTACCAGTCTCTTCATCACAGCCCCTGGAACTGGCTGCAGGACTGGCTTGTTGGGTTGGAGGTTTAAAGCACAGAACTTGTTTGGTGTGACGTGGGACTCCTGCGTGGTGTCCCCGTGTCTCGGCAGCATTGAGGAGGCCAGGAGAGCCTGTGGAGCAGGTTCCCCATGTCCTGTAGCCACTGGACCCCTGTGAGATGCCCAGAGCTTTCCTTCACCCCGGGTTCTGCCTGCAGGCTGCAGGACTCATGGCCTGTCAGTCCTCCATCAGTGTCTCCTCCTACCCAAGGGCTGGGACATTTTCAAGCCAAGCCCACGGGTGACCATCCCTTCCCACACCAAAGTACGGTTTTCCTACAATAAGTCTCCAAAGTGTTTTCTTCTCCTGCTGCCTGGCATCCTTCTCATTATTCTGGGGTCTCAAGCAGAGGTTGTTCAGTCTCTTGGGATTCCCCCAAGCCCTTTGTGCCCTCCTGGAATTACCCGTTCCCCTGCACAGCATCTCTGCAGCCCATTGAAGGAGGCAGGTCTCAGAAGTGGAATTCCTGTCGTGGGAGCTGATCCGCATGGCTCCCAGCATGTCCTTTTGTGGTGTTTTCTGGTGGGCTATCTCAGTGTTCCTCTTGGTATCGCAGTTGGACGTTTGTGCTATTAACAGCAACCACCCAGGCCACGTTCAGCTTCAGGCACATAAACCGTGGGGTCCCGTGGAGACTCCACCAGCACTGCATTGATTTCCTGTGGTTTGTATTCGCTGTTATGAAATCCTCTTGTCGGAGGGTGATGTAATCCCAGCAACTAAAGTAGATCTCACAGTGGAAATATTCCCACCAGACATTTGGGAAAGGCTCCAGTTCTTGTTGCTGTAGCGCACAAGACTAAAAGCTTGAATTATCAACTGCAAATTTGGCAGATGCTCCCACTGGAAATCTGTTACTTTTTATATGAGTCTCAAAGCTGAAACCATTTTAAGGACATAAGTTCAGATTGAACCAAAACCCCTCCTGTCTCTCCCCTCTTCATCCCGACAGCGATGGGCAGCGCACAGCTTTAAAAACAAGTCCCTCGTCCTGGACAAAAGGACAACCTCCACTGGTGACACAGGGATGAACCTGGTCCTGAGGCAAGGGGCTCTGAAGGACGGGGAGGGGTATACCTTCACCCTTCACATCACTGACCTCACAACGGGGGAGGAAGGATTCGCCTCCATCGACCTGCTCCCAAACCAGCCTCCGGTCGGAGGATCCTGCCGGCTGTCTCCCAAGGGACCCCTCAAGGCGCTGATGGCAAAGGTGCACTTTGAGTGTGCAGGTGAGAGCATAGAGCCCGCAGTACCTGTCAGCCCTGCTTCCCATTCTGAGCCCCAAAGCTTGGCCACAAGCAGCTTTGTGTGCCCAGATCATGGAGTTCCAAAACTCGTGGTAGCAACCAGGCACTTTGCTCCTAGTTCATGCAGTTGAATGGTGCTATCCAGGCCAGGACAGTAGTTGCAGGAGAAACTGGTATTTCAGTGCAGGAAACAGAAGATAGGTGCCTGAAACTGAGTCACACATATGTGGGAAGAGTCAAAGACAAAGCACTGGGGCCTCCTCTGCCATGGGGGCTGGATGTTCCCGTCGGCAGTTACCTTCTCGACCAGCTGCAGGGACAGCAGCAATGAGTCTAGCTTTGGAGAAGTGGCCTGGCTGACATCCTGTAGCCTTGGGCCAAGGAATAAGAGCCTCTGAAAAGCAGATTTCCCCAGATGATCAGTGTCAGAGATGAATGCTGTCTGTGCATGAATGCTCGGAAGCCACGCTGCACAGGAGGTCAGTTCTGCTGGGGCTGGGGAGGCTGCTCACCAAAGCCTGGCTTAAGCTGGGGGAGGAGAAGAGGATTCAGTGTGGTAAGGCTGTGACTTTGGTATGGTTTGAGCTGCCCAGAATAACGAGGAAATGAGGGTCCCTTTGGAGCGGTGGGGATTGGAGCTCTTAGTGGTTGTTTTTCAGCTGAAGTGAAACGTGCAGGATGTAGACCCACCGCTCTGTGTCCGCTTTCACTGGTGCTCAGTGGCAACATGCAGTGAGTGTCCCAGCTGCCCGCCTCCCACAAGGCTCCCCAGAATTCCCAGGAGCTCCGAGGAAACCTGTGTGCGGGTTTTACCCTTAACTCAGTTGTTCCTGAGATGCTGAAGTGCCTGAGGGCTGCACTGTAATACCAAGCTTTGCAGGGCTTGTACAGGAGCTGTTTGCCCTCGGGTCAGTGCCATTCCCGGCCCCATTGGAGTTGTTCCCGTTTCATTTTGATCACAAACTCTTCCTAAATGCCTATAAACGTGGCAGCACCCAAACCCCTGAACATCAGAAACCTTGAGAGGGGCAGAGCTTTGCATTGCAAGCCCTGAAGCCATCCCTGCAGCCTGGTGGAGTCCTCAAGCTCTCCTCACTGTGGGGACAGCCTGTCTGTGTGTCAGAGCAGGGACCCCGTGCTAGGGACAGCTGAAGCGTTCTGATGGCTTCCTTGCCCCTCTCAGAGCCCACGTCTGGGTTTGTTTTGCAGGCTGGCGGGACACGGAGGATGCAGAGGGACCGCTGGTGTACATCCTCATGGTGTCTCGGCACCGGGCCGGGCACTACCACGAGTTCTGCGTGTACAAGGGCAGCCGTGCCGAGCACAGCGCCTTCCTGCCCCCCGGCTTCCATGAGAGTGGCTTCATGGTGTCCGTGTCTGTCCTTGTCCAGGACCAGCTGGGAGCGACCGTGGTGGCCATCAACCGGTAAGAGGCTGGGCTCGTGTGGCAGCTCCAGGCTCCCGCATCACGGTCATGCCTTGGCCCCTGGGTCCATGTCCTGCAGGGCTCAAGCACATCCTGGGTGAAGCAGGAAGATGAGGGGAGGCTCAGCAGAAGTGCAGTGAGAATTCCAGCCCTTGTGGGGTGAATCGCACAGCAGGGAGGCTTCCCCATACGTTACTGCTTTCCTGAGCATCTCCGTAATTCCCTGGTGACACCTTGCTTTGAAGGCACAGTGTCACGTTCTCAGACCTCTGTGCTCTGCCACCTCCTCTGTATCAGGAGCCCTCAAAAGAGAGCTGGCAGCACCAAGCTGTGGTCCCACCCTCTCAGGCCAGAGCCCATGGTCCTGCAGTGCCTGCAGGATGAGGAGCTGTGTCCCATTTGTTCCTTAGACCCCAAAAGCAGTGTAACTCCTCCCAGCTAAAGGGCAAATTCTGCCCCCTTCTCCAGCCCCATTTGGTTTGCCCTTAACCCAAATGCCTCTTTCCCTTGGCAGCTCCATGGAAATCGGCTTACCTGAGGGCTTTCCAAGCCTCTCCCACTGGCTCTACAATCAAACTGACACCGTGCTCCAGGGCTTAGTGAAACAAGGGGACCCTCAGCAGGTCATTGAATACTCTCTGGCCCTCATCACCATCTTAAATGAGGTAAAGCAGCACTCTCTGCCCTAGGGAGACCTCCAAGACAGCCTTGCAATCACCACTGATGTTCTTTGGCCACATTTGGTGCAGCGATGCAGGGAAATGACTGAGGCTGCAGCTCTTCATGTAAACCAGTGTGCGTGCATGCTGGGAGCTGGGCTGGACCTGTGTGCATGCATCAGAAGCAGAAACAAGCTCCAGACACACGACGACCAGGGAAAGCAGAGAGGCTGCACAGTAAAACCAGGGTCCTAGAGAAGGCAGTGGCCTCGGTGTCTCCCATGCACCCTACTTTCTGCCCTCATAGTCAGATACGCTTTTCCCTCTTTGATGTCAAACTCAAGCCTAAACACTGGATTTAGAAATGCAAATCAGCCCAAATCCCCCACCTCCTTCACACCTCCCCTGAGCCACCCACGGCACTCCAGCTCTGCAACTCCTGTAGCTCCTTAGGTGATGCTGTGGGTGCTAAGGAGCCCTCCTTGTTCTGACTGCCGAGCTAGTGCAGCTAGAAAGCCCTTCTGCCTGCACACAAAGCTCTTCATCCTCCTGGCAGCATTTGCTTTCCCTCCTACATAAAGTAGGGCCCATGTGCAGGGCAGGAATTGCAGTCTATACTCCCATTTTCTGCCCAGTAGGAGCCTGCCGGAAAACACCAGGCAGGGGCGATCCCCTGAGCTGAGCTGGATACAGGCTGCACGGTGATGTACTACTTAGCTGTCAAGTGCCAGGCTGTTAAGATAATTGCTTGGAGAGCACAAGTGAAACTGAGGGAGTTCTACTGAAAACCCAGCTCATTGGATCACCTCTGGGAGGAGCAGAGCAGGGAGATGCGGAGTGCAGGGAAGAGACTTAAGCAGAGCTCAGCATCAGCTGAAACAATCTGATACACGTCCTCACTGCTTGCTTTTATCGCCTCCAGTACGAGCGATCCATGCTTCTGGAACCTGAGACTGGGAATGAGTTTGAACTCCGGACCTGGACCCGCAACAACATCACAGAGACCCTGAACTCGCTGAACGTGAACACAGTTGATGACATCCAGCAGATCTCAGCTGCCCTGGCACAGTGCACGGTATGTTCCCCATCACCACCTCCAGCCTCTGCTCGTCCAGGGGCTGTTTGCATGCTCCTCCGTTCTTGTGCTTCCCTGCTCCTCTCCCATGCACACACCACACAGAGGACAGGGCACACATCATACTGGTGATGTCCTAAGTGCTGTTAGCTTTGCCTCTTGCTGTGCCATCAGTCTAGCAGGCGCTGGTGAGATCTTGTATTCATGTTCTGGAGGACAGCACCTAAGGGCTCTGTGCTTCTCTGGTATCAGCCCTGATGTGACAGCTTGCTAGCAGGTAGGTCCTTTCACCTGCAGATGGAGGCTGTAGGAGAGGCCCTGACACACTGGAGAAGCACTGGAAGAAGTTGCTGGGGGAGCCACAGAATCTCTGAGGAGAGGCTGGACTCCCATCAGGATTAACACAAGTCAAGCAGGACCTGCCTTGAGCCAGGGGACAGGGCCAAGGAGTGATGTTCCTTCCAGCCCTCTTTCTACCAGATGAGATTAGAAGCACTGCTCTGCTCCACGGCTGACTGGAAGCGCTGTGTTCCCCAGCCAGCTCGCAGCTTCAGCTCCCCGGTGCTGGGGCTGCTGCCTGGTGGATTTAGGAGTGGCTTTCTGTGTTTTGTCAGATGGGCAAAGGGAAGAGAGCCCGGTTATATAATAGGCTGGGGTTTGGTGGTCAGCCAGGCCGCTCTGGCATGCTCTTCCTCCCAAATCTTTGCTTTCAGGGCTGGAGTCAGGCACCCTTTGGCTTGGCTGCTCTGCTTCTCCGCAGCCAGGTCAGCAACCTCACCCAGCAGCAGGCTGTCAGTGGAGTGATGGACAGACTACTGCATCCCACCCACAGAGTCCCTGTTCTGCTGCTCCTTCCTCTGCTTCAAAGGCTGTAAACCTCAAAATCGCTTCTCTCTGTTCACCTTTGTTCAGGGATTTGGGGTTCAGCACATCCCATTCCCATGCGGGATTGGTTCATGTCTGTCCCTCCTGCGTGCTCTTGCCTGCTGTGGAAGCTCAGGTCTAGAAACAGAGGTTTTGTTCCATGGGAAAAGCTGATGTTCCAGGGTTAGTCTGTGCTCTGGGTTGGAATGAAAAGCTTAGAGAAACAGTAATCTAGAATTTCCCAAGTGGCTGAGCCTGCTGTGGGGTTCACACGTTTCCCGTAGCAGTGTCAATCAGTGCTGATATTCATTGGATTTTACCTACAGGGGAGAGGATAAAACAGAACAGGTTTATCCTGGAAGGGAAAAGAAGACTCTCAGTCTTAGCCAGGTCTCCTTCCTAAGCAGCAGCTCCTCTTGGGTGGTTCCTCCCCATAACCTTTCTCTTCCCCACCTCTTTGATACCTGACTGAGCCTGGTGGATTCCAATTTAAACAGCATGTCCATAGCTTACAAATAAAAGCAGAAAAGGGGGGATTTTAGACCTGCAGATGCTGTCTTGATTCTCCACCAAAACATATGGTGAATCACGTCTGAATCCTATGATGATTAAAAGAGAAAAAGATGAATAAAAGCAAGGAATGGGGTTATGGTAACAGCTTCCATGTGTTGCCTCAGTCCCTCCCATCCAGGCCTCGAGAGTGCTGGGAGCTCCAGGCCATGGCTAGAACATTCTGTTTCTTGGACACATCTGGGAGCAGAGGGAGGGACATCCATCACGCCCGAGTGGCAGGATCCCTCCCACAGCCTTCAGGAGTACTTGGACACTGAAATGGATTCAGTGAGGGCTAAATCTTGATTCCACCTAAGACAGCGGAGTGAGTGGAGGGATCCCATCCAGCTCCTCTGGTTGATTTCTGTAGATACAGTGTGTGGCTCCAGAGGGGTGCTCATGAGATGCAGCAGCGGGAGATGTGCTCGGTCCTTACAAGTGAGCTCTGGGGAACATGAATATGCTGCCCTTTACTGCTCTTTCCAACCCTAATGCGTCCTCCATCAGACTCCCACATGCCTGCCTGGAATGTGAGGGGAAGTGGGTGGAAGAGCCTTGGAGACACCACAGACTTCTTGATAGCATCTCTCAGTGTGAGCAGAGCAGCCATTGCCTCTGCAGTCACCTCCCTGGGGCTGGAAAGAGACTTTCAGAGTGCAAATGGTGTTTGAACAAACACGCTCGAGTCTTTGCAGGTCTGAGGAGCTGAACTTGCCTTCATCCTTCCAGGGGGATGTTCCCACTGCCTCAGACTGTGCTCCCCTTTGCAGGTGGCGAGCAAGGAGCTGGCTTGCAAGTCCTGCCTGACAAGGACCTTGAACAAGCTGGAGACCATGATGACCATCCTGCAAGGGGAAACCACCCAGGGCACCGTGACACCGACTGGCATCGCCGACAACATCCTCAACATCACGGGTCAGTTCGGTACCCCTGGGGTTTGGCCTCTTCATGCTCAGTACTTTCTTCTCCCTGCACTTTTCCCAGGGTTGTCTTGGCTCGGGCAGCCATCCCTGCGGACACTTCAATCCAACAGTTGTTAATAACCTCACTGGTGCTCCAGGGAATTCTCTTTTTAGTAAACAGTGAGTAAGAGCTATGGCTTCCAGATGCTCGCCTTCCCGGTTGCAGTCTGAGGGTGCCAAACTTCACTGGGGCACCCCTGAACACTGTGTGGGAATTCCCACCTGGTTACCCTGGGAGGAAGCAGGCATCTTTGCGCTCCTTATAATGGGGTTCTGAGTGTTCTCCATAGTGCAGGAACTTAGTGACATATGTTTGCTTTATCCATTCCTTCCCTCTTTCCCAACCTGCTGTTGTAGCCCTGTGCAGGAGGGAAATAAAGCCTGTTGTCATTAGTATTCACCACCAAACTCTGCACATTAGCTGAGAGACTGCAGGCATTGCTGACAGCTCTATTTTTAGCTATGGGCTACTGAACGCTTCAGTGCAGCAAGTCACGTGCACAGCGAAGAGTTACAGTGAGAAGACAGTGAGGAAACACTTGTCTGATTGCTTTGGGAAGGTGTCAGATGTTACCTAGGCTCTAACACTTATGTAGGCTGTTTACCACTTCCTCTGCCCCTTTATTTCTCTCCTGCAGGTGACCTCATTCACCTTGTCAACACGGTTTCACAAGAGTCCAAGCCCCAGGAGCTGCTTGCCGATGCCCACAATTTGCTGCTAGCTCCCAAAGCCTACAACCTGTCCTCCAGCCTGATGCGCATCCTCATGAAGTCTCGAGTGCTGAATGAAGAGCCCCTGGAGCTGGTGGGAGGAGAAATTAAGGCCACGGGCAAGAGGTCTGATCCCTTTAACTTGCTTTGCTACGAGAACACACCAAACTGCCAGTTCTCCATCCCCCAGGCATTCAACACCACCCTTTCCAACCTGACGGATGTCATCCAAGTCATGTTCCAAGTGGACTCCAATCCTTTCCCTTTTGGTTACATCAGCAACTACACCGTGTCCACAAAGGTGGCCTCCATGGAGTTTCAGACACACAACGGGGTGCAGATCCCCATTGGGAGCCTGGACTCAGAGAAAGCCATCACTGTAATGGTGTCAAACAACACGGATGCTCGCAACCTCTCTGCTGGCACTGAAGTCATCGAGGCAAGGACATCTGTGAACCTCATTGTGGTTATGGAGAGCAACAACAGAGAAGCAGGACTGCACTTCCAGCTTACCTACAGAGTCCTCAATGGTACAGCAGACAGATCCACCTCTTTATGCTCTTTGCTGTTCCCATGGGAGAGGAGGGCTCAAGAGGGAACTGCTGTGGGAGATGTCAGGTGTAGGCAGCAAGTTCCACACTGCCTGCCTGAAGTTCTGGCTGTCACAGGCATTCTCCGGTCCCCAGTGTAATCCTTACTTGTGGATTCTAGGCACTGAGAAGCCTTTTGCTTCTCCCACCCATTCTCTTGGGCCACATTAGCACCAGAGGGAGCTCCTCTCATCCCTCCTTGGTCAGGCACAATGGTGCCCAGAGTCTCCTCTGCACTCCAGACTGAGAGAGTGCAATCCAGAAAAGCATCTCTCCCAGCTTCCTGCATTCCTGATACTCCTCCCTGAACACCCACTGCTGGCAGCAGGCTTGTGACTGAGCTCTGCCTGGTCTTTATAAAGTACTTTCTGTTTCCCCCCCTCCCCAGATCACTACATTGCAAGTGAGCCCGAGCCCTTCATCATGGCTTATCTGCATCACGAACCAGAGCCCAATGAGCACAACTGCACTGCCTCAAAGAAAATCAGCCTGGATGCCCTGGCTGGGAATGACCACAAGCTCTACACCTTCTTCACCTCTCCCAGGTAAGAGAAACCTGTTTTATAATCTCTGTCACCCCCAGGCTGTCCCCTGGATGAGTGTGAGGGATGCTCAGGGCCTTGCCATGGTTTATACCAGGCTGCTTTGCAGGACTGGTGCTGCTGTAGCTATCACAGTGCTCCTCTGTCCTCGCAGCTCTCCTGGGCAGGAAGCTGCAAGCTGCCATTCCTACATCCCAACATTGGCACCTCTTCTACCGTGGGCACTTCCTCCTTCCCAGACATCTCCTGGTGCTGGTGCAAAAGCAGCTCAGTGCTCTGTGATTTGCCTTTCAGATCCCATTTGTAGGGGTTCCCTGAAAGGATTCCCCTTTTTAGAGCTGTAAATATCCTTCCCTGTATCATGACCCTCACCCAGAGCCTCTCCTGGTAATGAGTCGTGTCCCCCCACCCAACTGCCCTTTTCTCTGTAGGTTCTTTGTGGGCTTCCATCCATGCTGCTTGGCTCATAGAGCACTGCAGTTGTGCTGTTGGGTTTTGGAGCAAAGCTCTTCTTTTAATCAGAGCAGTCATTATAACCTCAGTTGCTGCCTTGGCCAGGAGCGTGTGTGTTCATGCCTTGTGTTACTTCCAAGCCATTCCTAGGCATTATCTGAGAAGAAAAGATAGGCAGCTTGGGAATAGGTGGGGCGAAAGTGGAGCCACTGTTGTGTAAGTTACTGCAGCTTCCATGGCTTTTGGTAACAGGATGCTCTAAGAGGGATTAATCGTCCTGATAAGTGATTGTGCTCCCAGCCAAGAATCCAGAGTTGCTGTGGAAGTGTCCTATGGATCAGTGGGACACGGGGAAGGGCGGGTGGGAGACCTGTGCAAGGCTGCCAGCGCGAAGAAGAGGATGTGCAATGTAGTGCTCCAGATACTGAAACAGTACAAAGATAGAGAAGAATTCAAGTGGTCCTTGGAACCCCGGAGTTTCTCTACAACCAAAGGTGTAAATTACACCAGTTCACTGGGCTTTTCCTCCTCACTGTGTGCTTCTCCATCCCTGCAGCAGTGTTTTCATGGGCATGCATCCATTAGAACAGGGTTGGTGTCCCTTCAGCAGGATTCATGGTGTCTCCTTGCTGCCTTTCCCTTCTCCAGAACGGATGACCCCATCCAGAAGTACTACTTCAACATCACAAACCATTTCAGCTGGTCCCCGGTGGAGGTGACCCTGGGGCTGTACACATCCCTGTGCCAGTACTTCAGTGAGCAGGAGAAGCGCTGGAAGACGGAAGGCATCATCCCACTGGAAGAGACCAGGCCAGACCAGGCTGTCTGCTTAACCCAGCACCTCACTGCCTTTGGGGCCAGCCTCTTTGTCCCACCAAACTCCGTCCAGTTCATCTTCCCTGTGAGTAGAGCAAAGCAGAGGCTGCGCAGCATCCCCATGTGCTGAGCAGTTGGTTGTCACCCATAGGAAAGCCTTGGGCTCCTGATGGCTTCACATCCAAGCTGTGCTCAGCTGGCAAACCAGCACCAGTACCCGGGAGCCTCCGGGAGCTGTCCCTGGGCACAGCTCACACAGGGGCTGTGTTCTGTGATCATGAATCCTGGCTGCTGCTAAATAGACATTTGCAGATGGCTTTATCCTGGCTACCTCGCAGTGTGTTCACCTCTTAGTGAGATGCCAGGCTCTCCTCCCAGCTGGCACCCAGCACTGTTTTATCCCAGCCAGCTGCTCCCTGCTCCCCAGGGGCGCTCAGGCTCTCCCTGGCTCTGGTGGTGTGATGTAAGTGGGAGCAGAGAGCTCTCAGCAGCTGCTGCAGCACACTCCAAATGGACTGTGCAGGGAGAGCTCTCTATTTGCACGTGCTGTTGTGTCTGTGAATGATGGTGATGGCCAGGAAGGGGGCTCCTGGGGAAAGAGGGGATGCTCCTGGGGAAGAACAGTGCCTTTCAACATACCTCTGTGCTTTCTAGGCTCCAGGCCCTGGCCTCAACTACATCGTGCTGCTCACGTGTGCCGTCTGCTTCGTGACCTACTCGGTGGCTGCGCTGATCGTGCACAAGCTGGACATGATCGACATCAACCGCGTGGGGGTGATTCCCTTCTGCGGGAAGAACGGGCTCTACAAATACGAGATCCTGGTGAAAACTGGCTGGGGCAGAGGCTCAGGTTAGCCCATGGTCTGCTCGTCTTCATGCCCCATCCCTGGCAGTGGTCAGGGTCAGGCTGGACAGGGCTTGGAGCAAGCTGCTCTAGTGGAAGGTGTCCCTGCCCGTGGCAGAGGGTTGGAGCTGGGTGAGCTTTAGGGTTCCTTCCAGCACAAACCAGGCTGGGATTCTATGATATGATTCTGTGATTCCTACGGTGACATCTGTGTATCTCACCTCAGCACATCAGGCACCAAGTGTCCCCCTGCAGGGCCCACAGCTGAGCTGGTGTTTGAAGCAGCATGGAGCAACCAGACTGTTCAGGGCTTCCAACAGCATACACACTTTAAATGGTGTGATAATAGGGCAGGTCAAAGGTGTGAAGGAACCACCTCTTGCTTGTTCTGCTGTATGAACCCCAGCATCGGAAAGGCAGAATGCTTCACTCTCTGACCCAGGGCTGGGTTTGTAGCTAGAGCTGCCAGAAACATCATCTTGGACTTGGAAATCCAGGCAGTTGGGGTGTGGGAGCTCTAAGTAAGGACAGAGATAGAGTGCCACCAGGCCAGGAACATGCTGCCATTGACTTGTGTAACCACTGGCTTCACTGGCAGCAGCTTTCTCCTGAAGCTACCCCAAGGACCATCCAGGTTGTGCATCTGGAAGGTGGTACGGGAGAGATGTCAAGGGAAATAAATATTCCAACTACTTGGAGGAAAAGCCATCAGAATAAACATCCCCTCCTATTAGGGCGTTAGCAAGGCAAGGAAAGTCAGCTTCAGTCCCCTCCAAAGAGAACCATGAGCATGCCAAGGGCAGTGCACCAGTGTGAGCAGCTCCCTGGGTGTGGGATGGCTCTTGAGCACATTCCTTCCTCCCCAGTCTCCAGTGGCCCCTCTGAAGGACCACTGCACCTGGTAGCAGGTCGCTGGCAGGCAGGGCTGGGGAGCAGCTTCCCTAACGGAGCTCTGTTATCTCTGCCAGGTACCACGGCCCACGTGGGGATCGCCCTGTATGGCGTGGACCATAAGAGTGGCCACAGGCACCTGGATGGAGACAACGCCTTCCACCGCAACAGCCTCGACGTGTTCCAGATCGCCACGGAGCGGAGCCTGGGCAGCATCTGGCGCATCCGCATCTGGCACGACAACAAAGGTGAGACAAGGGCAGGGCTGGGGCACCCATCACCCATCCCGGGGCACGGCCAGGCTCTGCTCCGCCTCGTACCTGGGCCTAAAGGCTGGAATAACCCTGGTGGGAGGCTGTGGTGACCCCTGGGGGGGGGGGGCTGGATGTGGAGTCTCCATCATGGGAAGTCTGCAGACCCATACACAGAGGGTGCAGTGTGCACTGTGACAGTGTGAATGTCCAGCCTAGGAGGTGACCTGGCTGCACCAGGCTTTTGGGTTCTGTGCATTTCCCGTGGATGAAGATCCTGTCACAGGGCAGCTGCTGCTGCTGGGCTCTTGTGTTGCCCTCCCAGCTTTGCAGTTTCACCCAGGGAGTGGCTGCCACAAAATACACTTCTTCATCTCTTTTCACTTCCAGGACTCAGCCCCTCTTGGTACCTGCAGCACGTCATAGTCCGGGACCTGCAGAGCAGCAAGAGCTACTTCTTCCTGGTGAACGACTGGCTGTCGGTGGAGAGCGAAGACAACGACGGCATGGTGGAGAAGGAGGTTTATGCTGCCAGTGAGTGCTCAGCCCTGGGTTTTGGGGCTGGGATGGATGAGCAGCGTGGCACTTATTACATTGAGGAAGGACCTGCAGCAGGGGACCGCAGAGGGGCCATGGAGCCTGCACACTGGCTCTTCCTCACTGCATTGATGCCTCGTGGGTCCTTTGTGCTAGAGGACAAGGACCCAGCTCTGCAGGAGGGACCATATAGATGCAGTGTGGATACAAACCAGTCTGCAAGGAGGCACTGTGGCCCCCCCAGGTCCTCCCAGTGGTGCCGCTGGCCCTGATGGTCTCTCTCGTTGTGCTCAGGTGAGACAGAGCTGAGGAGCTTCTCGCGCATCTTCCTTGCGGAGCTGCAGCGAGGTTTCTTCGAGAAGCACATCTGGTTGTCCCTGTGGGACCGGCCGCCCCGCAGCCGCTTCACCCGCGTGCAGAGAGCCACCTGCTGCTCCCTCCTCATCTTCCTCTTCCTCTGTGCCAATGCCGTGTGGTACGGCGTGGTGGGCAACGTGCACCTCAGGTGGGTTGCGTGCCTTGGTGCTCTGGGCATCCCTCACCCCCTGAGGGCCCCTCCTGTGCTTCCCATCACGCAGGGCAGGAAAGACCTTGCTTGCGGCCTTGAGTCCGTCCTTCCCGTTCCAAAGAATCTGGGAGCAGGACATGGATGACCAAGGACGATCTGATCAGCTTCCCCCTTATCTGGTTTTGATGTGTCACTGTTCAAAAAGCCCATGCCCTGTTCTTCCTCTGCACATCTGCAATGGCTGGGGGTGCAGTTTGGTCTCCCTTGCTTAGCTGGCAACCCAGAGTGCCCCTTCTAACACGGTTCTCTGATCAATCCTGATTCCCTCCAGCAACGGGGCTGTTTCCAACCTGATCCCTGTCAATGTGGACACGGTGGCTGTTGGGCTGGTGTCCAGCGTGGTGGTCTACCCTCTCTACCTGGTCATTTTATTTCTCTTCCGGATGGCTCGTGGCAAGGTAAGGAGGAGAAGTAGCTGCAGGCTGCCCAGGTGGGTGTCTTGCCACCGGGGTTCCTTATCTGAGCCTAGATCCTGCCCCTTGTGGTCCATCACTTCTCCAGCTGTCTCTGCCCAGACAGAAGGGCAGATTTTAAAGACTGCCTTAGGCACTTGCTGCCTCTGGTTTTCAGTATGGGACAGGTACCCAAATGCCATTAAAGGGTAGCAGCCCGTTATCGGCAGGAGCTTGGGAGGTGCTCAGTGGAGCATCTCTAATGAAGCATCTGCCCTGGGTGCACATTCAGCTCTCTGAGCAGAGCTGTGGTTAGGCAGCTGTGAAGGGATTAGCTGGGGATTTCATGACTAATTGGGCACAATTAGCAGCCCCATCAAGGACTGCAGCCAGCTGCTGAGGGACTGATGAGCACAGATTGTGTCTGATACTTCTTGTCCCTGGAAGCACTCCCTGCTTTGCAGGGAACTGGAGATTCACCAGGCTCCTGGGGACCTTGTATGTGGGACAGCCTGGATGGCACGGGGCTGCAGTACGTGTGGGAACAAGTTGGAGGCAGTGGAAGATGTGCATGGGCCTGTTCTCAGCCCTGCTTGGGCTCCCCAGCCCTGCCTGCATGAGTGTGGAACCGATGGGACCCACTGAGCAGCCTGTTTCCGAGTCCCCGTGCCATTGTCACCTCCATCCCTCCCTTGTCAGCTAAAGCCTGATGTCTCCTGCAGGTCTCCATCAACCACACCGTGACTCACTCAGACCAGCAGTCCTTGGAGATCGATAACTACCTGGACTCCTCAATCCTTGACAGCTCCTTCCCCACCTTCCCGGGCCTCCAGGCAGAGGTAAGCTGCTTCCCAACTGAAAGCTGGATATGTTGCAGGCTCTGTGTGCTCCCCTGCATGGACACAGGGTCCATCCACAGCAGTGAGTGCAAGAACTGATGCACTGGCATGCCTCTAGCAAAGCCTGGTGATGGGGGAGAGCCTCAGCCCTTCACCTGCCCCGTGCAGTGCATTCTGAGTACAAGCTGCCTGTAGCTACTGCTCTGTGTCCGTGAGCACTGACCTTCCCAGTGTGCCTGGGTTATCTCTGGAGCAGAGCAGGCCTCTGGAGGTATTGGCAGCTCAGGCTCCAGGTCTCAGTGACCGCTGATGTTAACAGCCCACTGTTCTAATGAGGCACAAACCAGTGCCGTGTGCCTGAACCACCTCCTCTTCCTCCACAGGCCTTCTCTGAGCAGACCAAAACAGATCTGTTCTTGGAGGACTCCAAAAGGTAAGGAGGAGCTTCATGTACTTTCCTGCTTTGGTGGACCAGGGTTGTGCTCCCGTGGCTGTTTCCCCTCTGCGCTAGCACGCTTGCTCTTCTCCTGCTTCCCGTTCCCCACAGCCCCAATTGCCCCATTGCTCCGTTCTCCCGCAGCCTCGTGCGGTGGCCGTCCAGCGAGGCCCTGCTCAGCTGGCCAGACCTCCTCAGCGACCCCTCCATCATGGGCAACACCATCCAGAAGCTGAAGAGAGGCCGGGCCAGCCGCCACCTCGGCCTCGAGGCCCCACTGGCCACCGAGGAGGACAGCTTGTCCCTTGGTGTTCACCAGGGACAGCCTCGCTACTTCTCTGCCTCAGGTGGGTCTGGGATAGCATCCCCGTTTGGATGCCCTAGGGATGTGCAGAAGGAACAGTCTGGTCCCTCGGAGCCTTCTCTTTAACTCTGGAGAAGGCAGAATAGCAGAGCTCTGCCACCATCGCCACTAGCTGCAGTGTGAAGGCCAGAGGAGAAGGGTTGTATTAATGGGCATTTCCATTTGGGAAAGCAGAAATCCTGATGTGGATTAGTTGGAGTGAGTGATCAGCACACTGCCAGCTGACTGGGAGCAAGTGGAGGTGTGTTCCCGTGGGATCTGAATGTTGCAAGCATCCAGCACTTCTTCACTGGTTGCAAAGCCACAGTGTGTCTCTGAACCCCTGTAAATGGCTGGAGAAGGAGAACTTGGCCTCTTATACCAGCAGTTACCTCTGTAGCCAAGCTGGGCAAAGGCAGGAGCTAGAAGACAGGGAGGAGGGGAGGGCTGTCCCATGGTCAAGGGCCTCACCCTGTCCTCCTCCTCCTCCTCCTGAGTTCCACAAATGCATCAGAGCAGGACCGTGCCCTGGTGCAGTGCTCCTGCCAACCCTGTTCGCACTCGCTCTCTCCCCAGATGAGGATCTGATCCGGCAGATCCTGGCAGATGGAGCCAGTGGCATCTCCCACTCCCAGGACCTGGGGCCCTACGTGAGAGCTGAAACAGATCTCATCTCAGGGCTGTGAGTATTCAGGGAGTGAGCTGAGCTGGGTTCTGAGGCACTGAAGATGCGTGGGGCGGCCTGGTCGCAGCTCCCTGTGTTCTCCATGAGCCACAGAGCAGTGTTGCTGCACCGCTGTTAGCACTGGAGTTCAGTCCCTCTCTGTGCCAGGCTGCTCCCTGCGGAGCCACCTGTGCCACAGCTCACCAGCATCACCCCTTTGCCTTGGCAGGTCCAGCGTGTTCGGGGAGAAGGTGGAGACCGTGATGATGCAGAAGCTGAACGACAAAGGGCAGAGCGTGGCAGCTCCTCCCAGGGAAGTGAGCAGATCAGCCAAGTCCACATGGACAGGTACCAGGGCAGCGAGGGTGGGATGGGCAGGAGGAGCAGCCCTTGGGAGGCACAGGCAGGTAAATGGAGACTTAGGAAAGGCTGCTCCCCGGCTTGGGATGTAGTTGTTCTTTCCTGCCAGCTGCTCTTGGAGCCTGAATGTCACTAAGTCCATCACTTGTGTTGTGACAGTCCCTGCTGTGCGCCTTAGGGAAGCTCTGCTCTCTGCACCCCTCTGCAGCCATCCGGTACGAGTGTGTCTCTGTAGGAAACCAGAGGGGAAAGGGGGTAAAATGCCAAGGAAGGTTCAATTCCACAAGGCAGAGATGCTTCCTACTGGGTCATGCAACACGACAGCAGCCAGCCAGGCTTGCCCAAGGCAGGGAGCACGCTCTCAGGCCCTGCAAGAGCTGGAGGGTGATAAGTGCCTGGGTGCCCACTGGAGAGGCTCAGCATCAATGTTTGAGAATGAGCTCTTGGCTTCCCAAGGAGCAGCCCCCCTTGGACAGGCCGGACATGCAAAACTGGACCCAGCAGCATTCCTCTTGGGTCTGTTAACATCCATCATTTTGCCTTGGTTGATGAATGGTTGTGGTATCTCTGTGCAGGCACTGGTTTGCATGGGTGGGTGAAGGAAGCTGGACTCGGCAGGCTGAAGGCAGCCAGGACAAGAGATCTGTGTGGCTTTGCCCTCAGCCTCTCCAGCCATCTGAGCGTGCCAATGTCCTGAGGCTCAGAGAAAGTAGGGAACCCATCCCAGTGCCCAGATCAGGAGCCCATCTTCTCCTCCCCACGCTGTAGCCCACAGATGCTGCTCTTCTGAGGCCGTGTTTGCGTTGCTGCTGAGTGGGAGATGTTTGGGATAATCCCTCCCAGCTCATCCAGGACAGGTGGCAAGCTCTCTGCTGGGATGAGTGGTGTGCTCAGCCCTTCCTGTGCCCCTTAGGGTCCTTTTGCAGTCATGCTTAGACTTGTTTGCCCTCCTCCTTCCAGTTGCAGACCAGACGTTCCGGAAGCGCTTGCTGCCGCCCTGGTGCTCCTATCTGGCTCACGGTATCAGCCTCCTCCTCTTCGCCACCTCCACGGGGGTCTCCGTGTGGATCGGGGTGGGCTTTTCCTCCAGCGTTGCCCTCATGTGGCTCATCTCAGGGATATTCAGCTTTCTGGCATCCTTCTTGGTCTGGGAGCCCCTGAAGGTAAGCATGAGGACACCAGCAGCAGCAGGAGAGGTCGGGCTGGTGGCGGTTCGGTTTAGCTACCCCAAGAGAGGGGCTGTGCTGGGTTGGCTGTGCTGAAAGGCCCTCAGGAGCTGCTGCCCATGGCAGGTGTGGTGGCCCAGCTCCCTGCAGGCTCACAGCACTGCCTGTCTCCCCAGGTCCTGCTGGAAGCCCTCTATTTCTCACTGGTTGCCAAGCGCTTGCACCCGGAGGAAGATGATACCTTGGTGGAGCATCCTTTTGTGGAGCATGTTTCTGAGAAGATCAGCAAAGTCCGACCCCCGCAGGGGTTTGCCCTTTTCCAGGCCAAGGAGGAGGCCAGGAAGGTCAAACTGCTACACAGGATGCTGAAGGTAAGACATCTGTTCAGCCTGGAGAAGAGAAGGCTCCTTAAGGGGAGACCTTAGAGCAGCTCCAGTGCCTAAAGGGGCTGCAGGAAACCTGGAGAGGGGCTTTGGACAAGGGCCTGTAGGGACAGGCCAAGGGGAATGGCTTTAACCTGCCAGAGGGGAGACTGAGCTGAGCTCTTAGGCAGAAGCTCTTCCCTGTGAGGGTGCTGAGGCGCTGGCACAGGGTGCCCAGAGAAGCTGTGGCTGCCCCATCCCTGGCAGTGCTCAAGGCCAGGTTGGACACAGGGGCTTGGAGCAAGCTGCTCTAGTGGAAGGGGTCCCTGCCTGTGGCAGGGGGTGGAGCTGGAGGAGTTTAAAGGTCCCGTCCAACCCAGACCAAACTATTCCATGATTCCTGGTACCTGTGGTGCCTAGGGCAGGGGCAGAGTGCCGCTTCCATGAGCTGAGCCACATCCTTATGTGGATCCTCCCAGTCCAGCTGTGATCCTCTGAAGCAGGCACATGCCTCCAGTTTCTGCCTCAGTTTCCCCATCTGTAGAAGACTGGCAGTGATGTTCCTCTTCAGTGTGGGCTGGAAGGCAGAACCATGAGGGGGTTCATTAGGAGCAGCTGCCGTGTTTGACCCTAACTCAGGTGTTTGAGGTTAGGACAGGGTTTGCAGGCAGCACCTGGCACAGGGAAACTCGTTTGTTGAATCTTGTGAAACACCCAACAGCTGATCCAGGAGCAGGAGTTTCTTTGTAGCTCATCCAGTACTAATCCTCCACACTTGGGCTAGGAGTACACAGCTGCTTTGATGGAGTTAATCTGAGCAGAGTGATTCCCCTTTAAAGGATGGAAACCCCCATCGCTGTATAAACGGAGCTGTTGGTTATAGGAGCTTGTACAGGGAGGCTGCGCAGTGCATGTCAACTGAAACGTGGTGCTGTCTGGCTGCTTTGAGCAAAGAATATTGTTAGGAGCCTGTGGTCTGGGTTTCGTTTTAAGCTGCTGCCCATGTGGAAGAAGAAATGCATGCTCTGGGTGCTGATCCTGCTGCATGGCAGGCAGTGGAGAGCACTGATCTGCTGCAGGATTGGGAACCAGCCCCCCTGGTGCCTGGGTGCAATCCCTTTCTGCTCTCTGCTTGCCAGAACTTCCTCATTTACATGATGTTCTTGCTGGTGATCCTGCTCACCAACTATGGAGATGCCACCCGCAACAGCAGAGCCTTCCTTCTGCAGAGCTCCATCAAGCAGCAGCTGGGCAGCAACGAATTCCTCCTCATCAAGAGGTAATGGCAAGGGCCCTGGGGATGGGGAGGAACAAGAGGTTGCTTTGTATCAGAAGGGCCTGTAGGGACAGGCCAAGGGGAATGGCTTGAACCTGCCAGAGGGGAGACTGAGATGAGCTCTTAGGCAGAAGCTCTTCCCTGTGAGGGTGCTGAGGCACTGGCACAGGGTGCCCAGAGAAGCTGTGGCTGCCCCATCCCTGGCAGTGCTCAAGGCCAGGTTGGACACAGGGGCTTGGAGCAAGCTGCTCCAGTGGAAGGTGTCCCTGCCTGTGGCAAGGGGTTGGAACTGGGTGAGCTTTAAGGTCCCTTCAACCCAGACCAGGCTGGGATTGTATGGTTGCATGGCAGTGAGCTCCTTGTTACTCTGCTTCTCCCGTGGAGAACAGAGGGACCTGAGCTTTAATGTCTGAATTGTCTTTATGTCCTGGGTGGGAAGGGACCGGGGCAGTTACGGAGTTTATCTGCTCGGAAGGACACACGTTTGCTCTGTCTCTGGAATTTACAGCTGTGGGGTTTAGCCATACCCACGTCACAAGAACCAGAACTAACATCTGAAACAAACGCAGAGGCCTTCCCTTCCTGGCTCTGCACATACGCTGTAACTGGATTACCTTTTCCCAGCTGAGTGTCCACACTGCTGCCTGCGATTAACAGTGTCTCTGTAGCCATGTCCCTGCAGCCCCCTTGACTCTGTGTGAACAGACATGGCCAGTCTGTGCCGCGTGAAGGCACAGGAACTCTGATTCACACAGCATGAACTGGGACTGAATTGGTGACGTTCTGGGGGGGAAGTGGAGCAGGAGCAGAATCTGGTCCTAAATGTCATCTCTTTCCCACTGTGCTGCCACAGACCCACTGGTCTGATCCTTACTGAGGTGCCAAGTGGATCCAGTCACCTTTAGGTCTTGCATGACAAACATTTTCCCGACCCCAGCCCATCATGGAGCGGATGGGAATGCTGCCTGTGCCTGCGAGCCAGGAGAGCAGCTCCCGTTAGTGCCCCAGAACCTCTCTGGAGCACGAGTGGTCCTGGGTGAGACATGCAGAGACCCCCCCAGCAGAGCTGCCCAGGAGCTCTGATGCCTTCTCCCTGTCGCAGGTCGGATCAGTTCTGGGTGTGGATGTCCCAGGTCTTCCTGCCCTACCTCTACAACAACGGCTCGGGTCAGGAGAGCCACAGCACCACGCTGGGGGCAGCACGGCTGCGCCAGCTCCGCCTGCAGGAAGGTCGGTGGGGATGCGGTCGGTGGGGATGCGGTCGGTGGGGATGCGGTCGGTGGGGATGCGGTCGGTGGGGATGCGGTCGGTGGGGATGCGGTCGGTGGGGATGCGGTCGGTGGGGATGCGGTGGGGATGCGGTCGGTGGGGATGCGGTCGGTGGGGATGCGGTCGGGGTGGGCTCAGGGTGCTGCCGTCATGGGGTGGTGGTGATGTTCCCGGAGGGAGGAAACGGCCAAGTGTGGGTGTCTGTGGGGCTGAGGGAAGCGAGGCAGAGGTTACGGAGGCAGGTTTGTCTTTGCAGCTCTGCTGCACCTAGCTCTGCCCCCGCAGTGGTGCAGTCCAAGGGGTTTACACTAGAGAGAGGTTGAGTTGGCTTCTGGAGCTGTGGCTGAGGATGTGGAGCGGGCTTGGGAAGGGCTGCCCACGGGGTGACTGCTGGTGTCATTGCAGCCGAGTGCCAGCGCAGCGCCCAGGACATCCTCCGTGGCATGGGCACGGCTCCCGGCGGGAGCTGCACCGACTCCCACAGCTTTGCTACCGCTGACTACGGAGCTGGCTGGGAAAGGGCGGCCCTGAACGTGACGGCTGCGTGGTCCTACTCACCCCCCGACCTGCCCGGGTAAGGAGCTGCACCCGCACCCCTGCTCCAGCTGCCAAAAGGCATCATCTCGGTTAATTCAGTGCCTGGGGTGGTTCCCAGCCCTCGCTTCAGTGAGGCCAACTGCAGCCCCTGAGCAAAGGGCAAAGAGACACAGGAATGTCTGCCCTGAACACATCCACGTGGGCAGAGGGAATGGTGGGAGGCAGCGCATGGCTGCTGCTCACCCGGCTTCCGCAGGGGTGGGCGCTCACCTCGAGATGCCTGAGCGGCAGCATCGTGCTGACCCAGGGGCATGGGCAGAGGGTTCAGCTCTCCGGCTTCAAGGGCAGAGTGAAGCTGCTGAACAAGGTAACCCGCTCCCCATGGGGCCCACAGCATGGCACCAGCTTTCTGTTAACATGGGCTATAGGAGACTGGCCTTTACCAGCATCCTGGGCATTAAGGCACTGTTGGCTTCTGCTCTGGTTTGTTCCTGGATGTGTCTTCATTGAAGTTTGGGGCAGCAAAGGGCTTGGGGCTGTTCTGAGGTTGGGAACACGGAGATGTTCCCAATGTACTGCTGTCTTTTGGCTTGTGAAATGAGCCATGAGGCAGCTGCCAGCCTTGGATGTGCAGGGTCTGCATCTCTTGCTCCCGGCCTGCCACGCAGCAGACCGGAGCAGTGGCTGCTCTGTCCTTCAGCCATCACCCCATGGCTCCTCTCTCCCTGCAGGGTCTGGTACTGGGGTTACATCTCTTTCTACGACAGCAGTGGTTACGTCCAGGAGCTGGGGGCCTCGCTGGAGGAAAGCAGAGCTCAGCTGAACTTCCTGCAGCAGCACACTTGGATCGACAACATGTGAGTGTGGCGGGGCCAAGGGACGTTCCGTGGCCACCAGGAATTCCGGGGGGGGATCTGTGAGCACCAAACAGCATCACCAAAGCCTGTGGTAGCCCTGAGCTGCTCTCATCCCTCCCCCCAGGAGCCGAGCAGTGTTTGTGGAGGTGCTGCAGTACAACCCCAGCGTGGACCTGCACGTGGCCATCACCCTGCGCCTCGAGTTCCTGGGGGCCGGCCAGGCCATCGCCGCTGTCACCATCAGCCCCTTCCCGCTGCTGCGGCTCAGCGCCGGGGTCACGCTGCAGCTCCTCATGATGGTCAGTGCCTGACATCCCCTGGGCTCCTCTCCCCTCAGTCACCACACAGAGGCCTTTGGGGAGCCATGGCCGGGGTTCCTGGAAGGGCAGCGTTGGTTGCTATGGGCTAAAGCTCCCCTGCCACATAGGAAACACCCCAGCATCACTGCAGGGAGGAGGATCCCTCCTGTCTGGCAGCATGTGTTGGCCTGGTCTCAGCCTTTTTGCTGCCTGTTGCTGAGGAACTTAAGGTCTTTGTTATTCCCCTCAGTGGGGACGTCAGAGCCGTGGCCCCAGCGTGAGCAGAGCCCTCTTCCCGTGGGCGCTGTCCCCCGAGCATCAGACGTGGTTTGGGGAGCAGGGTAGGAGGGAGGAGGGCACTGAGTGAGTGAGGAAGGTATGGAAGGACCCAGGGGTGTGCTCCAGCTCCGGGCTGGCAGAACTCAGCCTTGTACAGCAGAGCAGTGAAGCGTTGCCCCCTCCTTCCCCGGTAACCTCTGCCTGCCTCCCCCAGGTCTTCCTCATGATGTTTGTGGTCTACTTCGTGGTGTCCGAGTCCCTATCCATCAAGAAGGAAGGCAGAGCCTACTTCACCCTGTGGGGCAACTACGGCCAGTGGCTCTTCATCCTGCTCACCACGTGCACCGTGGTGGTGCACCTCAGCCAGGCCACCCTCGCTGACCAGCAGTGGCTCAAGTACCTCAACAACCGCAAGGGCTTCACCAACTTCTACCAAGTGGCCTTTCTCAACACCATCTTCAGCACCTTGGCTGCGTCCCTCCTCTTCCTCCTCACCGTGCAGGTATGGAGCAGCACCTGCTTGCTCCTCCCGTGCCGGGGCAGCAAAGGGTCACGAAGCAAACCCAGAGGGGAGACACTGGTCCTGCTGTGCCAGGCAATGGGGCTGCTGCCACCTCCAGACCCTGCTGCGGGGCAGAGGTGGTGGGCGCTGATGCCACGTGCATCTCTGCTGCAGCGCTTCGGATCGCTGAAGCCTCTGGGTCCTCTTGGGGAAGTCAGCCTAATGTGGCCGATGGGATGGTTCTGCAGGGAGCCCGTCGCGAGGGTTTCCTCTGCTCCACCACCAGCTGCATGTCTCAGGCTCGCAGAGGTGTTTGGAAGCCCTTGTGCTGGGCCCATGTAACTCCATCCCCTCCGCTGGTCCTAGGCCGCCCAGCAGCTGCGCTTCGTCCGGCAGTGGTCGGTGTTTGGGAAGACCCTTCGGAAGTCTGCGAAGGAGCTGGGTGCTGCGGGCTTGGCCTTCACCATCCTCATCCTGGCCTATGCTCAGCTCGGCTTCCTGGTGGGTACCGACCCCTCCTCGGCTTGCCTCGGTCCTCAGCAAGCCCATGGGTCCTCTGGGTGCTCCCATGTCCCGTGGGGTGGCTTTGGCTGGGGGCTGCGTCTGTGGCCTGTCCCTGTCACAGCCGATGGGTGGGTCGCTCTTTGGGGCTCATGCCGTGTAAGGTGGGGTCAGGGGAGCATTTTGCCCCCAACCCCTTCTCATTGCATCCCCAATGTCCCCTTGGCAGCTTTTCTCCTCCTCCTCGGAGTCCTTCCGCAGCGTTGGCAGCAGCCTCCTGCTGCTGTTGGCCGTGCTGCGGGGCAGCGTGAGCCTCCGGCCCTGCCTGCCCGAGTCCTCGGGCCTCTGCTACCTGTTCTGCACCAGCTACATCCTGCTGGAGGCGTGGATCCTGCTCAGGCTCTTCACCGTGGTGCTCATCTACAGCTACCGGGAGATGCACTTCGAGCTCTACCGCCCTGCCTTCGAGCCCCAGGACTACGAGATGGTGGAGCTCTTCGTGCGCAGGCTCAAGATGTGGATGGGCTTCAGCAAAGCCAAGGAGGTGAGTGCAGAAGGGACCTGGGAGCAGGCGCAAGGCAGCACCCACTGTCCTTTCCTTTGCCTCTGCCTCCTTCCCACTGCTTCCCCAGCCAGGTTCCTTTGGCAGCTGAGTGCTGGAGTGGCCGAAATTCCTGGATGCCCAAGAGCTGGGTTGGCGATGGGGGGTTGTAGGGGCGTTGCAGCCTGTTCAGTCCCACAGCTCCGTGTGTTTTCATCTGGCCCACCAGGACTGGGTGGGAGCAGGACATAGACAGTGTTCCCAGCACAGCATTCCCACTGATGCTCCCGACATTAACGCTCCCTCATCCTCTTCCAGTTCCGGCACAAGGTGAGGTTCGAAGGGATGGAGCCGCTGCCGTCCCGAGACTCCAGCGACTCCAAGTCCTTCCGAGGCCCCACTCCCAGCGCTGCCTCCGACAGCTCCAGAGCCTCCACCTCCTCCAGCCAGCTCGATGGGCTGAGCCTGGTGCTGAGCACCCGCGACAGCCTGGAGGTGGACGCCGACATCCAGCGCCTCCTTTCCCTCTTCGAGATGCTGCTCGCCCAGTTCGACCGCGTCACCCAGGTGACGGAGGACCTGTGCCGCATCGAGCACCGGCTCCGGGGCTCCCGCTGCCGCAGGAGGAGCCCGCAGCCCTCGGAGGACGCCCTGAGCAGGTACCGAGGGGGCAGCACGGAGCGGGGGCCCTCCCCTGAGCTCTCCTCCGACACGGACCTGCGGGATGCTCCCTTGTCCCCCGGCTCTGCTGCCACCCCCCTGGGCAGCAGGGGCTCGGTGCCCAGCCGGCTCCTGCGCGCCAGCAGAGGCATCAGTGCAGCTTCTGGGCTGCCCCCAGGCAAGCCCTACACCGGTGGGGCTCCGGTGGTGAAGAAGAAGCGGCCCCTCCGGGCTAAGAACAGGGTGCACCCCACTGTCAAGTAAAGGGGGGAGTGGGGGGAGCTGGGCAGCACAGGGAGCAATGGGAGAGCACGGGAAGGGTTTGCCAAGGGTGGGCTGTGCCTGCCCTGCAGCCCGAGGGGCCTCGGGAGCTGCTGCTCCCGATGCTGCGGCCGCGGCGGCTGGGCCTGCCGGGCACACGGGGCTGCTGCCTGCAGCCACGGCCCTCCATGGACCTGGGTGTCCCCAGCCCTGCACTGACCTCCTGCGGGTGGCTCCCGCTGCGCCGTTCCCATGGGAAGGCTGCGCAGGGCCCATTGAGGGCACGAATCCCGGTCAGGGAAGGGCAGTATTAACACGGTGTCTCTGTTGAATGGGCCCGTCTGCAAGCAGCCCGGGTGTGTGACTGCCATAGGGGCTGGCACAGGGTGATGGGTACAGAGCTCCCCTCCCTTCCCCGCTGGCTGTGCCAGATGGAAAAGGGGAGAAGGTTTGAACTGAGTCTTGGATGTTTGTGGACCAGACACACTGTGGAGGAAAGCTGCAGCTTTCGAGAAGATATTTAACCCTTCTTTCTTTCTTTCTTAAGCATAAATAGCGATAGAGCAACCGTAGCTACCCCCAGCCCAGTTAATGCCCAGTATCGGCTCCTCCTTATCCTCCAGAAATTGGCTCTTTGTATTTAAAAGCCCCACATCGCAGCGAGCTCCGGCCCCGCTGCCCGGCCAGGCTCCGCAGGGATCGGGAGCAGCAGCTCAGCCCCAGGGGCTGCTCTGGGTGTGGGGTTGCCAAGGTGCTGGCTTCGCTGCGCTCCCCCTTCCCCAGCCCCTGCTCCCCGCACCCCAAGGAATGTATTGATGTAAGTACCTGTATCTGTTGGTTTACTTGTTCTTTGTACTGCCCAGCACTTTAAACAAGGCTTTCCTCGGCTACCGCCGCACGCAGCTCCCCGGGCGGGCTCACAGAGCACAAACAGCAGTATTTTTGGTTGTTTAAATCCTAAACTGAGACTGAGGAAGCGAACGCAGCCCCCATCGGGCCAGGCCCTCCTGGCACCCCCCGACACAAGCACAAAGGCATTGGGGGAGGCAGGCGAAAGCCCTAAAGGAGCTTCAGTTGGGGTCCTGCGGCTCCCCGGGACACTGGGCTACAGCTGGGCTGTGCCATGGGGCTGGGCTGTGGGGCAGCCCCCGCTCACAGCATTGCGGGTGCTGAGGGCTCCCCGGGGCTGCGCTCCCTTCGCCGTCGCCGTCTTCCCCTCGTGTCTATTGTAAGTAATTTATATGGGTTGGTTTTGTTGTTTCCAAATGTGTATATTTTTGTATGTTTGCTATATTTTCATAGCATCGGTCCCGTTTGAACCGTGTAGATAGGAGACAGATCCTATTGTCAGAGTTATTTAAAGGATGTATTAAGTGCTTCTTCCCGGGAATGTCCCGTGTATATAAGGTGTGCGTGGGGTGCGTGTGCTCGCCCACCGGGGCTGCCTCTGGGCTGGTGGCAGGGGAGGGGACGTCAGGGTGTCCCCAGAGCCTGCTCTGGGCTTTGGGAATGGGGAAGGGTTGAAGGGAAGAGTTCAGCAGCAAGGGCAGGGAATGTGCCTTGGGTCGGACTGCAGCGTGTTCCTGATGCTGGCGGTCCTGGGTGCGCCCTGGCAGGGAGATCGTTCCAGGCAGAGACAGGGTCTTCTCAGCCGCTTCCATGGCTCACCACATCACCTCTGGAGGCTCCCCATCCAGCTCCAGGCGCTTCTGCCATGCTGTGATAGGTACTTCCAAAGCTTTCATTCCAGCTCTCCGTATGGCCCCATGTCCTTTATGGACTGATGGAGGGTGCGGGAGGACAGCGGCGCTCTTTGGGACTGGTGTGAGGAAGTTACCTTTGGAAAACTCAGCTGATGGAAGGACAGACTGTGGAAAGGTTGCAGAAGGATGTGGGCAGGAGCAGCGTGGTGCAGCTGGAAGATCACATGAAGTGGGATGGTGGTTGTTGGTCACCATAGAGGTTGTTGCGTGAGCAGATTGCACAGAGGGAAGTAGAGTGCAGAGGGGAGGAAGATACCAGGAACCACGTTTGGTAATGGGAAGGAAAGGAGGAGATGACAGGGACGTGCCTGTGGTTCAGCAGGAGATGGAGGAGATTCCAGGGAGGTGGCAGTGGGTGCCTGGCACAGGGAGAACCAGGCATGAGGTCCACAGAGCCTGGATGGGGACAGGGCGCAGCACAGCTCAGGGAGCTTTGGGTACTGAGCAGCAGCTCCATCTGCTCCACAGCCCTTCTGGTGGCTAAAACTGGTTTTCAAGGCAGAGATTTAGCACTATTTGCTTTGTACTTTTTGGTTCCTTTTACTTACCCAAGCAGCCCTGATTGAGAGCCCACAACTCTCTTTGGCCACCATGGCCACCAGTGCTGGTGCAGGTGCCTGCAAGCCATGTCCAAAACCCCCTGAGGCAGTAAAAGGAGCAGCAGTGGGATGTGCCAGGGCACCCAGATGCAGCTCTGCAGCTCTGGTAGTGGCACTGGGCATGTGTCTGCAGTCCCATCCAGCTCCCTGGGGCGCAGAAGGATGTATATAAAGCTAAAGCCTATTTGGTGAGACAGGGGCAGGCCCTGGGTGAAACTTGGGATTTCTGATCCATCCTTAAAGCCAAGGTTTGGGACTCGTTGACTGTGCATCTGACGGGAAGGTGCTGGACAATATTTAGTTGGTTTTGTGGGTAGTTGTTGTTTATGAAGTTGCTCATTTCCATCACTGCTGCACGTGTGTGGCCAGCAGAGATGGGAAAAGGAGAGGGGCTGTGGGCAACGTGCTGCTAGTAGCCACCAGCTCTTTACGCTCCTTTGGGCTCTTACGTGGGAGATCTACATCTGCACTAGAAGAGCCACCCTAGCTCTGGTCCTTGCTGTACCCATTGCATCCCTCTCCTGCTGGAGCGGAGCAACACGCATAGATCCAGCCACCCCCGAGGGCCATGTGGGAATGTCCCGAGAGTAAAACGAACCAAGCAGGTCTTGGGAAGCCAAACAGTTCAGTTCTCAGCCCCTCGTCACCCCAGGGCTCGAGTGTGCTCAGAGAGAAGAGGTTGTTGATGGGAGCGAAGAGTGGGAAGGAGACAGAGGCAGGAGGCAGCGGGTGCAGGGCCCCAGCTGCTCGGACCAGCCGGCACAAAGCTAAAGGATGAAGCAGGGATGTGGAGAGTCAGGAACTGTGTTCCCAAGTGCCTGTTTCTCACCCAGCTTGTTCTCTGTGTGTGTGTGTGTGTGAGTGTGACTTGATGCGTGTGACTTGACTTAACCAAGTGCTTCTTCTAATCAAAGAGGAGCAGAAACGGGATCAGACAACTGCCCTACTGCTTCCCTTCACTTGAAAGAGCAGCTCTGGGACCCAGGGTTGGTTCTTGCAAAGCCAAACGCCTCCTCCCTGAGGGCCACCACTGACAGCTTTTGGGCAACCACAGTTATCCCCCAGCTAAGGTACCCTGCTCACATACACTTGGCTGCAGGCAGAGCTCCTTGTCCCGGCCTTAACCCCTCATGCAGCCCTGGCCAAGCAGTACTCCTGAATGTATATGTCTGTGTTTGTAGTCACCATGAGATGGTCTCTTATTTATTGCCTTAAGTCTCACAGAGATGCAACAGTATCAAGCTGCTTAAATAAACCCCCATCCATTAGGTTAAAAGGGGAGGGAGGGACACGTATAAGTGCTTTCTTTAAAGAACAAATGGTGGTGACCATTATGCCAAGTGTTAGCGTGGGCTCAGCATTTCACTGCAACCAGAACCAGTGTATTTTGTAACTGGGGGGATGTTTCTTACAGAATGACAAGGTCAAATAAAAGATGACTGCTACAGCCTGGCTCTGGTGCGTCTGTTCTGGCCAGCCCCTTCACCATGACCACTGAGAGCTCAGCCAAGGCAGGTTAAAGGCATTCCCCCTTGTCCTGTCCCTACATCCCTTGTCCAAAGCCCCTCTCCAGGTTGCTTTTGTGCCCCCCCACCCCAAGCTGCAAAGAGGTTACCTGAAGCTGAACCCGAGGGACTGTCCCCAGGAGAGGAACACAGGCAGTGTCACACCGTGTCCAGCTCCTGGCTGGTGATTACAATACGGATGAGAACGCTGGAAGGAGGAAGGAATGTCCATTACTATGAAGCACGATTTGACTCTTCCCAGGCCAGCAAGAACCCACTGACCAGTTGAGTATTTTATTTCCTTAACGACTTAAGAAACACTCAAAACACAACACACACTTAGAGTTCCCAAACGGCCCTGCACAAGCTCATAGCATCACTTTGTCCCCCTCGCCTGTCGCTTCACAGTTCCGTGTGCAGATTGCACTTGTCTTCATCATCTCCATCTCAAGGGCACTGCTGTTGGTTGTTACCAAAGAGCCACGCTTCCCATGTAGTCATAACCCAGGAGATGAAGTACTCACAGTATAGTCCAGCTTACACGGTTCTTCCATTTGGTAGTGTAGTGTTTGGTGACCATCTTACCACAAGATGAGCTACATAATCCCATTCCTCCTGTACATGTGGCTGAAAGGAACCACTTGTGACCTGCTTCAGTAGCTGAAGGCTGGGGAGGAGAGACTGTCACAGGCAAAACTCAGGCAGAGATGATGCCCCAAGGCATGTTAATAGTCATTCAAGAAGGGATTAACCAGGTACACAGAGAAGGGCAAGAGTCAGTCACCTCCAGTACTGCTGCAGTGGAAGCCCTGCAGCTGAACCTAGAAAGCCAGTCAGCCCCTTTATCACAAGTGATTCCCAATACAGCCCCTTCATAACAGGTAATTCCCAGTCAGCCTGTTCATTTCCAGTAATTCATGGCCCAGTGCTCTGCTGTTCTGCTGTGGCAAGTGGTATCCACCTCCCTGCTTTGTGTTACTCCTGGTGCCAAAGCCATTTCTGGTGAATGAGGGAGGGTTTGTTGTGTATCTCTCTCTCAAAATGGAGACAGATCCTTTGGGATTAAAGCAGCATGTCTGGCAGGTCACTGAGAACCCAAGTTAACTTACCAGAGCTGGCAGCAGAACAAGTCTGAGCCTGAACAGTTCAAGTGCTGAGAGGCAGCGAGGTCTGGGATGGAGCTGGGATTCCGGGGTGCTTCAAAATAGTGACTGGATTTTCAGTCCTTCACATTTCATTCCCTATAAAGTCATCAAAATTCCCACGATTTCTGCACCTTTCCCTATGGGATGAACTGCAGAATATACCTGCCTGCTTCCCACAGCCACTGGTGTGGAAGGAGCCCAAAGAAAGGTTCTGCATCAAAGGTCCCATCAGGGATGGAAGCCTTGAAACAGCTCAAACCAAATCAAACCAGAACACGAGGAGTTGGTCCTTTCCTGGAGCATCTGCTGGGGCTACAACGTCCTCCTGTGGGGTTCAAGGCCGAGTCCACATGCAAGCAGCACAGCCACGCTGCGCCAGCCAAACCCCGCTCCTTCACGTCCAGGTAAAACTCTTCCTGCCTCATCCATCCCAGAACAGATCCCACTGGGATCTACACGAACTCCGTGAAGTCATCCACCGAGGAGATGAGCCGCTTCCTCTGCCCGGTCTCGTAGGTGGCTGGAGGATCCTGCGGGATCTGGGGAGGGGGCTTTGTGGGAGCAGACGGATGCATCTGCAGGGGGAGGCCGGGGCTCTGGTACTGGGTTTCCTCACGTAGCTGAAAGCCAAAGGAGAACAGATGAGCTCCATTCTCTCTGAAACTCTCGCCCCCTCCATGTGGATAGGGCAGGACACCCTGTCCCTCCAGCCCTCGCACGGTGCTGAGCTGTGTCCAGGCATTAGGGTTCTCAAACCCCTTGCTAGCAGGAAAGCTGAAAACTCAACCAGTCCAAACCTACACCTACACAAGACCTGGAGTCTAACCTGCATCCACATACTCCTCCTCCTGTTCAGCAAGTGTTGAGCTGGTTTTATGTGCCTTACTTGTACTAAGACTCTAGAGCCCAGTTGTGACCAGTGCTTTACTCACCCGGTGCCTCAGCCTCTTGATATGACGGAGCCTTGCAATCCATTTGGATGGGTAGGTGTCAGTGGGGTTGGATCGACTGTGATGAACCTGGGAAGCCATCTGGGAAGGGAAGGGAGAAGCGGGCAAAGAGAAGAGGCACATTAACATCACCACCACACTAAAATGAGCAGAGTGTTTCAGTACAGTCTGACAGCAGCTGAAACACAGCTCGAGCTGTTTTAAGTGCCAACTTCGACCTAAAGGTTGACAGCAGTAACTGAAGCAGAAAACTTACTTATTTGCTTCAGCCCTACTCATTCCCTGGGAAGCTGGTGATGGACCAGGACACCAGCTGAAAGCCAGAAGGGCTGAGGGAGCTCAGGGTACTCACGTTGGCGTGCAAGGCCATCTGACGGGCCACGAATGGCAGGTTCTTATCAGAGATGATCTTGGCAACACTCGTGTCTACAAGACCTTCCATGTCTTTGTTTTAAAAAGGTAAGAAAGAACAACTTGTCAGACAGTTAAGAACAAGGCAAAGATTGTCAGTAACTAAACAGATCATATAAACCTGAGGGGTTGCATCACAGAATCCCCATCAAGCTCCACAGCTCCAAATGTTTCGGTAAGAGGAAAGCAGATGCCCCTGCAGATCACTGCACCAGCACTGACTACCACAAAGTCATGAGCTGTTTCCATGTATCAGATCCTGCAGTCCTGGGAAGGGCAGCAGAAGCTAAAGCCACAGGGACCTCGACCTCATACCTCTTCCAGTATTCCCAAGCAGTGGTTGAAGGGACCTGCTCTACTCTGCTGGCGCTTTGCCTTAAGCTTAAAGCTAGTGAGTGGTACAGTGGGAAGACGCATGAACAGGACAGAGGCAGACAGACTGGTTTCTCCTGGAAGTTTTCCCTTGTGAAACACAAACCCACTGCAAAGCAAAGGCAGTTACTGCCCAGCAACACAGGAAAGGCTGAGAACAAAGGCTAGAGGGATTCCTACCTTTCCGACACTGCAGCGTCACCAGGTTACAGTCATAGTCCAGTGGTGTGATGATAACGTGCACAAAATTGAACTGACCCTGAGGAGAAACCAATAAAACAGTCACATACGCTTCACTGGCAGCCACTGTGATTCCTGTGAGTGCCGTGAACACACATGGGAACACACCAAGGCAAATAACCTCCATTCCTGATCAACACTATGCGTTAAGGTAACACACGAGATGAAGGTTTCACAAGCAGCCACGTGCGTGCTTTACAACACATCAACAAGTAAAATGTGGTACCTTTATTGTTCCCAGTTTAAAGTCTTCTCCAGAATCATTGTAAACGATGGAAACAAAATCATTCCCAAGGTGCCTTTTCTTGTCGCAGCGGTATTTATCCAAGTCCTTTGTGGGCATCAGAGTAGCAATGTGGAAAATGGCTGGAGAGGGAACAGAAACATCCTTAGGCTGGCCTGGCAAGCAGTGCTGCAGGCAGCAATGGTCACCACGCAGCACTTGTCTGGAAGACAAAGTAGTACCACACCACAATAATAATTAACAATAGAAGCTGTGCTTCCTCGATTGCTTTGTCCCCATTTGTGATACCTGCATCCTGTCCCATTGGATTGCTCCAGTGGTGCCTGGAGCATGGACCACACTGGCCAGGGAAAAGGCAGCCTCTGAAAGCTCTGCTCTTGCCAGGTTTTAGGTACAGCCTTGTCTAGCACAGGCTCAGAGTGAATTAAGGGCCTGGCTTTCAGCATGTGTCTGATGCATACTGGAAGAAGAGTTTTCATCAAGCTGGGGTAGGTTTCCATCTGATCATAGAAAAACAGGGGTTGCAGGAGTGCTTCTGGGTATCTTTTCCAGGACCACAGTAGCGTGGTGAGTGGAATCTGCTTTGAGGAGGAGGAGTTACATACCTTAAACCAGGACTTCCCCTAATTGAGCCCTGCAAAGCACCAGGGCTGCAACGCGTAACCTGCAGCTGCACCACTGAAGCACGCTAAGTACGGTGACTGGGATGCTTAAAGCTGTAGGGAATAACTTGGGAAGTTTATTATAGCTTGCTGGGTCCTGGATGACACCTGCACTGCAGTTAGGTGCAATTAGCAATGACCATGACAACCTTCCTGCTTTCAACACTGTTCTTCAGAGAAACCATTAGCAGAGTGTTCACGTGTACACACACCCTCAGTTAACAGCCTTCAGAGCAGCTCAAGAGCAGCTTATTCTACAAACCTCTACCCCAAACCATGTCTGCCTTAGTTTAGAAGTGGTGTAATTGGTTTCTTAAATAAGGTAGGTATGCACCTCTCCCAAAACTTAACACATGGCTTGCAGAGATAGATACCAAAGAGAATGGGAGGAGATCAGAACCTCAAGTTATCATCTTTACTACATCCCTCGAAAGGGAACAGCTTGTAGAAGGCAGGTCAGCTTTAAGATGAGAAGAGACAGACTATCCTTCCACTTCCAACTTCTGGAGCCACCTTACCTTGCATAATGTCATCGTGCCAACAGTAGGTGAACTGTCCATCCTCCCCACACACGTCCAGGCCACCGAGGTAAATTTTGTCTGGCTGACAGTCCTTGAGCTCAATGAGCTTCCCTAACCCCGTCAGGAATTCTGTATAGCGATAGGATCCGTGTTCATTTGACAGAATGGCAATTTCATTGTTGCTCTAGAAGAGAAGAACATGGGAGTCCCACATGGAATGTTAAAAGCACTCAACCAGCACGAGTGAGCAGGTTATTGTCTTCCTAAAAGGGCTCCACGAAGGCACCGATTCTAAGTGCATAAAACTAAGGAAAACCAAGGCTACTGCAGGAGCAGGACAAACCTCAGCTGGAGCAGTGGTGCCTGGCTTTCTGCTGAGATGGAGCCATTAAAGGATTGATGCATCTGCACACAACTCACCTGCCCTTCTCCCACGTAGAGCACTGCAATCTTGTGTGTGTCGTAAGAAGGGATTTGATCCAGGAGCTGCACTGATCTTTCAAAGGTCTGTGATCCAAACATAGGTCACATCGTTAGCAACTCGTTTCCACACACCCACTGCTCTCCCCTAAAACCCCTCCAGACAAGGCCAGCACAAAGCACAGATTCCTGACCATCAGTAATGTCTTCCTTAATCAACACTGCCCTACCCTGTTCTGCCAGGGCACCATCAGTCCAAGGCACAGAGCAGTGCTCTACAGCACCTGGCACCACGCTTGCTTGGTTTTACACCTCAGATGACACCTCAGATGAGATTAATCTGGCAGACTCCACGGGTTATAGATGCACTTGCCATGACAAATTACATCCCATCTTCAGTGAAGCTCCAGGCGTGGAAACTGGTCATGAAAAATGATCGTATCTCTTGCTCTGAGGAGCACTTTTAGCACAAGGCATCACCTCACCGAGGCTGCCTCCTGCCCGACCACTGAGCCTAAAGTGAGGAGAGGCCTGTGGTGTTCACAGGAACCCCATTCCAGCTCTGCCTTTCCAGGAAGTTTATGACTCATACGACCACAGAAAGCTTTCTGGCCACCCCCAGGTACACAAAGGGCTGACAGGTTTGTTTGGTGATGTTCTGCCAATATCACACCTCAGGTTCAGTTTTCATCCTGCACTCCATACCCACAAATCATACTGCCTTCTGGCTGGGACTCCCGATTCAATCCAGAGCCATAAAGCAGGAGCCCCCAGGACTGGGGTACAGATAATCCCCTATCTGTTAGTGGGAACCAGCAATGTTCAGTACTGTCGTTTATGTTCAAAGGAAGTAATGAGGGTAGAAAAATTACCTACAAGAATAAAGAGAAAATCCTTGCCTACCTCATTTGGCAACAAAAGGGGCTTGTTGTTTTCATCACCAAAGAATGGGGAGTGGTACAACTGCAAAAACACAAAGCTATGGGAGAGAGGGGGAGAAAAAGTCCTGTTACCATCAGAATTAAGTCAATTTTGATCTGTGCTATGTAAGAATGTTATGCACAGAAGAAAAAGAGGAGCAATTAAAATGCTAATGGAGTATTACTCATCTTCTAGAAACACTGTAGGTGCCTGGACTACCTGCAGTTTGTAATAGACCCCTGTCAGAACAAACAAGGGTTATGTCAAACAGTGCCAGCTGCACAGATTCCCATTCAAAAGGCAAGCACTGCAGAGAGCAGAGGAGTAGGAATGCTTCTAGACTAGCACAGAAATGATTCTACATTTGCATTTTCCAGCCCTCCCCAAAATGAAGGCTGTCTCAATGCAATTCAGGGCAACTGCCAATACTAAAGCTCAAAAGGCAACTATTATACATAACCCCATATTTCCCTTCTTCTTAGTATTTTGCACATTGTATTTCTTGAACTGCATGACCAGTAATTCATCCTGTTCACAGCAAAATTAACCCCAGGTTACCTGCAGTCAAGCCACACGTCCGTTTGGACCCTAAATTTGGATAGAATAAGGACATGAGGAAACTATCTATCTCTTTCACCATTTAAGAGACCTGTTTCCGAAATCACAAGGTTAACTTGGTGGTAGTGGGCTCAACGTGTCTGTATTAGTTCCTGAAAAAAACAGGTAATTAACCTTTCTTTTTAATCAGATACTGTTCTGTAGATCCCCACAAACCAGCTGACTACTGCAAACCAATCCAGCCGTGGCCACAGCAACTCTGAGTTCATCGTTTCTAGCTTCAAATAAGCCCCTCCACGTACCTTGGGTTTATTCCAGGTACTTTCTCAGCATTGGAGGCTGCTGTTCTGCTCTTGAAGGCATCTCTCTCGATCCTCTTCCCCCTCCTTGATGGGGCTGAGTCAGAGATGGTGTACCCTCGAGGCCGGAGCCCAGATGGAGGAGGTGAGGTGACAGGACCGGTGCCATCCAACCCACCCGACCCTGTCACTCTGGTGTCCTCCCCCTTGCCCAGCCAACTGCCCAGCCCTTCCCCTTCCAGGTTCCCAGACTGAGATTTTGATTTCACTTCCGTGCTCAGCCTCCTCGTTACTTCTCTGCCGTTGGCATCTTTGAGGACCTCCTGCAGCGTCTGTAGCTCTGGGGAAGAACTGGACTTGCTGAGTGGCTGGGATGGCTGGAAGGAAAGCTCCTCCAGCGTGCGGCCGTCCTCCGAGGGCAGGACCCTCCCGATGGGAATTCCACCCTCCACCAGGTCTTCAGACTTCAGAGATTTTTCTTCTTGGCTCGAGGTTGAGGAGGACTTAAAGAGGGAGAACAAAGATGAAGGGTTTTCCTGATACTCAACAGGAACCCCCTGACACTTCCAATGGGAGATGAGCAGAAAGGTGCCAAGTAGAAGGCACTGCAGTTGAGGGCCCTGCATAAACCGGGTCTCTGCTGCTGCTGCTCTGCCTGCAGTCCCTCACAAGCCACCCAAACTCTCAACCATAGCTGCATGTGCATTTTGGTATCAACAGTGATGTCTTACAGAGGGTGTCAAGAAGGACCCAGCTGAACACAGACAATTCTCCTGTATGGCTAAGGATGGGGCTGTCCTACAGGACAGGACAGGATACTCTCTTTCTCCTTACCCTGCTGTAAGACTCCTGGGGTTTACCAAACCTTTCCTCACTCAGGACTTGTTCAGAACATGAAGTATCAAGGTCTTCACTCTCCGGAGACTCAGCTGGGGACTCGGTTTCCTTCAGCTCCATTTCTGAGGGGCTCCCCTCCTCCAGCACCACCGCTGACTCTATGGAGACACAAGGCAGGAGAACTGAAGCTTGTGGAGAGGCACAGACCAGCAGGCCCCCATCCTCTCCTCTGAAGTACCAGCCTTTTCCCTAAGGGATTTCAATGGAAGGCCACATTGAATGAGTGCTCTGGGGCTTTGATTTCTTGCCATGTCAGACTTGCTCCTGGTTCCCCTTTGGTATGGAATAACCGATCACCTCACAGCAAAGGGCTGCATCTGCTTTGGTCAAAATAAGTGCTGTTGCTTCCAATTGTTACTGATGGGACAAGCAGGGGACAGAATGAGGAAATGGGACCTTGTACATCAATGCTTGGTTATCAGGACAGACAGGAACTACAGAGATGTAAGAAAGTACAAGACTAGCATTAAAGTTCATCATTATCAAGGCAATGAAGACATCACTTCTATGCAAGTGTGCAAAAATGAAGTTTTTCTCATACTGAAATGCAATGCTCCTGTGCCATGTAGTGGCCTAGAAGGAGATTTAAGGTTTTACTAGGAGCCATTTGCTTCAGTTGAGCAGTTTTCCTAGTATGTCTCAACAGAAGCAAACCAATTCAGCACTGAACATGTGAAAGGACAAGAGAGCAAGAGTGACACGTGCACTGCAGCACTACTGGGAAACCTGCATGTGGCATCTGATCAGACAAACAGCTCGTGAAACCACACTAAGAAAGCTCCTTGGAAGCCCTGCCTATGGTGGAGGAGGTTAGCACAGCAATTATCCTTGTCTCTACTCCAGGCAGTGACCCTGACCACAGGGATGAGTCTGACCAAAGGCTCCTCTTGGCCTTGCTTTTTTGTCCTGAGGAAAAGGCTGGAGAACAGGAGGCTTCCCATTACGCACACAAGGGACTGGAAGACCAATCTGAAAGGCCAAGATTTGTTTTCCAAAGTAAAATTAAAAACAAAATTAGCACACACACACAAAAAAAAGAAAAATCAGCAAAATTAAAAGAATAAAATAATAGGAAAAAAAAAAGGCACTAAAGCAGCTTTTCCTGGATTGATTTCAGCTCGCAGGACCAAAGTTATTTCAAAGAAGCGATTAGGAGTTAGCATTGCACACACATACCTTCTAAAGAAAACAAACCAAACTAAACCAACAAAAGAAACCCCCAAACAGCGTGCTGATCTGGTTAGCTGTCCAAGCCAGAACACACCTGCACATACCCAGTGTTTCCAAGCTTCCCCAGCTCCTCCAGCACTGCCAAATTGCTGGGGTTTGGAATGATGTGAGCCCTGGCTAATTAGTCTTTAGGTGGGAAGAGAATAACAGGAGCAGAGAGGAAAAGTGCAGGAAAATATTTTACTGCAGCATCTTTGTGTTGCTTTAAGGGTCTATGGCAACAACCAGCAGTTAACAATACCCTGCTGCTCTACAGAGAATTTTCCAGTGAAGGAAAGGCGGCCGAAAGTCATTTCAAGCCTCTAATTAGACTCACAAAGCACTGCAGATTAGCAAAGCAATGCAGGTGTTGTGCTCATGGGGTTTGCAATTTGATCTCCACTTCATTTAATTACAAAATCAATTTTCCTGAAGTGGAGAAAGATTTTACACTGCTACAGAGCCTCCAAAAAGCAGGAATTTAGGAGGTTTTCACCTGAAATGTATTGTTATTTTTTATTTAAAGAGCGTTTAACCAGCATCTGTTGTAGCATCAAACTTTATATGTATATCAGATATATATATCAGCTCCTTTTATCTTTTCTGTGTCCAATTCTGATGGATTCCTGTGGGCTGAGTAGCATGGGACTTCATTTCAGGGCAGCTTGTCCTGCAGCACATTATGCTATTCTCAGAAGTGGGAGCTTTTCCATTTAGCAGAACACAAAAGCCAATCGTCAAGTGAAGCTGAAAATAAGTAATTCAATTCCTGTGACATTTGGACAGCTCATTTCCCACTCCCAGCCCACCCCAGCTACAGCTCAAGTTGCTTTAAGAAATTGTCTGCACTTGCAAATGTTGGATCTGGCTTGGACTTCTTCATGCTAGTCAAGATCCCATTTGTTGAGAGTAATGAGACTGGGGACAGACAGGAGACATGGAAGGGGAGGATGAAGTATGAGGGATACATTTGCTATGAATCAGAGGTGTTCTTCTATGGCAGTACTTTTTAACTTTTTTTTGTGTTTCCTTAAAGATATATAAATATACCTGCCCAGGATATGCTCCTGTGCAACTTCCCTTGACAACTGGACTGGTACATGGAAGAGAAAGAGGCCACTGCAAAGGGAAATCAAGTGAGCAGCTACATCAAAAGGAAGGAGAGACTATATGAAACAAAAAAATAAAAGTAAAAAATTAAAAAGCACAGAGTTTAAGATGTAACCAAGAGCCCAGTTTAAAATAAACAAAGGAAGAAACAAAAACAAAGGAAAGAACAAGCTGGGATAAGCTCACTAGATGCCAAAGGGATATTTTAAAGGGTACAAGGTCTCAACATGAATAAGGAGGCATAAACACATTCAAACAATGCAGACTGGAGCTGCTCCCTTTGAAGAATGCATCTGGGGGAGTTTTAGAAACAGAAAACTCCTCGGTGATGCCCCAGCACACGCAGGAAACCAGCCTGAGCTTTTCCTGAGCTACACACTTCCAGCAAAGGATCCTTTCTAAACCCTCAGTATGGATACGCTTCCCATAGCTTTAACCTCGAAAGAGGAAGAACAACATGCACATGACAGTCTGACAGCAATGCTTCTTCCAAACACCCATGGACCAGCCAGCCCTGGCAAGTCTCCTGTTGAAGTTTTGATAACCAGAATGCAGCCAAAATGATGCTCTCAGGTTGCCACAGGAGTGGCACTGAGGTGGGAGCTTCTGTCAACTTATCAGTTAGCACCTACACACCACAAATTCATAGTGTTCACAAATAAAAGTGTTCATTGATAAGCATTTTAATGCTGGGTTTTTTTAAGGTAGTAATTTGATTTTGATTCTAATTTTGTGGTTACACATCCTGAAATCCTAAAATCATACCCTGCCCTGTTTAAAACAACCCCAAAATCCAGCTTTTTTACCAGATTTCCCAACCATCCATACCATTGATGGCACCTCCCCTAAAAAGCCTTGTCTGCTGTTACCACTGCTAGGTTTTGATAGTGCTATCAGTGCCAAGAGCCTCAGTGTTAGATGCTGATAAGAGCTCTGAGGCAGGGATTATATCCAGCTTTAAAAATCACAGCTATGGGCCAACACTAACCTCAGCATTAACAGCTCTTCTGGAAGTGAACTAGCACCAAAGTCAATACAGCCCTGGCCACTGTGTTAAAACCATCAAAAGAAAGTCAAGTGATTCAATTGCACCTAAGGCTAAATGCTCCTTTAAAGAAGTGAATAAATCCACAGCCAACAGGATCTGCATTCTGCTCTCTCATGCTGTAGGTTCTCCCAGGGACCTAGAGCTCTCAGTGCCCTCTCAAACTCCAATACTGAAGACAAATGGAAATGGAAACGCTGCATGGGAAGATCCATCCACACATGGGATGCCCAGATCAGCCCCAAACAAGTGGAAGAGGGGGAAAAGTCAATGACTTTGTTCATTTTCATTTGGGAGACAGCATAAAAACACATTACTCCTCCAAAGAAGCTGCAAGAAAGAGAGCTACTTTTCTGATGGAACATCACAAGCAAGGAGGAAGGGAATTTTTTCCCTGAAAATCTGGGACAAGAACAAATTCCCTTTCTCACTGCTGTGTTATTCCTCCTGCTACCAACTTTACTGTTCTAAAGCCCTGCAGTAACTTCAACACGCTTTAAAGAGGGTAGGGACAGCTATGCTGGGCACACTACTGGCCTGACATCTCTCACCTGTGTTGGAGCGCTGGAGAAGCGATGGTTTGGTTGTCCCAGTGGCCAGGCTGGAGGAGGGGACAGAGAGGGATTTATACAGAGCTGTTTCTCGGTGCTCTTTAAATCGCTCTGCCGCCATGAGTGCATTCGAGAGCTCTTGCAGGGGCATATTGTTGATATCTGAAGAAAAGGGACTGAGCGGGTTCTCCAGACTCATCAGCCAGCTCGTGTTACCTGGAAGAGAGAATCAGGGAAGGGCGTTAACTCCCAGCTCCAGGAAGTTTACAGCTCACATCAAAGAGAGCCCTAACTGCGTTGGATTTTGCAAGTAAGAACCAAACCAGACCAAGCTCTCGGTTCTCCTGCGTTTGGAGAACCACTTCATTAATGCTCTGTTTTCAGTAAGGAAGTGCTCTGGACTTCACCCCAAGCCCTTCAAGAAACCCTCCTTACTACAGCAGATTCCCAAAAGACATCCAAAACACTCAGGTATTTTAATTCATGATACCAGGCCAGTTATTTCCTCAGGAGGCAATTTTCAGCTGATACAGACAAGTCCCTGTGAAAATGGGAAATGCAAAGTAGGGTCATATTACGTGGCTGTTTCTGTAACAGTACTTAATATACAAATTGAAGTCTTTGCTTCAATCTTTTCACAGGTCTTTTGTAGATTAAAACCACGAAGAAGTGGTTTCAAAGAATCAAGTATCAGCTGTATTAGTTTCAAGAGGCAGGAAACAGTGAAGAGATCTGTTTGTGACTAAATACAGCTTTTCCTTCAGGCTCTGGTTTGGAGTGAGAGGAGCTCACTCCACACTCAGGTGAAGATACCTGTGGGTCTGCGCACCAGGATTTCTGCCCAGCCCTGTGTCAGCAGTGGGACGTACGCAGCCAGGTTTGCTTTTTCTTTCTGCAGAGGTGTCTGTGCAGCAGGATTAGTCTTCTCTGAGCGAGATGCAGGAGCAGCAGCACCCTGTGTCCCTTGGGAAGCCGAACCACTGGGAAAATGGGAGGCCGAGCTGTCTAAGGCACCAACACGTAAGGCATGACCACCTGGTGAGACAGACATGAGACAGAAGGGAGAGCCATGCTGAGTTAGCACTGAGAATATCTCACTAGTAGTAAGAACTTAAAGCTATTCCAGGAGCTGCATGCACAATACTGGGAACTGTCCTGGTTTTGGCTGGATAGAGTTAATTTTAGAAGCTGGTAGAGTGCTGTGCTTTGGGTTTAGGATGAGAGCAATGCTGATAACACATTGATGGTTTAGTTATTGCTGAGCAGTGCTTACCCTAAAGCCAAGGGCTTTTCAGCTTCTCATGCTCTGCCAGTGAAGAGTCTGGGGCACAAGAAGCCAGGACAGCTGACCCTGGCTGGACACAGGGATATTCCAGACCACAGGACACAGTGCTCAGGCTATAAACTGGTTCTTAATTGCCAGCTGGGTTTAAACCACAACAGGAACCCAAGAAAACTTAACCTCCTATGTGTTTCTTCTAAACCAGGAGGTTAGATAAACGTAGGTGATTCTCATTGCCAGTGCTCCCCACTTCACCCATCCCCAAAGCTTTCCTGCAAGGAGAGGGAAGCAGGAGGAGCAGCACCACCCCTGAGGCCAACAGCTGAGCTACCTGCCCTCTATTAAATACCAGACAGGTCCAGACTCTCAAATCAGTTTAGGCACAGCTCTCTTCAGTAGGCACTTGGACATTTAAGCCTATCACACAGCTCCAGAAATGGCAGTAAGACTCCAGGGTAGGAATTTACCAGACATGGATCGGACTCTGTTGCGAGAGCTTCTGCAAACCTGCTGCCCAGCTTGAGATTCCAGTTTTGCTGGAGCTTCTTTTGTTTGTCTCACTTGCAAAACAGGGTCTGAGCTGTGGAAAAAGAGGATGTTGATGATACTGAGAGAGGAATTAGTCATGCTAGACAAGTAAGACTCTTCTGATCGGAGGAAAATCAGTGCTTTAAGAGATTTTGTTAAGTGGGAACATCTAGAAATGGGAGTGAAAATTACCTTGATTCTGTGCTACTTTGGAGCTCTCCAGAGTCTAGGCCAAGCAGGGACCTTGTCCCCGTTCCAACGCTTGTAGTGATGGTCACCAGCTTGTTACCAACCAGCCATGTCTTCGTTCTTCCTCCCGCCAACAGAAACTCACCCACAGGAGACCTGGAAACACACTGGTAATGAAGACAACAGAGAACAGAGCCTACACAGATGGCTTAGTTCATGTTACTGTGCAGGAGGTGCTGCCTGCTTTCCTTCTTTATACAGCATTTTCAATGTATCCTCTGGTGGTTCACATACACGTTATCCATCAGGATGAGGGATTTAATATCAATTGATAGTAGTACTACAGGACACACCTTACAAAACAGCTTAGTTCAGTCCTGGACACATCACAGAGCAGAAGGGAACAAGCCTTGTCTGAGCTCTGTGTCTCCTTCTGGGAAGGGCTAGCAAGAAAATTCCATTCCCTCCCTTTGAAGCCAGCTGGCATGACACTCAGGTCTGCAGCAACGACTGATTCTGCAGCAAGGAGAGGGAGCAAAGCACTGCTCACAGACAGCGTGCCTTCAAGGCATCTCCTTCTGGAGTTCAAGGCTGAGGCAAAGGCTGGTTGGCTCCAATGGACTTCTCTCATCTAACCTCATGTTTAGCCAAGTCAGATTTTATCTGCGAGTAACAGCTTTGGAGCCTGGGCCTGCCAGAACATCCAATGTTCCACTAATAATGAGAAATATAAACCTCAACAAAAGCCATCTCTCCCATTGTCCCAAACTGGCCCCTACCTCTTAGGCACAGCAGTGAAGTTTGAAAACACGTATCGAGCCATCATATCCAGACAGGTCTCTGTGAGCTCCAGGTGGAGATTCTTTAAGTTGTCATCAGCCTGAGCCATTGAGTTTTCATCTGCAGAGCCCAGGCTTGAGCTGGTGATGGAGGTTTGTATCCGACTAGAAGAGAATGTTTCCAACTGACACATCACACTGCCAAATGCTTGTCCCTGTCACCCGAAAGACAGCGTGATGCAGAACGACCTGAGATACATGCATGTGCCAGATCAGAGAGGTGGCCAGACCTTAAACCCAGAGCATCATACAAACAGTTTGGCATCGGCCTCATGTTGTGCTTCACAGATTGTCATTGCAGAAAGTGTATTTTAGCTTGAGAGACTCAGAAACGTTTCAATGTCCACCAGCTGACTTGGCCAAGCCAGTGCTCTCTGATGTTGGTGGCCCATGGGCAAGTGCACCAAGCAAATAGTAAGAGGCAGCACCATGCTTTGAGTTCACTACTCTATAGTAAGGGCAAGCGTCCCATGACCTGCACAGTTCCCCAGGCAAAATGCTGCCCATGAGCCATCAATCAGGGCACTCCAGACTTCACTTTATGATCCTGTGGTTTGCTTTTTTCTCTGTTGCACACCTTTCACGTATTGGTTTTTTTTCCTCCAAATTCAACAGCGATGTAAAACCTGATTTAACTTGAAACAGAAAAAAATTGCACTCTGAACAGGAAACTGGCATGGGAATAGAGAGCAGCTCTGCCTTCAGATCAGCCAAGTTAGCAATGCAACTGTAACAACTGCAGTATATCATAAAGACAACTCCTTAGGCCATCATAATACAAGCTTAGCTGAGGTACAGCCAAATTTTTTATGACGTGGCAACTTCTTTGGCATCATTAAGGGTAATTACATGAGCTTTCAGTTGTCACCATTTCCATATAAATACAAGAGAAGAAAACACCTAATAGATTAATGGGGATATAAGAGAATGATGTGCCAGAATCATACTCACAACTCAGTGCCTTTCCCCCAAACACCATACAGTTTAGTCAAATATAAACCACAGAAAGCAAAGTCCCACTGACAGCCACCCTTAGAGATGAAGGCACAAATCTTCAGGTTCAGATTTTAAACCAACGTGTTACAGCAGCAGTTTAACACTCAAGGGAAGTGATCCAGGAAAACGTTTTCAAAACTAGAACAAACTGTTTCATCTTTCATGTGAGCAAATCAATGGTTGGAATCGAAACTTGTTTGCTTTAGTCATGAAAGCAGTCGTTTTGTACATGCTGAGCATACATCTCATGGCATCACATTTCCATCAGCTCCCATTGCCTCAAAGAACAAATCCTAAACTGAGGCCAGAACTACTCCTAGTCTGGGAGGAGGGCCTGGATGTAACTTTGCACAGTATCAAAAGCCTCTCCTGGTACAAGTCACTGCTTAGAAGGCTGAAGTTTTAACCAGGACTCTCACTTGCACAGAATGCAACCTTTTTCCTTTCTTATTCCTTTGGTGTTTTGTTGGTTTGGTTTTCCCCCCTTCACCGTCTCTACTTTGAAAAGAGAAATTTGCTAAAGCATCAGAGAATAGGGCAAAGTCACCATACAGAGCACAGGGTATGATGCCACAAGCCCTTAGCCAGCATTGGGAAGCCATGGGATATCCATGACACCAAAACCTTTGTCTGTAGCTAAGGCCAGTTTTTTATCGCATACCAACGTCATGCAAGCATCCCACATGCAAATCCACCCTCCCTTGCAGTAAAATTTCCAAGTGCTGAGATGCTCTTGGATTCTCCCCATTTAAAGTGCCTCTACCTGCGGACCACATGTTCAGACACACTGATGCTGCGGGATCGGAAGGCATCAACTGCAGAGGATTCTTTCAGCTCTTTCACTGGAGGAGAGTTATTCAAGCCTTGCTTTGCATTTTTGGCTAGTCTTAAACTACTAGGTGGAGAAGCACCAAGCCCCAAAAGAGGTCACAGGAAGGGAGGAAATCATTGTAGGGATGTAGGTTGAAAAGTCACAGGTCACAGGGTCAATATTGGGGGATCCCGGAGGGTGATGGAAAATCAAACAAATGCCAAAAAAAGGAAAACACAAATTAAATTGTACAAACAAGCAGCGCTGAAAGCATTAAAAAGACAAAACCACAATTCTGAAACCAAGGTTTTAAATGTGCTGCGAAACAAATGAAATTAGTACAAGTTAAAACAAAAACCAAACTGATTGAAATGACAGTTGGAATACTGCGCTGTTAAACAAAGGCAGGAGCACCTGAAGGCTGGTTAGGCACCAATGTGTGAAGTCTGAGTTTTGTGCAGCTCAACCACCTCGTGTTGCCCCAACTCACTGCTTCAGCACAGCTAAAAACCTGATTACTTCCAGAGACCTCATCCTAAAATGCTTTTACCAATACAAGGAGACCAGCTATTTCTACCTCTGTTAGGCCTGGCCCAAATCTGAGCTTCTACCCTGAATCACACAACACCCAGGACCAGTCAGACACAAGGGGAGACTCAGCCCATCTATACACAACTGCACAGATCAAAGGGCAAGAGGACAAAAATCCTCTTGCTGTTGCTGACTGTGGGATGCTTTTCTGTCCAACAAGCTATCTTATTTCAGGCGGCTCAAGGTAACCCACTTGACTTTGAACTGGAACAGAAAGATAAGCCTTTACGCCATCAGGTGCCAACCACATGTGGGAGATGACAGCAATTAACACCTAAGAGGCACTTTAATTAGCACAGCTGAGATGCATGCCTGCCTGAGTACTAATTTGGATCTCCCAGCTGGTTCAGCAGTTCACATCCCCATATGTGAAATGCAGATACTCATTTAACCCTTCTGGCTCTTTCTCAACATGATTTATTTGCTGTTCCCTTCAGTGAATTGTTACCTTTCAGGTGGCCACCTGGAGGGATCAGAATTTATTTGGCCTTCCAATGACCTCTGAGAGATCACTTTTGGCCACAGCTGGAGATGTGACTGCAGAAAGCACAGGCTCATACCCTGCTATAATCACTACACCAACATCATTGGGAACCGTTGGGATCTTGGATCTCCTGCAACACCCAGCACCTCAGCCAGGGCACTGAAATACTTATTCTTTGGGCTTAAGGAGTGGAATCAAGCACACCAGCTTCACAAGCAAGGAAACAGGTATCTGCTTCAAGCCATTTCCTCTCTCTTGGACACAATCCAAGTTCAGCCAGCCCCAGAGGCAGTGGCATCAGCAGTTCTGGTATTTCAGGTTGCTGCCTGGGTACAGCCCACACTCCTTAGCAGAGATTTCTGTGGGAAGTGATCCAGCAGCATTAGCAAAAGCCTTTAGATACAGTAGTATTCCAACCTGGTAAATTTAACAGGTTTTGGGGGAAAAAAAGGAAAAAAAAAAAAGATTAGTTGAAATTTTAATTTAAGAGACGAGTGTCAAAAGGCTTCTCTTCCAAGTTTCTGAATGAAAGAGGAGAAGATGGGAGAGATGAAACACAAAACAGGGTTTACAGCTATAGCATTAGGGCAGGGATGGTGTTTCTTCATTGCAAGATACTCCTTGAGCCTTGCAGTTAAAGTAGAGGCACTTTCCCCAGGGTGCAAATGCCACTGTATGCTTATGCACGTTAACACTGAAGCAAGTTAAGTGAACCAATTTAGGCAAGCCCTCCAGGTAAAAAGGACATTAGAGAAACCCTGAATGCCTGCCAAGCACTATTCTCCTATCCTGGCAAATGTTACTTTCAAAGATTGCTGGTTAAGATATGCTCTGACTTCTGAACACATGAAGCTTTGCTTCAAACTGACATAATGGTTTGAGATTCAAAAGAAGGACCAGGACACCCAGATACACAGAAGGCAGCTGTCTGCCACCCAAAACACTTGACAGATAACACTATGGGAAAACACAGCACTGGCTCTCTCCATTTACACAGGCTGCTAATCGTAATGTCTCTGGCAACCATTTAAGTAGTGGTTAGAGTTCAAGCATCAAAAGCAGTCAGCACTATGAACAGGTATTCCATTACTCCTGGTAGCGCTGTACTGACACACATCAACCTGAAAGAACTGTTGGTTTTCAAAAATTAACAACAAAAAGCCTTACACCTTCCTGCAAAGGTTTACAGAACAGCCAGCGATGCCCTCTTACGGACTAGCAGACTGTCAGCTTGCTTTGATTCCAGCTTCTTACCAACCTATGTTTGTCTTTTCCCAATCCCCTGACCTAAAGAGGTTTACTTTGCTTGCTTAAATGCACTGTCAGATTTTGGATGACTAGACCCAGCCTCCTTCAGAAAACACAGGGAAGGGTGTGAGGACTAGAACAGGGAACACAAGACCCTTCTGGAGTCAAATATAATTTACCTTTTTGGCCTCTCGTTCAGGCTTGTACTGCGAGCCCTGAAACTGTCCTTCTCAGGTGTGTCATCAAAGGAGAGGAGGACGTTTGAGCGCAAACCCTGCCGACAGAGACAAACAGGTCAGAGTCAGAATGGGCAGGACGAGCAGCTGGAAGACTGCAGTGATGCAGAACTCATAGTCAGCTATAAAAAAAGATGCTGAGCTGAGGCGCTGGCACAGGGTGCCCAGAGAAGCTGTGGCTGCCTCATCCCCGGCAGTGTTCAAGGCCAGGTTGGACACAGGGGCTTGGAGCAAGCTGCTCTAGTGGAAGGTGTCCCTGCCTGTGGCAGGGGGCTGGAACTGGATAAGCTTTAAGGTCCCTTCCAACCCAAACGGTTCTATGATTGTGTGAAGTTTCCTAGCTTCAAAGAGAACCTTTAATCTCTTCAAACCATTATTTTTATTAGAACAGCATAATTTGTATTAGATACTGTTTGAATCAGTAGTGTCCATTACCTTTGTAATAAAGGGGACAAAGTCCTTTCGGAAGGGAAGGCGACACCGGATGAACCACATCGCTATCACATGATGGGCCAGACAAACGATGTACTGGTTAAACCTAAAACAGCACAGAGATAGCCACAGAGTTTAACGCTGCATTATGATGCCATTCCACCACTGAACAGAAGGGTTTTTCAAGCTGAGAAACTGTAAGCATAAAGACAATACCCTCAAAAGTTCTGTTGGAGAAAAACAAGTATTTCACCCAAGGTGAGTATGCCCCTTCTTCAGAAAAAGCCTGGAGATACCAGAATGAGCAATATCCAATAAATAACCTTGACCCAAGTACTACAAATAAAGCATGTCTCATTCTCTTAATTTTACTTACTTAGAAGGGTTTGTGTATGGTAGGGAGATGGCGAACACACTGGCATACTGCTCTGCTGCGAAGTTCCTATAGAGGTGAGGCAGCCTGGCTAGAGCTGGAATAGATCAAGAAGGAAACCAACATGGGTGAGGCCTGAACACAAACTATTCAATACCACAGTTCAGCTTAATTTGAATTGGCTTGTTTCTTTCAAACCATCAGCTGATAGGGAAGTTAAAATCGAGTTATAATTTCATGCTGTTTAAGTTATAAGCAACAAGGTGGAGAAAGCACCTTCGCATTTCCAATCACTGCATGGCTGTACTACACAAAGCACGACCCTCTAGTGTGTGCCAGTGCTTTAAATAGAAAACCAGGAACAAGCAAGAGATGATCAAACATTTTTATGTTGAAGATGGTGCAAAGGCATCATGAAAAGCCAAGAAACCCTTACAATGCATTCCATATGACTGACACAATCAAAACGCCCGTACTCAGCGCAAACAACACAACTATAGGAGGTCAAAAGTACAAGAACATTACAACTCACTTGAAAGAAATTCCAAGAGGGGGATTGCCATGTTGGCTGTAGCAGAAATGTGGGTTAATTTGACTATTAAGACAGGAAGTGCCTTTATGATGATGTCGGGCATCTCGACACTACAGACAGAGAGTGCCACAACGCACTGGTTTGCGCAGCGGTAAATGAGACCGTGTTCCAGGCAATACACTATTTCACGCTACAAGAGTAAAAGAGAAAGAAAAGCCATGATACAGGGGAAGAGAAAACCCCTGAGTAACCATCTCCTGGCTTCAGACAGCATTTCAGAATGGCTTGCCATGTATCATACCACAAGGCCTGTATGGTGCGCATGAATTCAAATCCAAAATGCACTGACACAGAACCCTACATAATGCTGCATATATTCCAGGCTAAAATCTTAAGATGGGACTTTAATCAAGTCAGTATTTTAGAAGTTAAATAACTCAGTTTCTGATTAAACAGCATTTTTATGTTCAGCGGGTTCTTCCAGCAGATGGTGAAGTCACCCAGCAACCTGCAAGAGGGCGTTACCTTGCACTTAAGTCTCCTAACCAGCATGTATGAGAAAATGCTCTATTATACATGATTTTGCCCTGTCCCCCCTCACCCTCTTACTTCCCCCCTACCTGTTTAGCTTTGTCCAGATAATTATGGTAAGATATTAATGCTGTCAGTACTGGAACAACAGCCAGATGCAAATCCGTGCGAGAAAAGCCTTCTGGGGTACCATGGAGCCTGTCAGTAGTCTTTTTGTCTGTGAGCTGACAGATCACACAGTAAGTTAGAATGCCTCACACTAAATACACACTCTAAAAGACAACAGATATGCACTGCCTATAGCTCCCCTTTTACATGTCTACATAAGTACAAAGAGAAAGAACACTCATTATTACCTACTTCTGTACCTAAAGCAGCCCTCACAAAGAGGGAAGGTGAGTGAGGATTGACAAACAGCATGTTAATCTTAAACGTATTAGACTGAATGGGAAAAACAAACCAAAACCCCAATCAACTCTAACCAGCTCTCAAGCAAACTAAGGATCTGGTGACTGTACATCAGTAGGGTGCATGGCATTACCATGTAGCTCAGTGCAGAGGCCAGAAGGTCTATGTTACAAGGGGAGGTTAAAAATAGCACTTTATAACGGAGGGATTCAGGTAATTTGTTGAGGACCAACTTCAACACCTTCCAGTCTGTCTCCTGGAAAGAAAGAAGAAATTAAGGTGGAAAATTTTGGTACGATTTCAGTTCAGTTTGAAAGCAAGACCAATCCTCTGCCATTTCTCAGGCAGATGTTATGTCTTGCCATGATAGCTATATAAAAAGAGGTGGCATTTAGCTGTCAAGTTACTTCCTGTCTGTCATCCAGCTCTAGGTGCAATACTGGCACCACAAACTGGAAGGCAACTTGTACCCAGATCTGCCTGAGCTCAAAAAGACAGAGCCGGAAATCAGTTCTCCCAGCCATTAGCACAAGTTAACTTCCAGAGCAAGACAACCTCAGCATATAACTAAGGCCAATACAGCACTAATGAACAATTTATATTTACAGTTTACAAGCAACTGGAATACTTACCAGTCCTCAAAATGCTTCCAAAACTTGCAGTAGGAGGGTTTTAGTTTCAAATGTCCTTTCAGAAACAAGAGGACTCATTTGATCTTTGATAACACACACTTTTTGCCCTTGTCTGCTCTGAAGCAGAGTGCCATGAAAGCTTTGCTTAGTTTCTGAAGATCTGAACTAGTGCTCCCACTGCTGGTTGTAAAGCTATATGATTACACACAGATTCTGCCCAAGGAGGATTTACATATTGCTTTCCAGGTGTTATTTAGATACTCCGGGATAGAATTCTCTAGCCAGCTGGTTTAAATGGACACAGTTCATATGAATTGTGATATTAAAAGTGGACATACTTGCTTCAAACACTGCAGAAGGACGCCAAAGACCATGGAGTAAGGCAGATGCCCGATACGAATGGTGGTGTTTTGGGAAGGCACACTGGGGCTTCCGGAAGGCGGAGAGAGCGTACCAGTAGGCTTCTTCTCAGAAGTCCTCTTCTCTGCTTCTCTACAACATGGAAAAGGAGAACAAAACATGTAAAATGCATGTAATGTCAAATCAAGATCGGAACAGCCTATTATTCATGTGACCTCCAGTGCTAGCCTATCTGGTAGCCAGTTTAATGACCAAACAACACTATAAACTGCATTTTCAATTAAAAACCACAGGACTGACAGTAGACAGACAGCAATGAGTCAGTTTGGTCAGGTTAAGGATATTTCCACCCAGACCCATAGCAAATTCAGAAAGATCTCTTTTGGGGCATGTTACCCAAAGCGTTTCAGACCAAGCTATAGCATTAAAAACAGACAGATTCATACAGATCACTGAAGCAAACCTCAATGTGAAAACTGGTTTGAGGAGGGAAACTGCAAACGTTTTGGTGAAGTTTTGTGAGCAGGAACAGAAAATTCACATCTCATTGAGAGCTCTGTAGGTAACTGATTTGTAAGAATAATTCACTGATGAGTTACTGAGACAATCCTAGGCTGTAACTATAAACTGTGTACGGGCTGATACAACAGGATTGGGAAGAATTAGAAAAACTGTGGATTGTAGATGGACCATTAAGCCCATGCAAAAGTATCAAATAGTTTGGAAAACAGCTTTTGCTTAATGCAATGAGAAACCTACACAAAATCACACAGACAGTAAGGGCTGAACCTCACTGCCCCATCCTTGTTGGAAAGACCAAGGCGGTGGAGGGAGTCAGCTCGAAGCATCAGCAGGAAATCAAATACCTGTAACAGAGAAGACATTGGAATCACTCAAACCCCAAACCCATGGAATACTCTCCCACCTCCCCATGTGATACTTTTGCAAGTACAAAGAGGTCTTTAATAGATGTGTGGCTAGGTCTGTAGGAGGCATCAATTCTGGTGTTACAGTACATATACATACTTTTATTAGCCAAGAAACACTTCATTCTACTTCTGGCAAGCTCTAGAGCACACATTCCCACCTGCCTCCCACAAATTGCAGCAGGAACATGCAGCTCTTGACCTGAAAGCACAAGTTACCTCTCATACCTGCAATCTGATGCTGCTAGCAACAGCAAGGCTGTATGCATATATATAGTGGCGCTGGACATGGTGGATCAGCATCTCATACACCCGCATTGCGTGGCTGGAGGGTAAGCTGTAGAGTTTAGTCTAGAGGGGAGCAGAAACACAAATCAAAAGGCAGGCTCATGCTTCCATTCAGAAATGTTCCCTGCCTGTGGCAGAGGGACTGGAAGTAGATGGTGTTTAAGGTCCTGTCCAACTCTAACTATTCTATTCTATAAATGTGTATTTGCACTAAGAATTCAAGAACAACACAGCAAAAAATTGCTCCTGAAAGCAAGCTGAACAGATGGCTCCAAGCAGAACTTCTGCAGAGGCTCCAGAGCAACTCTGCCCAACTCCAGAAGGGCGCTGGCTGGGACAACCAGCTCTTCACAACTGCTTAACCGTATCTCAGAACACGCTACCCAAACACAACGCATCTATTCAAGGTTATGAACCACTCCCTTTCTGCTAGTTTATGAACACATCTACCCTCCGCACATGGAAATGTGCTCACAGTCACTGTACAAGGGAAATTAAGCAAATGAAACATTTAGCAAACAGTGACACAGTACCCAAAAGCAAAAGGAATGACCAAACCAAGAGTTAAAGTATTATGTGGGTGAAACAAAAGGCAAAATATTTAACAGTGGGAAAGTAGTTATCTAAAAAGCCAAGTCCAGCAGAAGACTGCTCTGAAGAAGACATGTTTAATGCTCTGCAGCATTTACCTGAAGAATTATCAGGAGTCCAAGAACTGCTGTCTTGACATCCTCCAAAGAAGCTGAATATGACAGCAAGTCCCTCTCTTCCAGCTCAGAAGGAGATGAGAGAGAATGTGCAGCCACCTTTTGAAAAGAAAAGCAATACATTGTTTAAATCTGTGACAAACCCTTCCTTGATTTCCATCCTGGAAGGTCAGGAAGGACCACAGGAAGTCATCCTTGCTGGAAATCTGCAAGCCCTTTCAGGTAGCTTAAATGTGCGTTGCTAAAGCTCTGCACTTTAGACCTGCATCCTCCAAAATCCACCAGTTTTACAATATCCTGCTCAGCCACACAACTGGTAACAGTCACGGGTTAGTCTCCTCAGCCACAGTAAGAGGATGTGACAAAAGGTGTGGTGATGCTACTGACAACTGGAAAAGCTCTGCCTCACCTTTTCTATGATATCAAGCAAGCTGTTGAAGTGATGTGTGTTGCAGCCTTCAGCCAGGTCTACAAGTAGCTGAGTGGCCAGTTTTCGGACCTGATGGTCTTTATCCTCTGGAATGTGAGCCAGCTGAGAGATCACAACCAAGTTTATCAGCTCCTCCTGCAAGAGGACACACCTTAATAAGCCTTTGCTATCTGCTGTTCAGTCAGCACGTTCAAGAGACAAATCATTACAAACAAAAGAACACTGATATCAGGTTTACTCCTCAACTGTTTGGTTCCTTGATTTTTCCTCTCCCCTCCAAATACTTAAGACTTTTGCTGCACTTCAATGCTTTGGTTTTCATCTATCCCACTGACTTGATAGCCCAGGCTCAAACAGATTGTTGAAAGAGATTTCTAGGCATAGCGTATTTTGAGAAAGAGAGGAAACATGCAGCAGCATCATGTTTTCACAAATCTTGAGGGAATCCAAGCAGCACCTCCGCTCCTTCCTGTCCTCTGACACTCTGGGTACATTCAAAGAGCTGAAGACATCCCCAGAGCTGAAAAGCATCTTAACATCTCTCTCAGACAGCTTCTATCTTAGATCGCAATTAAACTGCAAGCACCAAGACAAATCCATCTGCTCATGTCAGATTATGTCCAGACCTCATCCTTTTACAAAGCTTTTATACAAATTCTGCATCTCTGCCTCACCAAAGCCTTCCCCACCCACTGAGGATCCCACATCTGATCATCAGAAACAGACAAACACACACCTCATAGAACTGCCTGTTAATACTCAGGACAAAGGACAAGACATCCAGAACTTTAATCCGAACAGCACTACGACTTTCGTTCCTAGAATGGGAAGAACAAGTTCAAGATGAATAAAATACAGCTGCTGATATTTAGGGAAGCGGGGAGAAGATAAAAGGAAGGTAAAACTAGACTAAGAAACTTCCTAAGAGTTAGCACAGTAACAGTTAGAAATCATCTGAGCCTTCAGTTAACATCTCTACATATGAAATCAGATTCAAGAATCGAACCTGGAATCCCAATTCAGCTTTTACTGCTTCTGGAGACCTGTAACTGCTATTTTCCCATTCCAGTCCAAGCTAGGAAGCACATGGAAGAAGCGTAAGTGCTCTGGTGAGCAAATTTAAAGCCACACATACGGCACTAAGGAAGAGCTGCTCTTTGGCAGCATTTCACAGATGAGACAGAAGTCTGTTACTGCTGTATGCTGGTATCTTAGAGCACAAGAATAGTTCCAGCAGCACCAATTTAAAACCAGATAACTTTAATAGCGGATAACCATATGCAATCCTGATGCTGAACACGAAGGTCTTGTTTGGCGTCAGAACTACAAAGTGCTGTGGAATGGAACACATAACTGCCTAAGCTAACTGGAATAGCACCATCCAATGGACATAATGAGAAAAAAAAGGAATCATAAATAGCTCAGTGGAAAGTTTATCTTCCGTTAAACAAAATCCTTTCACATGCTGTGCCCTGGATCTACCATGTTTCTTATCAGCCATTTGCTAACATTAGAACTTCAGAAAACAAAATCATCTAACATAGAAACATAGCAAGAAACATTTGAATGTGGCTTGTACTCACAAAGTTATGATTTCATACCTGAAGAATCTCTCCATTAACATCTGCAGGTTGTGAATCCAGCCATCTTTGGCAGGATGAATGGACTGAGCTCTGTAGGTTATCAAGTTTAATACAGAAGATTCCTTTCACAGAGAGATCAAGAATTTTTTCTTTTAGTGTATAAGCAAATACAATATATCCACTCCCCAGCCCCCACACCAATAATAAGGCTCATACAAGACTTTGCTGTGATTTTCTGGCCGCTTGCTATTTTACGACTCCCCAGTGTGCTAAGTAACAAAACAGATTCAACTGGCAACAAAGGAAGACAATAATATGCAAGGTCTTACTGGTCTCTGATCAGCACATCTTTCCACTAGCTCAAAAAACCTCTCTTCAGAGCCATGGAATTCATTCTGGTCACAGAGTTCTTCTACTGTAGTCAAAAGATCATGTACAATGGACTTAAGTTCTTGGCTCTCCAGACTCTGAAACAGAGACAAAAGCATTCCTAAAAGACTTCTACCTTACCAGAAAGTGCTAGCTTTGAAATGCAAACAGAAAACTCAGTTGAGAAGCACAGAATTGGGCTCAACCTTCACTCAGCTTCAAAGTTCTCTAGAGTGTACAAAGAGGAGATCAATTTGCCAAAATATTTATGGTAAGGTCTTTTGACTGGAAGTACACCAAGACAGGCTCAGCACTCACCTGCAGCTGCTGCAGTAATCGCTCCATGATGTCCAAGAGGATGTCCCACGTTACAGCTTGCAGCTCCTTCCCATACTTCTTTATGAGACGTGTTATGGACAGAACTATCTCATAAGACACAACTGCATTGGGACATGTCATGGCCTGGAACACAAAGCATTTCAGTCAGTTAACAGTTAAGAAGCAGTGATCAGAAACTTTGTATGGGTCCAGATGTACGTCTGAATAAAGTTCCCCCCATCCTACCTTGAGGAACGAAGGCAGCACTGAAGTTGGGGAGTTCTTGAGTGAATTGAGGCGATGAGCACCCCACAGAGCCATCCCAACAAAGAACACAGCTCCTCTCAGCAGCGCTGCATCTGCCATGTAAGCCCTAAGGACAGACAGAAGGGAAGTCTCACACGCAAGGAGTATTTTAACATACAAGCGTCAACAGGAATATGCGCTGTCACTACAGGAATTCAGGTCTGTTATACATCAGAGCTTTGCACAGCAATTTACAAACATGAAAATCATTTAGTACAGCATTAAACAAAGCAAAATTAAATTCAGGAAAGTCAATAAAACAAGCACTTCAGCATCATAACGAGGAAGGAAATTAATTTCTAAGCACCAAAACCTTCAGCTTGTTCTACTGAGGTCAGTGACACCCCATCTATCTCGACAGGACCTCTACTGAATTCCTTGGGGTTTGTTAGATACACCTGCTTTACCTGTCTTCCATGATCCTGCACATGTTGTAGATGGCACTGTGTCCCAAATGAGTTCCCAAAAGGTTGCGCATAAGCTGCAAATTCAAAGAAAACATTTAAATATCCAAGTGTTAAAACACTCTTTAGCCTAAATATGCAGCTGGCTGCCTGATCATGCCCTGTTAGGGCAAGCTAATGTGTAAACCACGATACCATCCCACAACAGAAGCCTATCACATCAGGTGAGAGGAAACTATGGGTAAACTCCATGGACATAACAGGACTTACACGAACAACATGCTGATCTCTTAACACTTGAAACAGGTTTTCCTCTACTCTTAAGACCAAACTGAAGTTTATGGCAGATGTGCACAGGCACATCCAACACTTTGTCTACACGGCCAAAACAGTGAACTCATTAAAAACCAAGACTACAAGGAAGCTCTGACCTTCCAGCACGGCTCACAGAGCTCCTTCACATTGATGGTACGGCACAAAGTGATGATAAATACTGGCAGGTTCTCTGATGGCAGGCAATTATAGCACACAACTGCATCCAGGACTTGCAAGGAAATCTTTGGGAAGGAGAAAAACCAAATGGTTATACACTTCTGTATGAATAAAGGAGGTCAAACGCTAACCTGGCCGACCCAGGAAATCTGGGAGTCAAAAGGGATACAAATATGTCTTTTGCTTTGGCCTTTAACCATTGCAAGATGGAAAGTAAACCATAAAAAGCTCTGTTGAAAGTTTGATACACTTATTAAATTTAGCAATGCTCTGTTTTAGAGTAAAATGATTATTGGTATACGAGATCCAATGGCTTACAAATACTTCATAGCATTGTATTAGTTCTCTTGTAAGATGAGACTAAACTGCAAGGAGAGTTTAATGGTCTGAGTTTGTGAAAGTTATAAAGAATTCTAAAGGACTACAAGAGATTCAAATTACTGACCTCTATGTCCACGGATGACGAAGTCTGAATGCACAAAAGGCATATCTTGCTGTTAGGAAAAAAACACCATAATTATAACTGATTGATTTATATGATTTTAGGCAAATTACAAAGAGCCAAAAGAGACAAGTAAATTGGTATGTTATTTGACTCATCATTCCCCTTACTGTGGCACTGTTGATAACACTTCCAGAGACACCAAACTCCTGTTCAACACTACGACCTCTTTTCCTAAGTTAAAGTTGCATTTAAATGCAGTACAGTATGCCTAGATGAATACAACAGCAGATACCATTTGTGGGACTAGGTAATGCAATCAGATCCACCTCATGAAATGGGAAAAGCACATGAAGTTAAACTAAAATAGATCTGAACATTGCAACAACTGAGAATCAAAAATTTGGCAGAAATGCCAGGTGTGACCTGGAATTAAATAGATCCAGATGGGATGAAAAAGATTCCACTTATCCAGGTATTGATCTGCAGCTTTCTCCTGTAATTTACCAAGAAGAAGCAGGTAGAAGTTAAAAAAAGAACACTTACTGCACCATGTCAGCTACGTAGTCTTCCAGATAGCAGCTATTGAATTTCACCAGGTTCACTAAAACCAGAAGGAACTCAGAAGACAAACCCACATCCATCCACTGCAGCACAAAGTCAGCTAAAGAAGGGAAACAAAACATTACAACACACTTTCTACCCAGGAGAGCTATCTCTGCCTTTTTATCTTGTCATAGGATGCCTGTCCCTTGACTTCCTCCCACAAAACTGAAGAGGGGCAGAGACAATACTCACCTAACTCTTCTTCTAGGTAGGTGATGTAGCGTCCATTCTCTGTCAGAGCCTTGAACACTTCGAGCCGTTCATGCAGATCTTCATTGGAGGGATAATCCTTAATAACCTTAAAAAAGTGTGCTCTGAGGATCCCTAATCTCTCACCCTTAAGAAAAAGGGGGTAGGGAGACAGATAACAGTGTCACTAATGGAAAAAGACAATTAAAGCCTTATTAAAGTCTGTAACAGTAACCTTCATGCTTGAAACTATTTCATCTTCCTACAGGCTACGAAAGTCTCCTGGAAGTACCTCCAGTACTGGCTACTGACAATGGCTCAGGTCTTCTCAATTTGTTATCTCAGCACTCAGGGCTGGAGGCATTTTGCCCAGCAACACAGAGGCAGCATCCAATACACAAAGTATTCCACGGAAACAGCAACTGACAGCTCTGCCAGCAGAGCATGAAGAAGAATAAGGCCACAAACCAGAATCCATGCCTGTTCTTTCTGTAAGCATCCATCACTGCTTTTTCAGACTACTGAAAACTAGAACTTTGGTCTGATAGAGTTTGTACAGCCCACTGTGAAATCAGAAGAATCTGTAGTATGCTTAACTTGGCCAGACTAAGAAAATATCTCATAAAGAACTTGCTGCATACTTGACATGCTGAAACATCAAAACCAGCTGCAGCCTAGGACTGATGGGTCTGGGTACAGACCAGATAATTTGCTGTACTACGCTGAACATAACCCGAAGTATTTCTTCTTTTTCAAGAGCACTGCCCCAAACCTGAAAAGTTTTCTGTGAAATGGATGAAGTTTTGCTATGAGGTCAAACCGCGGCTGAAATTAAAACACTTCCTCTGCCCATTTACGAGGCACAACCAGCGTGAGGAAAGAGGAAAGTTGTAGAAAAGAGCCACCCAGCATTTCTCACGTCCATCCTCTGCACAAACCCCAGTGTAAGTGCGGTGTTCCTTCTGTAGTTTGTTTGTTTTCACCTGGCCTTGAACAATTGACTTCAGCAGATGAAGAACAGCATGTCTGGCTTCAGCGGGGCGCTCTGGCTGGAGCATATCAGCTACCACTTTCCAAATGGCTTCCACTGCATGCTGCAAGCAAACACAGGACACAGGCAGCAGTAGGAAGGTTAGGCTTCTTCTGGGATCTTTACCCAGTAGGTCAGTCATTAATTACAGCAAGTTATGAACAAGATCTTCAGGGATTTCATGTCTGGAGTTGTCTTTTCTGAGGGACACTCTCACCTGATGAACCACAAGAGACACTAAATCCCATCCTATACAACAACTTGCACCCCTGTAACAGAAGTTCTTCATCCACACACTTACTTCAGTGTAAGCATTGGTGCAGAAACCTCCACCCCAACACAAGATGAGTTCAAAACCAATTTGAAGCCGCTTATTAACAAGAGAGAAGGAAGTAGCAAACACCTCTGAACATCGTCTCCCCTGAACCATCCTGAACAGGCCTGAACATCCACAGCACTGAGCTCAGGAAGCCCATCAGCTGTGTCCTCTCTGCTCCACAGCTGATAGGCTGGACAGCACTAACGTCCTTTTGTAGGTCTGGGCAGCACAAAACAGCTTGTGGGATTATCAGTTTTAAAAGCCACTTGAAACTCCAGGAGCCTCTCACGATAGGTTTCGAGCATCATCCTTGCATTATTCACTGACCACTGCAGAAACTTACCTCCTCAATCTTTTTGGTTTTCACCACTTCACAGATCTGGCTGATTGCTCGGATCCTATTGCTCAATCCACATTCTATGCTCAGTTCCTGGAAAGAAATGTAGACACAAGCTAACAGTTTATCTGGCTAAAACACTTATCTATTCCTCAAAGGGGCTCACGAACCACAGAAAAATGAATTACACGTTTGTGCAAAATGACCTGAGCATTAGTCATCACTGGAGTTTTGCAGGAATTTCTCCAAACCCTTTTTTTCCATTAGCAAATGATCCGTCAAAACCAGACCTTTCACGGAACTGGAGCCAAGCAGCTTTGAACTGCCAAGAGAGAACATCTCCTTTTCCTCAGGAAAGCTGGTAACTCACTGGCTGCTGTGCTCACTCAGTTCATGGGAGAAGGGCAGAGAAAGGAGGGACATGAGGTCCAGCTCCCCAGCCTTTAAGGCTTTCATAAACCACAAACCATTTCCAGCTCACGCTAACTGCCACCACACAAACTCAGTCTATGGGAAGAGCAATGTATGCAGAGGAAACACCCTGTGAGCTGACAAAAGACACCACCACCCCATCAAACACCTCAGAAGGATCCAAACGCTGCATAACTAAAACACCGTAACTTCAAAGTAGACGAGTTTTACATCCATTTCACTAGAGAATGAATGGAGAGGTAAAGGGGAAAAGGCACGCTCAGAGAGGGAATGAATGTCAAAGCCAGACAGGAGAATGAGCAAGCCCTCGCTGAGATCCTCCCAGCGCAGGTAATCCAGGCACTATCCCCCCCTTTCCTATGGTCAGTTCTCATACCTTGAGTATTTCCGCAGTGATGATGAACTCTGTTTGCTTGCCCTCCGACAGCTTGGAACTTCCCCGGGATGTTCCCAGCCCCAGGAGATTCTTGAACTTCTCCTTCAGTCCAGAATCCTTGCTCTGAGGCTTTGCCATCGCTGCCAAGGAAGCAGCGCCGGGCCCCTGCAAACACAGAACAGGGATTTGGTGAAAGGGAATCTTTGAGCAGGAAAACACCAACACCAGCCGTCACAGTGTGGCTTTTACTGATCGATCGCTCTAGTGTCTCAAGCCACTTCAAACAAGGATGAAGGCCAACGCTGAGATGCTGTAAGTAGCCAGATGTGATTCATTATGGAATCCCAGACTGATCTCACCCAGCTCCAACCCCTGCCACGGGCAGGGACACCTTCCACTGGAGCAGCTTGCTCCAAGCCCCTGCGTCCAACCTGGCCTTGAACACTGCCAGGGATGGGGCAGCCACAGCTTCTCTGGGCACCCTGTGCCAGCGCCTCAGCACCCTCACAGGGAAGAGCTTCTGCCTAAGAGCTCATCTCAGTCTCCCCTCTGGCAGGTTAAAGCCATTCCCCCTGGCCTGTTCCTACAGGCCCTTGTCCCACGCCCCTCTCCAGCTTTCCTGCAGCCCCTTTAGGCACTGTAAGGACAACAAATCTGAGCGTTCAAACACCCAAATGCCGCCACGGCAAGGAGAAAGAGGGGAGCAAGCAGCAGCACCCCCATTACAGCACATCCCCAGCAGCAGCACTTCAGGAACCATCTCCCCAGCCAGCCCCAGCCCTCTGCCCCTCGGGGACCGCAGAGCCCACCCCAAAGGAGGACACCCGCTCCTCTCATAGAGCACAGCCCCAGCCCCCCGATCCTGGCAGCTGTGCCCCCACACACACCGCAGGCATCACCTGTGCTCCGCAGGGACACACCACAGGCCTTGTCCCGCATGCTGGGGACACGCCACGGCCCAGCTGCACCAGGGACACACCGCAGCCCCTAACGCAGCCCCGGGCACGGCACCGCGTCCCCCGTGTCCCCGGACATGCCGGGACACGCCACGCACCGCCGGGACATGCCACAGCCCCTCACGGACACACCACGGGGGACACACCGCAGCCCCTTACCAGGGGACACCGGGGCACGGCGCCGGCCGGGGGCAGCCCCGCACAGCCCCGGAGCACGGCAAGGCCCCGCCTCCCGCTAGGCCCTGCCAGGCCCCGGTGCCCCCCGGCCCGCACAGCGCAGACCACGGGGCCTCCACCCGTTCGCTCCCCCCCGGCCCGGCCCTCATTCACTCACTCACCCGCAGACCCCGGCCCGGCCCCGCCGCCATCGCCCCTGCTGGCTGGCTCGGGTTGGGGCTGCTGGGCTGGGGCTGTGGGGACAGGAGCTGAGCCTTCGTCAGGGTGTCCCCTGCGTGGCTGTGGGCACACGGGCTCGATGCTGGGCTCCGGTGGGTGATGAAGATGCCTTTCCCTTTCCCTTGCCCCATCCCTTGCAGCCACGCAGCCAGGCAGCATCCCGAGGCGCAGCAGCAGGAGGAGGAGGAGCGTCCCCATTGCCTATGAATGCGGTGACGAACAGGGGGTGTCTGAGCCCCAGAGACCGCGCTGGGAGCCCAAGGACTGGCGGCAGCAGCTGGAGCGCATCCGGGAGATGAGGAGGAGCAGGGATGCGCCCGTCGATGAGATGGGCGTGCAGATGTGTTACGATAGCAGCGCGCCTCCGCAGGTAACGGCGCCCTGCTCCGGCAGGCAGGCGGGCACGTGGGATGCAGCCCTGCAACATCCTGCATCCTCACGGTGCCCCTGCCTATGTCCCCATTTGGATGTCTCCAGAGCAGGACAATCAATGCAGGGAGTATTTGGACTCGAGACTGGGATTGGCCCCACAAGAGGTTAACCTACAAATATGTATGTGAGAGGAACTATTCATCCTGTTAGAGGAGGAAAATCAGCCACTGCCTCTCCAGTATTGGGCTCGTTGGCTTCCAACAGCCCTTGTGAAATAGCAGTGGGTGTTTGCTGAGCTGTTCTCTGCTCACATTCAGCCCATGCTGGACATCAGGGACCAAGCAGCAAACGCAGCTGTGCAAGGTCCTTGTCCTCTGCTGAAACCGCTGCTGGGAGAGCTGGCAGGCTGAACCCGGAGTGGGAACTGGGGCAGAAACCAGGATGATATTGGGGTTGGGAATGAAAACCTGGAGAGCGTGTTGGGGCAGTGCTGTCCGCTGGGGCAGGCTGGCAGCGCATGAGGGCACGGCCCTTTTTATCTCTATGAGAATCCAGGGAAACTATGCAACAAGCCGCCTCTGGAATACAAAGGAAAAACACTATGGAGATAAGAGCAGCACATAAGCATAGGCTGGCTTCCTCCCCTTTTGCAGTTAAGGGGATGGATGCAGGTTGAAAGGAAGGGCCGTGCTGGGACGACACAGTGCTTCCCAAGCCTGGAACACAATCAAAGGCCCCAGAGGACACTTCCAACCAAGGGGAGTTTGCATCAGTACAGAAGCCAAAGTGGAGTGAGGCTGTGGTGCGGTGCTGGGATGTGGGGCTGTGCATGGAACAGAGCAACGGGAATGCTATGTGCTCCACAGCGACCTGCTGGGCAATGAGGGAGGGGTCTGGAAGATGCAGCTGCACAGCTTCAGGACATGCAGCACTCTCCTTGTTGCTGGCGTCGTGCCTTGGGATTGGATCCCTGGGGAAAACGATTGGCTCTGCCTCTGGATTCAGGCAGTGTCACACGCTCCACAGCAATGTGGATTGGCACCAAGTGCAGCTGCGGGGCCAGGGGGACCACGGTGCATGATACGGAAATAACTTCTCTTCCCTAGGGAAGCAGGATTGTTGCTTCCAAGAAAAAGTGGATGTTGTAACCCTCGGCACACAGCAGTGCTCCTGGCACAATTCCATGCACTCGGAGATTAGCCTGCTTCCATCCACTCAGGTTTTTCCTAAGGCATCTGCAGTTTTGGAAGCTTTAGGAGCTAGAGGAAGGATTGTATCCCATGTTATCCTGGGTCAGGCCAGGTTAGTTGCATCCTCCTCATTCTGGTGGAAAATCAGTTAACAGCAGGAGGTGAATGATCTGAACTAAACCCTGTGTGTCAGCACCAGAGGAGCTTTGGGGTTTATGCCTCATCTCCCAGCCTCTCTCATCCCAGTTCTTTAGATTTGGTTTCATAAGGAGCTCACTAGAGCCAGATGCCCAATTCCTACTGAAGCCTAGAGGGAAGGGGATGGGATTTTCAAAAGCTGCTTAGAGCAGAAGTTGCATGGAAAATCACTGGGTCTTTGTACTTCTACATCCTGTGGGGTCTCCTGAGAATCCCATCATGAGGAAAAGCTTTGGCCCTTTGTGGCTAAGCACTGGTGTCTTTGGATGTGAGATCCCAGCAGACAGTAGCTGCCCTTTTACCCACACTGTCTGCTTGGACTGAAGGTGTTTCTTATCTCCGTTTCTTGTGTGGTAGCGTTAAAAGGTGATGGATTATTTCTGTTGCAGCCTCTTGCAGACCGATATGGCTGATCCTGGGTAGGTTCATATAATGCACCGGCTTGAAGATGGTGCTGGATGGAAGAACCAAGCCCCAGAGGTGGCTGGGTCCTTTTGGGGTGTCTCACTGCCTCCTTGTCCCCAGGTCATGCGCTACCAAGTGCTGCTGTCCCTGATGCTGTCCAGCCAGACCAAGGACCAGGTGACGTGGGCTGCCATGCTGCGCCTCCGGCAGCGCGGCCTCACCGTCGACAGCATTTTGCAGATGGATGACGCCACGCTTGGACAGATCATTTATCCCGTGGGATTCTGGAGGGTGAGTGCCTATAGAAGAACCCCTCCACTGCCCCCTGCTCCCATGCAGTTGTCTGAGGTGGCTCAGAGGCCCTGGAGGGGAGCTCAGTTGGCTGCAGGATTGTCCTCGTGGCAGGGGATGGTGAAGGAGAAAGCAAAGACCTCTGTCTCCCTTCCATGGACTCCAGTGTGTGGCCTCACACGTAACGTACATTCAGGAATGGTTTGGTTTCTGAGCTGTTTGCCTCTTCTCCCCCTGTTTGAAGGCACAAATACAACAGGATTCTCTGCCTTTCCCCTTGCTTTTCCAGAACAAGGTGAAGTACATAAAGCAGACGACAGCTATCCTCAAGCAGAAGTACGGCGGAGACATCCCAAGAACCGTGGAGGAGCTGGTGCAGCTGCCAGGAGTTGGGCCCAAGATGGCTTACTTGGCCATGAACATTGCCTGGGACAGCGTGTCTGGGATAGGTAGGTGTGACCATGTTTTTCCCATTCATTTCCTACATCCTGCCTCTCCTAAGTCCTCCTATATTCCCCACGCAGAAGGGAAGCATCGCAGCTGGGTAAACTGCCTGCCTCAGGAGCCCGATAGCATCGCTTTAGTCATCTGCAGAGTATTTGGGTGGGTGAAGGATGTGACCCTCAGCCACTCACACTGGATGTGTTGCTGTAGGACTTAAGCATGGATCCAGCTACTATTTTGCCCAAATTTGATAGCAGAAATCCAGAAGTGCAGCTGTTCCCTCCCTCCTTCAGATGCTGGTGGGCTGTACAAGCATTGCCTAATTGGGTTGGCATCCAGAAAGATGTGCTAGCAGAGTAATGCTTTGATATCTCTTTGGTGTCAAGTCAAAGAGAGGTGGAGGGAACTGTGGGATTTGGGGATAGCTGTAGGATAGTCTGAAGCTGTTTGTTAACGGGGTTGCTTCTGTTTGAACAAATCTCATTGGGCTTTCTGTTTGACAAGTTATTGGAGGGCAGAAGCAGGGCTTAGTCAAAATTGCCATTAGAAATCAGTCATTCATGATGGAGTGTAGGAAGAAATGGTCTCAGGCAATCTGTAGCTAGGGAATTTCTGGTCTGGTTTAGTTCCTGCAGCTGCCTAAGAGGTGACCACAGGTCCATGTGTTTATTTGCCATGTTTATTGTGCACGGAGCATAGAAGAGCACAGAGCTGTGCCCCTGGAGCCCTCTGCTTTAGCTGGGAGGAAGATGACCTTTGAAGGTCCCTTCCAACCCAAACTGTTCTCTGATTCTAAGCCTGTGGTGGAGCGAGCCCACGCTAGACCCAGGACAGGTTTGCTCCTGTATGATACTGCTTTATGGAGCATGGCTGGCAGCAGAGCTCCCGCAGCAGCCAGCAGATGGGGCTGGATGCTCAGCTGCACGGTCCCAGCCTGGGGACCTCTGGGGACACAGTGATATTCCAAGTGCAGTTGCTGCTTATGGAGGAGCTCTAGGAATGGTGCCACCTGATGAATGCCTGCTGCTGCTGCGAGCACACAGCCCAAGGCTCATTCCTGCAGCCGCACTGCTGCCCATCAGCTGTACCAAGCATGGCTGTAGATTCAGACTGGGGTCTGATGTTCTCTCCCTGCTGTGGGGGAGGGAGGTCAGGAGGGAGCCAAACAGAGCGACTGTTTTCCAAATAATGGTGTGCTCAGTTTTGATTTAGGAGGCAAGACTTTGTCTTCCTGTTTACAGCCGTTTCCTGGGGTTTGCCCAATTAGCCACAGAGACAGGTTTATCGCTGCTGATCTAACAATAATATACTTTGCATTCAGGGCTTTTTAGCTCAAAGCACTTTCTAAACATTTGTTTAAGCCTCACAAACCCTCTTGTGTCGGTAGGTATTATGAAATGTGTTTTCCATCTGGGTAAACTAAAGGGCAGAGATTGCAGCTTGTGTAACATCAGCTGAAACACAGGGAGGAAGAGAACCCGGGACAGGCTGCCCTGTGCCTGCTCGATCGGAGCAAGCAAACCTTTGAAGGAAGGTTGGATCAGATTGAGTGTGTCACTGGTGTGTGGTAGGAGATACCCATCCCACCTTGCTTTTGGCCCTGGGCCTAGGAAGAAAGCAGCACATTTGCTCTGTGAATAAGCCTCCCCTCCTGTTCCACCCGACCCATGAGGGATCCCATGCAGGGCACTGGACCTGGTGTGCTGTGACTGCAGCTTTTGGCTGTGCTCTCTGTTCTGGTGTCTCTGCCCCCACCTAAACTCTGGGCTCTCCCTTCCTTAGCTGTGGACACCCACGTGCACAGGATCTCAAACAGGCTGAAGTGGGTGAAGAAGGAGACCAAATACCCTGAGGATACTCGGGTGGCACTGGAGGAATGGCTGCCCAGGTGAGCCTCCTTCCTCCACCACCACCACCAAGCCTCTCGCTGGCTGCAGGAGCCAGGTCTGCACACAGTCCTGTTTGTAGCCTTTCCAGTGACTGCATTTCAGGTCCCTCCTCTTTATGGGGTCTGCTCTGCAGTTGTTTCTCCTCTCCCAAAGAGCTGCAGCATCTCAGCTCTGTGATTGTTTCCTGGCTATTGGGCACTACTGCAGCCAGGTACCTGGAGGGCTCGATGCCCAGTTCTTACCTTGACAAGTTTAGCATGACCCAAGCCAGGTGCTTTTCTACACAGGCTCTTGCTGAGTGCAGTGGCCCCAGCAGTATCAAAGCAGGGTTGGATTCTGGCCTTCACTGATGCTTAATCTTCAGCATCACATACCGGTTGATGGGTACTCTTGCACCTCCACATCTGTCACCTGTCTTAGCACAGGAGGATGACCACAGGCACTTTGTGTGTCCGTCCTCTGCTCCCCAGCGCAGTTCAGAGGGCTCAGGAAAGGCTGGGAGAGCTGCTCTTAGCAGGAGGCTGGGAGCCGCCTCCAGGCGCCTGGGGAAGCCAAGAGGAACAGGCAGTAGGCGAAAGGGATCCATTTAGAAGCACGGGCTGTTCTTTAACCCCTCCAAGCAGCTGTATTGGGGCTCATGTTTTTTCCTCTCACTGCAGGGATCTCTGGAGGGAGATAAACTGGCTCCTGGTGGGCTTTGGCCAGCAGACCTGCCTGCCTGTGAATCCGCGCTGCACCGAGTGCCTCAATCAAGACATTTGCCCAGCTGCTAAGAGACACTGAGGGGTCATCTGCTCTTTGGAGAGCAACAAAGCTGCTTCAGCTCAGCAGCAGCCCGGAGCTGAGCCCTGGCAAAGCTGTGCGTTGCACGGGGCTGGCTGTGTGACTGCAGGGAAACAGGAGCCTGCTGCAGCCAGCTCAGCATCACTGGGGAGCGAGCAGCCGCTGGCAAGGGCTGAGCTCTCAGAGGAAAAAGGGGCTTTCAGAGTGCAGCAGTCCTGCTGGGTCAATGCTAAAGGCTCCAGCCCGTGTGTGAATGCCTGAGCATGCCCCAGCTGCGCTGCAGCAGGAGGAGCTGTAGGGAAGAGTTTTGTCCTGGAGGACTTGCTGCTGCTGCTTGTAAATACACGTGTAATAAAGGTGGCGGGGTGTTTCTACCCATGAGGTTTGCTGGCATCTGTGCAAGGCAGGGCACAGGGAGGAGAGCACAGGGGATCTCACCAAAGTGTGAGACCAGAGCGACCAGCCCTGCCAGATGAGAGCAGGCAGCATGCACCATGCCCAGCCACCTCGGGGCACTGTGATGAATAAGGTACAACCAAAGCCTTGAGGAGCCAGGATCAGAGGAGAACATTACCTGGACAAGTGACCTGGGTCCTGGTGGAAGAGTAGGGGCACCAGGAGACAAATCAGCATCACTCTCACTCAGTTCAGCTTCAGTGTAACCCAGGAAGGGTTACAGTGGCCACAGGCTGGTGTGTGCCTCGGAAGCTGACAGGAGGGACAGCACCACCGTCGGTGTTTTGTTCTTCAAAGAAAGGGCAGCGCTGACTTCATTGTAGAGCTTCAAAGGAATAATCCCAGCTACTCTTTAAACAGGCGAGGGAGGAAGCAAAGTTTATAGTGTGCTAAAGGAGGCTGTAATTCCGCTCTCGAGTTCCCTACCAAACAGATGAGGAGCGAGCAAATAAGTACTTGGTACATGGGAAAACGAAGTTTATTACTGACATTACAGTGTACATTATGGTTTTGCAATGCAGCTGACAGCCTTATACTTTATTGATTTTTTTTTCCAAGTTAAAGGTACAGGAACTGAATGATTATTACTGAGCTACAAGATGTCAGGAAGACGCTAAGTGCTTTAACCAGGAGCAGTTTCCATGGCATAAGCAGAGATTTAAGGTTTTAGAATCTTATCGGTACACATCTAGCACACCTGATTTCCTTTGATCTGCATTCAAAACTACACGTTCTCTTTCATCCCCCTCCTCAGCTACAGCGGTGCAGCCTGGTGTGAGAAACGGGCTATTTACAAACAGCTCTTTGCTCTCTGACGTGCATCAGAGTGAGACGTGGAGGCTGGTGGCATGGGGAACGTTCTGCCCTGCGCAGACCGGGGCACTGCTGGGGCTTTGGCTATGCAGGCACGGGAAGCAACGTGCACACCCTGGGAAAGGGCTCCTTCAACAGATTACTGACTTACAGAAGGAGGTATTTGGGAAGGGGGGCAAAAAGAGAGCAGGGAATTGTCTTGGAACACAAGGGAAGAGGTCTCTTAATGGCAGAGTCCTGGAGGGGAGGCAAACCTCTCTGCATCCTGAGCCACCATCCCGCTGCCAGTCTCACCCCATAGCCAAACACCTGCACCACTTCCTCTCCCAAGTCACTGTTTCCAACCTGTTCAGCCCATCCATGCTCCTATAAAAGATAACTTCCATAAAAAAGAACTCATCTCCTTCACCCCTGAGGCTCTCCTCACTCTCCTGTCAGCCAGCAAACAGCCAAGTGTCCCTGCCCTGCACCAACCCATTGCTGTGCTGAGCCTGACCTGCTGCCAAGGAGAGCAGTGAACGTTCTAAGGCACCTTTTAGCTCAATATGTGGGCAATGCACACAGAGCCATTACAATATCCATAAGACACCAATCAATCCAAAGGCCACGGGCTTGTAATGCAGGGCAAAATCACAGCCATGTGCTTTTCAATGGTCATCCATGTCCAAGGGATTGCTGCCACTTGCCTTTAGCTTGGGAAAGTGGTTTTGTACTCAACTGTCCCGCCATGCCCAGTCCCTTCCCACTGCTGCCATGGCATTTGAGATGAAATATGGGTCAGCAGAGCCTGGGGAGCTGCTGGGGCACAGGAGGGATGGGGCAGCCCCATCACGACTGGGCCACTGCTCTGGTAGAACACCTCTGCAACCTGTGAGAGAGGGTTATAGCTGAGCTTCATCATCCTCCTTTCCCTACAGCCAAAGGCAAGTAATAAAGAGCTTTAATGGGCTTAATTTGTAATGCTTTAACAATACGTTTTTGAGGTTCTATTACCAAGAGCAGGGTGTTTCCGAAGGAGGCCATAGACAGCCAAAGCAACTGCCCACTCCCTAACACCACTGCCTGCTTCATATCCAGCCCACAGAGACCTCAGGCTTCCGAGGACACCTTCCTATTGTCAAGACAGACGCAGTTATAGGATGGAGGCATCAAACACCAGCTCCAAATCTGGAGCCCAAATACCAGAAGTTGGGACCAGGACCCTGCTCCAGGACCCAGCATCAAGCCCACAGCTACAGCCCCATCCCCATGTTCCTCCCTGGAAACAGATGCTGGGTTGTGCTCATTAAGTCCAAAGAGGTTCTGCAGCATCTCATGGCTCTTGTCCTCTTGCAGTGCTGCTGGAGCCAGGCAGGCAGTACTGCTCCTCACATCACAAGGCAGAACTGGCCCCGCTCCCTGCCTTCCCCCAGCGCTCAGCACTGCACTGATGGTGTGAATGGTGAGCCCTGTGGTGTCTGGGGTTTGTGTTTAAATCCTGCCCTCCCCTCTGCAGAGCTGTCAGGGATGAAAAAGGGCTTTTCTCACCCGGGCACATGTCACTGGTGGGGAGGGAGGTTCCTAAACTAACCAGAAACATATGGGACTTCGCTTAAAAAAAACAAGGAAACAACAAACCAACCTTTTTCATTTCCAGGGCAAAGCCAACAAGAGCCATTTACAGCCACTGTCCGTGTTCCCATCGTGTGAGCAGAGGATGGGGTGCTGGGGAGGGCTGCTGGGTATACCCCAGCCTGCAGGTCCCCACCACGATGGGGGTATGAGGCCGTACAACATCGCACAAGGGCACGGAGCATCCCATGGGGCTCAGCCTGGGACCCCCACAAACCAAACACACACCCCAAATACAACTAGAAAAAGGTAATAGAAGCCTAAATGATGCAGGTAATAAAGAGTTTAAACTCTTCCAGTCCTTTCTCATAGGAACAGGGGACGGCGGGCAGCCAGAGCAAGCAAGAAGAGGAGCTTTGGTCACATTTGTCTTATGAGAATCGCTGGTGAGTAACAACAATAATAATAACAACAATAATAATAATAATAATAATAAAAAATACAAAATAAAAGGACTTTAAAATACGCCTTGTAAAAGCAACCAGTGAAGAGCAGAGCACAAAGCATCTCACGTGGACACTGAAGGACAGGGCGTAGGCACCTCAGAACGTCCAGGCTGGGGCAGGATTGAGGTGGACGGTGGCCACCAGCAAGGCTCAGAAGTTGCTGAATATCTCCCTCTTCTTGTTCCAGTCCATCTGCGGGGCTCTCTTCTTCACACGCTTGGCCCTCACCTTCTCCTTGGCCTCGGCAGCCGTTGGGCTCAGGGACAAGCCGCTCTCCTCAAACGGGTCTTTCTTCTCTATGTCCCCATCCTGCATGGAGAAGGGAGCAAAGCTGTCAGCATCCCATCACCACCACCACCACCACCACCGCACGGCCGCGGTGTCCTGCAGCGTTTCACCCCACATGCCCCAGGAGAGGCATTTCTGCAGCACAGACCACGAGCAAACACTCGGGGTGGGTTCATTGGGAGGAGAAGGTCCAAGTCCCTCCTCCGTGCCGGGCCTGTGGTTTCAATGGCGGCAGCAGCATCCGTGTGGCCACGGTGTTAATTATGACATTGCACCTCGTGGGTTGTTTTCTTTCCCCCACCTGAAGAACGTGTGGAAGTGGAAAAGTAGGAACAGAGAAGCTGCTGCCGGGGTGGAGGGAAGAGCTGCTCTGCCTGTCTGCTGGGATAATGCAGGAGGTGAAAATAGGGAAACATGGAATCATGGCATGGTTTGGGTTGGAAGGGACCTTAAAGCTCCTCCAGCTCCACCCCCTGCCACGGGCAGGGACCCCTTCCACTGGAGCAGCTTGCTCCAAGCCCCTGTGTCCAACCTGGCCTTGAGCACTGCCAGGGATGGGGCAGCCACAGCTTCTCTGGGCACCCTGTGCCAGCGCCTCAGCACCCTCACAGGGAAGAGCTTCTGCCTAAGAGCTCCTCTCAGTCTCCCCTGCTGCCCGACCACACAGAGCTCCAATGTAATGATTGCACAAGCCCTGGGCAGGTTTTCCACCAGCGCTGCAAGGTAATGGCTCCGGCTTAACGAATGCAAAGTGAAGGGGGCGGTGGCTTCCATGAGCACACCAGGGTTAAGAGCCACAGGCAAAGCCCCCACCAGCCCCAGCACCTCTGGTTCCTAGTGCAGAGGGGACCCAGCCGCCTCTGAAACACCCCACGGGAGGATGCGCTGCTCTCAGGCACCGGGACACAGCCCGGTTTCCCAACGGCACCGGATCAGGACGGGTGTTATTTAATGCTCAGGGACACACGGAGATGCCAGGCTGCAGGCGCTCGGCCATGCCTGGGCACAGCTGGCCTGCGAGGCTCCACCGGAGAAACAGCCCCAGTGCTGCAGTCACCATACCCACGCTCCTCCCATCTCGAGCGGCTCTTTACGCACTGATAAACCCCCTGTGCTCCAAGCTAACAGCTCCTTGCCTTGCTTTCTATTTCCTTTCAGCCTGCCTTGCTCCTGGTAGCAGCACTTGCACCTCACAGCTCCATCCTCCTGCCCTGTGGCTCTCCAGTATAGCTACACTTAAGATTTAAACTCCCTGTGGACATCCTTTCACCTGGCCTTGGCCAACCACCTGAAGGGGTGCTGGATCCATCCCAGCAATGCAGACACCCCCATACTGGAACCAGTGCTGTGACAGCTCATGGCTCTGTTGCGTGCACATCTACAGTGCAAGGGATAAACGAAACCTGAGGTTTGTTGCTGGGTGGATGTAAAGGGACCCAAGTCTGTGAGATAAACCTGAAAAGGCATTGCAAGGCTCTGTTACACCATAAGGCAGGTACGTACAGTGGTACGTAAAAGGGAGGGGGAATATTTGGGGGTTTTACCTCTGATTCCTTCCCAGGACTCTGAAGGTCACTGTGAGATGAAGATGTGGATCCTCCATTCAGCTAATGGGAAACACAGTGTTAGTGCACTGTGCACAGGGACAGAAATAGGGATAAAATACAAAAACTAGGCAGAAAAATCACAGGATCATGAAGGGACCTTAAAGCTCCTCCAGCTCCAACCCCTGCCACGAGCAGGGACCCCTTCCACTGGGGCAGCTTGCTCCAAGCCCCTGTGTCCAACCTGGCCCTGAACACTGCCAGGGATGGAAAATCCACAACTGCTCCATCCTGGTGGGGATGGACATCCCAGCCACTCCTCCAGGGGCAGGACCCGAGCCCTGGGACCAAAATGGGGCTGAAACCAGCCTTGTTCAACCCCTAAATTCAAGCTGCAGCAGGGAGCAGTTAAAAGCAGGCAGCAGCAGTAAAGCTGAGCTAAAGGAGCCTTGGGGACATCACAAGCATCCCTTTCAGCTCTGCAGGCTGGCATGTCACCCCGACAGGCTTCTATGTCGTAGGTGGGAGTGGAGGAAAGCCAGCAAGCTGGGAGGCTGGCCTCTCACCCCTCATCCCTCTGGACCACTCCAACACGTTCCCCTGAGCAGAGCTAACCCAGGATGCTGCCCCAGCCATCAGGGCACCCTGGAACAGGCAAACACTCACCTGAGTCTGTGCAGATCCATTTGTCATGGGCTGAGGCACCACACCTATGGACCACATAAAAACACACAGTAAATACACTCAGGTGGGACTGCTGGTCCCAGATCCCAGGCAGAACCCCCTCAGCATCACCCACCCATCGGCCATCCCTAGCCTGATTCCCCTGCCGACCCCAAGCTCTAGCAGCTCCCTGCACCTCGTCTCTTGACTTGCACCCTTGTCAGCTTGAGGTCAAAGCAGTGCAAAGAATGCAATTACTATTTCCCCCATCCCTGCAAACACCAGCATTTACCAGGACACTTCATCATCACCGCATGTGCTGTCACCGGTTCTTGATCCATGAGGAATGCATTGAGATGGCCATGAGAGATGCAGGGGCTCCAGCACCCACCCGCACCCACTGTGCATCCGTGACCCTGGCTGCATCCCCAGCACAGGGAACAAGGGCTCCTTTCTCCCCCACACAGCTCCTGCCCCAGCTCCTCCTCGAACCGATGCGCAGCATCTGACACTGCTCTCCCCAGCATCCTCTGACCCATTTCTTTGGACAAATCCCCCCATTGAGCATCCAGGAGCCGGAGCACGGAGCAGATAAGGAACAGCTCTGTTGGGAAACAAGAGCCGGGGGCAGGACGTGCTGGGCAGGTGCAGCACAACGGGTTGGGGAGCGGACAGGCAGCTTTCCCTGCCAGGTTTCAACAGCAAGGAAAACATTCGATGCAAGAGCCACCCCTGCGATCGCTGTGGCGTGAAAACCTCCCTCTGGTGCTTCTTGATGCGCACTCAGGCTCCTTCAGCACAGCAATGGGGGGGTTATTGCACTCTCCCTCCTGAGATCCCAGCTCAGCAGCCGAAAACGGAGGGGATGGAGGAGCCGCCATCAGGGAGACGTCCCAGCCCCATGCGAGCATCCCGCATCTCATCCCTCACCGAGCACCTGGCTCCCCCCCAGTGCCACCGCGCTCAGCCTCAGCCACGTTCCGGCAGCAAGTTCCCAGGTTAATCATTCACCCTGCACAAATACCCAGCTGGGTTTGGGCTCCATTAGGAAGCGTTCTCACCGCTTATAAATAGCTGGGTGGTGCTCAGGAAACAGCCAGGGGATGAGGCAGAAGGGAAACGGGACAATCCCTCGCTTCTGGAATCCCACCCAGGACACGGTGAGTCACGGGAATGGCGCAGGATCATGCAGGGAAGGCAAGGGCTCAGGGCTCACCTTTGGTGTGTTCCTCCGTGGGGGTCACCCCCAGCTTCTTGAAGTAATCATCTGTCTCGGGGTCCACCACCAGGAGCCTGGCTTCGTTCTCCCTGGACTTGATGTGGGACACGACCTCTGAGTGCCGCAGCCCCTCCACGTTTATGCCATTCACCTGCAAATCAACAGCATCAGAACCCATATCTCTGCCCCCTCCTCACTGGGCCCCCAGCAGGCTCCAATCCCCTAAGGAATGGGGTTTTCCTTGTTTAATTCCCACTGGATTGATAGAAAGGCTACAGGCATTCTCCTTCCCTTTCTTGCCATGGCCTCCTACCACCCTGGTCTGCCTGGTCCCCTGCTAGAGCATCCTTCGTGTTACCGCACACTTCTGCCTGCATCCCAAACACATCCATTGGGAATCCCAGAACCCAGGCTCCACCATCACTTCACCCACTCAGGTCCTGCCAAAACACTCTGGCTGCCCTCCTCAGCGATTCCAAACCAGCCTTCACCTTGGATGTGCCCTGGGTAACCCAGGCTGTCTGTGGGGTGCAGCCATGTAGAGGAGTGTGTCCTGCTCCCCATCCCTGCGCATCATCCCCCCTCTGCCATGGAAAGCCGTGCATTTCCCATGTCCCCGTGCCTGCAGCACGGATTCATTTCTCCCTTCCCTGCGTGCGAGCTGTGACCTGGCAGGGAACGTGATCCCTGCTCCAATTGTTCCCCGCAGCGAGGGGACAATAGTGATTTGGAGGCATTGTGCACGCTGGGGAATGAATGGCTCTTTGTCCCGCAGGGGAAGGTCTCTGCACCGCCCAGCCCCTCGCTGCTGGACCTCATTCACTGTGAGAAACTCCTGTCCCATGCTCCGGCTCATCTCCAGCAAAGCCCAGCCCATCCTTCACCCACTCAAAGGCGCCTGCCCGCAGGACAGCAGAGCCATGAGCTAATTCAGCTTGGGCAGAGAGTGCTGGTGGTGTGGAGATCACCAGGAACGGGGTAAGCTCCTCTTAAACACAGCTACTCCATCACTACAACCCTGCGGAACAAGACGAAGGCTCCACAATCTGTCTAGCACAGAAAGGACTTTGCTAGGAGAGTAGAGAGAAGGTTTTATTGGGTTTTCTAAGCCCCACATCACGTTATCTCTGCATGCTTTGGATGCACACATCTGCCAGCATCACCAGCATCAGCACGCCTCTATTCCTCTTCCTCCTGCAGACGGACAACTGCCTTCTCCCATACACACAGAGCTCAGGACTGAGCCCAGGAGTGGGATAACCCCATCCCAGCCCCACAACAGACCCAGCAGAGCCGCCCGCTTGTCCCAGTCACAGAGGGACACAGGCAAACGCTGCAGAGCCTGAGCCAGCTCCAACCTTTGGGCTCCCCTTTGCATTTGGGATGCTTGAACACAAACCTGGGGCACGAGCAGGTCCTGAGGGCCAGGACAGGGCTGGGATGGAAACGGACACCCCCTGCCCTGGCTTTGTCGATGCTGGAAACCTCAGCTGCCGGCTTGTAACCCTGCTCCATCCCCGGCAGCATCCTCCTGCCACGCCAGGTCACCCCGATTCACACCCAGCGCTCACCCCGGGTGAGCTCAGCCAGGCAGCACCGAGCTGCTCCCCCCATCCCAGCACAGGGCTGGGGGGCATCAAATATTTATCAGAGCCCCATAGAGCAGGCGGGGAGGGGATCGAGTTCCCGAGCTCGATGGCTCACCCCTCATCGCTTTGTGTGTGCCAGGCACCCGGCCAGGCACCCATCAATAAATAACACAGCCCCTCACCGTGACACCGCGGAGCTGGAGCCGCTGCCCTGCTCCCTGCATTCAGCCTGCAGGGGCTGGGAGGAGGCAGCAGCTCCCACGGCTGTGGAGCAGTTATTCATGGGGCTGGGAAGGGCTTTGGTCACAGTAATTCCCCATCTCGCTTGGCTCTGTGGGATTAAAGTGCTCTCTTCCAGCAGTGCAAGCACCATTCCGCTCTGAGCCGGCAGCGAGAGACATGGATTGGTCCCCCGGGAGGGTTTTGGGGTTCATCCTCCTCGGGAAAGGCTACACATCACCCCCAAAAGGGGACACCTGCATGATGTGATAGTAGCGAAAGGGGTGATGGCTGCTGTGCCTGGGCACTGGCTGCGGGGTCCATCCCTGCCTGTCCTGCTGTCCATGTGCTGCCCAAAGCACAGGCAGCTCTGGATGGGGAACCTTGTCCTTCAGGAAAAGCCCGAGACAAGGAAGGCAAAGGCAGGGTGTTTCCCAGCTGCATCAAATGCAAGTTGTGCAGCACTCAGAGACCAGGAAGGTTCCTCCAAGAGCAATTTCCCTCCTGTTCTTTCATGATCCATTGCCTTAGAATCTCTGCAAAGCTTTTTCCCCCCCCGTCTCCCAACACGTGCCTGGCAGTGCATCAGCTCAGCTGGGTGGCACGGACCCATCACTGTGCCCAGACACCAGACCAGAGGGTGGCTGGGCAGGAGGCCACCCCTTGTGCTGGTGGTGAGACCCATCCCATGTGTCCCCACAGCCCTTTCACTGCAGTGGGCAGATGCAGCTCCAGCACTGGGTGGCATCAGGCAATGCCATCAACTATGGGTGCTGCAGGGGGGCAGATGGACACCCATTAAGGACCTCATCTGTCCACAGGGTCCCATTGCCACCGCTAAGCCACTTGGACAAGCACAGGGGCTGCAGTTTGCCTGTGTCACCCTCCCTTGTGCCAGCAGGAGCCTGGAGCATCACTTGGGTTTCAGTGCTCGCTTTTGTCCCATGGGCTGCTGAAGGACCACAGAGCCACTGCCTAAGCACCCCCATTGGTCTCATGGCTCTGCAACAGGGGAATACATGGGAATTCTGATGGAAAAGATCATGGGATGGGAGGGGTTGTTTCAGCATCAGGCTTCCAAGGGGTCCCAACACTTCTACAAGAGGGGGACAGAAGCCAGCCAGGCAGGAACACAGCAAGGAAACCCTGGATGCTCCCTGACCCATTACCTCCACCAGCCGGTCCTGGGGCCGCAGCCCCGATCTGGAAGCCGGTGAGTCGGGATCGACCGAGCGGATGAACTGCCCCGGCCGGGACTTCTCGCTGTGCAGGTTGAAGCCGTAGCCATTGGGACCCTTCTTCAGGTGGCAGAGACGTGGGCACAGCTCCTTCTGTCCGTTTAAATCCTGCTCAATGGAGAGACAAGAACACGGGGGTTAATTTATAGCTTTGGCTTCGCTCTCAAGCAGATGCCATCATAAATAAAGCTACCAAGGAAGCCCCGTATCTGTACCCTGTCCTCCCGCTCCCCCGAGCAGGGACAGGGGAACAAACGAGTTTCCTCTCATTGAGGCTATTTTCGAAAGCCAATTGTCCAAAACCGCTCCAGAAAGATTAAAACAAAACAAAAAAGTGCATTTCCTTCACCAGATAAAGTCCACCCATGCACCAACCCCCCCCCAGCACCAGCAGAGCCCCACCAGACCCGAGATGAAGCACACAGGGTCACTCAAACATGGAATTAACCTTGCTTATTCAAGGCAGTGCCATGCCCTTGGTCCTAGTGACAGCAGCATCACCCGTGGGTATGATCACCTCCCAGCAAAGGGGTTCCAGGGCAATGAACCCCACTCTTGCTATAGGATGAACAGCACAGGAGCACGGGAGGAGTCGAGTGCTTTCCCCCTATCCATGGAAAATGCTTTATGGCTCCTCAGGGGGGCAAACACCAGCTCTCCTCCAGGTCTGCAGGACCCATTATGTTCCCCTGGATGCTGCTCCCCTCTCCAGTCCCTTCACTGAGCAGCATTGGCTCTGGCACAGCACTGCATCCCTAGCAAGGGGGATACAGGCTGTCATTTCCACCCGTGCTCTAAAGCAGAGCAGCCCCTGTGGCTGGGTTTTAATCTCCCATCGCAACAAGCGCGTGAACAGACCAGGTTTTATTCACATCATTCCTGGTGAAATCTCGCCTCGCTTTTCCTTTCAAATCATAAACCCACGCTGCAATTTCCTCTCCAGGCCAAAAGGCACTGTGAAACGCCAAGCCTGCCTCCCACCCTGCCCGGGGATGTCCTCCCTCCTCCGACACCTCTGCAGCTCTGCACTGGCTCCATGCTGGAGCTGCCTTTGCCAACAGCCCCTTGTACTCCCAGGGCCTTGGGGTTATTCCTCCAAAACACCCTCAATGCTGTTTAAAAGCTGCTTCCTCGCCAGGAAGCGCAACAGGAGCTGGGGGCACGCAGGGATGATGCCAAGGGGCTCCAGATGCTCATGAACCCTGTGTGGCACCAACCAAAGGATGCTTCCCCCTGGAACTTGCTCCCTCACCTCAAGCTCTTCCAAACCACAGCCCCTGAGGCCAGAGCACCAAATTCCACACAAAACCACTTGGAAAGGAGTCAGCAGCGCCCATAGCAGGCATTGGGGCACACCTGGACCAGCTGCAAACCATGCCTGAGCATTTCATGGAATCAGACTGGTCTGGGTTGGAAGGGACCTTAAAGCTCCTCCAGCTCCAACCCCTGCCACGGGCAGGGATCCCTTCCACTGGAGCAGCTTGCTCCAAGCCCCTGTGTCCAACCTGGCCTTGAGCACTGCCAGGGATGGGGCAGCCACAGCTTCTCTGGGCACCCTGTGCCAGCGCCTCAGCAACCTCACGGGGAAGAGCTTCTGCCTAAGAGCTCATCTCAGTCTCCCCTCTGGCAGGTTAAAGCCATTCCCTTGGGCCTGTCCCTGCAGGCTCTCATCCCAAGCCCCTCTCCAGGTTTCCTGGAGTCCCCCTTCAGGCACTGGAGCTGCTCTAAGGTCTCCCCTTACGGAGCCTTCCCTTCTCCAGGCTGAACATGGCAATGCAGTTTTCTATTAAGAACCCCCTTGTGCCATCAGCACCTCAATGCACGGGTTCTTAAATGGGAAAAATCATCAGTGCAACATCCATACATGAGCACAGCCCAGCTCCTGCCCCGCAGGATGGGGCTCCCAGAGCACTTCAGTCACCTGCTCAGCACAAGCCAGGACCAGCCCCATCAAGCACCATGACCCTGTGCTCGCATCCTCTCTCCTCCATATGGATCCAGCATGCCTGGACTTTTCCCATGGCCCCAGGGCAGTCGGATCACCCCGTCTGCAAACATTTCCAGCCTGCCTCCAGCTCTTCAAACACTGAAGAAAACAGGAAATGATTCAACTGCCCAAAGCGGGTCAGGTCCATGCGACCTTAAAGGATGCAGGGGGCTCTGGGCAGCTCAGCTAAGGGGATGTGCCCTGTAAGCAGGGTGGGATATGTCTGGGATCACCTATTTGGGTTTAAAATGGTTTTTAAAGCATTCTCCTCTTGCTGCCAAAGCTCTGACCCTGTGAGAATGGAGCAGCACGAAAACACTGAGAGAATCACCCCGAAACGCTGCGCTTTGGGTGCCATCCCAATGTGGGGTACCCAGGAACTTGCAGGCAGATGCAGGCGGGACACGGCAGCAGGGCCGGCCCCCTCTGCATTGGGGGATCCCATGCGATCACCAGGGAAATCAAATCCCTCAATAAATAAACCACACAGGGGAAAGCTTCGTCTGCAGGATCCCTTTGGCTGCAAGCGTGGTGATCGCTGCCATGTCCTCCATGGGGTCATTCTTTCACCCCAAAAACCGGAGCTCAAGGTCCTGAACTGAAATGGGTTCGAGTCCTTTAGAAGCAAATTACCCCCCCCAATTCAGCATCTGTCCTGAACAGAAACCCTCGCACAAAGCTGCTCATCCTCCCGCAATCTCAGCCACTGAACAAACCAGGTCCCAGCCCACAGCTCAGCAAAGCCCCTCTCTGGGGCTGAGCATCCCCTGCTGCTCCCGCGGCTGCACCCGTACCCGCTCTCAACACGGAGCCGCTGCAGCCCTTGCCAGCGCCGCTCTGTATTCCCTATGTGAGCGGTGCCAGCGTTCCCTGGTTGGGTTCTGGGAAGAGATTCCCTAAGCTCCCACAGGGATTTTGCCTTTGTGAAACGCAAACCCCGCCACGAAGCGCTCCCGGCAGCCGTGGACGTTATCTGGGTTCGCCAGAGCCCCGCCAACGTTCCCTCCTGCAGGAATACTTCAGCTCTGCTTGGGAGGAGGCTTCGCCTCCCTGTTACACGCCAACAACATAAAATGCAGCTTGAGTTGGATTCACTTCTAGGCTAGAAAGCAGCAGGAATTCACTGCAGTGTTGTCCATTTGCATGCAAAACCAGGCACAGAACGAAGCCAATTTCCTTCCTCTAGGAATCCAGCTACTGCCAGCGGCCACTCGTTCCATCAGCTGGATTAGGAAGCAATGGCACATCATACCCCACCTCTATATGCTCCATCTATACCCATCCACAGGCATGCGTGTGCCAATAAAGGCTGCCTGCATCCTAAGTGCATTCCCACACCACCCCTGGCACTGCTGCTCGAGGCAAATCACGGTCCCCTTTCGAAGGAAAAAGGTTTCGGAAGCGCTGCTCAAGCTGCTCCATTTAAAGCTGCACAAACAAGACATTAAATAACAATGAAAGGCTTCCAATTAAACATTAAACCACCCCAAACACGGCTTGGGTGCTGCCAGCTCTCACAAAACCACTCCAGCACCTGAGTTGTTTTTCCCCTTTAGTTTCCAAGGCTGCTGCTGGGAACAGGGTCCCCCAAGGACATCCCTTGGCTCAACAGTGTCCCCTAAAGCCTCTCCCCCAGCACGGAGCTGGATGCTTCAGGCACACTCCACTATGGGGCTGGCATCACCAATGTCACCAGCTCTGATTAACGGGGTTTTCCATGTCATTCATTAGTACATGGAACCTCCCTGCAGGCAGAACCCACCTGAGGAAGCACCCAACCTGATTCCTGAAACACAGACATCTCCTGGATTGACCCTGGAAAAGCTCTTCCCTGGCTCCAGCACCCACAGATGAGCCCAGATCAATGCCATGAGGCTGCTGGTGTCAGAGACCCACTCGCCCTCCCCATGGACCCTGTGCTGTCACCGTGCTCCCCCACCACCATCCCAAAGGATGCTAACTCATACAACCAACCTGTGCCTTTAAACCATCACTTGCAGCCTGACTGGAGCAGGAATGGGGATGAAAAGGGCTTCCCAAAGACCTCTCTGCCACAGAGGCCCAGGTTTTGAGCAGAACACAGACACCGCAGGCTGCACGATGCAAACTTGCCACCAGGAACGGCCATGGGTCCAAAGCAGCGGTGGCCAGGTCCCAGGACCATCTCCAGCCCCTCTGCCCCACAGCTCCCCATGCTGCACAGGCAAATGCACACGCCATGGGCTAAACCACCTTGGAAAGTCACTCTTTGGGGGTTTATTCCAGGAATAAAACACCAGTATCAGCACAGATACCTGGCTTTCCCAGGTGCTCCAGGAGAGGAGGAGGAAGAGGAGGACACAGAGCACCCACAGAGCAGGTCTAGTGGCTATGGCCAGGTCAGTACCACCTACTACAGGAACCTGTAGGTCCCAGCACACCGTGGCTCCTGCAGACCAATGTGCCGAAGCCCCGATGCTGCAGTGCACCTCAACAAGGGGGGTTCAACCCTGAACCCCCTCCATGGCTCAGCACAGCCAGGAAGCACGCAGTGTTCCACAGCAGCATCCAACGGTGGCACTGCAATGGGAATGGGACCTCCAACCCCACTCGTCCCCACTGGAATGGGGATTAGGTCAAACCAAGCTGAGCTCATCCGCCATAGGCATGACAACCACCTCTGCCCATCACAGCAGCGTCAGGGCTCAGCACCTCATCCGCTCAAACCTGCTTGAACCACCTCACCCCCAGCACCAACCTCAGCCTCCAGGGCCCATCCTGGTGGGCTTTGCCATTTCCTGGGAGTGTCCAAATCGGCTCTAATCACCGCTGTTGGGAATTGCACCACCTGGATACACTCCAGGCTCCGGATCGCCCTGCCACATGTCAAACCTTTCCTCCTCTGCTCGGCGGAGCGGGAGAAAGAGGCAGGAGCGGTCCAGCCCCGTTTACATTGTTAGCATAGTTTCTTTTAAGTCAGCTCCCGTAGTGTTTCCTCTCCTTCCACACGTGGTTTCGGTCAGAAAACACCTCCTTTGCTCCCCTGCTCCTTGTAAAGAAAGCCTCAGCAGCAGATCCCAAGGGACACGAGGCTCCTTTCCTGCTCCAGGACCACCTTGGGATGCTGAGATGTCCTGGGACGGAGAGGGGACACTGCTCAGGGCCTCAGTGTCCATCCCCACTGTCTTGCCTCAAGATGGGACCTCTCCATCCCTGCATTTGGCTTCTCTGCTGCAGGCAGCGAGCACCAAGGGATGCGCAGGGAGGGATGCTCGCTCAGGGAGGGAGGGATGCTCGGCCACCTTTGGGGGTCACAGAGAAGAAGGGCAGCTCCAGCAGTGCAGGATCCTGCCCCAAACCCCATCACGCAAAGCAGCGAGGGGCAATGGTAGGAGCCGGGAAGGAGGAACCCATGCAGGAAGGAGCCTGGGGCCACAGCACCACCAGAACAAGGGGCCCATTTACATCCGGCCCGACACGGGCACCCTCCCTTGGCAGCAGTGGTTCTACTGGCAGCCGAGCTGAGCCGCGGGCAAGCTTTAATTGCCATGATTACTACTCCAGTGTCATTGGGAGCCCAAAGGCTGCTGCCTCTGCTCGCAATTGAGGGATGCGCTTAACTTCAAGCAGCTGATGCGGGAAGGGGAGGGAGCTCCTCACATCCCCAGCATAAAACCCCACTGCCTTTCACACCACACAGATGAGGGAGGCTGGGAGGAGGAGGAGCCCTCCCCACAGCCCTGCTCGCCATGAGAACCAGGGAGGCTTTGGGCTCCCGCCACGGCCAGGAGCAGGAATACCGCCTCCATCCACTGCCGTGCCAGGGAGCCGCTGCAGCGGGGCTGGTTTTCATTCCCCTTCCCCCAGGAATGACTCAAGTTTTCCCATTAAAGCAGCAGCACCAGAATGGGGGCTATTGTAGCCCTGCACACACACACCCCCAGGGCCAGGGGGACCTCGGTGACACGTCGGGGAGAGACAAGTGCCGATGGCAAATGTCAAAGGAGCCTTCAAAGCCAGCCTGAAAGCACTGCAAGGGGGGAGGCAGAGCACCCCCAGGTCTGTGCTGCAGGGTGAGGACGTGGCAGCAATCCCACCATCCCCATCACTGGGAACAGGGGAGCGAGGATGCTCCTGGCGCTTCCCAAGCCTCGGCTGGTCCTCAGCTCCACACCGGGATGCTGCAGCTCCCCCCCGTATGCTGCTGGGAAGGGCTCTGGGGCTCATTCCCTCCTTCCCTCCCTCCTTCCTGCACACGTTCCACCCAGCTCCATCCCCCGGCTCAGTCTCAGCCAGCGCCGAAGCGGCTCAAGCTCCAGATGTTGGTGAAATGCTATAAATAACAGAGGGGGAAGGGGAGCCTGGCGTCCCACCAGCCCCAGCTCACCCAAACACAAGCACATGCTCCCCTTCCCCGCAGGACCTGGCTGCTGATGGGGCTGGGGAGCAGGGAGGGTTCCAGCACCCACAGGTTGCCCTGGATAATGAGACTCTCCCCCCTCCCCAGCACAAGGGGGGCAATGGGAGGTTTTCCACCAGCCAGGCCAGGAATAAAAGCACAGGCAGGACCCAGCTCCGTAAACACCCTGCTTCCATTTTTACACAGCCATAACTCTAATTACACCCGCCCCGCCAGCCGAGGAGGTGTTCTGGCTCTGACACCAGTGGTCAAGAGAAAAACCTCATTTCCATCTCCAATACAGACCCAACGACCTGACTGGCGCTCGTTGTTAAAGCTCACTGCTTCACAGCATCACCTGAGCAGCAGCGGCTGCTTCCTCCACATCATAACAACCAGGGGAAGGTACCAGATGCTCCAGGGATGAGCAGAGACTATAGCAGTCCCATGGCCCTGAGAGAAAAGGAGGGACTCAAACACACCTGAGCCACCATGAAACACCTTTTGGCAGAGCCTGACATGAGCAGAGTGATCCTAAACGTCACCGGAGTTATCTTCAGCATCACCAGTTATCTTCAGCATAGAATCATAGAATAGTTAGGGTTGGAAAGGACCTTAAGATCATCTAGTTCCAACCCCTGATCACTGGGAGGAGATGAGGGATGCTGCAGGTTCCTGATGGTGCTGGAACAAACACCTTGGTGTCACCACTCACCCAAACTGCCCAGCACAGCCCTGCCCTGCCCTTCCCAAATGGAGGCTCTGGGGTTTTGTAGCTTGTTTCAATTGCTGCCATTATTCCAATTGCTCCGGCTGGGCTGCACTGATAGGACTACTACAAGAACAACTCGGGGTGTTTTAACAGCAAAAGACATTGAGCTTTGTGCTGCTTCCCCCCCAGCATCCTCACTGCAGCCCAGGCGGCTCAGTCTGGCACCTTGATGCTTGTAGGATCCACACCGGTACCCACCCCCAGCGCCCTCGGGATGCATCCTGCTGCTTTCCCAGCCAGCACAGCACAAAGGGGATGAGTGAGGACGGCAGGAAACGGCCAAATGCTTGCAGTGCACAACGGAAGGCATCCAGCACAGGTACTCAGCAGGATCTGCAGCCAAGTGTGGCTGATGGGGTGATTTGGGTATCTTCAGGGAGTCTCCAGCCCCTGCGGTGGATAGGAACACTGAGACAGGGGCTGGGGTGACAACAGGTCCCTGGTCACAGCCCCTGTGAGGAGGAGGAGGAGATGTGCAATGGAAACCCTGCGCCCACAGGAGCAGAAGGATGATGCCCACAGATGGGGACTGAGCCTCAGCAGGGACCTGCCCCCCCCCCCCAGGGACACTCACCCTTCCATGGCAATGCAAAAGCAATCAGGAGACGTTAATGAGGTTCATCGCTGTCCCCTGGCACTGCAGGAGCAGCAAGAAGAGGCACAAACCCTTCCCAGAGCCACGCATCAGTGTCTGGGTCTCCCCCATGCCTGTACATCCCAACCTGGTCCCATCCATGCACTATGGGATGCAAACCCCGTAGGAGAGCGGGATGACTGTGCCAGCACCCTGCAGCAGAGCCAGCCCCAGCCATGACAAAAGGTTCTTATCCCGAAACCACCAGGCAGGAGAAAACAAGAGCAGGAAGGATGTGAAGGGTGGGGAGGACGCCTGATCTCCATCATCCAGCCCACGGTGACAGTGCTGCCAGGAGGGGCTGCCCCGCAGGACAGCGCAGCACCCAACCCAGCACCCTGCACCAGAGCAGGGTGATCACAGAACAGTTTGGGTTGGAAGGGACCTCAAAGCTCAACCAGCTCCAACCCCTGCCACGGGCAGCGACACCTTCCACTGGAGCAGCTGGCTCCAAGCCCCTGTGTCCAACCTGGCCTTGAGCACTGCCAGGGATGGGGCAGCCACAGCTTCTCTGGGCACCCTGTGCCGGTGATGGGAAAACCATTTCACTGATGGCTTCCCATCAACATTTCACCTTTAAGGAACTTGCTGCCACAGAAATGAGAGCCTGACCTTATCCACTGACGCCTCAAGCAAGGGGTAAGCCTGGATTTGCCCCTCTCTGCAACCCCCAGTGCTGCGCCAGCTACGGCATTATGGAAATCCCTGAGCACAAAGGGGCCTCTCAGGAGAGGGGGTGCAGGCAGGCCCCAGCCAGGTGAGGACCACACATCCCAGCGGGGACAAACCCGGGTGAGCTTCCCCACAGTCACATTCCCCGGCTGATGTGGGAACTCCATCCCAGGCTGGCTCCATGGGGTCCATCTGCTCCCCCCAGCAGCGATGCCTCCGGCTGCGCTGTCCCGGCTGCAACTCCACAGCTGGGGAATTTCTCAGCCACAAGTTGAGAAGCAGCTTTTTTCCCTTCCCCGGTTGCTGGCTCAGAGAGTGAAGGGGCTGGAGCCAGGAACAGCAGCACAGGCTTGGCTGGGAGCTGGGAGCAGCTGGAATGGCCCAGGGAGAGACAGGCAGGGAGGGAGGAGGATGGAGGAGACCGAAACCCCCATGTGCATGTGTTGTCTTTAAGAGAGACTTTTCCAGCACCATCTGCCAAGGGAACATGCAACCGGGATACCGGCGAGCTCCCCTGCTCCGGAGGGATCAGCTCCGGGAGAGCAGCGGGGGTCCTGGCAGGCTGGGATTTATCCAAGGAATGGGGGGATCTCTGTTCTGGATTCCAATGGATCTCTCTGGATCCTGAAGGATCTGTTTTCCGGTGGGTAGGGAGGAATGGAGGCGAGGAGCGTGGGTGACGGTGCATGGCTGGAGCTGCTGGAACAGGGGGAAAAGTCCTTCCCACGCTCACCATGAACCCCCAGGCGAGGGGAGGGATTGCTGCGGACAATGGGAAGGCAGAGGGAGATGCTGGGAATGAGCTTCCCGGAGCTCACAGGCCCTGGGGGAGAGCCGTGCCCTGCTCCACAGCACCCCCAGTCAGAGGCGCGATTGCCACACACGCCAGCATCCTCAGCACGGATCGGGGATAGGGGACTGATCCCAAATGGAGCCTCCTGCACAGGACGCGGCCCAAAGCGCACCCTGCACCAGAGCCTCGCACTCTCAAACCGCTGACCGCAGCGTGTCAGCCTGCCCTTTGGACTCCTCAGCTTCTGGCTGAGGCCAAGCCTTGAGCAATCACAGTCATTCATTAATGCTGGCCCCATTCGTTACCTTTAATAACCCCGGGTCATTAGCGGCAATCCGGTCACACCAGCTTTGGGCTCCCGCAGCAGTGATGCTGAGGGAAATCCCCCTTGAGCTGGTGGGAGCTCTTGTGCAGGTCAGTAACTGACCCACAGCCCTGCAGAAAGCTGCTGTTAGCAGAGACGTCTGCAATGGGATGGGGAAGCCTGTGTTCCGCACCATGGACCACCAAGGACATGGCTCCTCGTCCTCCCTGTGAGCCCCTTCCCTAGAGGAAGAGGTAACGGGTGCTCTATTTAGACTTGCAAAGCCTAATATATCCCACATGCAGGATGAGACACACACTGCACAAGCCATATACTGAACCCTTCAAGGATGATCTTCTCCCTTTGCTCTGCCACCAAACCCACCCCATGTCCATGCCCAGAGGATGAGGGATGCGACGGAACCTTTGGACGCAGCGGGATGCATCCACAGGGCTTGCTGCACGCTCACCACTGTCCCCATCATCCCCATCACAGGGGCACCCGTGCACAGCCCCAGCCCGGCCCCTGCCCGGGCAGGGGGGGGAACAGGCTCTGCTCTGTGAGCGCCGGGACCAGGGAAGTTCAAGAGTTGAGCACCAATATTTGTGTTGGCCGGGCAGGGCTCGCAGGAGGAAACGGGGCAGGGGGAGGGCTCCCGACATCCTCTGCATTCCTTAGAGTGAAAGTAAAGGCAGCGCCGTGGCACCCGCGCTGGGGTTAACCCCATGTGAGGCCGCTTGGCTTGGAGAACCCTGCAGTAAAACAGCCGGGGGTGCACGATTCCACAAAGCAGGAACGAGGGGGCCTCGGTCCCAGCCCTCGGCTCCGCACACGAGCTGCTCCCTCCTCCCTAAACCCCGCAGCTCAAAGCTTGTGCACAAAATCTGCCCACGGAGCTGAGCTGGACGCAGCACACAAAGCTCTGCCTGGGGCTCTCCTTAAGCTCCCCCCCCCCCAATTCAATCCTCCTTCATCCTCCCATTGCAAAACCAGCCCTATCCCACAACACTGCTGGAAAACACGGGATCAAACCGAGACCTGACGCAACCGGGGAGCATCATTGCTCACTCAGCTCATTCCATGGCGATGCCCGGCTCCAGAAATGCCGCGTTTTAAACCCAGCTCCTTAAAAGCTACAAGACCACAGAAGATGCTCCCCGCCTGCCAAGCGCTGCAGGGAGCTGGACACGGGGCCAGGGGCTGGTGCTTATCTGCAGCCGGGGCAGCCCAACAGCCCCTCCGTGCTGGGGCAGATAAGGAGGTCCGGAGGCAGCTCTGCCAAAGCCGGGTGGTCCAGGACCAAGCGTGCTGGGAAGGATCTGCTGTGATAACCCCGGAGGCAGCGCCAGGCTCCGGCTGCTCCTGCTGATAAAGCCGGGTGCGCGGTGCCCGGCACACGGCGGTGCGGGCTGCGGGGCTCCCGGCAGCCTCCGAGCCCATGGGAAGGGCTGAGGAGGAGCAGGACAGGCGCAGGAACAGCCCCGGCACAGAACCAAAGGGGGATCGAGGCACCAGCAAAACCCAGCACCCGCTTCAAGGAGCGGCACGGGGTGATTTTGGTGCCCGTGTCCCAGGCACCTCTCCACTGTTCCCAGGTACCCCATCCCAGGGACATGGGGCTCAGACTCAGTCAATGGGAGCCCTGCGCTCATTAACAGCTGCCGGAGGAGAGCAGGGAACCCTTCCAGGCAAAGCACACTATTCACCCCTCTTAGAACTAATTAGGGCTTGCCTTAATGAAATCCTGCTAAGCATGAACAACCCCAGGGCCGGAATTAACTGATTTACCTGGGACGGCCTTTGGCTGCTGGAGGGACTGCTAGCGAGCCAGCCCAGCACCAGCTACGGACACAGCAAGGCTGGAGCTGTTGGGGGGCTTGGGAAGAGGCACTGGAAACAGGCTCCATGGAACAGCATCCCAACCTAGGGAATGTTGGCTCAGGTACAGCCCCATCCGCACCGTGGGAGCTCAACCCACCAAGGCAGGAGCAGAGGGATTAGCCCTCCTACCACCCCTTTGTGCCGCTCTTCTTTAACAGGATTAGTCCCTGTGAGTCCCTAAGAGGGTTTAATCCCATAACACCATGGGGGGAGCAATGGGGGTCCTGCTGGGACCATGCAGGTAATGGGGTTTACAGCAGATAGCAACAGAGGGACCCAGAACCACATCCAGACACCAACGCACTGCAGCTCCCAGCCCCAGTCCCTTCTCCATCACATGGGATGGATCAGTGCTGGGGCTGGAGACCCCAGGATGCCCACAAAGCAGCCCCAGTACCTACTAGGAATGCTCTTACCTTCTCCTTGCACACAAAACTCCTCTGAACGTGGCTTTCACAGCCCCATTACTAACAGACATCTGCCACCAGTTTATTTCACCCAGTAACAAGCCCTTGCAACGCTTTAGTGGGAAAAGAGACACACTGAGCCAACAAAACGCAGCTCCAAGCCTGGTTATGGCTCAGACACACGCAGCAGCAGGGCCGAAACACTCGGGAGCCCAAGCAAAAGCTGTAATGAAATTAAACCACGATACGGATCTTGCCAGGAGTGATTATGTCGACAGCTTGGGCTTTAATTCCCCATTTATAGAGACCTGTGGAGCTGGAGAGCCCTTGGCTGATAAGAGTTGAATTTTCTCTCTCTCATACCCCAATCCGGAGTCTCCCAAGCCCACTGCCTGTAAAATCTCCATAGCTAGAGACAGACCAAGGACAGGAGCCAAAACCAGGCTCGATGTAGGCCTTAATTTATACACTGAGATCTCCTATAGTGCTGGGTAAATCACTTCACCTCACAGCCTTAGCCTCCCAGCCCAAAGGGCAGGAGTGAAGCGCCCAGAGGCAATGCCACAGCCATCACATTGCACTCGCATGCTGCTGGGGCTGCAAGCAGTAAAGACATGCTTCCTTATGGATTGAAAGGAGCCCTTTAAAACCTCACTAGGGACTTGGGTGTATCTGGCCCGCAGCTGGTCCCCTTCAGCACAGGAATGCTGTAAGTCAGCATTCACAGGGCACCTTTGCTCCATGTGTTCCCATTCCCCACAAGCAACTCCTTAACACCAGCACCTGCGCCCTTGGGTGGGAGCAGCCTCAAAGCAGGAGGAGCTGGGATTCACCCAGACCTGCAGCATCACCACCAGGTCCTGGGTCTAGCTCCTGGAGATGCTTTATCCACAGAGGCACCAGGGACGGTCCTGGATAAGAGGCTGGAAGCATTTGGTGTGTCCCCTCCTCCACAACTCATCTGAATCTCGGGAATAAATAGAGAATCCAAAAAAAACAAGCAAAGCCAATATTGGTTTAGGGTTTCCTCCACTACGACAGGACCAGGAGCGCAGCAGCAAGGAGAGACACCAAGGGATGGAGCCGAGCCCCAGCGGAGGCTCTGTGCCGCTGCCAGGGCACACGCAGAAAGCCCTGGTGCTGCCAGATGAGTTTTCATTTACTTGAAACCATTTAATACTTTTCCTATTGAACAGAGCCATTAAAGAGCTGGCGAGGAGCCACTTGCAATGGGGCTCTTATTAAAGCAAGCTGCCCGAGTGCATCCCTGCGAGCAGAGGAAGGGGTCAGGGCCGGCTCTGCCGGAGCAAGCTGCATTCCCAGTGCCTCCCATTTAATACCGGTTTCCCAGTCATTTTAAGGGCAAGGTTTGGATTACTGGAGGATGCAGAAGGGAGCATCACCGGCTGGACCACACGTGGCATCTCTTGGTGTCAGCACCATGACGACACGACACGCAGGCAATGCGCTGGGATGCAAACCCTCCCCATGTGCCTTCCCTATTCCCAGGGAGGTGCAGGGTACCAAGTGTGACCCCAATATCCCCCCACAGGACCGGGTGTCCCTTGGGAGCGTGTGGCCCCACGAACAAAGGCCCCTGGCAGGGCACAGCTCCTCCCAATGCTGATCTGCTCCTGCCCCCCGCTCCCTTCCACTCGCTTTGTGTTCCACTAAAAATATCCCAGCAGAGGAAGTCTGTGCCGCGGGGTGGATGCTCTCCTCCCCGGGAGGGGCTTCCTGCACTGAAATAACCCCCTGCGAGCTCCTCCATGGACCCACTGCTCACACCGAGCCCAGGCAGGAGAGCTGCTGCCCTCCCTCTGTACCCACAGCTCTGGGGTGCTTGGGGTGACAAGGCAGGCATAGAATTAGGGAATGGTTTGGGTTGAAGGGACCTTAAAGCTCCTTCAGCTCCAACCCCTGCCACAGGCAGGGACACCTTCCACCAGAGCAGCTTGCTCCAAGCCCGTGTGTCCAACCTGGCCTTGAACACTGCCAGGGATGGGGCAGCCACAGCTTCTCTGGGCACCCTGTGCCAGCGCCTCAGCACCCTCACAGGGAAGAGCTTCTGCCTAAGAGCTCCTCTCAGTCTCCCCTCTGGCAGGTTAAAGCCATTCCCCTTGGCCTGTCCCTACAGGCCCTTGTCCCAAGCCCCTCTCCAGGTTTCCTGCAGCCCCTTTAGGCACTGGAGCTGCTCTAAGGTCTCCCCTCAAGGAGCTTTCCCTTCCCCACACTGCTGGAGCTCAAGCCCACCCGCAGCACCAGCCCTGACTCCTGACACACGATGCCGGGAGCCCAGCACCATCAATAATGCAGCAGGGTCAGTGCCCGCATGGGGCCGAGGCTTCCCCGCAGCTCCACCGCTGCCATAGGGGCCGCATGGAGGTGCTGATCCCAAAGGCAAGGCTGGCAACACCCACCTAAAGAGCTGCAGTGGGAAGGGCAGAGACATGGGCACAGCTCCATGGGCTTCCCCAAGCTCTGCCTGCACAACGGTCCAGGTTGGACCCAGGGCTGGATGCTGCAGGGGAGTGCTTTAATTTAAACCATGCCCTTTGTTTTGGGGTATTTTTCCTTTAATCCCGTAATTACTGCAGCCCGTTCTGCTCAGGGCGGGTTCATTACATCCTTGTGGTTATTCTACAAGCCCTAAGGTTTGGGCCTCAACTGAGCTGGCAAAGTTCTCCCAAAACATCTGTCCCGCGTTATCCCCCTTCCAGCGCTGCGGCACAAAGCTGCCGGCTCAGGATGCTGCAGAGCAGCACAAAAGCTCCCATTCCCGACCCAAACAGCAGGGTAAATATTCACTGTCGTGACGGCAGCGCTGCCACCACTGCAGGTCCCAACAGGCACCCGGCACCCATCCATCCTCCTGCGGAGCCCAGCGCATCAGCTCCGGCACAGGGCAGCTCCTGCCAGCAGCAGCAGCACTCGGGTGACACTGACATTGTGTCCCCCCCTCAATTCACAACCGGCTGCTGATTCCCCTGCATTAAACTTCCCAGGTCCAACGGGCTGCTGGGATCTGGCAGCTACACACAGGGGGTTGTTTCCCAATGCAAAGCTCCCTTTGCACACCCACCCCCTGCAGACGGGAGCAGTGATGGAGGGGGATTGCATCACCGTGACCGTGCCTCAGTGGCTTTATGGCTGCTGTTTTGCCTACAAACACACCTGGAGCAGGCGGAGAGGCAGCAAGTCCCAAGGACACAGAAGGGTTTGTGTTGGAAGGGACCTCAAAGCTCCTCCAGTTCCAACCCCTGCCACGGGCAGGGACACCTTCCACTGGAGCAGCTTGCTCCAAGCCCCTGTGTCCAACCTGGCCTTGAGCACTGCCAGGGATGGGGCAGCCACAGCTTCTCTGGGCACCCTGTGCCAGCACCCTCAGTGTCTCACCCCCAGCAGCACCGCTCAGCACCAGCCCTGCAGCACGCTGCCTTTTCCACACCGTTAGCCCCGGCATCCCATTAACAGCCACCACCAGCTCCCCATGCAAAGGCACCTTTGCAATAAAAGCAGCTCACAACCAGGCACCCAGCACCCAACACATCCAGAGCAGCTCCCACCACCTCCAAACCCCCCAGGCAGGTTAGAGCCAGAGCCCTGGGGAAAAGCAGCACAACAGCCACAGGAGCATGTGAGTGACAGCCCTGCGGCTTCCACTCCCAAGGGATGCAGTGTGGCAAACCCAAGCAGGCACAGAGATGGGGGCAGCAATGTGGGATGGGGCAAGGCAGACCCTGCTCCCTGTGCCACCGCGGTCCCAGGTCCCTAGGGACGGGAGCTGGCAGCACTGCAATGGGGGCAGCAGGGATTTAAATCCATCCCCAATTACTCATGCCATGACCCTGGCTCCTGGAGCACAAGGTCCTGGATCCCAGGTCTCTGCCATGGGTGCACACTGACCTCCCTATCCAGACTAACGCCGGGGACCATGCCCACCCTGCATCACCTCCCAGCCCGGGTGCCAGATTCCCCTCCCTTTGCCTCAGTCGCTCCTTGCTTTGGGCTGCACTGAACAACCCAGCCTCAAACCAAGCACAGCAGCAGCTTTACATAAGCAAACAGTGCCCAAAGAAACCTGCTCCTGGGAGCAGCCCCGAGCATCAGCACCGGGTCTGCAGGGGGGAGGGAGCTGCTTTTCCTCATTAAACATCCCCAAAGGCCCCACATGTGGCTGGGACAAGCCTCAGAGTGGATCCCAGCTGCCACAGCCCCACTGCAAGGACAGGATCCCCCCCTAAAGAGCCCCCCAAGCTTGGAGCAGCACAATCCACGTGGCCCCAGTACCTGTGACCTGCAGGATAAGGGTCAGGTTAGAGCTGCCCCATGAGGGGACAGGGTGCTGGATTGCTGAGCACTGCAGGAACTGGGGTCCACCATCGCTCCCCTGGCCTCCAGCTGCACGTGGGGATACAGCTGGAGCATCACATCACCCAGACCAAGAGCCCTTGAAACCCTCACACCAGGGTGACCCACAGCCCCAGAATGGAGAAGCGACCTCGGCCAGGAAAGCCTGCAGTGCCTGCTCTACGCAGAGCTATGACCTGCGGAGTCAGGAGCAAACCAGCCATTGACCCGAGCCTCTGCAATCACCCACCACGCTCAGCATTGCCCTGTCCCCAACCCCACACCGGGGGCATCACCCCAGAGTCCATTCCCCCTTTGTCCAGCTCCAACCTCCAGCTCCAGCACAGGGAGCACCAAAAGCCCCAGCCCCTCTGAAGCTCAGGCACCTCTGCCCCCCACCCTTTCCCTGTCCCACCCTCTCCTTGGAGGAGCCCAGACCCAAAGGCCGGAAGGGACCGTCCCGTTCCCCTCGCCTGACTTCCCGTCCGCGCTCGCTCTTGGATTGGAACCAGCAAACGAAACAGAGGCAGGATAGGAAATCCCCAGCTTGGAACGCCATCCCCAGCCCTGCCCACAACAGCGCCGGTCCCACTGACCGGCATGGGGCTGAGCAGAGCCCCACGGCACTGACCCCCATGGAAACGCTCCCAGCACCATCATATGCACCTTTAAGCCATGCAGTAGGTAAATACTCAGTGCCTCCAGCCCTGCCCCTGCCAGCCCAGGGAAGGGGGATCCTCCTCTGCAAGATGAGAAAGAGCTCCAGAGGGCAGGACCAGGGGTGAAACCTCCTTATCAGCAGAGACGCCGGTGCCTCGCGCCAGCATCGCCTCTAATCCGCACAGGGAACATCTTCAGCTGCTTCCCCACAGGGAGCTCCTGAGGACACAAAGCTTTCCCAACTTTCCCACCTCCCACCAGTGAGTTCTGGGCCAGCATCCAGCCACCACCCTACTTGTGAGGTGGGGGAACAGAGGCCAACCAGGCACTGCAGCTCCACAGGGAGGAGGAGGAGGAAGAGGAGGAGGAATGCGCCTATGGCAGCTCCGTGCTGGAGGAGGATGCTGAGCATCTTTGCTCCCGGCCCGGAAGCACAGGATGGATGCAGAGCAGATGAAAGGGGATAATGCTGCAGAGGGGCTGGAGTCACCGCCAGCCTCGCACAGCTCCTGCCACGTTCACGCCTGAGGAAGGCAGAGCTCCACTGTTATCTGCTGAGTGCAAGGCTGCGCCGTCTCCAGCACAGCCCCAGTGGCGAGGCAGCCATGGAAACTGGACCTTTTCCACCCCAAATTCTTTCCTTGTTGGAAAGGAGTTTACCAATAAAAGGCACTTCGCTGCAGGATCGCAGGCCAGACCCTGGCCACTTGAAAAAGAGTTAATTTCCTCCCTAGTTAAGCAAAAAAGCTGAGAACACATTCATCCCAGATGTTCCCTCCCTCCTGTACATAATGGAGGGGAGAAAAGCTCATTCAGGGGCTTCAACCACATCCCCACTGGGACAGCAGCCTCAACTGAGGCTCTATGGGCTCGCTCATCCCAGGGCTGGTGACCCCCCAACAGCTCCTGGAGCCCCTTAAGGGACACAGGGGAGGAAAGAGCAGCACAGCCCCAGCAGCCAACACTGCGCGAGAGCACATGAGGCTAAAGGGGTGCAGCTCACCCGCCGCTCCAGGACCCGAAGCCACGGCCGCATCCCGAAGGCGTTTCCCAATGGGAAGCAGAGGGACGCGCCCCCAGGGTGCCTGCAGCCATTCCCCATCTCACGCTCACCTTCCTGCTGCCGTGCGAGGAGAAGCTGTGCGAGTGGTGCTGGAGGCCGTCCCCGCTCAGCTCCAGCTGCGGCTTCCACACCTCCCCGTTGTCGCTGCCCGCCGGCTTGGCGGGAGGCACGGCGGAGCCGAGCAGGATCCCGCTGTGCACCATGTCCTCCGTGCACGTCAGGCGCAGGCTGCACAGGTACTCGTCCGTCTCCTTGTCCACCACCAGCAAGCGCGTCTCCGTCTCCACGGCCTTGATGCGCTGCACAACCTGGAGAGGAGGGGAACAACTGAGCCGAAGGGCAGGGACCCGCTGGGGCAGGAAGAGCTGGACCCGAGGACCATCAAGCCCCCCACACTCTTGCTGCGGGGTTCACGTTCACCATCACTTCCAGCCACTGGTGATGGGGGAGAAGAGAGCCCAAGCTTTAGGGACCCCCCCAGGATGGAGGAGGTGTTGCCTGCATTCCTGGGTGATGGAGATGGCTCTTTCCACCCCATGCCCTGCAAACACAGGGCAGCCCTGCCCAGGCCAACTGCACACACTGCCCAGCATCAGGGGCTTCGTTGCCTTTGAGCATCAGAAACCCGGCTGCCTGCTTCGTCCCCTAGAGGAACACCACAGCCTGTCCCAACAAGCAAACCACCTTGCCCACCCTCATTGCCTTCATCTGGGGTGTCTTTCTTTGCCCAATACCCAGGGCAGGGCAGAGCTAAGGTGCACAGGGAGGCACCAAGCACCCACCAGCCATTTGGTGGCTGGATGCTCCCCACCACACTGGTGTATTGGCTAAAATCCAATGTAGATTTATGAGAGAAAGAACCTGATCTACCCATTCATCCTCGCTCTGTGCTGGGGGCCAGCACAGATAACAGAAGCCGGTGCTGGGAGCAGGAGATGGGCCCATCCCTGCTGGGATCCAGCTCCAGACAGTGCTGAATGGGGACCATTGTCCTGCTGCTGCCCAGCTCCGGGAGGGATCGGTGACTGGCAGAGGCTCTGAAAGGATCTCACGGTGGGAAGAGCCAGGAGGAGGCAATCCCGGCCAGACAAGGGAGGAAACCAGAGCAGGGTGGGATGCGATGGGAGCAGGGTAAAGGGAATCCACCTCCAGCCTCCCTGCACAGGCCTTCACTGAGAGGAGGAGGAGAGGTACCGCTGGCAATGCTGTCCCACAGCCATCCCCAGCCACGGCGTGGCCCTGAGGACCACAGAGCCATGCTCCCCCCCAGGAGTGCTGGGAACCCCTAGAGCAGCACTGGTCCCCCCTCCCAGGGCTCCTGCTCTGATCTAGGTCACACTGGGCAGACAACGCCAAGGTTAGAAGCGACAAACGAGCCTAATGCGCAATTAGCCAGCATTTATTTACTCCCTGCGAGCTCCACTCAAGGTCAGCAGAGCCGGTGGCTGCGAGTGAGGCACAAACACGCACAGCCAACAAGAAATGTATGCACTGCAGACAAGGCTGCTTGTCCCAGACCAGGCGACCCGCTGCAGGCTGCAGCCTGCCTCCATGCGCCGCGGCAGCGTGCCCAGGGCTCCCATCCGTAACCAGCCTGAAGGGTGCTATTCCAGCAAGCCCCAGAAAACCCATCTGCTCCCTTTCAGATCCATTTACATGAGACATCAGACGGTGCTGCTGATACCAGCAAGGCAGCACCTGTGCGAGGGCACATGTCCCAGAGGGGACCCGGGAGCAGGCAGCCAGCGCGCAGCGGTGGCAGGAGATGCAGATGGGCAATGCCAACGGGGAAGGCATAGGAGGGAGATGCTGAGTCCCACACCCAGACCCTGCCTGCAGTTTGGGTGCTCCAGGCATTAGGGCTGCAGTCAGTCACTGGCGAGCAGCAGAGTCCTACAGAGCACGAGGAAATGCAGAGGGACCACAGAAGATCCCGACCTGCCATGGTGCAGTGCCAGGGATTAGCGCGCTGCCGAGGTCCCCAACAGCCACAGCGAGAACAGCAGCGCATCAAGCACCCCCCAGCCCCAAGAGTGGGTGAGCAGAAGGGGTTTTTGGTGACAAGCTCCCCAAGCAAGTCACTCTGGGGGCACAGCAGCGAGGTGGAAGGCAAAGCAGCAGCAGGACCCTACCCGCTTCCGAGCCATGGTCACAGAGCCTCGAGTCCGCAGCTCCTCCGAGGACAGCGCAGCCTCCCCTGCGCATCCGGCACCTCAGGACCTTCACAGCCCCGGCCCAGCCGCATGATTTCCGCGGCTCCACCCAGGCTTTCACCCTGGAGACACCAACACCAGCCCGGCCAAGCCGCCCCGGCTCCTTCCACCCTTGTCAGACAAGGTCTGCCCAGGAAGGAGGCTCATGGTGCCACCGGGAGCAGCTCCCTTCATCCCTCCTGCTCCAAAGGAGATGCCTCTGCCCATGCACTGCAATGGGGATCCGGAGGTTAACCTCACTCTGGGCACAGCCCGCTGCTCTGCCCGCCTGGACAAGGAACCAAGGAGTCAGGATGCAGCTCTGCATCCAAGACGTGAAACGCCCTGAGGACACGTTCTGCCTTTGCTCCTTGGGTAAGGCCAGGAAAACACAGAGAACAAAGACAAAAATGCTGCCAGCTTCAGCTCGAAACACAGCTACACCCAAACAGCGAGGCCTTGTTTGCTGCGGGCTCTGTCCCATCGCAGCTTCAGAGGCACACGGAGAGGCTTAGCTACTCATTCAAGGTTGGGGACCTCAGGAGAGGCCACAGCAAACTGGCTGCTGTATCCCATTGACAGGAGCCAGCATCAGACCAGCCGTGGCCATGGCATCGCCCTTTGTCCAGTCCATCAGTGCTGGGTATCTGTTTTAAGGGACGATGTTCTCGCTGTATCAATGCGGCAGGAAGAGCGATCCCAGAGCATTCCTGAGCGGGCTGCTCCCACTTGCACACTCACACCTACTAATGCCATCACAGCAGGAACATAGCAGCGAGATCCACAACACCCCGGATGGAGCGGACACGCTCCATCCCAGTCACTGCTCTGCGACTGCCAGGGCTCCATCCTGCCTCCACCAGCAGAAAATGGAAGGCAGGAGAGTTGCTCCCGTTTCTCTTGCCTATGGAAGAGCCCTGCCTGTTTCCAAGGCTCAGCTGGCTGCCTCCGCTCCGCTATTGCCCATCCCAGCTTCAGCGGGGAGCTCTGGTGGCTTCCAGTAGGACGCAGCTCCTCGCAGGAACTGAGCCCTCCTCTCTGCCCAGCTGGATCAAAGACGGGAATCCTCCTTCAAGGGGTTTGAAATCGCATTCAAGACAAACATTAACTACACACAGCTGGCTCAGATCACCCAGCCAGGCTCACTCAGCCACAGAGCACACCAAGCCTGTGGAGAGGCCTTTACTGAAGCCACCTGGAAGGCTTTGCCTCACCTCTGGCACAGCCACATCTATGGCTACAACCCCCAAACCCCTGCCAGGTCCACCAGCTACACGTGGCCCATCCCTGCTCTGCCCTGATAAAGCGCTGGCAGCAGGGCTGGATGCATGTTTTAGGTTACTAAAGCACCAAACCTCACAGAGCCCCACAGGCCAGCCAGCCCACCGAGGGCTGTGTGCCCCAGAGCTCCGTGTCCCCAGAGCAGCTTGAATCTCATTGCTTGTGTTTTCGGCCTAAACTATGGAATAAACGCAAGTTTCGGTTTACAAGCAGAAAATGACAGAGGCTGAAGCGTGCAGCTTCTGCTACAGAGCTGAGAAATGGCTTGCTCAGTTCCCCCCAGTCACAGCCACGGTCTAACACCAACCATTCCGCCCCTGCAAGCCCCATCTCAGCAAAGCCAAACTGCTGAGCATCTGCAGAGCTTGGTGGGTAGAATTTCAGGCACCTTTCTACGCTCCGGGCTGTGTAAGCAGGAGCAGCTCACCCAAAGGGGCCAAGAGCTGGAAATAAAGCCCAAGTCTCCCCATTCCTTTCCACCAGAGATTGCATAACACAGCAGCGCCCTGCCCATACCGAAACACCTTCGGCTTTCCCACCTTTACACAACAGCAGCGAGTCAGACCACACCGTGCAGCCATTCTCCCGGGAACCCGGTGTCCCAGGCACACAAAAGCCCCCCCTTTGCAGCCCAGGCCTCGATTCTGGGGGGCACCCACCCCGCTCCACCAGCGCCATGCCCCCGAGGATGCTCCAACACGGCTATTTTGGGTGCAAACCACCCCTCTATGAGCACCCGATGGTGGCTGGAGCGGGGCAGAGACAAGCCGGGGATGGAGCTCCACAGCCGGGGCTCTCACCCCGAGGGTTACCGCGGTCTCTTGCCCGTACCTGGTGGTGCGTCTCCTGCTCCACGTTGAGCCCGTTCACCTCGACGACGCGGTCCCCGGCGCGCAGCCCCGCCGCCTCGGCGGGGGAGCCGGGCTCCACTTTGCGGATGAACTGCCCGCTCTTGCCCTTCTCGCCGTGCAGGTGGAAGCCGTAACCGCTCTCCCCCTTCAGCATGCGGCACAGCCGCGGCTTCAGCTGGTCCTTGGCCATGGCCCGGCGGCGGCGGCAACGGGAGGGCGGGCACGGGCGGGCGGCCGCGGGGCCGCTTTTATGCGCGGCCCGGGGCGGGCGCGGAGGGGCGGGACGGGGCCGGGGCCGGAGCCGGGGCCGGGGCTGCGGCCGGAGCCGGGGCTGGGGCCGGGGCCGGGGCCGGGTCGCTGAGCACCGCGGCCATGCTGCGCGCTGCCCCGCGGCGCCGGGAGCGCGGCGGGCGGGGACGGGCAGGGGCCGGGGACGGGGCGGGCGGAGCTGGGGAGGAGCCGCTGCGAGGAACGGGGACGGGGACGGGCGGAGTCGAGACCGGGATCGACACCGACACCAGAACAACACCGGGATCGCGACCGGGACTGACTCCGGGGCCGGCACCGGGGCCGCTGCTGTCCCCGGGGCTGATGGAGGCCTCCCGCTCTCACGGATCGGAGCCACCCGGGCTCCGCGGGCTCAGCTCCGGCTTCGGTTCCCGTTCCCCCGCTCCCGGTGCAGTGCAGAGCCCCCAGGCGGTGGCAGCCCC